>NC_134279.1:41988491-42639313 GCF_949628215.1 Phalacrocorax aristotelis | reverse complement strand
CAGAAGACCTTCATAGAAACAAGACATCCCATCTACCAGCTGCTTCCCATCCAGGACAGATTTTGCCTTTGAAAGGTTTTAGCAAGTGCGCTGGCTTTGGGCTGCCTTGTTCAGTTGTTCTCCATTGACCAAGAACCTTCCCAGAGCTCTCTCTACCTGCTACTATTTATTGTGGGGTTCCCACACCGAGAGAAACGCAAATCCTCTTGTAAAAGCTCCAATTATATGAGTCTTAGCCAGAGCTTCTTTATGAATGCTGTCACCAGCTGACAGCACAGAGCATGCATCTTTCTGTAAAATACAACAACAGAAGACATAAATTTCAAATTATATTTTTTTCTGGGGTTTTTTGGTTTGTTTTTGGTTTGATTGGGATTTTTTTCGCTCTAAGCTTAATCAGTGACCAGTCTCTCTTGGTGAGAGAGATCAGAACTTATACGCAAGCCGCTGCAGAAAAAGGCTTGTTCTTATTTGATTATTTGTATGGATTTCATCTGCATTATGATAGGTCTAGTAGAAGAGAAGGCGACTGGAAGATCCTAATGAAAACACCAAATGTCTAGATTATAACTGTTCATTCTGTTCAGAAAAACACTTATGTAAATCTTACAAAGACCAGATAACTCCATCTTCAGAGCAACCAACAGTCTCTATTTAGTGATAATAGCAGCTGCTGATTCAAAGCAATTGTCTTTCTGCAGCAGATTGGTTTGGAAACAAGTACTGAATAGCAAAATAAAAGCATATGACTGATTTTTCAGCTCTATTCACTGAGGACGTATTAATGTTCCTTTATTGTTAGGCATACTATGAGGCAAAGAATGCATTACAATGGTAGGAAAGATAACTGGAAATTAATAAAGTACACTTATCATTCACTTTCCATTTATAATTAATCATCCAACTGTGTTAACAAAGCTTAAATTTTCCACCTTGCTATATATCATAAGTATTGAAGTAAAGGGAAAACAAAATTTCAGTTTGAAGAAGTTAGGTCCAAAGACAGATTAAGCAATTTCTAAGTAATACGACATTTTAGGCCTAAGTTTTAAAACAATTCAAATTTATTCATATTATCTGTCTTTGCTTTCTTGATGTCAGTTCATTATGTTTCTCTTTGGCTATTAACCATGCTATAATTTCTTATAGCAAAGATTACACAGATACTGGGCATAAAACTCCCTTTTAATTTGAGGAACAAAGATCTTTAACAGGGATTTTCAGGAAAAAGCCCCCATGCACCTTTGGAAGGTAAGGCATGTTTCCCTGCTAGTCCTCTATGAACCCACATGTAATCTCCTTGTAGTATCCACTACACATATACCTAGAATTACATATTATTGGTTGTACAAAATACAGTAACTCATTTTTATAAGCACTTTATTTTCCCACTTTAGCAGAGAAACATTCTGTAAGATGGAGTGGGAAATAAAATGGTCTTCTAATTTTATTACTACTCCTTTTAGAGCTCTATATTCTTAAAAATAACTGGGTACGAAAACCTTTCGTTCATGGGAATCTCTGGGACAGACTCTAGCATACTTTGTCACAGTTGATACATTATCGCAAAAGACATTTCATTAATCTGCACTCACACCGCTGAAATTAAAGCAGTAGTTACTGCAAGTGCATGAAAACAAAAAGGAATATGTCCTTCCACCTGTATTCAGTCAAGACACAGCTGTTGCTATCCACTAGAGTACAAAGAGAAATTAAATACTAGCATAGGACTGATTTCTCCTCAGCTCTTCTGTAAGGATGCAAGAGGAGAAGCAGGTGAATATTCCATTTGTCCATTGTTCCTTTTTCATCTCTCAGGCGATATAAGACATCGCCATCATTTCTCTTCCAAAGGTTATTCAATATTCTCATTTCCACTAACTGAGCCTGTGGAAAAGGACTCAGATAAACTACCGAAATGAAGGGAAAGACACAGAAACTCTACAGAAAAAAAAATTATACCGCTTGCAGTTTCGTTCTACAGGGGTATGGAGAGGGGGGGAAAAGCAGAAATTATGAGTCTACCTCCAACTCAGTTGGCTCAGTCATTTCTTCTTTCTAGCTGATTCAGTCTCTAAACTTGCTCACTGCAAAACTCCAACCCAAGAAATGGTTTCCAGACAAAAAGGTCTAAGAACGATGCTGCTTTTAGCAACTGAACCGCCTCCTTCAAGCAGTGTGAAGTGAGATCAAAGCAAAGCTGGAGCCTTTATGGCTTTTCCAGAGCATCCTGTGAAAGATAACAAAACCAGCAGGTAGTGTAGTATCTCAGGGGGGAAAGAAAAAAAAAACCAAAACAATACAAATAAAAAAAAAAGTTATTTGAGCCATCTAGACCAAAGTTAAATACTACACCATTTCCATGATAAATAAATCAGCACAAATTTAGCAAAAAGTGTCACTGATTTCAATTAAATTAAATTTTAATTGACTATTTAGGTAAAAGATCCAGAAAAGCGTGCCTATTCTGTGCTTTTGTTTTTTTATAAAAATTGAAAAATTGTCATGGGTAAAATAATAATAATAATAATAATAAATGAACCTATTGCAATTAAACATTGCATTTAAAAGGAGTTTGCAAACAGTATGGTGGTGTTTTATTCTACACTGCTTTATTCTACATTACTGATCCACCAATGCTGAAAAGTCTTTTTTTCATTTGTCCAATAAGAGATAATAGAATTCTATTCAACAAAACATTTTTGAAAGTGTGGGTTTTTTTCCTCTAAATAGTTTTCTCCTGGCACAAAAGTGAAAGACTAAACTCCTTTCAAAAGATCACTGGAAGTTAAAATATAAAACACAATAACAACTCTTCTCTGTTATTTTCAAGAGGGTATTCACAGGCATGACAACTCAAAATGAATACACTTCTTAAGCAGGTTATCACAAACTTCTCCACAAAACAAAACAAAAAAAAAAACCCCAAACCATAAAGGAATTATGAAGATGATGTGTAGATAGATTAAGTGCCCCCGGTTTCCCTATTAAATGCACTTTGTCTGTTTTGGGCACAGCTTCTCTACTCTCTCAGTGTTGTCTAGTTATTTACTAAAAAAAGTCACATGAGACTGGATGAAAGCAGAATTTTCCCTACTTACAAGAAATTTAGCATTGAGCTATTCAAGGAAAACCCAAAATTTCAGGATGAAAACCTCTCTTTTAAGAACTGCAGGCACTGATGCATTTTTAAAGGGTGAAATTCACTTTTATATAACACCAGTTAAAGGACACAAACACCAATCTGTACATGCTGTGAATCTCATTTTATCTTGAGGACGAAAGCTCAGGTCCAGATAGTCTGAATTCTATTTATGCTCCTGAGACCTTTGGTTCTGGAGCTTACAGGCAGTCAATAAAGAAACAAGGATGAAGTGGGGACCTGGGTGGAATTTAGGTCATCTGGATTTACACTTAAAATCCCAGTTCTGCAAGCTGCTGTGAGCCACTGTGATGACTTTGAGAGTGCTGACTGAATGGAACAAGCCCATTTCAGCAACATGTAGACAAGTGATCCACCACAGAGATGAAATTTTCCCTAATCTTTGCATTAATCTATGGAGAGAGAACACTTGACTGTGTGGTAAAGTTACTTTCAACACACTGCTTGCCTATATTCATCAACACCTCTTAAAGATTAGCCATACAATACCTAAAAAATGTCCAACAATCTGCCACATCATGTGCATACAGTTCTGAAGGGAACTATATTTTTTTTTAAGTCTCCAATTTTAATACAACACACATAATATGCTTTTAAGGTCAAAGATTATACCACAGTGTTTCATAGAACTTGTTTAAATTTATTTTTTTTTAATTGTACAGTACAACTCCAGTCATTTCAAATGGTAAAAAAAAAAAATAAAAACAACTAAGATTTAACCCATAATATTTTTCCTATACTAAAATACACTTAAAACAAAGGCATTAAATCCCAGAATTTTTCATAGCTGGGAAATTATATGAACCTAACTCATTCCATTTAAATGACTTATGAAACAATACAAACCCGTGCAAGTACCACCAGTTCCTTTTCCCCACTGAATTTGGTACGTCTCTCATATCAATGGCAGAGCTCTCATTTTCAGCCTAGTGCCTAAAGAAATTACTAACCTAGGAACAAAGACTTCCAACCCTAAATCAAAATGTAATTTTAAGGAAATGAATTCTGTATTTAAGAAAGGAAACACTCCTGATAGGTTTATCTATACATTTACATTTAAGCAGAGCTACTGCCCAGCACTGACTTAATTGTTCAGGACACTAGCATGGCCTTGATGGAAATAATTCTTCAAATATTGGGCAAGGAAGGAGACCAAAGGAAAACAACAAAATTTACTGCATGACTGTAATATATTAACATATGTTTAATCAAACACAGGTAACTGCACAAAGGCAACTCGCAGATGCATATTCACATAGATGGGCAAGCGTGCCCAGTAGTGGTCAGAAAAGGCTGACAGGAGCTTGGGTTCTTCTTGGTAACTGTGAGGCTTCCAAAGAGAGTTGACCTCAGCTCAGCTGTGCTTCAAAAGGAAAAGCAATGTGGCACATCTCCTCTAAAGCTACAAATCACCTTAACAGAACTGGGTCAGTATGATGTTCCCACGAGCACTTGGAAAGATAGAAAGGACGTCTTTAATTCTGCTTTGGCCCCTTCCAGATGAAAGAAACTACCTGAGTAATCCTGAAATACCTAAAATTCCATTTTTTTTTGTCTTGTTCTTCTAGAGATATAACAGTGTTACTTCATCAGGCTTGGGAGTTCTGTTCAGCAAGTCATTATCCAAGTCAGGAAGAGATCCTGACCTTTCAGTCCTATGTTCCCTCATATTTCCCATCTGTGAATTAGAAAAGCATGCTTTAAAATTAAGAAAAAGAACTACTTATGAAGTCAGAAATGGCCACAATTTCTACCCTTTTCAGAAACAGAGTGATACAGTTGTTCAGCTCCAGGGAAGACCATCTGAGGATACACAGCACAATCACAGATACGCTAAATCAAGCACAAGCTATTCCCCTGCTCAATACCCCTCAGAGATGACATTTAAATTTAAAAGACTGTGTAATCCAAAAAACCTTCCAGTGACTGTCAATTCTGACTAGAACCTCATTTTTTAAGGATGCATATCTTTTGCGTAGTACAGTGATGCTGATTAGAGTTATCAGATGTCTAATGAAATCATGTCAAAAGCACAATTTAAATAAAATTAGCCTAACTTTAAAAAAAGATTAAGTATTTATGAAAGAACATGAGAAATTCCTATCCAGATTTATCAGTTCCACCATCGCTCTCCATGGAATGGGGGGGGTGGGGGGGGGTGGGGGGGGAATAAAAACCAAAAAACCCAACCCAAACCAAACCAACAAACAAAAAACACCAAACCCCACCAAACCCAAACCAAAGATCTATTGCCCGCATGTTTCTTCTTCTTTTCTCTGACATCTGTATAGGCCCAAAGACCTAGTGCCAGTCTCCCCTCCAGCTTGTTTTTACATCCCACCCTACAGGGAAATTACAGTTTGTTACATTCTCCTCTTTCCCTGTTATGGTGATGACACTAAGCTGTATCACTCTCATGATCATTTCCTTTCAAATGTATTCCCAGTTCTATAAAATGCAATACCTGTGCCCATTAATTCTGTTTTTTGTTATGCAATCTACTTGGTAATAAAGTTACCCATAAATTTAGAGACAGCATGAGAAACATTTTCCTCCTATGCGAAAAGTCTTTACTTGCCAGAAATATTCCGTGTCCTGGACTGTCAGCTAATCCTTGGAGTAACAAAGCAACCCACTGAACCCTATTTTGCCATGAGTGAAGACTGAGAAAGTTCAGAATTTTTGAAAGGAAAAGTTTGCAACAAGCCATCTCAACTTCCCTTTCATATTCTACAAACACTGACTCATTTCTGCAACAAAGGAACATTTTGGTCACAATACAAAAACCATATGCAACTACTCAAAGGGTTTGAAGTCAGAACTGCCATATGCAGTCCTCTTTTTTCTTCCCCCCTCGGAAATTTTTCCAGAGTAAAGAAGATAAAACCAGAACTTATAGGAGCATAAACACAGGACTAGTTGTGTGCTTACAGTAAGTCCAACATATCCATGAGGACTTTACTGTGCAGTAAAATTCACCCTCCATATTGAATCCAGCACCATCCCAACTCCTCAGACTTGTCAGGCCCAAGCTGCAAACCCAGACCACACTGAATTAGCAGCTATGTGCCAACGCACTTGCAATAAGCCAGAAGCATCAGGCTCACTGTACAAATGCTGCACCGATTAGAAATGTGAGAACACTACGCTGTAACAATAAAGACAGGAAAGCTAATGGGCACAGCTGGGATTAAAGCAGACTCACACTTCACCAGAGCAAATTTCTACCATTTGTTAAATAGCTCAAGGAGTAGAAGCTCCATCCCTGCTTGCTCCTCAGTTTTCATCTCATATTATTTCATCTAAATTTAAAGTCTTGAACCTCTTGCATCAAGTACCAAATATAAGTATTTGTTGGATCCACTGGCAAGGGATCGTTGGCAAAGCTCTTGTGGAAGTCAGTGAGATAAAGTGAAGACTGTTTATTGGGAGTCCACAAATTTAAATATATTCTTAAAAATACAATCTCATATAATCCTCACAGAAGAGAGAAGTCATCACAGAGCATTTCATTAAGCAGACAGTGTATGGCTAGAGACACCGTCTCTGCTGAAAATAAAAGCTATACAAACATAATTCAAAAGAGTAGAAAACAATTCTTTACACAGAAATTCTGAGTTCATCCCCTCACTTACAAATGCTTATAACGGCATCATTGCTTGAAAACTGACAGTATGCAACACCCTATCTCCTGTTAAGAGAAAACATTCATCATACATAGTCGTGCTCAGCCCAAACAGTGAGGAGTATCACTGTCTCCTATATCGACACTCAACTTCATCAGTCACAGACGGCTTTTAAGCAACAGGTTTGTGACCCTTTGCTACGCTACCTGCTACGTAATCTGGCACTTCAGATCTCTGGATTTCTTTGTTTCAGGAGTCTCCACTAAATTATATTCATGTTGCCCTTATGCTGCCAGACAACAATATTATTCTCTTTGACTTCACTGGAACCACAGTCTGAACAAGCAAAACTTAGTCTGGGCCTGAGAATCTTTTGTTCCCCTTTATTTTTATTGATTCTTTTTCCACCAGGCAAGAGAACAGGTAACAACTACAGCTGTATCAGCTAAAAGTAAGGATCAATTTAGTACCAATATCAAATCAACATTAAATTATTTCAGGAGCTACAATCTTTGTAATAATCATACAATGTATATTATAATAAATTGTAAAATGTAAAGTGTATCATATAATAAAATGTACAGTTACTGTAATTCATAAACTCTATAATTCCAATTACCGTATTTTCTTATGCCAGGTGTATCTTATATTGAATTACCTTTTTATTAAAATATTATATTATCAACCATACTGTGTGTGGGTAGTACAGAGGTCTGACAGATCGCTAAGGGAGAATTTACATCTTTGTGTATGAAAGTGTGTGAGCATTAGACATTATATCTACACCAAATAGCATGTGTACATACATATATCTACTACACATCATTATTTACACATAACCCTGTTAAAATAACTAAAATGGCCCCTTTTTCTCAACTGATCATTATTAGCATGGAAAATTAGGAGAACTGCACGTGAGAAGCATCTGAACATGCAACACAATATCCTCTACTTGATGTCTCTGTCTAGTGATGATTTTGCCACTTATGCAACCAAACCTCAGGTTTAATTTAGAGTACTGTCAATTAAGATTGAACACAATATCCTATGACTGGAAATGAAAGACAACATAGGTAATGCCCCCATTACATCTTAGCACTTGGCAACAATGCTTCTTAAATAACAAATCTTGTACACCTGCATATAAGATACCAACCATACCAATCTTGTCCTAGTGAAAAAAGTTGGCAGCAGTATGAAAACTTTATCACAGTTATTTTTCTGTCTATTCAATATAACAACAATTAGAGATAGTATAATGTCATTTCTTCATAATTTTCTCAGAAATAGACACATTTGGAAACTCTCCAATTTTAAAGTTGTACTGTTCGCAATATTCCTTTAAAATAACGGGACTGGGCCATACACAAGGTTAAGCAGAGACTAAAATAAATTAAACTTACAAGAATGAGAGTCAGTACTCTGGAAGAACAGCTGTTCCAAGTGGCATTTAAGGTTGCTATGAAATTCATTGCAAGAACCCAGCAATTTGAGAAAATTAGAAATGGAAGAAATAAATGGCTGTGAAGAAACATTTTAGCAATAATTGGTAATCAACTGATGGAATTCATAATTTTTTGCACTGCAAATTGCACAGTTAGCTAGTAGAGAATGATGAGGTCTTTTAATGTATTTTATTAACCATTTATTAACATGATCTGCAAAAAAATTACTTAAGACTTAATGAGTTATTAACATGATTTCAGATTTCCACAGCTTTCATTATTTATGAGCTACGAAACCAACTCAATATTTCACTAAATTTCAAGAAGATAAAAATAAATTTATATTTTTTATATAAAATAAATTTTATTTTATAATTACTTATAAAATACATAAATATATATTTCTTGATAAAATCTTAATGTAAATATTTTCATGCCGCTGAGTAACAGCTGTAAACCATCCAGAACAACAGGATTCATTTATACTGAAGATGTACAAAGACTAAAATGGTGGATCTAGCAAGAATTATACGCTTCCTTGAAGGGTAGCTATTTAATTTAGGTATCTGTGTATTTATTTATTTAGCCCCCCCGGGAAAGCAGGGTGAAATGTGGCCCTATAAAACTGTGGGAACAGTGAAATTAACAATACTTTGTTTGCACTTTCAAAGAATCACTTAAAATTTTAAGTCCTACCGATTTATGCAAGACTTTGTTTTTCACTGTTTGGATCCTTATAGGAGTTATGCTCCTACGTTACATTTAAAAATCAAGATTTATTTCTCTAAGGATGTGGATCTTACATGGTTAAACCACCTCTGAATAAGGCATGTAAGTTACTTCTATTTAAGCACAGGTAGTCTTAAAATGCAACCTTGTGCCCAAAAGCAATAGCTTAGTGCAATACCTGCTTTTAATTCCAGTTTCAGAAGATTTTAGAAAACACCAAATATTTTTACCCCTGAAGGTACATACAGAAATATGTGGGTACATAGAATAGAGTGATTCATAAAAACTTTTGAAAAACTGTCTCTGAGATGTGCCTTTCCAGCCAGTAGTTTATAATATAAAAGAAGCATTATGAATATTTTTAAAGCCAAAGTTGAAAGGTCTGTAAAGATTCATACTTTATACATTAAACTGTCCCTGGTATTTCAGTACTGATGTTCTTGATGCTTCAGGCATTTTAGGAAGACGGCCGATATGCATACACATCACTTTCCAACAAAAATGTTAAAGTCCGTTGAAATTACCTAGTTATAAAAATGACAGATCTAAGAAAAGACAAGAACAACTCTATCCTATGTCAGGAGAGGTGGTAATTTTCTTGAGATTAAAACTTGTTTTAAGACATACAGAGTATTCTATTTGAAGAGAGGATTTTAAATGCAGTACTGGGCATTCACTAATAATTAGATATGCTTTTTCCACACCGTATTTTTCCCACTAAATTGAATTAAAGAAATTTATTAAGACATTAATTCAATATAATTGCAATTAACTGAATTAATAAAATAATTAAACAATGGTTTAAAATGGTAGAGTAATGACTTCCAAAGTTCACTCCTGAACTCTCGAAGGTTGTGACAGTACTATCTTCTTAGAGGTCTGCCTTTTGCACTTTATATTTACACAGCATGGTCATGGAACAAATATCTTTGAGGACTTGAAATACCTCTCTACTGAAGGTTGCTACCTACAGAGTGGAGAGCTGCATGCACTCATCTGGGTAAGCACTGGCCATTTGGCATGCAGACACATTATAATGTCAGAAAAATCAGATTGATACTGAAAAGTTTATGAGAAGTTGGCTTTATTGTTCTAAAATGTTACTAGCCAACTGTGGTGTGCATGGGGTTTCTTTTAAAATTATACTTAAGCTAATAACACCTCTGGAGTAGATTTACTGTTGTCTAGATAAAATGCCTTATGCCACTAAGTACCTTGTCTGATTAGACCAGCTTTTACTATGGTAATTTAGTACCAAAAAACCTTTACCAGACTTTGTATAAATGCTTTTTTCCTTTCAAGTACACCTATACTGGGAAAATGTTGCTATCCGTCTATGTTTTAACATGGTTAGAATCTCAGTGTAGACAGTGTCTCACTATGCAGAATACGTTTACATTATGCCTTCCTCTCTCTCCTGAAAATATGCCAATGACTATTTCTTTTCTTTCTGGTGATTCTTTGTCAGACTTCAGAAACCTTCTTCAGTAGATGTCACATTCAGATAAATATTTTTTTCAGAAAAAAACCCCAACCCTTCTATTAAATAATTGATATGCAAACCCTCCCATACATGAATAACTGTTCTTTTGTTTATCTCCATTGACTTGAACAAAAGAAGCGTGTTAGTGGTCACTTCAGAGTAGCTGGGTACATATTTCACTGTTAGCAGGGTAACTTCATTAAGATACAAAGACAGGAACTCAATTCATGGAAAACGTCCATCAGACACTGTGGTACTCAGCAAGTGTTTCCACTATCACAGACACCGTGCAATGGTGTCCTCTCCAGCTAGCTTGGAAAACATACACACTATATGCATCCTGCTTCAAAATGACAGGTTAGAGCCATGATGTCTCATGCAGTTATGCAGAGCTGTGCCTGAAACACTGCTTCTTTCCTTAAAGTCAGATGATCACATTCATGTGTCTGGGGAAGACTTTGGACTTTGCTCCTCCCACTCAGGTGAGGTTTACACAGTACAGTCCTGAAATATCAGAGTTAGAGCTACATGACCTGATGACTCAAAATGGCACCATAAAGAAGCAGTGAAGATGTAGTTACAAATCCAAAAGCAGTTGCTGCGAAACATCGTTCCTAATCTCTAATCATCATTACTGATGTCTCTTACATTACTTGGGGAGTATCAACTCGACTATCTCTGACGTTTTAGGTGGGTTGCAGAGGTAAGTTATTCTTATCTTAATCAAGTAGGACATTGCCTTGAACTTGTCCAAGCTGTAATGCTCCTGTGCCCTTTTCACCAGGCTAAAGCAAAAACATTGGAGGAGGATTGTCGCATTTCACAAACAACATGCAAAAGTTCTTGGTTTCATTGCAATATAAAGCAAATACAATTTTGGATCCTTCTCAGTTGCAGCAATGGTGCAGTGCTCCTCTCTGGACCAGACCTATGGAAGCATCTGCTTTCAGAATCTTAATGGTAGGTAAAATTATAGTGTTTGTTTTGGGGTAGGGTTTTTTTTGTTTTGTTTAAATTTTTATTTTAATTTAAAATTTCTCAGGCCTTGTTTTCTCAAAAGCCTAACACATTGTCTCAGCTTGAAATCACGCGGTTAAAATCCCGTGCTTAGAGGTAAGTAGATTTTGAAGTGCTTCATCAGATATGAATCTCAAAGAGCTCCTGCTTCCAAATGGTACACCAAAGACCATTTTTATGCTAGTGGATGTCATTGGGATGTTGTTCAAGTGACAAAAGTATGCCCCTCTATAGAAGCTTATTATGAAAGAAAAATGTATTGTTACTAGTCCAAGTCTCTGCAGCCATTAATATGAAGAAAATTTAAAGATCTAGCATTCATAATTATGATGAAAAATATGAACGACTTTAAAACACTACATTTGCTGAAACTTCTTCAGGTGTCCTCACTGCTTTTAATGATTGCTTTAGCTACAGCTTCTAATTTAAAAGTCCCCCTTTGAAATATTCAGGAAAGAGCAGAGGCTTCCATTACAATTTGGTTGAAGAAAAATTGCTGATGACTAGAAGATAAAGTGTGTCACACTTGTTAGCCCTTAATGCACAGAAAACATACTTTTTCAAATATAGAATGCAGTATTTAATTAACAAATTTAGATAAGCCCAAAATGTGGAATGTACTTCAATACTGCTGGAGATCACTGTACTGATAGTGTTGCATTAGCATGCACAGTTAATGTATTCACTGCACGCAAAATTCATACTCCTCTGGGACAAAGATTACGGTTTGCAGCGGTTTTATTTCTTCCCCTCTGTCCAAACATGAAGGTTATATCTTTAATTTTTATTGAAAGCATTGTGGAATTGTCTCTCTGCTGGTTTTCTCTAAAATTTCTATATAATGTTAGCCACTAGGAATACGGAACCCAATTCTTTTTGGGACTCCCATCCAGACCTCTCACTGACCCTCAAATCAAATCAGAAGTTTCAATACATTTTTGACTATGAGCAGATCAAACTTTTGGATTACAGTTTCAGAACTCTATTCCTTTACTATAAACATATAGGCTATTGTCTGGCTTGGGATTTTTATGTGTTTATTTTTGCAATCTGTGCAATAAAAAGAGCAGCATTATAGGTATCTGGAAGTATTAACAGGTATCTGTATTCAAACAATGTAGAGATCATATTCTCACAAAACTGCTACAGTATCTGTACACAGAAAAACGCACATGCTAGTGTGCCTGCATATGAATGAGCCTTCTAAGAGGTATAGAAAGCACAGCCCATTTCAAACTGAAAAACATATTTTCACTTAGGGGGAAAAAAAAAAAGAAGTAGTAACCTTTACTTACTGAATAGACGTCAGTTAAGTATTTCCACTCGGGGGGAGGGTGGGTGGGGCGTGGAGAAGAGGAAATCATGGCAAAAATACCTAAATATTATGTGTTAGCTTATCACCTTTCGATATTTGTATCTTTGCAAATGATAGTTTCATTACAGCGGGTGGCTGCCTCCCTCAGTCACCCTTCTTCTTTCTGAAAGAAGTGACATGACCATGAGAAGATCAAGAGAGAAAAGACAGAATGTTACGAATTGCACAGAACTGCAGGGATGATAATCAAAATCAAACTGTTGAAGCATCCCAGCTGATGTCTTCATAAAATCCAGAACTAAGCCCTTACTCATTGTCCTTAAGAGCAGCAAATGCAGCCCCAATTAAAAGTCCTACATCTGTGGCAATTGCAAGTTAACGCTTTTTTTTTTGCCATTCTCTCCCCTTCAGAACTCATTAATGCACTGCTGTTACTCCTCCCCTGCAGATCATCTTTTATTTTCACAGCATCCAAAATAACTGCCTTATCTGCAAAGTCTTTTTTTCTTCTTCTGACAATTTTTTATATGCTTCTACAGTTTACAAGATTTTACTATGAGTACCATAGATTCATTTCTAAGTGTCTATAAATAACATACATATATTCTTACTGGAGTTTCTTCATAATCCAGACTACAAATTCCAAATGCATTAATCTTCTTGTTTCTTTCTTTCCTTTGTTGACTAACAGATCTAATCCTTCTTAAGAAAGTTAAATCCCTCTCTAAAGGCTCTATATTGCTTAGACACTGACTACAAAAATGACAAAATCACATGAAGAGTTCTTCATGAAGACATACAAAATTTTGTTTTTATGTCACACCTATTTGAGTGTTTTCACCTGTAAATTTATTTTATTTTTTTCTTTTCCTATGAAAGCAAAAATCATCATTCTTATTGATACAGTCCTCTCCTGCCTGAAAGTTCTGCATATTTCTCTGACCCTTTTTATGTCCCTACATTGTTTTCTGAGTCTCCTACACATAGCATCTTCTACCACACAGCATTGCTGATTAATGTGACAAAACATCTTCTCATGGGCTCTGGTTTCAGTGTAGAAGGATTCACACAGAAGATTCCAGTGCTACAAATACACGTGCTCTAAATCCACAACTCTCCAGCATTTACCTTATTGGAAGGCAGTAATCGGCATCACATGTCACTTATTTGAATTTGAGGGAACAGAGAGAGAAGTTTTATAATAGCATTCATGCTAATTATTTGCTTCAGCGATAGGACTTACAACCATAGCTTTTTTAATAAGGTGTATCAAAAATTATATTGCAACAGCAGATAAATAATTTAAAAAGCTGCTACTGAAAGACCAAACATTGAAGAATTTCTTCTCCTAAGAATATTCACCGTAATCTCTTCAGTGTCTCCTTAAGCAGTTTCTGAAGTCCTTCTGAGTTTTATAACAGAATGCTTTTTCCATTATATAAACTGTACCGATAAACATTTTTGCTCATGACAGGATGTCAAACATCCTTTATTGCAAACATTCATTTGAATTTTCCAAACCCCCCTACAGTTTCTGCATTTTCTTTCAGGTTTGTGGAATCTAACAGCAATTTTCCCTGAACTCAGCTACAGTGATAAATTATTAAAGATTCAAAGTGAAGAGACAGTTTCTCAACACATTAGAATTAATTCTGAAGTCAGTAAAATTACAGCACTTTACCACTTAAAATCTGGTACAGGTGTTTTAAGTGTTTACCGGCAATTTTGTATGTCTTTGGAATACTTTTTTTTAATTGGAAGTGACTAGTAAAAAATTCTTAAGGCTGTCATGATATTTTCAATGGCTGGAATTTGCAACTCTGCAAACAAACTACAACTAGTAGGTTACTGGAGTAAATTAAAAACCTAAGAATTCAAGGTCAGATAGTTTTATGATGTGCTTCCTCTTACCACTTACTTCTCTCGCTCTCTGATAACATAAAATGCATTTATAAACAAAGTAATTACTAGACTTAGAAATACCAGACCTTAATATCTATCACAGACATCCTATACATTAAATGTTTCTATTCTTGGGTTTCAGTTTCACAACAGTTAGAACCATCCCTGACTCATTCCTCCTCGCTGGCATTTAATATTATGGACTCTTTCGGTTGGGATGCTATGCTCAGTGCCCAACAATACTTAGTAAATAAATACAAAATCTACCATTGTTTTCCCTGGAAAAATAAATGGAGACAAGGGAAATGGAGAAAGGGGGATGAAAAAGGGAAAGAAAGACTGCAGTTACTTCTTTTAATATAAACCGGCAAACGCTCAAAGTACCAGTCTGAGATTTCAGATACACTATTAGAATCTAAGAAAACAATATCTTTCCTAAATTAGAAAGAATGCCAGTAAAAAAGCATGATTTTGATTGCATAACAAATGTAATTGTAAGCTTAAGTCTTGAAAATACACAATATTGCTCTTTCACACGCACAAACATTTTTCCGTATGTTATTGCTTGTAGTTAGTTTCTCAGTAAGATGTCTCCCTGAATGCACATTTGTATCTTGCTACAAAAAGTGACTCTTATTTTTCTCTACATCAGCCTGAGAGTTACCTCCTTGTGACAAAATAGCAAAGTCACAGGTTGGGTTTTCAACCGTTAATTAAGCCCGCCATCATACAAAGCCTGATCTGTATTTCATGGGCAAGAAAGCTTCCTCTGACACTTTGGATGGAGTGAGACACCTTCTACAAGAAGTGGGGAGGTGAGCCTCAGAGAACCACCTGTGACAACAGCTAAGTTGGGCAGCGCCCTCAGCATGCGGCCTCCTACCTGAGACCAGAGTCTGCCTGCTTCATTTCTCCTCTGCTCTACAAAACTTCAAATTGCTTTAATTTACGCTCTCTGCGGCACTTTTCTAAGCTGGACGGAAACAGATGAACAAACTCTCACCCAGACAGGAACCACTATCAGCTGAGAGACAGCAGACATTTCACTTGGCCTCTGCTGAGCCGGTAGTTTCCACCTCCATGCTGAATACCAGCTGTTGGCTGTGAGGACAATTCTCTTCCACTCTGCTTCAGTGTAAAATCAAATAGCTTACATCACAGATTTTTTGAGGTTCATCTACCTTATTGCATGTTTCCACACTCAGCCACAAATCTCTGGTACTCAAACTATGTGGCTTCTCAGGCCACAGTGGCTCACATGCACGCTGCTCACAGGAAGACCTTCATGTCATGGCAGTTGGCCTCAGCTGGGAACCTTCTATGGCATAATTTTGTGGTTTTCAATTCAACGTACTCAAAGCAAAGGGAATGCTGTCGTGCAACTTGTCAGTGCAGCTATAACACAGTGCTAAGGACTGCTATTGCATGCCATAAGAGTACATGGAGAAATTTTAGGACAAAAGATGCTTTCTTGGATAAGATTGGAAGACTGGGTCATAGAACCAAACTGGTGAATTTGAAAGTAAAGAAGCACGATTTCACCCCACTTAATACCAATTTCGTAGTTAAACAATTTATCCCAACATTTATAAAGTTTTTATTTCCTCCAAATAAGTGTCATTATGCTGTTTCCAAGACCTACTAAAATAAAAGTAAAATACTAAAAACATTAATAATGAGAACACTTTCTTTTGTCTGTCTTTGCATTGTACAAACTTAAATGCCCTCAAACTCCCTACCATTAACCATATATGAAACAGCTTTAAGGATATATAATTACATAAAAGGTATTCACAGTATGTCTTTTTGTACGCAAAGCTCCTATCATACGCAAACAGTATTGCAAATGTTCTTGTAATTGAAGAATAACAATTTTTAGGAAAGAATGTGTGCTCCAGTTTGCTTGAGCTGAGGTTAAGGAAAAATTATCAATGCGTGGTATATTCAATTAAAAATAAAAATTAAACTGGCTTGGAAATTACACGTGCTTTAATGTATTTTGTAAAATATTTTGTTTATTAATTCTTAAATGCCTGTTTCCTCTATCACCTTCCCAAACTGTTGGTGTAGAACTACATGACAGAAACTTGCCACCTGGTTTTTATTGTTTATAACAATACTTCTAACAGTGTAATTAGCACATTTAGTCTGTATTTTAAAACCCATAAATAGAAACAATCCAAGCAATCCTGAGGAAAACCTGCTTCACCTTCCTTTTGCTTCCCCTTCCTCCTTCGTCCATGTCCTGTGATGAAGGTCCTGTAACCTCCTTTGCAGCAGAAAACTGAAAGGCACTGTGATTTTCTTTCTCTTACACTCTTTATCAGCCCCAGGCACCTTGGGCTTTCCACTGGTAATAAGCATGTTTTCTTTTCTTAGGAAGGATTATTTCCTGCTATTGCCACATCACCCTTCTCCTGAAGTCTCCTGCCTTACCACTTTTACTTTTCTTCCCTTCCCGCTGCCTCTTTTCTGTTTCTGATCCACCCTAACTGCACCAGAAAAATAGTTTAAACTCAAAATAAATCACAGTAGGTAAAGAGGTTATTTTGTATATAAACCTGTAAACCACACACAGTCTTATGAAAAACATGAAGCCCAGCTCTGAGCAGTTAATTCCTACTGAATGCCACTGTTCTCAGATTTTTAGAGAAAGGCAAGAATAAAGCAATGGAGCCTCTAGCTGTTTAGTTTAAACTAGATTCTTTTTAAATATTTCTTAGATTTTGTTTTTATTAGTACGGTGTTAAATGTAAGGTCCACCAATATCTCTGTCTCTCTGTGACATGCACAAAAAAGAGAAATAAGTCAGTCCCTCCTCTCAGCAGCATGGTTTGGCAGCAGCTCCTTTATTCAATACTTAAGACACAGTGTAAGATCTTCCTTTTCTGTCTACTTACTGCTACCCATATTCTGCTTTTCCACATGTTCTGGTTTTAGTACTGTAAATATGTCATCAGGTACCCTGAGAAAACAATACACGTTCAGGTAATGTCCCTTATATAATCTCATTTACATTGGACAATAACATAGACATATTTCATGTGTAAATCAATAGCACAATACAATGAATTTAGACAGACATAAGAGAGGTTTTCTGTAATGCTGACCTATGCCATGGAGAGAAATAAAGGAGGGCACAAGTCAAGCTGAGTGCAAGTTACCAAGGAGAACACAGTACAAATAACCTTATCTCATTAATTTAAGCCCAGAAAATCCAAGAGTCTGGCTACATTTCAAGTCACATCTATAAAAATCAGCAGTATCAAACTTGGCTCCTATGTTCTCAACAGTATTTCATAGCTTTTGAAAGGAGGACTTATCTACTTTTTTCTTAATACAAAATATATCTTTCTAATATCAGAATTGGGAAAGAGCAGGCATTGGCCCATCCAGCTTTTCAGTATGAAGCTCTGTCTTTACAAAGCTGATGAATCATCTGGATTTATACCTCTTTACTTTAACTGGATCACCCAGAGAAAAGGTACCGAAGGAGCACTGTTCCATTTATGTTAATTATCTTCTCAATGTATGAGATCATCAACATCCAAAGAAGAATCCTATGAGAATTCAGAGGGGGGTGGGGGAGGACCACAAACAAAAAAAAAAAAACCTTTTGCAAATTGGTAACTTCCAAGAGTTACAAAATGTGCAGAAGATTAATGGTTTTCTTGTTGGGCAGGTCACAGAAGTGTTTTCCTTCTTCACTGTGACTGACTGCATAGCTTTCCTAATAAAGGCATATCAGTATACAATAAATACCTCTTGCTCCAGCCTTACCACTGTTCTGCCCCCTGACTTTTGCCCAGACAAGACCAAAGATGACTGGACTTACAGCTCTGAAGTCACTCCTGTTATTGACTTCACTGACAGCAACAGCAGGAGCAGAAGGAAGTTGCCCCAAGAAGGAAAATTCCAGTTATGATATTCTCCTTTCTGGCTTACAGTATTCCAGAGCAGATGACACCAAGGCACACCTTGCCTTACACATGCAAAGTACTCAAGCCATCAGCCTGATAAATCAGAAAACCAAGCTGCTACACCTGAGCTTTATCAAAACATCATCTTGCCTTCTTGCTGCCATACTTTTTCCAGTGTGCAACACATTTGTCTAACAAGATCTTGTATAATAAGTCCCAGCTAAGAGTTTGTATATAGGGTTAAAAAAAAAAGCCATGTAATTTGTTCCAAATTTAGTCCATTTGTTTCAGGATCTTAGGCTACAGCAGATGAATGAGAACTGGAGTAACCTCTCATGAAGAAAAAGTTCTTGGAAATACCATTTCCAAACTAGAACTAGACCTGTTTGCTTATTATCTATATTTTAGATAACAATAGCTGGCACTTGAGCCCAAGTCATGGTGATGCCAAATCACTTCATGATATAGTTACGCTTTTTGCCAAAACTGACATCATTTGCTCAGAATCTGATTTACAAAATCTAGTTTCCCCACCATTTTTCAAACTGTGAAAAACACTTCTTCCTTTGCAGGCTCTTGAGAGGTTGTGACCTTAGGATAAGCAGGTCAGAGCACGCCCTGCAGAGCTCGTACTTACTGGTTTATAGCTGATATTGTGTATTTGTGTATGAATATCCACTGTGATTGGCAGTTAATGTGCTTAGAATGTGGAATTAGTGTCATCTTTTTTAACATTTCTGCAACTGTTTGGATGAGATTGATTTGTTGTCAGGTTTTTGTTGTCTTCCCTGAAGAAGATCTAGAGGGAGCTGGGGAGAAAAATCCCTGTACAACAGGGTATTTTCCTCACCCTTCATGAAATCAAGACTACCTGCAGAAAAGCAAGCAACTAAAATACATACCTGCCTTGTTTTCAGGAAACTCACCTGAATATGGCACAAGGTAATTCACATAGCAGACATACATAAAGACAAAATACAAAGGCACAAACCTCATTTTATCCCATCTTAAAAGAGATTCTACTCACATGCTTTTCAGTACCTTGTCCAGTAGTGCCAGTCAGGACACACCTTTCCAAATTTTGTTATGCAACATTTTGGCTACAGCGAAAAGTACATTGTCAATTCACTGACATAATATATACTTCATAAGGTCTGTAATTTCTTCTATGATCTGGGAAACCATTAAAATATGCCAGGGTAATACCATCTTGCTTAAGAACTCTTTATATATAATCATAATAATGATATTATTTTCTACAGCAAGACATACTCCCCCGTATAAGAGACTATTGCTAAACCCACTCCAAGGCCCCCACAAATGCTTAACATGCTACCTACATACACACACACAATTCTTCCATCCAGTGATAACAGCTCTTTCCAAATGACAATTTTTTTGCAGTGCAAGGTTAAAAAAAACCAACAAACCAATTAAATCATAATATAGTTTTCTTCTACATTTCCCACAATAAGTGTTTGTAAAACAAAATGTTTTGCTGATTTTAAGGACTGTGAAAGATTTTGTTTTAACAAAACAGCCATGGCTGGACTCTTTTAAGTTTTTATGGTATTTTTCCTCCTGTGTTGTCCTTTAGATACAGGCAGTTAAAGAGCAATGAAGAACTAAGCTGTTAGTGAACTACTGAACGCCATCCACTTGCACAGATGCATTCCTGAAGCTCTTGCACCTCCAGCAACTATTTGAAGATAATCAATTAACAATTTATTTTGCCCCCCCCCCCCCCTTTTTTTTTTTTAAATGAGGGAAGAACTGTGGATTAAAGGTTTGAATGTTATAAATATCTCATAACAATGCAAGTTCCCTTCCACCGCAGGACCTGTCTTTCCTTAACCACCTCTAGTGACTGCAACTACCAAGTCATCCCACAGACTGAAAGACCACTTCTCACATCACCAGGACACTGAGAAGTACATTTAGCTACTTCCAGTTACCAGGTCAGAGCAAGTACAGATGGAAAAAATTGGTAATCCAATTTCTCCATCACTGTTGGTATAGTTACCCTAGAAACAGCTAACTATAGCTAATGAGGAGAATGAATGACACATTTAGCTCATTCTATGAGATTTTTTTCCGCCTTTTCCCTTCAACAAAAATCTCACTGGCATTATAGTGCACACTTATTTTTTGTAATGTTATTGCACTCATTGGAAAGAAGACAAAAAAATGGAAACATCTAAAACCAACAGTGAATGATATCCCAAAATACTAGTGTAGTGAATATATGATATTACTGATGACATTTAAGGGAATGTATTTTTTCTAAATCCAATGGTAACAGTGTTTCACCTAACTTACCTTTGGTGAGTTTCCTTTAGCAACATTTAACCTGACTTCTTCATGGTTTTAATATTCTGACATTCCAAAGCTCCTGGTTTTAGACAATGACTAAGGAAAATATAAAATAACCAGATTTGTCTTCCCTTCTTACTACAACAAGAAAAAAAAGCCACAAAACTTAAGGTATTAAACTAAGTTTTATTTTATAAAAACACCAAGTTATCAATCACTGTGTCTGACCCGAGTATTCTTTCTGACTAGAAAGTTTTGCTACTGTATTGCTTAACATTTTAGAAAACAAACAAAAAATATGAATCATTGTTTCAGTACCAGGCAGCAGCTATCTTTCAGTCCTTGCTAACACATGGGAAATGAATTCATTCTTTACTGAAAGCACTGTCTTACTCCACTGGGGCTGTTTGTCAGTTCCTCCAGTGTGACACTAAATCAAGTTGCAAAGCACAGTAATGTAAATCACAGCC
The DNA here is from genome assembly GCF_949628215.1 of Phalacrocorax aristotelis. Taxonomy (NCBI): domain Eukaryota; kingdom Metazoa; phylum Chordata; class Aves; order Suliformes; family Phalacrocoracidae; genus Phalacrocorax; species Phalacrocorax aristotelis. The sequence continues at coordinate 42,617,930 of NC_134279.1, read as the reverse complement.
TAATTTACTTGTCAGTGTGTTGTGACACTTGGTTAAAAATGCTTTTTAATTGCAAGGATAAATTATACATTAACAATTCTCAGTGGCAGTTTCAATACTACATCAGATTATTTCACTCTAGAGAAAGGAGCTGAACAACCACTACCACAAGCTATGACAGAATATTTTTAAATTGTTGGGTTGTCCAGATTTATGGTGTTGGTAGTGTTGCGATGATGGGTTCTATCCCCCACAAAAACAAAAGACATAATCAGTCTTTTATATTCAGTAACTCATAAAGAAAAAGTACTCTCTTTTCTTGAACCTTTCAGATCACTCCAGCTTCTAGCCTTGCGAATTATTAGTCAGACTCCCTAAAGGAATATGAACTGGTTCTCAGTCATACTGAAAAATAAGCCTTTCTCTCTTCTGTAATCTAGGACAGGAAAATGATTGAAGATAGAAAAAACTATGTTAAAAAAAAAGAGTAATTTTTGTGATTTTTAACATCTCCACCTCTGGGATTGCAATTCTCTTTACACAAGTTTTTGTCCGTTGGACGTTGGACTGGATCTGGCACCTCCTGAGGCAAGTAGCCAGTAAGCAAAACCAGTTCTGAATTTGAGCTCATGACCTACAAGTAAAAGGCTCCACAATGCAATTACGTATATAGACCAGAACAAAGCACTCTACAGAAATTAGAAGTAAATCCTATGGCTCAACTGCGTATTGCATTTTGTATATGCTATTCCTTAGTTACACGTCTCATAGTTCAGCATACTAGTATAGTGTACTAGTATACTTACTACAGTCTACTATAGCATAGGTTACTCTAATAGATGGAACTATGCCCCACATAATATGCTACTCTGCAATCCAGGGCTTGATGTAAACAGAAAACTGCCAACAACAGCTCAAAAATATGAGCTCGGGATATTCAGTCAATTCAGGTGTATTATGGAGATTGTGCAAACGCGACACTAGAAATGGTGAGATATGAAATTAAACATTCGTTTTAACACCACAGAAGAAATTTTTTTGCCTTTTTCTTTTTTTTTTTCTGTTCAGATCTTCCAATTCCATTGAGCTAATGGTCACCTCAACTTTGATGGTCTCAACCCTCAAGGGCAAAGCAAACAGACTGAAGAGAGGTCATCTGAGAGGTGAGCCAAAATCAAAAGGGGGACTTGCCCCCCTCCTGCATTTGGGATCTTGTCCTTTTGTCAGACATTTGATTTTGCAGACAACTGACACCCCGGGCCTGCACCACCTGCTGCAAAGTGCTTGCCAGGCATTACTTTTCCAGGCCACAGAAGCTGCCTCATCCTGTTGCTTGGCTAATTTTCTTAAAACAAAACCCAGTCTTATCCCCAGATCTCCAGGCTGCCCTTTTCATTGCCTATCAGTCAGGTACAGCAGCTGTGGGGCCACGCTTTCAAGGCCTTTGCTGTTACCCCTACCCTTAGGCCGTACAGCATCATCACAGCACGTGGCACCACAACCCTGTTTGCACAGCAAGTCCTCATAATTAGTTGATAACGAGCCTAATAAAGAGCCAGGACTGAGCCCCGTACTGTTAGCACAATGCCTGTTCACATGAGGCACAGCAAGCTTAAGGTTAGTAACAGTGACAATACTGGTTTTACTGGGTACAAAAATGCTTCAACAGTTATAGCGTGCAAGCATACTTACGTTTAGGATCAAGTAGGCCTGTGCCTGAGTTGCAAGGTGAAAGGCAGCCCTCACTGAAGTACCAGAGGTAGGGCAGTGCCTGCTGCTGTTGCAAGAAGTGCCCTGGCAGTTCCTATGGCTCCTTAGGAGCCCCAGCCTCACCCAGGGGCATTGCCCATGTAAGGTTCCCCGTCTGCTGCCGAACCTCTGCGTAGCGGCTGTAATTGGGTCCCCTTTCCACGCAAAACAGAAATATCCTACTTCAGAGGCTTTCTGGCACCACAGAAGAGACCTGAAACTTGTACTAGGTAACCTTTCATATAATATAGATGGAAATATTTTATTGAGGTATTTCTGTCAGAAGAATGGCATCATGAGCTTCAGAAAATATGCACAGATCCCAAGCTGAATCTTTTACCATAAAAACAACTTAGACTATTTCTTACAAATCCATTTCTGTTATTTATACTGCCCTCCTCTTTTCCAACTTCTTTTAATGATACTGAATAGATTCAAAAATCAGGAGGCAGATTTCTTATAATAATTAGGTACCTAAACAGCATGTAGGAGCTTAGAAGACTTCTTAAAAAGTACATAACCATCACTGAAATATCCAAGTGCTGACACCTAATTCACTAATTGTGTCCTGAAACACAGTTGGTTGGTATTAGGTTGTAAATTATTGTTCCTGGCACGCATAGTAAATCTGCTTATTAAAATTCCTTTTCTGAATATTTATGCAAAGTCTGCAACCCCCTATGCATAAGAGACCTGTATTATCACGCAGAGTAACTTGGCAGTTTCAAAGAAACCTAACATAATTAAATCAAACCAAATCAGAAATGAAAGAAAGTACAACTGGGTGAGGGGCTGATACCCTGAACTTTCACAGAGCTGTGGCATTAGAAGCATCCAGCGTATCACAATACCAAGCTCCAAAATACCAATTTAGGAAGTCTTTTAAAAAGACAACTCTTGTTTGCATTTTTAATTATATTGTCCAGCTAAAATCTTTAATATTAAACAGATTAGTGGCACCTCTACTATTTGCAGTGTATTTTGAGTATGTCTTCAATACAATTTACTATTTTGTACGGTAGAAACAGCAAGGGGACCCCAAGACACTGACTCCAGCTGCATACTACCTTTAAAAATTGCAAAATCTACTTCACAGACTGGTCAAACAGTCTTCAAGGATTCTTCACCCCTTTATTACTGCTCTGATGGGCTATTTCTGCATGAATTTTACATTTAAGGACCTCCTTCATATTTGATGTATTCCTGACCAGTTTGGAATTTGAGCGGCTCTTTTCTGCAGCTGGGCTGCATGTGTGAAGGTGGGTTGGTTTTTTGGTTTGGGTTTGTTTTTTTGTTTGTTAGGTTTCTGTTGGTTGGTTGGTTCTTTTTGTTTTCTTTTCTTTTCCTGATTGGCAAAAGGCAAGAGGATCTTTTAACCTCCTGCTGCATGCTCCATCTCCCCTCCTCCAGTTACCCAAGAGCTCTCTCTGCACATGTTTACATTCATCATTCAGGAAGTGGGTGACCAGGACACAGTACTGCCAGCAATGTGTGGGGTTGTGCTAGCACTTCCCTTCCTCTTTACTCATAAAATTACAGTCACACATGTCTTTTTCTTGCTGAATCACATTAGTAGATTGCGTTTATTTAATGATCTGAGGAGATTAGGTGTTTTTATTCAGCGGCCACTTTCAGGTGATAAGCTCCCTTTTTAGAGAAGAAATTCTTAAGCTAGATAAAACCCCTTGTGTATTTTTGTATAATATGATTCCATTTCAATTCCTAGCCCCTTACTTCAAGAAAACTCAGTTATTTTTAGTGATGAACCATCCCAATTTTGCAGTGAAATTATTAGTATGATACAGCTCTAATGGCTTATTGGTCTCGTAGGTAGAAAATATGTGCACGTAATTTTCAGATGTACTTCCACATTATCAATTTTGCAAACAGCTGCGATTGCAATGTACAGATGCTACGGAGCTTGTGTTGCACGACTAAAGGAAAAAATGGAAAATTAGAACAGTCATAGAAATCAGATAACTCCCTCCCCACAACAATTCTGAGGCCAACAACAAAATTTACAGTACAATGAGAATATATATAGATGAGTTCTATACAGAAGTCAAATCTCTTAATACCAATTTGACCATTTTAAATGAGTTTGTAAATGGCTGCATATCCATATTGATAATGGCTTCACAGCCCTTTACAATGAAACAGAGGTAGATATAATTTATATTAAAAAGTATAATAATTTGATCTCAATTTTCAAAAAGGTTTCCACGAAACTGATTTTTTTTCCCCTCAGGGAAAATCTCTGGTTGATGTAGTAGAAAGTGGAAAATTTAAAATATTTTATCTTAAGAGTTGTTTTGAATTAAACCCAAGTATTTCAGATCACCAGACAACCTGAAACATTTTGTTTGAAGTCACAGCAACTTCAATCTCTTCCTTGCAAGTCTGACAGTATTGCCAGATGCCATATTACATTAGCTGATACTTTAAACTCACTCTTTTGCATTCTCTTTTTTGCATGCAAAAAAGTATAATTTTTTACCAATATAAAATATGCAAAGATTTTTAAAAAATGCTTTATTAAGTATTGTTGACAAGCTGCTGCCACTTTCTTTTCCTTTCCCGCTTCAATTTTTTTAAATCTTTGAAAGCTTCATTTCCCAAGGGCGTATGTAAAATGTTGTATACAGTAATTCCAGTGTTCCAGTAAGAATTTATAACACAGCTTTCCATCTTTACTTGAAAACATCTATTTCTGCATATATCTGGATATATTATTTACAGATATATTCTGACAATTTTAGGTTTGCAAAATGCAAACCATGTAATTTGGGTAAAATACTGTAGTTAGACTGATACAACTGAATTTAAAGAAGGGGGGGAGAGAAATATCCTTAACATACATATATATGTGTATATATGTATGCTATGAAACATAGCCAAAGTATTTTAATTTGATGTCTAAAGTGCCTAAATACTTTTTTTTTTAATTCTGAAGTGCTCATCATATTTAGCATTCCAACCAAAAATATTTCACTTGTTCAGCACAGCTTAAGCTGTTCTTATTTTTCGCTGCTGAAAAGCCATCTTTACAGAACCACTACGTTAATGTACTTTTAAAAACTAAGGAGTTTCTCAGCCAGTGTAAATTTTTTTAGTTCCATTGACTTGAGATTACAAATTACAGGAAGCTAGAAGTAACTGAAGATCACTCATAGCATGTGTTCTTTGTCTTTTGGTCCTTAACCTCAAGCAAAAGTCTTCTGATATTAGCAATGTACCAGTTCAACTTTGGGTTTGTTTTGTTTGGTTTTTTTTAATTTGGTGCTAAATCTCACAAATTTGAAATTCTCTAAAAATTTAATTTCCCAAAGTTGACAGATGTTATCACAGAGATTGTTAATATTGGCCTCCTTGAACTGTACAGCCAGTGCCTGCTGGCCTTGAATGAGTGCTGCCTGGGCTGAGATTTGCAGTTCCCAACACAAAGAGAACTTCTCTCTGTATTTGCAGGTGCATTGATTCATACAATCTACCATTAAAACGGCAGAGCTCTGTAATGACCCACCTGACACCAAAGCAAAGGGGATTCCTTTCTACCCGTGCTGCCAAGAGTAGGGTCAGGTCATAAGGATCCTGAGATCAACTATATCTGAATTCCTTAGTGCTCCTCTGAGCCATCCAGCTCCTCCCAGTATTTTCCTCTGACGTGCACCTGGTTATGATTTACAGCAAGAAAAGAAAAATTCTTCCAGACCTGCTGTGAAAAGCTGAAGAGTAGAATGGGAAGGTGGGAAAACCTCAAGCTGTCTTGGCTCATGCTAATGACGTTTGTGTTACCAGCATTTGTCATCTCCTACTGCATCAGATCTGTGGTATTTTATACTCGTAACTACACAGAATGTGAGTTTTAAAGACTGACTGCTTTGATTAGACAGTGACAAAGATTAATAATGTACAAAAAAATAGTAGCAGGAGGTATGGGTTTAGTGATTGCCTAGCTTAGTAAAGTTTAGTTTTAAAGTTCAGAGCTGGCCTGATAAATCAGTCTTCTTAACACTCCTATCACAGCGATCTCTAATGCCTTAGCTGATATATATCCTTAAACTCAGTTACACCAGTCTATTAATTGCAGTATTTTACCCAGATTCCATGGTTTGAATCTTTGCCTATCTGAAACTGTCAGTGCACTGACACATTCTATTCAGTTACTGGCAAGAATTACAAATTGTATGTGCTATGGAGAAATAAAGTACATACTAGAGCAGTGCTCAGCAGATGTCCAAGGCGGCAATCAGAATGCCAAGAATCAATAGAAAGGTAATAAAAGAATATCACTGTACTGCTGCGTAAGTCAAGGTGTATCCACATTTTGAGGGACCATGAAATTTTGGTCCTTCCTAATTTAAGAAGCTTCAGTACCGCTGGGAATGGATGATCAAAACCAGCCTTCTTATGAGGCAACATTAAATAGACTGGGATTCTCCAGCTTGGGAAGATGATGAGTGAGGAGAAAACAGGACAGATATCTGAAAAATCTCTAAAAATCATTAACAATATGGAGAACAGGAATGGCGATGATTATTCACTATATATTTTAAAACTCTCTTCAATTCTGACTGTTACACTTACTAGCATACTGAAAAAAAAAACTCTATGAAGCCCTCCGTACAGCAGACTTCAGTAAAATAAGATCAATCTCACCAACCAAGAGACATAAAAAGAACAGAAAAGTCATCCCACTGTTGCATGGCAAACAAGGATCCAGAGCGAAAGCAGCTCTAAAAAGCAGAAATTAAAATCAGGCTTATGTAACAAAAAGGCAAGCACAAGAAATAATGACAGTAGTGGCCAGACAGCGCATTTTTCTGATCCCAATGGTCACAGTCAGTTTATAAGGGAACAGTATCATCAAGATTTACTCATGTGCCTAATTTTTGCTGCCCTAAATACCCCTCCCAGTAGTTCCAGAGCATCCCAGAGAGAACAGGATGGACAGTAGGAAGAAGAGTAGCTGTAACAAGGTCAGGGCACACAGAGGGAACCAGGAGCAAAGAAATGACCCAAGAGCAACCAGGAGCGAGACAGAGACAGCATCTGCGATGTCACTTCATCTCACAGGGAAGGAGATGATGCTTTTGGTGGTAGGAGGAGGGAGAGAGAGACAACAGTGGTTCAGACTGCGTCAAAGGGAAAACAAAGTTGCCCAAGGGGAGGGAAATAAGAGAATTTCCCAATGATTCAGAGAGATGTCACAGAAGCACTGAAATTGGTAGAACACATAACAAGGGCATGGAAGCAGGTCATAAGTTCAGTAAAGGAGACAAGGAGGCCATGAGCTGTGTGGCACAGGGGACTGGGGAGAACAGGGAAGGAAAACAAAGAAGAAAAAAAAAAAAAAGAAAAAATCTCAATTATATTGTAAATGTGTTGTGTGTTTTTTTTTAAACTTGAGGTGGAGGTGGGATGAATCAGAGCTTTCTTGAAAGAAATAAGCTTAAACCTAGACTTCCCACAGCTTCAGTTCTCACAGGAAGAATGAGGAGAAAGAAGGATATCGAATGAGAAGTAAATTTGAAAGAGAAGTAAAACACCAGGTGTGCAAACCCTCACAGAGGACCACTGCAAAATACATGAAATAAAAGCATAGTCTCTAATCTATTTGTTGTTATCTTGGAGTAATGACCAGCAATGCTTATGCTTCTTTCCCGGCAAAGCTCCTTTCTATTAAGTGTTCAGCTGGCTTTCCCTTTCTTTCCGAATCTCCCCTTCCAATCCAAACACTACATATTTCAAACCGGCACATGGCCTTAAGTCTAGTTGTTAATTAGAAAACACGATTCTGCCTCATCCCTAAATGAACAGGAACACCTATTAGTCAGATGATCAAATTTAGACAGGTTAATTAAGTCTGTTTAAATACACCTCACCCTTTATGCTACAGTAAGAAAAAAGTCGTATTTCTGAGTCACAGGAGTTAAATGAGTTCGTTAGTCAGGCTTTGAGCCAAATTCTCACTTGATGTATAACAGCACAGGTCCACTGAAGTCAATGGTGCTGCTACCGTCTACATGATCAAGGAACTGACTCATTATTCTACCCTAACTGCATTTGCATCTTCAAATTAAAGCGCATTATTCTATTGTCAGTGATCAAATTACCACTCTTTAGCAGGTAAGGGCCACACCAGTGATGAGTTCTTAAACAGTGATGTAGAACCACCACAAAGAAAACTCCAACGGTCCAGTTAAGACAATTTAAAAATTACTTTATAGTGCCAGGATGATTCCAAGCAATACAGCAGAGTTAAAGACTTAGTCCACAACGTTGAGTAAATTCAGGGAAAAAGGTTCTGTTTAAAAAGTAAACATGCAGTGACAGCATGTCAATAGCTATGCAAAATGGATTCATTGCTGTCATATGTAAAATAGGAGAAACCTGTAAAAAGTGTCAAGAACCACGGCAAATTTAACCCACTCGATACACTGTTTATTTAATGAAATACTTCTCTACAAGTAATTATTGCCTTTCAACAGAAGTGCACTTATGGACTAACCTGAGCTCCTGCATTTCAGAAAAACAGTTTGTTTTATTTGAAGTGGGGTTTATGTACCACCAAGTGCCTGCAGAAAGGCAATCCACAGCTTGCTGATTATTCAAGTTGGGTTTGATATTTCATACCGAATTTAAATGGCCTTGGTTGGTCTGTGCATGCGTAACTTCAGATGTTTCCCTTGTCTGGCACACCATCGCACACAGCCCAAACAGCTTGGTGGATAGCATCAGGCACAGATCTTGCTTTCTACCAGTTTTGCATGGTTGGTGGCACACTGCAGGTCAATACCCCTTAACACCTCCCCTCCATGTCACCTCAACCTGCCAGTGCAGCGTAGCAAGGAGGGCACAAGACATGCACTCCCTCTGTGTTTCCCCAGGAGCTGGCCAACGGCCATGAGTTATTCAGTCAGCACTTTCTCACAAAAACTGTGTTCCTGACAGCTGACTTTCTGCTTGTAAAACACACTTTCTGTCTTCAGTACAGCCCACAGCCATAGGCTTGACTTAGGCTTGCAAGAAAACATTGTCAGCACAACTATCTCCACAGTACAGAAAATTATCGACAGAAATATACCATCCCTCCTCTTTTCCCACACCCTCAAAATCACCATCACAGTGCTATCAAACTCTTTGGTGTAGACTGTCGAAACAGTGCTCTGGTCGATTTGGTTCCTGTTATTCAAAAGGCGAACTTGAATCTGCCAAATGAAAATTTTTCTTGGTGTGTGCTGCGTTTCCAGCAGAGGGCTGCAACCAGGCACCACCGGCATGGCTTCCTTAGCGACAGCTCTGTCCTGCACACAACCCCTCCTCTCTCCCACAGCTTGCAAACATCACTCTTTTCACTCCTTAAATAAGCCAAAATTATGTTAACATTCTGTTAACCATGTAATACCTGGAACTGCGGCTCTTTCAGTGTACAAAATTGAAGTGCAGAAGAAAGAAAAAAAAAGACTAATACTGAAATCCTCAGCAATTACAGAAGTTGTCAGACACTGACCAGATTAATTCATTCCAATCTAAACACTAGAAGCCCAAACCATTAAATCTAGGATTCAGTGCTGGTGAGTCATTTTGTTAAAACATGGATAGATACAAAAAGAACAGGAGGGATTGTTCAAATGGTGCAGGGATCCATCTGTGCAGATCCTATGCAACTAATTTCTTTTCTCACAAACTTTGCAGAACATCATCACTGAAAATTAATCTGTGTTTTAGATTTTTTTTCTGGAGGCAACTGTGAATTCTTCTGAACAATTTTTTTAAAAAACCTTTTTCACCCTTCCTAATATGTATGCAACAGGAAACAATTTTTTATTTAGAGGCAAGCAGAACATATTAAAACATGGGCAAGAGAGAAAAAATTAGACATTCAACACTAAAGCAATGAAAAATTTGTATAAGTGATATCATTTGATAATTTGTTTTAATCTGTTAATCATTATTTTAACCCCAGTTATTTTCCAAAGCATATATTAACTCAGAACTATAAATGCAATGAGTCTGCCACCTCATAAAGGTAATCAGTAAAACCCCCAAAATGTACAATATAGGATAAGCAAACTCTGGTTTGCCTGGGTTAATTTTAAATTGCCCTAGTGAGACCTTTCCCAAATGCTTTCCATATTTCATGGAGCTTTAATGACCAGTGAGCCAAGCTGAGCAAACAGACCTCAAGTTCAGAAATTTGGACTAGATTGAAGGGAGGGAGAGATGGACCTCTTAACTGCTTTTTTATTTTTACTATTTTAAACTCTGAGAAAATATGAAACCAAATGGCTCTGAACAGTTGTGTTGGTACTGATTTTCAGCAAGGTGTATGGGTCTTTATACTCCTTTTGACCAGTCTTTCATCTGAGTCACAAATCAGCGTAAGTCCTTTAGACTGATCATAAGGAAACCCATGCATACGGTTAAGTGTTTGTACAGATCCACTGAATTCCCATTTTTGAAACAAATTGATTCATATATTTCTAAAAGCAAAGTCAAAGAAGTAGAAAACACGTAGCTGTGATGCTGACCACTTTCTCCCACTGTAGTATGCCACTGAATAAAAAACTTTTTCTTTGAAATATTACTATAATTCCATGAGAGAAGGACATGGAATACACTGAAATACTCTTACAAATAAGTTACTGTTTTATATCAACAGAAGATCTGCAAGACAAAATACTTTTTGTGTCTCAATCTTTAGTTAATCTAGAGCTGCCCAGATAAAGGACACTAAATTCTTCAAGTACTACACAGTAATAATAACACTAATAATGTAACAACAGGGGTTAAAGGAACTTTAAAAGACACAAAAAGCTTTTGAATCTTGTGTGCTAAATAATGATATACCTTTCTTTAAAGGTGCCAAGTTGATTACAAAATTAGAAGAGGAAAAAAAACCAACCAAAAAACAAGTACAGAACATCACTAAGGATAAGAAAAACTTTAGTTACTAACTCCAGTTGTATAAATTCTGACTTTATATCTGAACATGAAGTTCTAAAATAAGTGAAGTTAATGTGTGGGGGTTTTTACTGAATATCATATCCAGCTCAAACATGGACTTAATTTTTTATATGAGAATCCAGTACAATAAGCTGCTTTGGCATAGTAACATGAGAAAATACATTCCAAAAAAAGTAAGCGTAGGTCTCGGACTTTCCTCAGGATTATTTTGATTAATTTTTTGGCTTGCATTGCATGGTAATATAAAAAGCCTAAAATAATGAGATTTCTGTATCCTTCACACTATTTCTAGTCAATCAGCAATAGCGACAGCGTGAAGTCACCTAAGTTTCCTGAAATATGTGAATTTTATTTAAGATTCCTACAAGCCATGGACTTGCATACAGGTCAGAAGCTGCCCTCCAAAGCAGAAATGGATTATTATATATTAAAATCTCCCCAAAGGCTCATCAACCTCTGTCTGCCCTTAGCAATCACATCCCCTTCTGTGCTCTTTCAACAACTTCATTTCCCTCCTGCTCTTCTCCACCAGAGAGGTTTCTTTATCAGGTAAATTTTTTTCATTTAACAGCCATTTGTGAATTCCACTTAATCTAACTTGCTATTTTGTTTCCCTTCCACTTCAATACCTGAATAACCTCCTACTCCTGCACAGATGGGTGTAGACGGATTACCGCCACAAAAAGGTGACAGACACCAGAGCTGAAAACTCATGAACTAGCCATATCTGTCTGAAAGCAAGACCCACAATAACCTGATCTGGCAAGAGACTGTCATAGCCTGTAGGAGAGAAGAAAATACCAGCTGCTGACTTCCAAAAGGTAACACTGTGAGCAACACTGCAGAGCTCATCTATCTAGATGGTGAGATGCTACAAGAATGCATGATTCCAACCCTCCCTTATTATCCTTAGAAAAAGATTAAAAAAACTAAAAGTAACACTACTGCAATAATCTGAACCCAAATAGTATGGGTTCAGATTGCAATATCTGAATTTATCAAATTACTCACATTTTATAAAATCCATGGGTGTTCCATCCACACGTTAGTATGCTCCCCATGAAAGAAACATTTACCTTTAATAGCTCTGGTTTTGTGAGCATACAATGCAACAAGACAATCTGTCCATATATCAGACCATGGCATAAAGATGGAGCATGAGTTAAGATTGTGTGTACTTCCGTATCATGTTTATTTTCTTACCCAAACAAACATGAGAAACTATGCTTAGAACAGAGTGGATTTTATTTATTTTAAAAGTATATGAACTTCCATGTGAGCAAAAGCAAACGTCTGTCTTAAAAAGGTTCGTCACTGTAGCTATAAACAAGTAAAGATTTATCTGGCAACCACCTACAGCAAGAAACATAAAAATACTTTAGGTTGCTTTATTTTCCATAAAAAAAATAAAAAAATCTGGTAAAGAATGAAGAATGAGAGCATGATGTGTACTGTGTGTTAAGATTTATACCTTCTGAACCAGGTGCAAAGCAGATGTGAAACACTGCTGTTCTGTTTTGATAGCATTTTATTCTGTCTTTGAAAGCACACAGGTGACAACACACAGTTTAAAAACCAAACTAAACGAAAACCCAAACAACACGCAGGAAAACTGGTCCCTTATGTTTAAAATGCCAATTAAAAAAAAAAATGAAACAACAACAAAGAAAAAAATCTCAAAAAAAATCCCACAGTGCAACAACATTGACTCCTTTAGTCCTTCAAAAATAGGTAAAGAACTTTCAATAATGTAAAATCACCCTGAAAACAGACCTTGGAAGCACTAAAAAAAAAAAACCCAAATCAATCACCTTCTCTGCAATACACTTACCTCCATTTGCTGGATGAATCTCATATTCAATTGTTTTACATTATTTTCCAAATAACTGCATTGCTTGATTGCATGTTATTTAGATGCTGAGCATAAAATAGTAAACTTAAACAATAACCTTGATGGGACATCAGCTTTCCATGCTAGGTCTGAAACTATATTACACTTCAGCATATATGTTTGTACAAATTATGACACTTTAAGGTTATTCCTTCAAGTACTAACAAAATAGTTATGTAAAAGATATGAATCATGCTATTCCATTCCTGAAAATGTTCACATTGTAGGTTAATGATTTAAGCATAGCAACTGAAGCACAGGACACTGCCCGGAGATTAATTTGCCTCTGAGGGGAGTGGGCAGCCTCAGCTACAGTCAAGAGCCTAGCAACTCTGCAGGTTGCCACCATTCCCATCAAACAGCCTCACCCACTCTTTTCTACATCTAAAAATCAATAAGAAACACACTCAATTTTGATGGCAAGTTGTGGTTTTTTTCCAGACACCGTGCTTCCAAGCTTCTTAGGAAGGAAAGGACCTTGTGTTAAAAGAGTCAAAGCTCTTGAATCATACTGCTCATTGCAAATTAATTATTTAGAAATTTAGAGTTTGTTGTTTTTCTCACCACAAAAAAAAATATGAATCAAAAATTCGTTGAAAGGCAGCAGAACAAATAGAAGCCTTTGCAGTATTTTAGACAGAGATTTCAAGGCCTGTGACTATATTTAAGTTTTTTTACTCTATTGTGAAAAACTGATCACCCAGATACATTTTTCAATTGTCTTCTTTGCAAAATTTTAATCACAGTCAAATAGTGCTGGCTATTTGCTATTAATTCAAGATTTTATCCCCTCTCTCATTTCTTTATGGATTGCAGGAAACCATGGTAAATGTTTATATCTATTCTCAGTGGAAAATTCATCCTCCAAGACCTATCCTATACAAGCAAAGAAGAACTAGAGTTCCAGTATGTTTTAAGGAGGAAAGCAAGTGAGAGATAAGTAAAAAGAACTTCATTTCATTGTTCATGGCTGTTTGGTGAATCACATGAATAACCCCCGACAGATGACCATGATGATGGGAAGGCTGGAGCATTCACATATTTGCAGTACCACACATACAAAAGTAGAAAGGGAGATTGCCCATGAGAAATCTGCCAAGAGCAATGCTATTGAAGTTCTCAGCCATGACTCTTCATGTAGGCATGTCTACTTCAAAGTAGACATTCTGCCAGCTACAGACTTCCATGCAAGCAGTCAGAAAACACTGATATTGTACCTGCGTAGCCTGCTGCTCAAATTTTCCTTCCATACATTTCTTGAACACCTATTTTTAAAATGTATTTGTTTTTAACATATTTTTAGCATTACCTTTTGATGAAATATAGTTCTAAGAATCTCTAATGGGGGCAGAGGCAGGACACATATCTCTGAACCTCTTGGTTTTACCTACATGATTGGTATAGTCTTCTTCACAACCTGGTTGATTTACTGTTTAATCCACTGAAGCTCATTGCTTTCACTGCCCTCTCATAATTTATCCTGCATGTTTTTTACTCCTTTGAAATGTCTTTTTCATTCTGCAAAAACTAATTGCATGACCATGTAGACTTGGCTGTATAGGTCTGTGTTCTTGGCAAGATACCATTCTGCATTATCGCCATTTTTCCTCCCTTTCAAAAATCCCTCAGAAAACAACCAGCTTCATGGTGGGTCTATTAACAAGAAGATGATAAAGTTACTCTTTTTTCCCCCAGCACAAATGGAGTTGTCTAAGACCAGTGTTGTTCTGGTTACTGATTATTCTTGATACTTCATTTATGTAGTACTTTCCTAATGATTCATTGAACTGCTGTGAAAAACTGCAACTGAAATTTCAGGCTTTTACACAGCACTTTCCTCCTGGTCACAGGTCTTGGTTTGCCTCGATTCCCTTTAGCTAGCAGAAGGGTGCTGGCACTCCCAGATGGCCCTTCATGTGTGGCAGCACGCTCACACCCCGGAGTCTAAAGGACTTTGCTTACTCACCCTCTCTCCGGCACACGTCTACCCTCACTCTCCACAGATAGAATCAGAAAATCATAGACTCATTAAAGTCAGAAAAGACCCTTACGGTCATCAAGTCCAACCATTATCCCAACACTGCCAAGTCCACCACTAAACCATGTCATTAAGCACCATGTCTACACGTCTTTTAAATACCTCCAGGGATGGTGACTCGACCACTTCCCTGGGCAGCCTGTCCCAAACCTTGATAACCCTTTTGGTCAAGAAACTTTTCCTAATATCCAGTCAAATCCTCCCCTGGCACAATTTGAGGCTATTTCTCCTCATCCTATCACTTGTTACTTGGGCAAAGAGACCAACTCCCACTTCACTATAACCTCCTTTCAGGTAGTTGTAGAGCGCAATAAGGTCTCCCCTCAGTCTCCTCTTCTCCAGATTGAAAAACCCCAGTTCCCTCAACCTCTCCTCATAAGACCTGCTCTCCAGACCCATCATCAGCTTTCTTGGCCTTCTTTAGACACCCTTCAGCACCTCAATGTCCTTCTTGTACTGAGGAGCCCAAAACTCAACCCAGTATTCGAGGTGCGGCCTCACCAGTGCCCTTCTAATTCTCTCCTCACAACAATCTCCGTGGGGTTCAAGTTACCAAGACCTTAGGGGTCATCAAGGTCCAGTGACAGGATCTTAGACCAGCTCCAAGTAAAGCAAACCCACAGAAACAAGAGGCATTAAATTCCACATAGTTCAGACAATATTTTATCTTAGAGAAGCAGTGTTATTTCCTGGTAGCACTGAGAATAGCTGAGTTACAGCTCAGATACTAGATACTCTTAAGTGCCCTACCCCATCATGCTCCTTGAGTTTTTAAGGGGTTTTACACATAAAAACTACAGGCCTCCAAGGCTTAAAGAATTCTTTTAGTCCTAAAAACATCAGCTTTCATTTTCATAGAACAACTCTAGACATAAAAATAGTTCAACTTGCCTTCCTTTAACATGGGTGCCTATTGACTTTAGGGAATAATTTTTCTTTGTACCTTTAAAATGTCTGTCTATTAAAAAAAAAAATAGAAGTCCTACATTGATAGAAATTTGTCTAATAACTTGACATCAGAACCCAGTTCTTCCCTGTCTCCTGTATACATTTCAGATATTTCTAACCTAATAAACCACATTTTTCCAGTTTCTGAGCTGCAATGTTAGTGACAGATGTATACACTAAAAAAGCCCAAAACCCCAAATTAATTATCCCTGATAAGTCTTATCAGAGCAGCACATGAGTTCTGCCAGTTGTCATGTCACCAGAAAAAAAAAAATGCACAGCATTGCAAATTTTCCATCTCAACTGCTACATCCTTAAATCAACCGAAAACCCCACAACTGTTTAAAATTTACATGTTCTTTAATGATAAAAAAAACATTGCCATTAAAGTCATCTGCATATGACTTCTGGTTTTACATATTCTGGTGCAAGTTATTCTTTTTAGCTACAGCTGTGTGCCTCTGTTAGCACCAGTGAGGATTACACAGATGAAACAAAGACCCTAAACTTGGCTAATGATGCTACTGTGCTGGCAGAACATAGTAGACTACCACAGAGACTGACTAATCTTCAAATAACTTCACAATTACTAAATTTATTCTTTTTCTAAACCATGATGAGGAGATTTGACAAGCCCATTTTGTTAATGGATTAGTCTAAAAAACCTGACAAAACACACTGCAGAGAAAGAACACACCAGGAACTCTGGCACAACGAGATGTCTCAGTAGAACGTAGTGAGGGTGTTTTAAGATAGGGTTTTGTGAAGAGAGGAGGGAGGTATCAAGAAAACCTGTGAGGAAGATATTTTTTTTTGTTGCCAAATGAAGCTAAGAGAACTGACACTGTATTTCCAGAACTCATGCTAAATAGGCTGACCTCACCTGCAGGCTTCCTTAGTTCAGAAATCCACCTACCTCTTGACTATTCAGCAGCTAAGCCAGATGCATTAAAATTTTTAGTCCAAGCACAGCATGGAAGTTGCTTAGTATCCCGTTTCTTCAACCAGTTAGGTGCTGTGGATACTGAGTATACCTGAAAGATAAGCCACTTGAGAGACAAGACACTGAAATAACATCATTTCCCTAGAGGGTAACCAACAAGTGCTGAATTCTCTTCAGGTGTATCCTCAGCAGGGAGCGAGGAGAACATTCTTGTCTTAAAATTGCCTGAAAATTGGTAGTTTCTTTCCCCAGAAAGATGAAAACTGACCCTTAGCTCCCTTCAGGCAAAGGGAATTGAACCTGAGTCTACACATGCTCTCATCACTATGTTAATGTTCGAGAGAAAAATACTGAGGAAAAAAACCAACACCACTGCATCTCCATTACAGAAAGGATGTTAAAATAGAGCTCCAGGGTCGCTACCAATGAAAGCTGTCTACGTCTGCCTCAGCTTGGCTTCTTAAGAAGGATGCAGTGAAGGAATCACATTCTGAGCAGCATTTTTTTCCAGCTACTTCCATGCAGGCCCATTTCCCCATCCTTAAGTAAAGCAGGTCACAAGTAAGCATGTGAT
Source organism: Phalacrocorax aristotelis (assembly GCF_949628215.1). NCBI lineage: Eukaryota > Metazoa > Chordata > Aves > Suliformes > Phalacrocoracidae > Phalacrocorax > Phalacrocorax aristotelis. The sequence continues at coordinate 42,600,838 of NC_134279.1, read as the reverse complement.
TGAGACACTGGATCCTCAGGGTCAAATAGGCTTCTGGAACACTGTGCAGTTGTTCTAAGTGTTAAGTGTTGAAAAGCTCAGCACTTCTAACATCCTTTTCTGACATAGCCTTAAGTCGATCAAGTCACAGCACAAACTCACAAATACCAGAGGTGGATTTCTATGACTTTTCCAGAGTCGAGACACCACCCTAAGGCCTCAAGCTTAAAACCCATTACCAGGTTTCTAAGCTGACTTTTGTATCACGAAGTCCCAAGACAAGTCCTGGATTGGAAATTCAATACGAGAAATAATTACAATACTCTATCCAGTGTCCCTACTTATCTTCTGAGATTTTGGGGGCATTAAAACAAACAAACAAGAACATAAGCAAAATCACATTTTCTTGACATGCTGCTTCTAGTAACTCTTCTACAGAGAAGCCCACATGTCCTCTACATTATTGTAAGGGGATTAAGAAGGGTGGTATTACAGTAATTAGTGTATCTTTCTATCACAGGTTACTACAGCAAGTTTTATAGAGCTTGGATGCAGAATAAAATAAGGAACAAGAGAGGAAAAAAAATCTAGACAAACAATTCCAAGGAAATTAGAGACCTGATGCCACAAAAAAAAGTTAGAGTTTAATATAGTCAGATGGGGGAGGGGAAGAGCCAGGAGGACAAACCCACTACTTTTTCCATTAAAATATCATTTTACAATAGATTTCCTTTTCTTAGCAGTTACGAACACAGTTTTTCAAGGTATGTTTTTAAACTGTTAGTGATTTTAGATTGTTGTCAGAAATTTGCTAAAATCAACAATCTAAAATTACTATGTCCAAAGTTGGAAAACTTCACAGACAGCAATTCTTTCCAAATATTGCACTGAATCATCTTTACTTTTTCATTGACAAATTCCATGTTGTTAATCACAACTTCATCAGTATGCAGAGTGCCTTCTATTGTGTGGATGCTGATTACAGGTAATTTGGCAGCTGTTATAATGTGTTAGCTGCTTCAGCAATGTAGAATATATAATGACAGCTTTAGTTTCTGAATTTCTATTTAGTCACGAATCTCTTTCTCCCTACAAACATTCAGTTCAGGTGAAAGCAAGTCACGATGCTCTGGTATTAATGGGAAAGAGGGGAAGCATGGCGTATTTTACAAGTAAACAGGATTATGTTGTCTGGGTTACCTAATCAAAAGTCAGTCGTGAGGGCTGAAATTAGGGGTTTGCAAAGGTGGCTTGAAGTCACAGTCCCTGGAAACCACGGTCCTGTAGTCCATTTGATGTTAACTGTATGAGATAAAACCACAAGGTACCTAAAAGGAAAAAGGCGGCCCTTGCAATAACTAGTATTTTATCCCTGCAAAGTAACTAGAAATTGAAACATAGAGGAGGACAAAGAAAACAGGGCAAACAGAAAAACGTGTGACTGTCCCTGAATCTGCTTACCAATTTGCAAAATACAGGAAATTTGTTGTTTGACAATTTTCTGGTTAAGCCATATTTAAATACACAGGAAAAGTATATGTTCTAAATGGAACTAGTTATTTTAGCTTTGGTCTATATTAAAACGAAAATAATTTGTCATTTTCTTTTTGGTTTATATTACGTTCATTAAGAAAGGAACTGAAACATACCTCAATTAATTTACTCTAACCATTTATCTCTGAAAGGATATTTTGCCTTTGCAATCATATGACTATAGGATACATTAGTTTTGTATGAGCTTTATACATGAGCAGGGCATTGAAGAGCAGAGCAGGTCAATCTTGGGGGAAAAAAGTAAACTAAATGAAACCAGTTTGCTCTCTCAGCACTTCAAAACAAATTATTAAAATAAGTATGAGGTGCTGAAGGCCGCAATTATTACTGTCTTGATGAAAGGTGCACAGGTTTTCAATCTGTGTGCCCTAAAGCAGTCTGTGATTCTCCTTATATTTTTTTTTATCTTCCCTGCCAAAGTCAAGCTTATTTTTAAGATTTTTTTTCATGAGATAGCCCCTGACTATAACAGAAGCATGCAATGTCTTGCTTCTGTAAATTTAAGTTCTGTTTGAAAGCATTATTGCTTTCCTCAATTTGCAGAGCAGGTTTAAAGAGAAAAATAGTCTCTAAAAATAAACATAATACATAACAGTCTCTCAGGCAATGTCAAATGCAATGGAAAGAGTGATGAGAGTTCTCGAACATGAGTTTTAATGAACCTTTTTTCTCTCTTGTGTCAGAACAAGTATAATTTATTTTTAAAGCAATCGGTCACAGCTTTCTGTTAGAATGATGGCCTCTTGACTGATTTTGTTGAAGTGCAGAACAATAAGGAATAATAATATTCCCAAACTCGAAGTCAGTAGCGAACAAAATTTGAAGTCAGCTAAAATGAAGTACTGTATGAACTTATCTGTAAAGTATATGGGATATAAGGCTTCAGACTACAGGACATAAGCCAACCACTAACTGACAAGGATTAGGAAGAAATAATTTTCCCTGAGGGCATGTTACTCCATAATCATCCTTCACAGGAACTAACAAAAAAAAAAATCCTCTAACACCCCTTATGAGCCAGGCCTGGAGAGGGACTGATGAAACTGATGTAAAAACAGATTTATCCAACACAGAGGTTCATGTTTTGTAAATAGACTGTGATTATTCATTGCAAATAAAGTGAAAAAAGCAAATAGTTACAAACAAAAGCTAACTAATGTTTATTTAAAAAAGTTTACATAGTAAAATTAAGTAGTAGTAACTTTTACCTAATTCCTGTTAATGCCCAGATTTTTAGAGTGACTCTTTATTAGAAGTGGGGAACTTTCCTTGGAAAAGCACTGCTTTAGAGGAACTCTAAGACACAGGCACGTTGCTAAGCTATCTGAAGAAGCTCAGTCAGACCAGGTACTATCAGAGGATTTAAGAAAGAAACAGAAGTACACCAGGCCCACTAGAGCATCTCTCCTAATTGCAAAACCCTTTTGCTCTAGATTCAATCCCCCACTATTAAATGCTTTGTCTTTTTACAATTCCCTGATGACTGCATGTATAATTGATTACTATATCCTAGGTGGTGTTTGAAATTAGCTGCTTTTGCAGGAAGGAGACTGATAATACAGCTTATAATAGCACAGGATCTAGTCTAAAAGTGACAAAATGACAGAATTGTGCCCAAAAATAAATAAAGTGAAAGCCCCCATCCTGACAAAATACACTTGAAGAGATCACTCAAGGCAGAGACATCCAATGAAGTCTGTAGCGACAACAAATTCTTCTGGTGTGTATGAAAAGCTGCCATGCATTGCTCTATTACAGTTTCAGGCAGCATCTTAACTGTATACAATTCACTGCCTGGAAAGAAAACTAATCTTATATGTGATCCTTCTGCACAGGTTATGACATCACAAGCTCACTGGCCCCTGGAGTGAGGGCTGGCACCATCCTTTGCAATTCGACTGGGAGAGGGAAGCTGTTAAGTGACAACAGGACAGCGGTTGTTCTTCAGCTTTAATTCCGCTCCTCCCCCCTGCCCCCATTTCAGCTAAGAGTACATGAACTGAAGCACAAAAATTCCAAGACAGACAGAAAAAAAAAAAAGCCAAATTAGGAGCTTTGCCTTGAAACCTATGAGTCTAGTAAACTATCAGAGCTTCTGAAAGCTGATATGCTATAGCCAGATTCCTCATCCTTGCTCCCACCTATTATTACTCCACAGAAAGACACCACAAGTAAATCTGGTGGCAAAGTTCAAATGATACTTTTTTCCCCATATCTATTTGGCTGCTTAGAAAGAAGAGGGAATTGGACAGTTTTCCGTAACAGTAGTTCAGACTGATTGCTTGGGGAACCTTGAAGATGTAATGTAAGACTGAAATACTTAAATGTGCCACTAACCTGGGTGAAAAACCACTCTAACTTTTCTGTCAGACAAATTTATTCATTATCCTCTCAAAGAGGAATAGTACAAGAATGACACCATGGAGCTGAAGGTGTAAGATGATCACAGCTATCTTATCCTAGGAAAAAGGGCACATAAGTAGCCAGCTCCCTGCAGCACCTACCAGAGAGCAAAGAGCCTTCAAGAAACCATTGTAAGGTAAAGCTGAGCAGTAACACCAGTCACACAATAATCAGTAGTCATCTGGATTTTACATATCACTCTCTTCATTTGCAACTGAAAACTGCTTTCCAGAGGAATTTTTCCTCGCTGCATCTGAAAAATAAAGGAAGCTAATCACAGAGAGATGAAATGATATGCTAGAGGTCACAGAGCAACTAGAGAGTCACAAACAAAGCCTCAGGGACAGGCCAGTACTTGGTCATTCACACCAGTTCCCAGCAAGAAATGGATTTGATATTTGGGAAAAGGCACGTGTCTTATGCCAACTTAGCTTCTCAGGAAGAATATTGGTTATTCTCATTTCAATATATTTAAACAAATGAAATTACCTACAGATATTGCATATCAGTTTTTAATCATTCTGCAATGCAGTTATACTTTTCCAACAGAGTCTTCTACTATTAATTTTTATGCAAAATAACCATGAGCAAATATAGCATGGTAAGGTGTTGGCAAGCCTTGATCCTCTAAAAATCTCCATTTCAATTTTCTGTTACACAACAGTGTTGCCACATTTTCTAACCTTTGAAATAAGCAGGGCTTTTCATACTAGATAATATTTTCCTTTGAGAATGAGTACAATATGAATACAGTAATTGGTTTGTTTCTACCTGTAGGCTATCTAGTCACTATGTGAGAGTTTGGGGTTTTTTTTAATATATACACTAAAAAAAGCCCACTGCTATAAAAATTACTGCTTTTTCTATCTCTTTGAAAGTCTAAATCATCCTTGTTTATAGTTCAAATCAAATTCATAAACCAACAAGAGTTCACTCAAATTTTGTTTGGGGAAAAAAATCACATCCCTGAAACCACTTTGAAGAAAAGCTGCTGTTCAGATACATACAGGTCTCCTCCATGCATGAGTTAGAGTGAATATCATGCCTGATTTATATTTAAAACTCATTAATTAAACCACATGCTAACTACTGATCTTTATTTCATTAAGATGTATCCCTTTTTAAGATTATCTTAGATTTACTTTCAGAAACTATTTTTCCCCAAAGTTACATATTTATTATTTCTAATACATTCTTATGGTTTTGTTTTCTCTTTCAAACTGGATGGTTTTGGGTTCACACTTTTCACTCTATTTGCTTATAAAATGACAAGTAAAATGTCGGCATTTAACATTAACTATGTCAGGGTGAAAACACTACACAGGACCGTCAGCAAACAACAGCTCAAAACTACAGGTTTTTTAAGTCTTCATAAATACAGCTTTACTGAGTAAAAGCCTTTCAAAAACAGTTATACTGTTAGATTAATGCTACTTAATCTTATTTTTAAACATATAATAGCTTACAAAAGTATCAACTCTTAATAGGTTAACTGCCATTCTAACTGATTTCTTTTATCCATAGAAAAGACTCAAAGTCATCAGTGGTTCAAACTTCGCCCTCAACCACTGCTTTGAAATATCACTTGTAGGGATGAGAAAAGGGTTTGGGGTCAATGCCTTCCAAGCCTTGGCCTCCTGACAGATTTTCTTCAGATGACTGATGTTGCCTAGTGTTTGGTAATAGCTATTACAGCTAGGGTACTTCAATGTGTACACCGGTTTTCAAAACATATTTCAAAAACAGCGGGGAGAATGAAGATTTGAGAGGTTGACTGGAGCACAAAAGAGGACATGAAAGAAGGTACAAAGGTTGATGCTGGAAACAAGTCAAAAGAAACTGCCTGACAGATGGCATACCAGAAAGAAACGACTCTATGGTAAGATTCAGATATGAAAGAGAACGTCAGTCCAGATGGTGACTGACAGCACTGATTACAAAACTCAGTTCCCATTGAAGGCAATGGGAGCTTTACTCCAGTAATGAGGATGATGGCAATGAAGACTATTTTTTTGAAAATCCTGTTGTTTTGCTATGAAATACCCTGGAAGCACTTGTTTAATTCTAAAATTCAAGCCCTGACACCTGGTAAACAGTATAGCTGATAGTACCACACTGTAACTTGTATATACAAGCTAGGAATATATAGCAGGCATGTATTTGGGAAAGAGAGAAATAAAACAAATTTCTACATCATATGTAGAAGTGCAGGAGGTTTTCAGAAATAAACATGCATTGCTCTGAGGAGACCTTATTGCGGCCTTTCAATATATAAAGGAGACTTATAAGAAAGGTAAGGAGAGACTTTTTGCCAAGGCCTCTAGCGTCAGGACAAGGGGCAACAGTTTTAAACTGAAAGATGGTTGATTTAGATCAGACATAAGGAAGACTTTTTTTTATGATGAGGTGATTGAGAGACTGGAACAAGTTGCCCAGAAAAGTTGTGGATGCCCCATCACTGGAAGGGTTCAAGATCAGGCTGGACAGGGCATTGAGCAATCTAACTAGTGAAATATATCCCTGCCCATGGCAGGGGATTGGACTAGATGATCTTTAAGGTTCCTTACAGCCCAACCCATTCTATGACTCTAAAACTAAATTTCAGGAGAATTCTTTAAAAAAACCTTTTCCATCTTAGATGTACTGCTTCACATTAGCAACTTACATTATGCTATTCACTTCAAAAAAAAAAAAAAAAAACACACCAAAAAAAGGTGGGGGGGTGGGAAGAGAAATGAGCTTTTATCTTCACCAGTTACTGTCAGCAAACTCTTAAGTGGTGTTCTGGTAAGCACCTGGCAAACCCCTGACCAGCTCAGCCTGTAGAATCCTAATGAATAAGGTTTCCTGTAAGTAACTTCTACTGAGGCGGGGTAGGCGGAGGGGGAAGAGATATTTTTCTTTATTCTTAGCTGGTTAAGACACACGTTCTTGCGGTAGATTCTATTCATATTGAAATAAAAAATACAGCCCTGATATCAAACAACGTTCAATACCAGGAAAATGGGAACCATTTGGAAATAGCAACACATCACAGTCATATCTATAAGTACTCAAGAGTTCAAGTTAGAGGAATGAATGTACATCTCTGCAGATATTTCAGAGTAATTTAAATATTTTAAGGCCATAATTGCCTCTTTATATGCAACATATCAATGTAAGCAAATATTTCCCTTCAGTATTAAACAAAAAATCAAACCTGAAACAAAAAACACACCCCCCGAAGCTGTTCCACATATACTGACACAATGCCAGACGTAAGATGTTCCTTATGACACTGCCATATTCAACATGTCCATGTTTTATCCCAAGGAGGAAAAATTTACCACCATTTAGGACAGAGAAAAAGAGAAAATGTTGCATAAAAATTAAAAGCAAACTTAACTATGCAGAAGACTGTGATCCTATTGCTAGCACTTAACAGAAGACAGAGATGATGGGGATCAGCGCCCCTATAAATATCAATTAAAGTTTAGAATCTTGAAATAGTGTCCTTAGCCTCCCTCACATATTAACTCATGCACCAAGACATGCATTTATAACAGAAAAATGCATATTGTTACAGTTACACTTAGTCTAAGGTGTGTGCTTTCTCGGTGTGCCACACCTCAAATTCACTGTGGAGCTGCAACACTGAACTGTCTAGCATTTATTATTCTTTCTGGCTTACCAGAACACTCTCCAGCATCCAGTAACTCATTCAAAAATCTCCTCCTATTCCACAACTTGATTTCCTATCAGCAGCTACTATGGATGATTTTACCTTACACATTATTAGTTTAAGAATGACTTGTATAAAAGTCATACAAAAAGGTCCATCTAGCCAACTATCTGTTTCTGACAGCGATCAACAGCAAATCCTAAAGACAGATATAAATACATGGCAAACAAAAAACTTCACTTCCCTACAATACCCCTCTAGTCTCCCTGCACCACAAATAACAGTGATTTCCCCCTTGTGCTCGTGTTCCAACGGTGGGGGTAAAACACACTTCCTTCTTACAATTTTCAGCCTGGTGTACCTCACAGACCACCTTAACAGCTACATTATGTCACATTTAAACACTGCTTGACACCACACTCCTCCCAGCCATGGCAAACATGATTCAGGGGGGCCACCTCAAGTCCTGCATCAGCACATTACCAGGCATCAACACTGATGGCGGCCGCGGTGCCATGGGGCAACTGGGGCCCTCCTCTCCACATGCACTGCTGTTCCCTGGGCATGCTCTGCAAAGCCCAAAGTAAGGCAGCCCCACTAAGAAGCTCCCCTTGGTTTTGGGAGGAGCTCAAAGAGCATCACCAAGCTACAGTTCCCACACCAAAACATCATGAACTGCTCAGTCCTTCCAACCTTCAGGCTGCAAAGGAAGAGAGAGAGACTGTTTTGTCCAAGTACAGGTGTAGTAGCATGGGTCTATTAAGCTGGGGGATACAGAAGGGGTGAGTGCACTGACACCTAACATGCCATAAGCAGCACCCGCACCTCACTAACTTTTCCCTTTATCTCAAAAGTTAAGCCTGCTCTCTCAGAGCACTAGTACAAAAAGCTGACTGGCATGTACAGCAGAAGAACACAAGCTTATAGAGTGTCCCCTCGAGGAGCCTCAGTTTGCTACATAAAAATATGAAGCATGCTTTATTCACACATTTTCAATTCACTACAACATTAAAAGACCACAGGTCATATTTGTACGATGTGGTTAACATAAAACTAAGAGCTTACTCCAATCACTACTTCAATAATTGACCTAACCTGGGGTCATTTTAAAGTGGTTTAAAATGCATCACTAACCCAGGGTATTCCAAAGTAACTTTACTAATATGTTATAATAAATGAGACTAGAGAAGCAAAGTTGCAATTAGCAAGCATTTAAAAAAATAATATGATAACAATATATGCCAGAGATGCAGATTAGAGCAAGATGAAAGGGAAAGCATAGGAAACATGACAGCAACATCACTTAGAAGTTCGAGAAATATATTTGATGGGATATTTTTTCCTTATTTGTCTCCTGGCTGTTCATTTTCCTTTTTTTCACGTTTCCTTCCTGTCACTTCCATCCTACCGCTCTGGCAGCTCCTCACTCTCCATTGTCATTAAAAGAGAGTAGCTGGTCTCTCTAACAACCAGATTGGTAAATTGGAGGTTAATCTGCAATATGAAGAAGGTTACTAAAGAGAAGAGAAGGTCAGTTGTTTGATTATTTTAAATCACACACCAGGAGAAAAGCAGGTTAGCAAAGTATATTGTAAAGACAGGAGCTTTGGGCAAGTATTTTTTGAACAAACTTGTTCCTAAAGAAATATATATGATGGTCCATTGTCTAAGGTGTAGAAATGCCTAACAGGAAAGCTTGGAAAGAATCAAAGGCATAAATGAAATGAGCCAACATCTTTATCACCTACATATTTCAAGACCTACAAGTAGAGAGAAAAAAAAAAGTTCAGTAGACCATCTAAAGTTATCAGTGTTCAAAAACTGAACATAAAGCTACCCCACATACAGTCTCTGAATAAAGAGGGGAGACAAAAACAAACGAAAAATCCACATTTATTAAAAAACACAGCTGGAAAATGCCAAAGACACTGTCGATCGTACTGAATTTATACTCAAACATACGCTTTCCCATGTATTTGCATGGTGTCTTTCACAAAATTTTTCCATTCCTCATAAGATTGTTAGGGCATGTTACATTAAGAAAAATAAACTCCCTCTCCTTGTAGGAAGCAAAGATGGTCTCCTCACCTCCTCATGCCCATAAACAAACATACACGTGTGTGTGTATGTATATATGTGTGTATTTATGCATATAAAAAAATAACAGGAAAAAACAAAGCCCACAGTAACAACCATTTCTGAAGAATCTAGTCTACTAACAATTCCTTTAAAATGCACTGAAGAGTCTCAATTCACTGAATTTTAGTTCTGAACTAATTTCAGTAAGATTTTATTCTCATAAATCACAGAACAAACGTTAGTACAACACAAGAAAAAGGCAAGTTTTTCTAAGACCTCCATCTGAAAGGGTTACAACGTGCCCAGGCAGTAAATACACGTCCTGGGCTTGATCTCCTGTGTTCATTTGTCATGCACATCCATTCCAGATGCAGAAGCAGGTTGCTGCTTAGCATGATGCCATCTCCTTCTCCCAATATAAAATACAATTTTTCTTCATTGCTTCTGAAGGAAACATCTGTTCTGCATCTTGAGCATTTGAAGAAAGATTTCTCTCTCACTTGTTCGTATTGAAGCTGCTTCAATGAAAACACCTTTATCTTCAGTAACTGCACTATTACTCTGTGTGGGGTCAGCATATGAACTGCAGCACTTGGAATTTCTGAGTAGTAATTTGCCGAGATACCACCTCAGTTTTATAAAAAGTAGTCTTGCGTTAATAACAGCTCTTTCTGAAGCAGTTTCTCTCTATGCTTTGTGTATGGATGGCTTAAACAACGTCTCTGCATCTTTACTGCTCTTGGTGCATCCTCTCCTCATGAAGCAAGGAGAGAGGAAGACAGGGGAAGATCACATTAGGTAGTGGATTGCATTTCCAGTCAGATTTATTTCCCACTCCTCAGCTTTGTTGTTTTTCCTGAAGGAGCTCCAGAAGTTCCCTGTCCTCCGCTGCAGCCCTTCCTGCACACATGGCATGTCTGTTTGCAGCGTTCAAGATGCCAGCTTTCAACTTTATTTTTAAATTCCATTAGTATATATAGGCACTTGGTGGGGGTGAACATAATTTCACTTTCATGTTAGCAAAGCGTAGGCTAACATACATGTTCTGGCTGTGCTTCCATTGGGCTTGTATCTCTCAAATGGACCACTTTAGGGAAAATGGAGAGATAAAACCATTCTTCTCTCAGACCGCTATACATATCAAGAAGTAATATAAATCCAAATAAAATCTGACCATCATTAGGAGGAGTGTCTCCACATACTTGGAGAAGTTCCCACTGCTTCACCATCATTGGGAATTATGTGAAGGATGCCCTTATGTGGAAAAAGATTTAATCTGATATGAAACACAGTTTAAATCTACTGCAGAAATATTTTACTGTGATGCTTTTGCATGACATTTTTGAGTTTTCTGCTAATTTTTACAGCCCTCCCAAGTACTTTTTATGTCCATGTATGCTGTGTTTCTGACAATTTTGTAACTTTAGTGGAGAATTCATTACTTAATGTCATAAAAGGTCTGCATTTACATTTTTATACTGGTGTTATAATTGCAAAATTTTATCAGCAATTTGACTGTCACTTTAGTTTATGTTGAGCAATTCTGGAAGAACAACATCCGTTCAAGCCTGTCATTCATTTTGTATCCGTATCAAATGCAACTTAAAATGTAGTCATTTATCAGAGCCTGAAAAATTGCAATGTATTTCTTGTAGGATGGCATTAATGTGTCTTTTTTCATGCATTCCCCATGCTAATGTGAAGCTACCACTCTGTAGAAAAAGCAATCTAAAAATTTCCAAGATTCAAGCAATCCAGTGTAATAATTTACCCAGCAATCAAATGAGATATCAAAAACATTAAAGAAGCTGAAACACGTCTCCCCCCCCAAAAAAAAAAAATACAAAGGAGAGAAAGAGGCAAGGGACAGCGGTGTGCTGCCATGTGTAAAACAAGAGGGCCGCAGTAGGCATTGCCTCTCATATAAAAAAGTCATATATATATAAAAGTGAACTACTCCATTATTATTACACTGTGCAAGACAGGTGATTCAGAGCTGGTGAACCACTGAAGGATACAGGTTCAGCACAAGATTTACTGAATTTGCAGTCTATTCTCAAGTTATCTAGTTCTGGCTAACTACTGCCACACCTGTGCAGGCTTTGCCAGGGACTGGAAAAATTTTGCCAAGGGTATAGTTAATCTGTGCAGAAGAGAGATTTCAGTTGCCAGTATCTGTCGGAGGTAATTCTTACGGGTGGGAATATCGCAAACCTCCCAAGTACACGTGCACTTGCTTGACCTTGCCTTCTCCGATACAACCACGTAAAGCTTCAGCAGCATTACCCCCCAAATGCTACGTTACACGCGCAACTTTTAGCCCAGGGACTGGATGACAAAACAGAAAAACAAACTGCCTGTGACAGACAATTACCTAACGCAAAATTGGGAGATTTTAATCACAGTGAGGCAAAAACATATGGGATAAAATACTTACACCTCACACTACAGAAGCTGTTAACATTGCAGGAATAAACATGCAGGGCCTGTATTTCCCCGAGGTTGGCTCTGAACAGAGACACAGGGAGCCTGTGCTCTTCCCCATCTCAGTCTATAAACAGAACTTGTCACAGGCTGGCTGTAAAATGTTCTTGCTTGTCCTAAACACTTGTTTGCATTCTCCTAATACTTAATTTATAGAAAACTATTTTCAGAGAGCAATAATAAGTAAACAGGTTAAAGTTTTCTAAATAAACTCATCTGTTATTCTATTTTAAGTACAAGTATGAAAAATTATGCTTCTTTAAGCAAATGAGCACCTTAAGTTTGTCTGATAAATCTACACTTACACACTTCAGTGAGCAATCCAATTTCTAAAGCATGCTGTATTAACACTGGTGTCCTGACCAAATTCTAGTTCAGATAATTACTCTGCCTAGCTAAATCTCTTAGCAGTATCGCATCCCGTCATAAACCGCTGTATCACACAGAAGTAGACTGTTAAATCACCATTGCATCTTAAGCATGGAATCAATGCTTTATCACTAATCAATTAAACATTTAAGTTGTATGGGCCAGATTTTCTAGTCTACTATGTCCAATTTGCACTGTAAATTTGGCATTAAAAACTAAAAAAAACCCAAAACTGGCAAAGTGTAGGAAACTGCAGTGGACATGGTAACCCTTAGCTGGCAGAAACCTGACAGAAGTTTCAGGGCGCTGTACATTCACGGCACTGCCAGATGTCACCAATCCCCAAACTCCTTGCTGCTGTAGCTTTTATAAGGGTTACTGCTCACATGGGTCTGAAAAAGATCTGCAAATATTCTTCAACAACTTCAGGGGGAGGCTGGCAAATAAGCTTAAACTGTTGTGGAGGTGGTTTCAGATGATCCAATGAAGCATCTGTCAAATGCCGTTATGTCCTGTCACCAGAGATTTGGCTGAAAAAATCAGGCGTTGGATGGTAACCAACAGCTGGAGGTGATGCGGGAAAGGGATGCTGTAGTTATCTGTTAAATCCGCATGTGGCTAGATGAAAGCCTCATATTTCAGCTAATGGCTGCTTCCTAAAGTGAAGGCAGAGGTCTTCAATAAACAGGATCTGACCAGGAGAAAGAGGGAACAGGAAATTCCTTCAATAAGATCTTCCAAGAGATCTTAAAATGGCAGCGTAAGATAACAGTGTCCCTGTGAAACACTGCCTTGAACAGGAACATGGCAGCTCTGACCCTGCAGAGTACAGACATCCAGAAAAGAGTGGGATATAGTAGTCTATATATTTCCATGTTAGCTGCACATACACCTCATCATTTTTATTCCTACAACTCTCTCAATATATTGCTATTAGCTTGGTGATTAAACAGTTGACTTGATCACCAGGTATTTGCATAGACTTGGAGTCATGTCATCTTCTCTGTGAAGAAAAATGTGTGAAAATAATGGGAATGAAGGTGGATTTGAAAGAGAAGTATCAAGTCCTGTTAAATTCCTCAACAGATTTTCTTCCTCTGCTCTACCTCTTGAGCAAACCTCCTCAAGTAGGCCACTCCTATAGCGTTTTTTCATACAGTATAGGGAAAGCATTTCTCTGCTGAAGACATATTTTGAGAAAGATTACCCAGCCAAGCCCATCACCCAGTGAAACTCCTCCAAATGCGACAATTGTCAAAACCAGTTTGAAACAAATGAATCACAATAGAGCTGGACCTTAAAAACCAGTTTACACTGGAATTCTCAGAAAGGAGTTGGTTCAGCAGGTTGACATCTCCTAATAAAGCCTTTTCACATTTTAAAGAAACGTTAAAAATCTGGGACTGCTATTTCTTTCAATGAGCATAATTTGGTCTCTTGACAGTAAGGAACATTTACAATAGATGTAGAATGTTTAGCTAGGGATTCTTCAGCTGCATTGTATTTAACTTGTCAACCTCTGAGTTAATTTTTTTCAGCCTTATTTAAAGTAAACAAACATGTCTGTTCCTGGCCCTGATCCATTGAAATAGTTAGCATACACTCAGTCTTGCTAAGTCAATTAGTCAATTCCTAGAAATGTGTGCATCAGCGTATCGCTAGACAAAGACCGTAAGTTACCTGTCTGAGCATAAAAAGAAAAAGCAAAGAAAAGCTGAATTGTTCTTTCTTCTATATGTAAACAGACGCCTGCGTACACAAATGGTTGCACCTCCACTGAACGAAGAGCACGCACAGCGGCACAGTGCAGTCTGGCTCCCAGCCGGGACGCACCTATGGTACCACTGCAGTTCCCCAGACCCAAACACAAGAGCTGCATTCCCAGCACAGGGAGATGAGGAAGTTTAGGAAAGAAGTGAGCATCATGCCCTGGTGAGGGAACAAAACACAGCTTGGGTGTACCCCCCCCCCAGTCAGTGAGCAATCTTGTATCCCACTGCTTCAATTAAGGCTATGGAGTCCCCCTCATCGCAGTTGTTTTTCTACAAGTCCAAATGTTGGCACGCACAGAGGTTTCTTGGCCTTGTGTTTTGATTTGGATTAATCTGAAATGACTGCGCTTCGGAAAAAATAGGTAACTACACACAATAATATTAGCTGAAATGCATTACAAATGATGAGTTAAATGGAAAGAAAACTAAATATAGAAACCAGTCCATTTTATCCTGTAAGATACACTCTGTTTAGTAACATTCCTGGAAATTGATAGGTATTAAATTAACCACAGGAGGGCTCCCTCTGGTACACTGAATACAACAGAAACATACTGTTAATTGCCAAAAATAATATTGTACCTTAAAAGTAACAAAGGTTTTAGACCTCAAATGATATTTTCCTCAGTAGGCTCCAATATATACAGGGGAATAAAATTATACTTAAGCAATTCAGATAAAGAAGTGAATTACAGAGTGTTAAATGTATGACTATTAAATACTTAAATGGCAAATGCAGACTGCCAATGCACTGCATTTTAAGACACCAAGCTTTGTTTTGCCATGCCATGTAATCTATAGGGGCTCTTGGAGGTGACACACCAGCACAGTAATGAACAGGGCTGTAGAATAAAAGAGGATTGAACACACCAGGTCCCAGCTGCTGCTCTGGGGAGAGAAATGAGGACTTGCTTAGAACAGCACATGCATGGAAACTGAGAAACAGAGCATAGAAAGCAAGGCTTCATTTTATCAATATTTTTTATGGTTGCCCATGCACTCTCCTAAAATAGTACAAATTAATGTCAGCAATAGTCAAGCAGCTACTTCTGTAGACTGGGGCCTGTTTGTCACTCTATACTTTATTTACTCCTCTGTTAAAGAGAAACAAAACTCTTCCACCTCACGACTTTGTGGTGAAGGCAAAGGTACGTAACTGGACAGTGGAACTAAATACGTAAGTAACTGACAGTGTCCTGACAGGGCAATCATAAGAAATGGGTGTCTATTTCTGTCCTAACTGAAACGTTCTTAGTACAAGATTTTGTAGCTGTTGAAATCAACTGGAAAAGCAAGGGAAATACTGCTAAGTTGGGGGAAAAAAAAAAGTTTCACTTTCAAGATGCAGCTTTTTTATGCAGCTCCAGAAAAAGAATCCACCAAGCCAAGCTTTGTACTTCACTGGCATCAACAGTAAGTAAACAGAGTTAACAGCTATGATTATGAGAACCTGTGTACTAAATAGTAGGAAAAATTGCACTTTGGGATAATTTTAAATTTTCACCTCTTTCACTAACTTCAGAAGCTAATGACTGTTTGCATGACAGATTTCAGGCTGAAACAGCTTCCTGGATTCAGGAGCGAAAGTTAGTACTTTCAGAGTCACCAGGCTTCGAAGGTGGATTTTGTGCCTGTTTGTCAACTACAACACAGACACGGGACTAGTAAGAATGAAGTTCTCCTCACCCTGAGGAGTTCACTTAAATCTGTACGTCACATATCCCAAGATAAAGACATAATCAGGGGGCTAACCAGAGAGAAATACAGAATTCACAGGACAAGGGAAAGAGAATGTGACTCCATCCCATGGACCAACACTTTCCCCTGACAGCGTGGCTGTATTTTGGTCTTTGCTCTGGGTACCATGCACATACCAAAATAAAAAGGACCAACACCACCTCCTCCCGCAGAAGTACCTAAATTAGGAGGTTAAAGTAGCATTCCCCACTGCGCCAAAGCATAAGTGAAACAAAGCCAGAAATCTACCTTCTCTCCTTACTTTACACATCATGAAGCCTTTCAGTAATACACCAATGAATAAGTATCACAGAGGATCTGTGATTAAGAGATGCTGCTGTTCAATCCAATTTTAAGTGAGGAGATTTGACCCCGGGAAGCAGGGAGATGACAACTGAATGAAAAAAGTACCACATGAAGCTGAAATGCATTAGGGGTTACTTCACCGGGCTGCCCTCCCTTCAGCCAACCACACTGGCCTCCCAAAAGATCAGAAAGAAACATCTCCCACAACGCTTATCACCAAATACCTGTATCACGGACACTGGAAAACTGCTGCAGGAAATTTGGTTCTTTTACATGAAGTTATTTTTAATATATTTAAAGAATAGAAACAGACAAGGATAAAGCCCTACTGTAGCCACATAAAGTGGTACTAACTTTATCAGATAAGCAGGTTTGGACTAGAATTACATCCTGCTGATTGTACTGCATTGTTGCTTTTCCTCCACAGAAAACAAAACCAAAATTCAAAGTTTTATCAGCGTAACTTAGAATCCAAACACCCTGGCCTTGAGATTTTGTCAAAAGAAAAGATCAGACAGGACACTTATATTACATACATAATATTTCAGTGACAAAAAAAAAAAAAAAAAGCAGACAAAGTTAAACTAATCACAAAAACTGTAATCAAAACGCAAGGACACACATTTATAAGACTTTTTTAAACAGGCAATAAAAATACCCTATTCGATATCCCTTATTCCCATAGTACAGCAAGGAAAACTGACTTAAAAAGAATTAAACCAGAAATTGATTATATTTTTTCCTCACGTGTATCGCTTTATTGTCAAACTATATTTTATGGAGAGCTCATTGCTCTGTGTAACTCAGAATCTTAGTAGCTGTATCTTTACGTTCAAAGTTCCACTTGTGATAAACCAAAAGTAAATAACAATTATGAAAATACGAAGACCAAGTCTATCAAGTTCACAAGTGAAAACCTTAGGAAAACATGCTAGGTTAAAAAAAAGAAAGTTTGTATGAAACACTTAGAGGTTAATAATGCTTATAGAATTAACGCACAGCGATCAAAATAATTAATGCTGTCTGAAATCAGGGTTGTCAATACCATTTTCTCGTCTTTTAATCTTTCCTAAAGAAGAAGAGCTTCTCTGCTCAGAAACAGAATCTGCACAATGACAAAAAAATACTCTTATGTAACTTATTGCAGCACTATTTTAAAGAATAAAAAAGTCAACTTATTTTGTCACATTGGAATATCTAGATAGCACTAAAGAGCACAGGTGCCCTCTTTTAGGCACTGAGAATGACACGGTCCTGAGGGGACACGGTTCTACACATTCATAGGAAATTTTTGCATTGTGGACTGCTTTTGAACAGCTTCTCTGCTTATTGCTGTCAGGATGTCGATGTCTCCTCCATCAGCCTGCTATCCCTCCTTTGTTCCGTTGCTGTGGCAAGCAGCTTAGGTGACGGGAGAGGCTGACCAAGTCCTCATCCACAGGGAGGTTTGGGGATGTCTGCTTTAGCAATGCATTGGAAAGTTTAATTTTCAACTAGTCAGAAAATCAGAATTTCACTGTGCCACGTCCTCAAAAAAACCTGAAGATCAGTAACATTCATTTAATTGCTATTAAAACAAGACGCCATGTTTATAAGCATTACTGCCAAGGTCAGAATACCACTAGACACATATTTTACCCATGAGGGCAAAACCAGTTCAGCCTGTGGCAAGCCATTGACAGCTCTGCCCCTCTTCCATGGTCAGGACATACCATAGCAGCCTGACTGTACATTGCCGTCTCATGTGCTGACTCTACATACATACCTAGGTAACCTAAAACACCTTTAGAATATATAATAAAAGTCTACTGCGGTTTCAGTAGGACTGTAAACTTGTACTAAGTCACACTAAGTACTGAGTAAGTGAACACCTCAAGGGCAAAGAACGACTGCATTGAGTGTTGAAATTCTTACGTCTCCTGCTAACTTAACAGGAGGGGAAAAAAAAGTTATATTTCTACTATGATACTCTCTCACTATTCTAATGTAGTCTTTTATAGTATGACCTCATTTCTAGTGTAGTCTCAAAGAAACACACTGACCATCTTCTTACGATTTCCTTTATATTTAAAAGAGTCAAACTCAAAACTTGTATTTCAACCCTTGCTCCTTGTACGCATTTTGGGTTATAATGTGCACATCAAAAGACCCAAGTACCATAACTGCATTACTCACCTCTACTTCAACCTGCTATCCTCACTGGGTAATGACATTGCCAACATGACTTCAATTCTGACAGTGACAGTGGAATTACATTAGAGTCAGCTGTAAGATTCAAGGTTTCGTTGCTCATTTTTATTGTTTTCCCATTAAACAGTCCCACTACTATCCAATTAGGATTCGGATGGGGAGAAAAAAAGATTGGGGGAAAAAAGTAAATGAAAATAGTAGAAAACCCCCTCCAGGAAACCTAGGATTTAAAATTTGCTGGGGTCTTATTAGCAAGTCTCACTAGCCCTTCATGTATGCTCATCTGCTGACCTCCAAGGTTTTTTCCCACCATTTTATCTTTCGAGTGCAATCCAGTCATGTTCTACTTAGGGTACAGTCTTGAAGATTAGAAATATAATTTTCTGTCAAGGCATGTGTCTTTTAAAGAGCCATGCAACAAACATGGAAATCATTTATTTGCATAGAACACCTTAGCGTTCCTAAATCATGAAGTAAATTAGAAACTGCAAAGATTACAGTATGCACCTTGTAAACTAATGACTGGCACTTACGATTGTGTACAATTTTCTTTCAGCAGAAATGACTTGTAACTAAAATCTAGCACCTGACACCTACTGCATTTTAAAACCCTTGGATAGATAAAGTAAGCTTCAATTTAAGAAGCTATCCCGAACTTCCTCCTGTAGTAATAAACTATCTTCTCTTCAGCATATTTCATTAACCAAAGTTACGATACTTTGGAAGACTAACTTCTGCAGTAGATAGCTATATTAACAAAGAATCAAATATCTTATTGTTCAATTGAAGTTGTTAACTTAAATACATTTAGTATGTGGAAAGCACATTATATATATGGGTGATGACCCTTGAAATTAAGACTACTAATACACTAAAATGATACATGGTGCTGAAACGCTCTAACATGAAGGCTATGCAAGTAGTAAACAAGCTAAAAGATCAAACAAACCCATAATTTCTGATTAATGAGCTATGAAATATTTATATTATATTTAAATTACACTGACAATTACAGTGTAGGAGCATAGCACTGTTGAACAGAACAAATATATGCTTTGGTAAATTACAGGCAGGCTTTTAAAGCACCACATTACAACAACTCCCTAAAACTAAACTTCACTTAATGCAGGTCAGACTGTGATTTATGAGCCATACATAAACCCAGCGAGTTGAAGAATAACTTAAGAAAAAAATAGCTTATGTCAATTGTTGTTATTAATAACGGTGAATGAGAAGATCGTAAACTGGAAATACTTAAAAGTTCGTTGTGGCATCAGTCTGAAAATCAGTTACACACAGAATAGTTGTATCAGATCACGCGAGTAACATTCAGACGAGAAGGCGACTGCCAGTCACTTCTGTCGAGTTTTCAACAGAAAGGAAGAAGAATCAAAAAATCGAGGCGGTTAGTTACCTCCATGGATCCCGAGCAATTTTAGCGTAGGTACAGCCACACATCATCTCAAGAAGTATTACGGATAGGCAAGCAAAGAAAAGTTGCGGTAAAAACTCCACTTCTCGGAATGAAAATTAGCGACCAGCATCACCCTTGGCTAACCAACGAAGCGTGCAAAATCCCACGTCCCCCTAATTTCACAGCCAGCTTCTGTGACCGCTCACCCTTGCCCTTGCCGGGCAAACCCAGCCCGGCAGGCTCATTTGTTCGCACACAACTTTCTCTCCCCTGAGCGGAGGTAAGACAAGCACATGTGCTGCCGCCCTCCGCTCCGCACCGCACCGCACCGCGCCGGCGGCCGCTGCGCCCCGGACCCCACGCGGCCCCGCACCCCTCCGCTGCGCCCCGGACCCCAAGCAGCCCCGCACCCTTCCGCTGCGCCCCGGACCCACGCGGCCCCGCACCCCTCCGCTGCGCCCCGGCCCCACGCAGCCCGGAGAGGCGCGGCGGGGCAGCGCGGAGCACGGCGGGGCAGCGCTCCCGGGCGGCTTCGCACCTACCTGCGGCTCGGCGGGCTTCACCAGGTGCTTTTCCTTATAGAGAGACCAGAGGCCGATGTCGGGCAGGAAAATCAGAGCCGCGGTAAAGAGCAGCGTCATTTGCAGAAACCTCTTCTGTTTCCTCTTCATGGCCAAAGTCGGGCTGCGCTGGTGGCGGCGGCGGCGGCAGCGGCAGCAGCAGCTTCTCCCAGCACAGCGGGACCAGGTCCTTCCCTCCCCGCTGTCCCTCGGAGGGGCCCGGCGCCGCGGAGAAACTTCGCCCGCCCGCCCGCCTCACGACCGCCCGCCCCGTCCCCGGGCGGGGCCGCCCGCCGCGGCGGCGGGGCCGGAGCTGGCGGCCGCCCCCCCCGCCCCGGCGCGGCGCTGCGCGGCGGCGGAGCCGCTCCCGGGGGAGCTCATGGGTCCACCTGCGCACGGAGCGGCAAACGGCTCAGCGCACAGCCCGGGGAGGGGGGGGGGGGGAAGAAGAGGGAAAAAAAAACACAACCCGAGTCCGGTAAGCAGCGTTGGCCCGAGAGAGCGCCCCCTCCTCCCGGCTGCGGGGCGCCGGGGGAGCGCTAGCGCTGCGCGGAGCCCCCGCGCCTCGCCCGCCTCACGTCCCCCTGCCGGCCCGGGCCCGGGGCGGGGGGGCGCGGCATCATGAGCTCATCACACGCAATGTGCTAAGTAAGAGTTTCAATTAAAAAAAAAAAACAAAAAAACAAAACAATAGGAGAGGAGCGCAGAGGCCGGCGCCGCGGCAGAGCGCGCCCCTCCGCAACGGGGAGGCGGGCAAGGAGGGGGAGCCCCCCGGGCCGGGCGGGGGGCGGGCAGCGCCGGGCCCGCCCCGCCGCGCCCCCTCATCCCGGCCGCCCCATGTGCACCACCCGCCGGCTCCGCGCCTTTCCGCGCCGGCGAGCGGAGCCCCGCGGGGGCGGCCCCCGGAGCGGGGACCGCGGGCCGGAGCCGGGCGGCGCCGCCGCTACCGCCGCCGCGCACCGGGGACGGGGCTCGCAATTCCCGTTCCGGTCCGTCCTCCACGGCGCTACGTGATACGCGGGGGGAACCGGGCTGAGAGCCCGCGGGCAGCTCCCCGTCCGGGGACCCGGCCCGCTGCGCCAGGCAGTGCCGGGGCGCTCACCTGCCGGGGACTCCCCGGGTGCCCCCCGCCTTTCCCGCGCCCGCCCGGCGCAAGCAGCCCCTGCCCTCCCCACAGCCGGGGGGCTGAGGTCACCCCCCTCTTCGGGAGCAGCACCGCGGGAAGGAGACGTTCAAAGCGATGTCCCTCCGGTTGTCGGCTCTACCCTGCATGTTGCATCAGACCCGTTCGGGCTTCTGGGCTGAGTTCCGCTGCTCGCTCTGACTACGTGGTGCAGTTATCCTTTCTTCTCAAACTAACTCCCCTCAGCAAAACAGCAGGCCGCTTAGGTTAAGCTAACTAGGACCTAGTGCCCTTCCAGCCTCATCACATCAAACAGTGGGAAAATGTGTACCAGGCTTATGACGTTAATGTGTCTAGAATGAATATCGAAAATTAAAGACACATCTAACTCTCCAGTTTTTCTGCCCTGCATATAAAAAGCTATCACTTCAATTACAGCCCATGTTTCTATCGGTGGCTAAAATATTTCTGCATGTCTAGGTCTAAACCGTGCAGTGAGAGCCCTCTTTCCAAAACCAAAGTGCATCTCTACAAATGGTGAAAAGTAGTCCCGTCCTTTTTCATAGGTGAGATCGATCTTGTCCATCCACAGAACTGCCTTGTGCAGAAAGCATTTCCTACACATGCATAAAGCAGTAAAAGAGGCAGTTAAAGGTTATTTTTAGGAGAGTAGCTGGAGATAAAGGAAAGCTTGTGGGAGGAACAGAAGAACTCTGAACGCTGAAGGTGGGGTGGGAGGAAGCAGCATAATGCTCTTCACACAAAAGTAGGACTGGAAGGGACCTTGCGAGGTCGGCTCCTCCGCGGCTCTGCCCCAAGGCACGATCAGCTCCATCTATGTCATTCTTGACAGGTGTTTGTCTAACCCGTTCTGAAGGCCTCCAGCAATAGCACCACTACAGCCTCCTCAGGCAATCTGTTCTGACTTGCAGACACAAACTTTTTTCCTTAATGTTTAACCTGAATCTTCCTTGCTGTGATTTCAGAGTATTACATTAGCCACCAAAGAGACAGCAAGCAGAGTATTCCCCCCAGTCTCTACATAGTTAAAGCTCGCTTCCAGATACTGTTCCATAGGCACGCCAGGACATCTCAACAGCTGATGTTCCTTACTGCTTTCATCAAGACTGTCTCCCACTGATCTGTATCTTTGCTGAAGTGCAATGTCCAAAGCTGGACATAATATGCTACTTGGGACCTTATAACTCTTTATAAGAAAAGAATAATTGTGCATGTGTCACAGTGTATACTCTATTTCCATGCTTCCATGTGGAAGGCAAGCTTTGGTTTTAACAAGCAGAAGGCTGTTAACTAGTGGCAATTTTGGATACAATTTAAGCTCTAGTTGGTTTCGTTTCCCTAGAATTAACTACCACCTAATTAATTGTTCCCATTTCAACCTCTATGGCTGAATGCTTCTCCCTTTTGCTCTATCGCTATTGAATACCTTTTTTTTTTTCAGAATATTTATCCAGTTCATCAAAATCACTTTGAATTTAAGCCTCTCCTCCACTGTCATATACAAATTTAATAAACAACTTCTACTCTGTAATCCAGACTGTTAGCAAGAACTTTAACATATTCAGATGCAGGACAGATCCTTGCAGAGCTCTGCAAAAGGTATTCTCCCACATTGGAGAGTGAGCTGTCAATACTTTACTCTCTTCGTAGTTTTCAATTTTGCACTCACCCTGGCAGTTGCAAGACCTATGTAAACTAGGCTTGTTTAGACGAGTGTCATGTGCAAGGCTTTACTCTACTGTCTTAGTGACAAAAGATATACTCCATTATTTTCTTTTCATCCCTGCCAGCCTCTGAGAACGTTATGGAAGATCACCAAAAGGGCTGATTGTTGCAGCTAACCAAGAAGGTATTGTTTGATCAAGTTAAAAAATTGCGAGTTTGTATTCAAGAGCTGAATCCACCAAAAGATTAGAAATATTAGAAAACCAAAGAGCATTGATCTTGTCAGAAATTCCACTTACTTTTTTAGCTCGTCATCCAGGGTTAGGAAGCTTACCAAGCATATAGAAGATTTTGATTCAGCTGCCTTTTTGTCTGAAGGAATTCAGCCCTGATGTTCTTCCACTCAGTGCGAGAAGCATAATAGCTAAACCTATCCTAAGTATAGAAATGATTGCTATGAGATCATATAATAATTGTATAGAAAAAGTAGGACTATGGGCAGGGAAGATTTAGGAGATGTTGCATACTGGAATTCCACGGCATGCTGGGTAAGTCTCTCTCTGGAGGTCGAAGTGAATGCAGACATTCACTCTCAGCAGATTAAATTCATTTTAATTTCCTGAATCCTGAGAATTATTTTGTACTAAGGGTCATAGTCCACAACTGGCGAATTCAGGTCTACTTTGTAGAGAATAAAGATACATTTTTCAGCAAATAATTTTTTCACGCAATCATAAGACAGGTCAAGGCTTTTGGCAATAACATGTGCTCGCCCTAGAAGAACTTGTAGTAGAGCTGCAGAGTATATGTTTTCTTCAGTGGTAATTCATTCAAACCTTCCAGTATTTGCTGTTTGAAATCTCAAGCCATGTATGAAAAAGAATGAAAGAGGTGCATTCTGAAAC
This sequence comes from Phalacrocorax aristotelis, assembly GCF_949628215.1. Lineage (NCBI taxonomy): Eukaryota > Metazoa > Chordata > Aves > Suliformes > Phalacrocoracidae > Phalacrocorax > Phalacrocorax aristotelis. Next base: position 42,576,616 of record NC_134279.1, on the reverse strand, counting down.
TGTGCACACCTTGGCACCACAATTTAGTGACTGGGGACATATTTTCATTTCCGCTACCAAAATGTCCTCCTAAGTCAAAAGTTCCACCAAGACTTCTGAACTTCTGATACGACCTAGGATGGAAAATCTGAGCGGAATGTAAAACACTGTAGCCGGGATGAGAGCTACCAAGCGAGATGACTACAAGAAGCTGTTCAGCCACACATTTTGAACCTAGTAGCTAAACTCAGACAGAGTTCTACTTATAGAATTACTCAAAAGAAGCTCCACCTCATGGGTAATCAGTATTCTTCATGCAGGAGAGCCTCTATTCAGCACATGTATTGCGGGAGCCAAACTCTGCCCTCACATGAAAGATAAAGTACCCACCTTCATGTTCACTGTTACAAACAGCAGAGGTTGATGTGCTCTAAACAGAAAATTAATCTAGTAAAATGATGATTAACCATCTGTAATATTGCCATATAAAAGAGTAAATAAAGGTAATGGAATGGGAGTTTGCTTTGATTACAGTATTTACCTCCAGGTAACTTGGAATGTGAAATGACCAGGTCTGATCCCACGTTTTGTTTCAGTCTGCTTAGTCAGAGACAACACGTAGTGTTGCAAAGCACTCTCAAAGGCAGGAAGAGGGGCAAAGGGGTCTGTTCTTCTACTGGTATAACCCAGATCTGAAACGGAGTTGCAAACAATTGGCGATTCTGGTATTTTAGGGGACCGACATGCTTTTATCATAGCTGGTTTTCATCCTCAGACCTCCAGGGGTCCCTCACAGCACTTCACACCCTCTCTCTGTATCATTTGTCTTAAGATCGACCAAAACCTCAAGGGAAAGGAATGGTGCCGGTAGCACATTAGAAATAGAAATGGAAATTCAATGTGATAGGTGAGTGCTCTTTTACAAAAGTTCAAAATCCAAGATCCTGCAAACTCCCCGAGAGAACATGTATTTCCAATGTATTCTGCAGATAAATGTTTCAACACATTCACCTCAAAAACTGAAATGCTCATTTATATATAGAATCTGGCTATAAATAACAACACGTATAAGTGTTTTTTATTGACCTTCTGTTTCTAAGTAATTTTGGCCCCCCTCTGTCTCCAGTTTTGTCATCAAGTTTCAAAATCATCATCACATATTTGTACCACTGCTAACTGTGGAAATATTTTTTGTAAATCTCATTTGTTGGGTTTTTCTTAGAATCAAACTCTTGTTCTCAAAGTTAACTGAGAATTTCAGCTGAAAGGGAAAGCTGGGAGACCTACTTATATAAGAAATACAGAAAGTCAGTCCCAGAGAGAAACTCAAGAGAAGTTCATTTTATCAAGATTTTTGGATCCTGACTTGTATTTTTTAAGTTATTAGGTTTGGCAATATTGCACAAAGCCAGAAAATTCACTTGAGAGTTATACTACAAATATTTATTAAAGTTGAAGTAGTTATAAATCTGAAGTCCTCTTCTTTTTAGCCAGTGGAGATTTTCTAGTCATAGTACACTTAAAGGTCCATTACCTTAAATAAAAAGTTTAATAGAAATGAAAAGAACTAAACTTTATGAAAGTTACTGGGAAGGTCATGTGTCCTGTCCCCCCCCCCCCCCCCCAAAAAAAAATCTTTGGCATTTAGAAAACAATCAAATTCCTATTCCAGAATTATAAAGTTTAGTTTAAATTCTGAATAAAAACTATTGCTCCAGTAAAATTCACATAGAACTTAAATGAGTAATGTTAACGCCATGAATTATTTCCACTTTCAAATCTTTATTCTGTTTGACTAGCTGGATGATGGATGATTGCTTCTTCATTGTTGCTGTGCCACTACAAACTCAAGAAAGCAAACAAAAATGCTGATGGATCAGACTTTTTGCCAGTTACCTCCCAAGCTGCAGATTCACTACTGCACAAAAGAAATCACTGAAATGTAAGGGTAATCAGAAAAGTTTATTTTGAGAGAGAAAATCAGTACAATGTCAAATATTTCTAAATAGCTCAGTAATCATAAAACACTGATGTCAGGAAAAATAGTTTCTCATTCTTCCTTTCACAAAAATCCCTGGTAATTTGGACCTAAATATGGTGCGGGAACATGGCATTTGCAGGAAGTTGGGTGAAAAAAGAAGTTATCTTCTTTTAGATCATCTTTTTCAACAATCAGAAGCAATATATTATCTTTACAAGAACAGAACAAACTCAGCTGTGTTAGCTAGGGAAAACATTCAACTTTTTCAAAGATCAACCCTCCTTTTAGCTCTTTTCTCTGGCCCATTTTAGAAAGCTCACTATATGTTTTCCAAGTGTCTAGTGAGGCCTCACATCAGCATTACTCTTTCCACATCCAAGAGTTTCATTTGTCTGATAATGCAAAGGTCCTTCACACTCTCATCACACAACCTGATCGAGGTTGGATCTCAAGTAACATTATATTACTGGAAATAAAGTAGTACATTCTGCAAAGCTTCCATAACATGACTGAAAGTCTTATCTCACCAAATCTGTAAGATGTGCAGAATATATCAAAAGGTTGCAGATGTCACCTTCAGTTCTGATTTCTCACCGGAGGCATTGCCAACAAACTTTGGAGACATCTCCACTGCTAAATAGGACAGGAGAATGCGCTAGGGGGAGCTCCACATTGCTTAGTTGCTCATTTGCCTCCAGTTTTGTTTTGGGCTGCTCCAAACGGTTCTTTCCAAGACTAAGCCCAGGCCCAGCACTGGGAATCATTTCTTTCAGTTAACCATGTAAAAGGATGAATGGATAAGATGGCACCAGGTTGTATCTCTCTCATCCTCCATGCACTCCCAGCCTGCTGAGCACCACATGCCCCAAACCCTTGCCATGCCTCCCTTGCTACCCCGTCCCTAGGTTATGTTACACATCCTCGAGGTCTGAAGAAAGTCACTTCAGTGACTTGCACGGAGACCTCATGTCACCTTAAATGCTGTAATGGCCTCCACCTTTCCCTCTCCCCATTGTGTCAGAGATCAGGATATCTGCTCGAAAAATGAGCAATCTAAAATGTTGGTTTGCTACTAGCAGTTCCATGCTAATAATATGTAGTATTTCCCTAATGCAACCACAGTTGACTTAATTTCTGTGAAGTATATCTAGGACAACAAATGCCATATGAATAATTTCTCCAAATCTGAAGATGAGGAAACAGTCAGAGTTTAAATGAAGATCATAATGCTGATAACTCCAGTTCCATTAGTGGAAATCTCTAGTATAAATATACATAAAAACATGAATCAAGTAAGAAGTAGCACTTTTATACTACATTACTGCATTGAATGGTATTGTGTACTGTAGAAAGGCATCATACATGCCATAGAAGGCAATGTGATGGTTTTATATATTCTGGGTGCAACCCAGCAATTACATAACCTGGATTCAAATGACTATCTCCTGCTCCACCATTAAGGAGAAAATGTCATTTTATTTAAAATTACAATAAAATCCAGTTATTCCTGATGAGCTGTGTGAATGTCATTTGCAATATTGAATCCACCATATTCAAGTGAGAAAAAAAATGCTGAAAGAAACAAGGCTCAAGATAAATACTTTATATTAGAAAGTATTTTTTCTAAGGGGTATTAGTAAGACTTTTTTCTGCTGATTAACATATTTCACATTTTACATGCAGATGTTGAAGACTGGAGATAAGACAACCAAAGATAAAACATAAGGGACTAGAATGCCGCTCAGAAAAATGCTTATTAAATAACCAATAGTTACCGTCAGGTTGATTGTTAGTCTTACTAACCAGATATTTAGTATTTTCCATGGAAGTTGTTATCCATGTTTCAAAATAGCCATCACTAGAACTGGAAGATTTTATTGGCTGTTACAAGTCAGACATCACAAGTTGTCTTTTCAGTCTCAGACTTCATTCAGGCTCATAGGATATTGAATAGTAGTAGGACTCAGAATACATTAAAGGATCAAACATAGCAAATACAGGCATCATCAAATATCATGAAGGAAATAAAGACAAAACTAACCAAAGAGTTTCATCAAAAGCTTATTGAAAATTTTTAACTAAACCCTATCATTTCAACAAGTTTCATATTAGCACAAAGGTGAGAAAATGAAGTATTAATGGCCATCAGATGTAAAAAAAAGGTTACATCAATCTCAGTGGCCCTGAATGTACAGAAGGTCAGGGGTTTGGTTTGGTGGGGTGTTTTTTGTGTGGTGGTTTGTGTTTGTTTCTGTTTTTGTTTTTGTTTTTCCCTCCTCAGACTCTGAATAAAAGACAAGGTAATAACTGTCAGGAAACTGAGGGCAGGGACAATTTTAACAGAAGTGTGAACAACTCCATGAGCACGCGCTTATCCCTTTTATGAATATTTATGAGAGATGGCAATTTCTGGTGTTAAAATATCCACGAATCCATTGCTTTGCAATATCCAACTTACTGTATGCTTCTAAATCTTGTTTTACCTCCAAATATTCAGAAGCAGCACCAGATGCTAGAACTGCGGTAACTTAACTTGAGAGCTGATAGTTCTTAGACAGCACTGAAATTTACATGGGGAAAGCCAATAACATCCTCTGCTGCTGTAATGTGAATCAATAAGCATCCTGTCCTGTCCTTTCACTTTGGAGTTAGGGCTCTTGAACACATGTATCTGGCTTGAAGTTCTTCCTTTAAGTGAGAACAAAACCAGCTTCAATTTAGCTAAAGCAATGCCGAGTAAATGAGAGGTGAATCAGGCTACAGGCAATAAAAGAGTACTCATTCATGTGCCTTGACAAACTTATTTAAAAAAAAAAAAAAAAGCTAGCATTCTGAAACAGAAACGTTCCATGGTGATGCCTAATCTTAGCAAACGTCGCTTAGAATTTTTTCCCTCTATTTATTTAGAGGAAACATTTTTTATAACTAGGATATAGAAAGCCTTCTACACCTAGGGGAGCTAATTTTAAGTCACTTAATACAATATCAAAAGGATCATTCCATGTTCAAGGATAAAAAATAGCTAAGAATAGAACCAAATGGATTTTCAAAAAAACTTTCATCACTGAAGTTAATGATAAATTTAAGAATAGCTAATGTTAAGAGCTCTTTGTGAAGTGATTAGTGAAGTCTGTCAAGTAGCAAATCCCAGATTCTCTAGAACTTTTTCCAGGTACATGCATCTGCAATTTTATATACACTAGAGGAGGGAGAAAAAAATTAGGAAAAAACTTTCAACTGTAATTATAGATTCTACTTAATTAAAAAAAAAAAATCAGAATTTGCATTGATGTAGAAGCAAATGGATTGGTTAATAACAAAACAACAACCAAAAAATCCCCCTAAAAAAAAAAGTAAAACACGATCACTGTAAGGTAACTTTAAAAATTTGAAATAGCAAAAAACCCTAAGACTTTTTCAAACAAAATTCAAAGGAAGTGCTTGATATGAATGCATGTGAGGGCTTTTGTTTAGCCCAAAATGCATTTTTTTTTCAGTTTTTGCTTTTGGCCATCAGCCTCCTTCCCTCCCCACCTGTGCTCCCACACACACATATTTAATTGACCAGTGTTTTTCATTTATGTCCTTCCCATGCTTTAAGTGACCTTGCATCAAAGACATTGGCACATCATGAATGTAGATGTATAATATTACAGCTAATTACTCTGATACAAGTCCCCGACCCAAAGAGTACACAACAAACATGTGAAAATGTATCATACAAAGCACTTACCGAGAGATAAAGGGTCACTACAGTTTGAACACCTCAGCAATAGGTAGGGATTTTGAAGTTTCTTATAAAATCTTAAAGTTAATGTTCTCAAGCTATCACACCTGATTTAAATGCTTTCCAGTCTTTGGGAAGCCACCAGAGCGGTTGGTTGGCGTTAGCAGTATTATGCCTAATTTATATATTTTAAGCTTTTCAAGACCATTCGTCTTCTAAGGACAGGACTAAAGACGGTATCAGCCTAAATGCATAGAAGTTAAAATATCACAGCATCTCAGGCTACTTCACAATAAAATGCCTCTTTTCAGATTACTTTTATGTATAAGAACAAGACAAATTGTCATCTCTTCTTTCTTTCAGGTCTCATACCATGGCATTTTGCTAGCAGAGAACTTCCTTGCCAAGATAGCGGTCCCCATCTGTCATTCACTCTTCATGTTTCTCAACGGAGTTAAAAAGCCTGACAGTTTCCATGAATAACAATGACACATACTCTTATATCTTGCAGAGAGGCAGAAATTTTATTGATGAAAAAGGGGGAAAAATCCCCATACTGTTTAAAGAGTTTTCTGAGCAGTGCTTATGTCTGGTTTTGAGCAAAGATGGAACTGCAGTTGTGCGTGAGTCAAACAGCCTGCTTATATCCATTATCATGTAATTGCTGACGTAGGTCACTGCAACTAAGGACCCATCTTCACTACGAACACAAATCTGTTTTTTAACAAACACCCCATGCTTTTACAAGAAAGATTCTTCTGTATTTTGCAACAGCCCTTGATTAGCTGGGGTTCCAATTGCTTTAAATGCATAGTTTTTGGCCATGTTTATGCATCTGCCCTTAAAAAGCTGCTTTTTAAGCAGATTTGAACATCATCTTGGAAAGTATCCTAAAATCGTATCAGAGAAGCATGTGTTGGAGAAGATACTCACAGGCAGCATGTGAAAAACATGCTTTCACTGCTATGAGCGGTTTTCATGGCAGGTTTAGCAAATGTAATTGCATAAATATAGTTACAGAGGCATATCTGTACTACCTAATTTTCAGAAAGACTGCACCTATCTGTTTGGTAACAGGTTTATTTTGTCAGTGCCTAAGACAATAGGAAAAAAATCTCAAGAAGGGAAAGGGTGTCAGCCAAGCTTACCTATTTTTGGTGATTAATAATGCAGCACTACGTCAGTCTCTGGTCAGCCTCATGTCAGCCATAGAATCATTCCTAGCACAAGCTAATTCAAATTTCAGTTGGAAAAATTTCCTCTGGTCTCTTGAGGTTCTGTACAGAGAAAAGGTTAACCAGTATCCCATATTATTATATCCCCTATTATTATGAAAGAAAAGGATGCCATCTGCATGTAGACCTGTATTTAGAAGCAGTTCTTGTTATTGGCATGAGTTATCTGGTATTCTGTTTTTCCTTCAGCTCCGTTCTTGAACTTCTGACTGTACTCAATCAAGTTGGCTGATAAATATACTTAAGACTTCAGCGGGTATACACTACTTCAGATTATAAATTAAATATTTTTTTTTAAATAAGTCTCCCTTCACTGTGTAAAATTCAGCTCTTGAGAGGCTGGTCAAGCACTGGTTTCGGGGAAAAATGCTATTGAATGTTATGTTTGTGATCTTGACACAAGAAGTAGGTATATGCTATCTTGACACAAGAAGTAGGTATATGCTAATGACATTTTGAGAGTCATCAGCAATAAAGAAGATTAGAATGTCATATGGGAAGAGCTAGATGACCTTGAAGACTAAAATAATAAAAGTGAAATTGAGTTTAGTATAGTTTGGGACAAAATCATATATAAAATGTCCAGGGGAAAAAAAAAAAGGCAGATAGTGAAAATTGGAAATGAAATTTTAGCTAGTAGACTAAAATGCCATCAAATGTTAGGAGGAAGCAACTTAATTTGTTTTCAAAAGATCTCACTAATTTTTTGATTAGGTAAATAACATTGTGGCTATGTGCAGCAGCAGAGATCTCACTTGATAGATCCAGGGGTCCGTTTCATCCTGAGGGGCTCGACTAGCTTGTTTAATCCCTTTGACTAATGCTACCCCTCCCTTCTGTCTTAATGAACTTTATGAAGAAGGCTAAAACTCTCTAAATTCTGTATTCCCCTCCTACTCAAGGACCAGGAACATTGTCTTACCTAGTTTTCCAATTGTCTAGTTCTTTCAAGAATTAGTATTTCAAAACTGGATCTTTTTGAAAATGCTTGCAATTCAAACTGCTGATGGCTTAGTCTCTTTGACAAGTCAGCTGCTAAAGGAACAGAACAGAAGATGAAGCAGGCAAAGTACAGAAAGAGAAATACTGCTTCTGCCCAACTGAAACCTTATTGAAACTAGGCTGAAATTGGGTCAGAGTGCCTTTTAAGGGAAGCAATAAAGCTGCTTCTCTGTATTGGGTCACCCACTATGTACTGAGTCGCACAAGCCTACTATTTCTTCTCCAGCCGATTCAGAGCAAAGGCCCAGAAATGGAAGACAAAAGAGATCTTCAGATTTTTTTTGTCTGCGTGTGTATTTTTGAAGGGAGTGTAACCCCAGAATATAGTTTCCAATATTACTAACATGCCTGAGTAGTTTTGGTCAGTGTGGCTATATAATGGCACTGACGATAAGTTGAAAAATTTTTAAGTGCCTCGGTATATTCCATGATAAATTCAAATATATGAATATTCTACTTTTGGGGGGAATCCACCCCATAAAGTTTCTGGCTTTAAAAGGTCTCCAAAGCTGTTTTTTACCAGCTGCAGTGCTAGGCATTTTGCATGGTTAAACCTTCATAGAAGTTAAGCGGAATTTTACCAGCCAGTAAATTTCAGAAAATTACGCATCAGAGAGTCTGCTTTATAAATAAGGTGCCTGAAGTAAGGCTGAATTAGACTTTGCACATGTTTATTTGATTAATATGGCATAGCCACAGAATGTTTAAATTATGAAAAGTGAAAATTCATAAAATGACTCACAAATAAGCTGCCAATATTTTGGATCAGAAGAATCTATTTTAAAAAGATGGTGATCCTGGGGAGGCTTGGTTAGTCATCCTCCTTGATTAGTCCACCCAGTAATCTGTATCAGATAGAAGGATTGATGATTCTTCCCAATACACAGAAAGCGTGTCCGAAAAGTGACAACTGTAATTTCAACTACTTGTGTCTAAAACAGTGATTCTAAAAATGTGAACTGCGCTATGTCCTTATTTGATGGAATAGTAGGAGATGACTATTACGTGACATGTCAGTACGTATGATCATTTTGTTATATTTCAAACTGTAATGAGCTTATTTTGTAAACTTTTTTTTTTTTTTATTACAGGCTTGTGAGGAAGGAGTTATCCCCTTTGTGGAAGACAGCACTAGCATGTAAAAGCTGGGGCTAATGTGTAAACGACACAATATGAAATATGAAATAATGGTATAAAACAGTCTTCAAGATGGAAACAAGACCAAAAATCTTCACCAAAGCAGACCAAACTTCTGCAGTTTTGAGATATATACCAAGATGGTTCAGTAAGAAAGCAAATTTTTATGGCTACCAAAAATTCATAAGCAGAGGAAAATGATGGTGAAGTTGAACTTCAGAAAGTTAGAGAGTTGTTTGATGAACAGCAATGTACTAAAACAGCTTCTTAACCGAGACTTTAAAAGATTTTTTTCATCGTGTTTGTATTTCTAAATAAAGCCTCAAAAATGCATTAACTTGCAAAGTATAATTATTACTTTTGATAGGTTAGCAATCTTTCTCCTGTTACTAACATCATGTACTTTTAAAACATCTTATGACTGGAGTTATACTACAAATAGGTGGGCTAGAGATAGTAATAGAAAGATATTTAAGTTTAAGATTCAAGTCATATGATAAGAGTCAACAGTACAGTTGCAGTTACAATTGGTAGCTCCATGGTGGAGCCAAAAGCATGAGCTTTACACTTATTGCTGAGAGACAGTCAGAAACGTAATGTAAGTATGACAGCATCCAGCTTCCTACAGGAATGCTTTGTTCCGGCATATCCTACATAACAGTGATTTCTTAGATGTAGCTGCAGTTGAAGAAGTGTTTCAAGAAGTCTATTTAATTAACTGAAATAGCTAGCTGTTTATGTAGAGTAGCAGACATTAAGTTTCATTGTTGCTGAATGTAGATCATATCATAGGTATACCACAGCAAGGGGGAAATTCCCGTTTCGGAAAGCAAATCATAGAAACAAAGCAATTCCACAAAGATTTCAGACTACAATCAAATGTCCTGGGGACAGTCAGCATCTTTGATTTTACATAAATATTTTTATACGCCAATGAAAAGTGTAATTCAGTATAAAGCATCTTAACTAAGACGAAGTGCGCAAGTCATGCCTTTGGTAAATTATCACTCCAAAATTAGCTTCATAAAACAAAGACTATTCTTCCCTATTCGCGAGTTTGTTTTAAAATACAAAACACCATACACATCAGGGTTTAGTGAAGCCTTAGTCTCATTTCCAAAACTGAAAGCTGTTCTGGTTTTCAAAATTATTATTTTTTAAACATTAGAGATGTTAATGCTCAGATATACATTAAAATAATATGAGTAAAAAATAACAATTAAAAATAGGAGCAATTCTAGGATATTTTGTACTAGCTGTGTACTGCTCTTACATTAAAAAAAAAAAAGCATCAAACCTGAAGTCGTGAGTGAATCACAGAACCACAGAATGGCAGGGGTTGGAAGGGACCTCTGGAGATCATCTTGTCCAACCCCACTGCTTGAGCCAGCACACCCAGAGCAGGGGGCACAGGACTGCATCCAGGTGGGTTTTGAATGTCTCCAGAGAAGGAAACTCCACCACCTCCCCCCTGGGCAGCCTGTGCCACTGCTCGGTCACCCTCACAGGAAAGAAGTTTTTGTCCTGTCAAGCTAGATTATTCTTAGAATGAGAGAGAGGGGTGCTTCCTAAGACATCTCTTATTGTCACACTACGGATACTCAAAAGAAAAAAACCCTACGAAGTCTACTACTTTGCTTGTGAATTTGTGGAAACAGAGTTCAAATGCCAAAGTATTACTCTGGATGAACCACTGAAGGCCACAGACAGTCCAGCCTATTTGATGCATGCATAGGATGGTAGTCTCCTAAATCAGTTAAGAACTATATGTTTGAGAGAGAGGGCGTCTTGCTACATATGGCAGTACAATTTTACAGGATTGTGAAACCTACACTTTGAAACCTTCTAAAAATCATGTTACCAGGAGAACTTGCTTATGTCTAATTACAGTGGATTGTTTCTTGTCCCAAAGCAAGCAAAGAGCTCTCTTTGAGGTTAGGAGCCCTGGTTTCAGTTCCTAGTTACAGCTGGAGAAGATTCCTTGGACGTTGGCCAAGTTTTGCATGGCTGATGTAAAGAATTAACAGCATCCTCCCAGGCTGCACAATGTCTTCACTGGTAACTAACAGACTGGGAATGAAATTTCTTCCACATTTAAGAGTGGTAACAGGATGTCTCTTCTGCAAATTTCTGGAGATATGATTTTCAGGGCTGTGCCTTTAAAAATACTTATAAAGGCGAAGGAGCTACAAAAGTGTGTTAAGTGTTCATTTATATGTACAAGAGTCACTCAGTATATTAGCAATTAGGGGAACTATCTAGTTTTAGGTTGTATGTGCAACTGGCATGCACATCTTGTACTCATTTTGAAAGGAGTACTTCCTATTCAGATACAGAATATGGATATAGATATAGAATGCTAACAGAGTACATTTTCATACACATCTGTTGGCCTATCATACTCAATCCACCTCCATTCATTTAAACCATTCATTTAAACATGAGGGAAAACTAGCTATTGAAATATATATTGCGAGTTAGTAGCTAATTTCCATTTATCTTAGTGTTAGAGGTTAAGTAAGCTCTGAAGTAAGAATCAATCCTGAGAACTACTGTTTGAACTAAAATATACCTTTCTAACTTGTAAGCTTTTCAGTTAAGAGATGTATCTACTTATACAGTATTTCAGAGACTGGAGAAAAAGAGCTGGAAGCACTACTACACCTAAGGTAAGGGTGAAGGCTCTCAGTACTAAGCACAAGATATTGTGCCAGTTGCCTGAATTAAAAGTAAAATGCAACTGTAAATTGCATGAAATTATAAAATTATATGCTGCCTCTAATGACTGACTTTGCCATCAGAGACCTACTTCAATAGCAGAAGATTTCAGGATATTAGCAAATTTCTAGAGCTATTCTTGCAGCGTGATTTGTTATTGTGAGTGCTGCAGACATACTACTAATCACATAGCTAGTGCGAAGTGGAAGATTTGTTTTTGCAAAATAGCATACAACATCCCCATAAGGGAGGAGGCTAGACAACGAGAACAGGCTGCATCGCCACTGGTGATGATAATGAGCTAATGATCTCAGAGACTAGCTGGACAACAAGGAGGCTGTTGCATTGGCAACAGGGAGAAAAGGGTGCTGCGATGACAACTGTCATGCAAACTCCTACTCAGCATATTGCAAACAAGTTCAGCTGAGCTGATGAGGAATATAACACTGCTTATATAACCAATGCCAGTTGTTTTGCTAAGGAAAAGAATTGTTATGACTCATGAGAAGAGCAAAGGAATTGCCTGAAACCTGGCAGAACAAGTCAGATTATTGCAATGTTAAAAAGTCACCAATAAGCTGCTTACCAAGAAGTAAAAAAAAAAGAAAAAAAAAAAAAAAAGGAAGAAGTCAGTCTGTCCTAGACAAATACTGTAATAAATTAATTTAAAAAGCATATTTAGGAAACTGTGGTAATTAAGAAATATCATATAAATATTTGAAAAATTTTAATTTTAAAATGTATTACCAGGACAAGGTAATTCTTAAGTATTTTTCTAACGTGCTTAAAGAAAACGTGGATTTTAAAGCATATAGTATACCAAACAGAAAAATAATAGCAGTGCTAAATGAAGAAGATAACTTCCAGGCTCAAAAGACACTGCTTTTAATTGCATTTCTAATTTAATTTGGACATCATTATGTTGAATAAAGATTAATCAATAACAGAACTGGACATTGTTTCAGGACCTACAGACCAATAGCAATAATGCAGCTGCACACCAATTTCTCCATAAGGAAAAAGAACATAGCCCCAGCCACTAAGAATTTTGTTAGTACATAAATTTCCAGAGGAGTGATTTTGTCCAAAATGAAGGCCATAACAAACAAAACAGGTTAGAAAACAATGTTTAAAGAGAAAGATATAAAAAGAAATTTGGAAATTCTTTAAAAATAAGATGGTTGCTAGAGAGCAAGAATCATGCAGTAACAATTCTGCTATCAAGATGAGAAGTACATCAAACAGTGCATCCTGGTTCAGGGGAATGTGAGGAAAGTACTTCAGAGTATGAAAAAAAAAAGAGAAAGAAGGAAATAGGAAATAAACCAATATAAACTTGAAACTTACAGGATGCAGAAATCTGATCAAGGAAGTTAAAGGCATTGTGGAAAATGCATGGTAGAATGGACTTATAGAAAATTAGAAGATTTAAGCATTAACAGGTTGGTGGTAATTAGATGCATCTTCTGATGGACATGGTAAAATAACTCCTAATGGTGAGAGACCTCTCAGGCTGCCTTTTTTCCCTCTGCCACCACCACTAGTAGAGGTAATTCAGTTAGTGCCTAAACTACCTTCACAGAGAGAAAACACTGCGCCTGGCACTTAGAAAAGACAAGATTAAGAAACAGGCACTGAAAGTCTAAAACCACACAAAATCATATGAGAAAATGCATGCAATTTCAACAATGGGTAGGATTAACTATTGTGATGCCTTACTAATAGGATGGGTGGACTCACTTGATGCTATTCCAGAAGACATGTTTTATCCAGGAGTATTTTTGCTTTCAGTACAGGGTATCCTGCCAAAAGGTAAGGACTGGTTACCGTAGAGGTCAGGCTGAATGCTCCAGTAATACCTGCATTCATTGAAACTTTGAATAATGCCATTGTAATAGCCTCTTCTCATGTTTTGTTTACTAGAGGAGATAAATTCTTGGCTGTGTGTCCTGGGTCTGCTTCATGTTGTTAATCACTTTGTAATTTCCCATAGAGAATACATGGACTAAAAAGCCTCAGTCTCGGAATGTTCCTTTTCACCTTTATACCTCTATGAAGCATCTATAGCTTTTCTCTGTGCTGGGGAAAGAAAATAACTTTACTTCTTTTAATATTTCAATGTTCCCGATGTCTCTCAGTTTTCTCAAATGTGAAATAGCAGACAGATCCTTTGGAGAGAAATTCCAAATTTGTAGAAGGCTTTTAAAATCCATTCTCCATGGTAACTGGGAAGCTGCTTTCCAGAAATTTTTAGTTCCTCGCAATTCTTTTTCATTCTTCAGCTCTAATCACACTTCAGAAAAAGTTACCTCTATGAAAAATAAATTAATTGAAACATGAAGTTTCCTTTTCCTTACATATCTTCCTGGACTAAGAGCCTCAGAAGCCCAAGTCTGACCAGGTGGAATGAAAAAAAAAAAGATGTTTATTTTCAAGCAGTTTTGCCTATGCTGTTGAATATGGAAAAAGGCAGGAAACCAACTAATATTTTAAAAAAACTAAATCAGAGTTTGTATCTAAAACATGACATTTCTGTCTAGAAAAATGTAATGTCATGAGCTGATAATGCTGAAATTAAATGACAGGACAATTCTTGGTGAAAAAGCCTAAGGTAGCAATGAAATACTTTCCTGACAAGCTGGTGTGAAACTGAGAATACCAGTCCCAATTTAGGAAAGCCATGATGATGAGGCAATCTAATGGGTCACCTGCATTAATATGTTTTGAACTTCAAAGCACATGCTTTGATGCTCTTTCCCAATGTGGAAGCTGTACCAAGAGTTTATACACAATAAATCAAGGCAGAAAAGAAATTAAAGTGGAAATTACAACAATAGTACAAATAATAACAACTTCCTTACTATAGAATCATAGAATTGTTTAGGTTGGAAAAGACCTTCAAGATCAAGTCCTACCATCAATCCAACACTGCCAAGCCCACCACTAAACTGTGTCCCTAAGCACCGTGTCTACACGTCTTTTAAATACCTCCAGGGATGGTGACTCCACCACCTCTCTGGGCAGCCTGTTCCAATCCTTGATAACCCTTTTAGTTAAGAAACTTTTCCTAATATCCAGTCAAAACTTCCCCTGGTGCAACTTGAGGCCATTTCCTCTTGTCCTGTCACTTGTTACTTGGGAGAAGAGGCCAACCACCCCCTCGCTACAACCTCCTTTCAGGTAGTTGCAGAGAGCAATAAGGTCTCCCCTCAGCCTCCTCTCCTCCAGACTAAACAACCCCAGTTCCCTCAACCGCTCCTCATAAGACCTGCTCTCCAGACCCTTCACTGGCTCTGTTGCCCTCCTCTGGACACGCTCCAGCAACTTGATGTCCTTCTTGTACTGAGGGGCCCAAAACTGAACACAGTATTTGGTCTCACCAGTGCCAAGTACACGGGGACAATCACCTCCCTGCTCCTGCTGGCCACACTATTCCTGATACAAGCCAGGGTGCTGTTGGCCTTCTTGGCCACCTGGGCACACTGCCGGCTCATGTTCAGCCGGCTGCCAACCAACACCCCCAGGTCCTTCTCTGCCCCGCAGCTTTCCAGCCACTCCTCCCCAAGCCTGTAGCGCTGCATGGGCTTGTTGTGACCCAAGTACAGGATCCAGCACTTAGCCTTGTTGAACCTCATACAGTTGGCTTCAGTCCATCGATCCAGCCTGCCCAGATCCCTCTGTAGAGCCGTCCTACCCTCGAGACAATTGACACTCCTGCAAAACTTGGTGTTGTCTGCAAACTTACTGAGGGTGCACTTGATCCCCTTGTCCAGACCATTAATAAAGATACTAAACAGAACTGGCCCCAATCCTGAGCCCTGGGGAACACCACTGACTGGATTTAACTCCGTTCACCATCACTCTTTGGGCTCAGCTATCCAGCCAGTTTTTTACCCAGCAAAGAGTATGCCCATCCAAGTCCTCAGTCCAGGAGAATGCTGTGGGAGACAGTGTCAAAGGCTTTACTAAAGTGCAGGTGGACAACATCCACAGCCTCTCCTTCATCCAGTAAGGACATCACCTTGTCATAGGAGGAGATCAGGCTAGTTAAGCAGGACCTGCCTTTCGTAAACTGGGCCTGATCACCTGGTTGTCCTGTACATGCCATGTGATGGCACTCAAGATGATCTGCTCCATAACCTTCCCTGGCACCAAGGTCAAGGAAATAATAAATTTCCTATTATAAATTGATGTGTTAAGACCGATATCCAGACCTGATCGGGACTCTTAGGAGCTGTGACCACTAAGGGCACTCACAGAAAAGATCACATTGCACCACAGTGTATCCAAAGTGCCTCTTTCTTCTGCCAGAACTGTGAACAAAGGTGTGGTGTCAAGCTTACTGGCATTCCCTTTGTCAGTTAAACAAAAGACTAACCTATAAAATTATGTAAAGCGTATACAAATGTGTGTTAGTTACTACTGTATGCAATATATAAAATTTCTTTCCATCTAGTGCTTTGAGGCACAAAACATTTGTTTGATTTTTCTTTGGACTTTGTTCAAATTTAAACTCTCCTTCAGGGCAATCAGATGAGCTGACCAGAAGAAGCTCAATTGAGCTTGAAATATAGCAGGTGCTGAATGGATGCTCTCCCTTGCCAGTAGCTGTAGCATGTAGCAAACTTGCCTTTATTGGCTTCTAAGGCAGTGAAACTGCCCTAGTTTTTCCACCACAGCCTCAGGCGTGCTGCTGATCATTTAGATTTAAGCTTATTGGGAGTTGTAAATGCATCTTGCTGCAGCTACCTGTAGCTTTTCAAAAAGATGCAACTGGCAAGTCGACTCAGAAATCTGCCTCAAACTTAATCTTGATAAATTGCATTTAATCTGTCTACTGTTTGATACAAAAAATCTTCTTTGTTAAAAACACATCTGCAGATTTTGGAGCAGAACATGGACAAATGATTGATCAGACTCAGCAGCTGCCTGCAAAAATATTGATTTTCTATAGATTACAAAGCACCTAAACATTTAGGGTATATTACCATTTTATATAACCTTAAAAAATAAGGTACAACAGCTTTAGTGTTCCAGCAGAGAAATGTAGTTCCTGGCTGTTAAGGTATTTCTCTTAAAGTGTTTTGGTTTATGTCCTTTCTCAGAGTGCTCTAGAGATAGGTAATTATACTTCTTTGTGAGAGAGAGAGGCAAACTGTAGTCTGTAAAATGCATCCAGTTACTATCTTTTTGTTTTACATACCTGGAAATTGAAAACTTATATAGATAGGAATATTTTCTAAGGGCAATTCCCGTTTGCCCTGTATGCAGTCCACTGCCAACATGAAGTAAAAGCCTATCTGAAAATACCTTAAATATGATTGTATTTGCTCTCAATGGAAAGACAAGCAAAACCAGAAACCAATTCTTAAAACTACCTATTCATTTACACATACATGGAAAAAATAATCCGAAGAATGACCAAGAGAAAGAGTTGGAATTTAAGAACTGCAGACTTGACCTAAATTACTATGTAATTTTCTGTTGAAAGTGTTGATTTGAGAATGATTTGGTGTAGATGTGAACAGCTTAATGTATGATGACACATGCATCTAATTTTCTGGATTGACAGGGTTATTCCTTTGAGTAAGCTTTAAGTATAACTAATTAAAATAAAATTTATCCATAACCTGGATGTATTCTCTCAGAGCACTGGGAAACAAAGAAAAACAGAAGGTACCATACCAGTAAAATGAGACATCAAATTAGTCCAATACTGGCCAATTCAACCAGTTTTACACAATCCAGGCTAGCATTTAGGAAAGAAAATATTTAGTATTCAGAAGTCACTTGCTCAACAAATTTTGAACAAGTTTGAACTTTTTAAATTACTTTACATACAGGAGTACTTTTCGTGGTGGAATTTACATTTCTTTAATACCATAACTTAATGTGCCAGTGCACTGATGTGCCTAAGGGAGCATCTGAAACATAAAACTGGTAAAGACCAGATAGGCTTCAGAAGCAAGCTTAGTCCGTCTTACTGACAGAGGTCATTCCCATTAATATCATAGCTTAATAACTATGCCCTCAGATTGGCACAGAGCCTCGCACATTAGCTTTTTTAGTGAACCCTAGGATTGAAAGTTGTTTATAAAAAGGATAAAAGCATGACACTTGGTTATGAAAAGGCATACTGCATGTATTAAGATTGATCTTTTACTTCAGTACACACACTTCTAAAACATCCCTATTCCTTTAGGCTGAAAGTGAGTAAAAATTATATCTTGAAGCCAAAATTCGCAATAAAAACTTTTATTTAATATTTCTAGAGCAACTCCTTCTGGTGGATAATGATTATCAAGAAGAGTATATAAAGGATTAGACACCATCAACTGCTACTGCTCTGCCTTTGTATTGTAATGACTAACGTTGATAGGATTATGCATATCTGAAAATTCCTCTGCTCCTGATCCCATGGCTATTCAGCTGTCAGGTAATGTCTACCATCTTATAGGTAATAGGAGTCAGTCAAAGGCATTAGCTGGTCCATGGCCATGACCATCTCCCGCATCTACAGAGTACGCCACGCTCTATGATTAACTAATGCATTTTTGCTTGCAAATAAAAATGTAGTTTCCCCATCAGATTTGGCCTAACAGAGGAAACTGTCAAAATCCAGATTTTTAAAGCTAAAGCATAGTATATTAAACCAGTGCATTTCACAGCTGAAAGAGGTAAAGAGAGCCTCTACTGCCAGTTATTAAGTGATACCTAGCTAGGTCTCACTTATTTGGTTCCTTTGATTACCTACTCTTACCCTAAGGTTCATCACTGTGGTTTTTACTGCCTTAGTAGTCTATATTGCTGAAGGCTTCTAAATTATGAGAACTACCTTCTATCCCTTTTTCTTCCTTAGGAAAGGCACAAACAGCTAAGGATAGGAAATGTGTTTGTTTTTTGTCCCTTACCTAGCTCCTTCCCATGGGTAGGTTCTTCACAGATCGAGGATTTTCTGTTGTGAATTTCCAAGCTTTATAATTTTTTTCTGTCCCAATTAATCTGTAAAAATAGTACAGACCATGAGCTGTTTGACCTTTCCAGACCTCAAAATTATTTCTACGTCAAGAATAAAAATTATTCTGCTTAATTATGTAAATACAAGTTTCAGAAGAAACAAAAAGAGAGAGTTCTAATTTACATGAAGAATCTGAATGTTACTGCAACTAGATATAAACAGTGTTATAAAAGCTTTGTTAGTCTGTTGTTAACTGCTGCCGAGTGAGTGTCAGACTAGTTCCACTGTCATCTAGGGCAGCACTTAAAAGCACAGAAAACATAACTGGGAAAAGATGGCTGAGGTAGAGATGTATCACTGACTAAGCAGTGCAATTCCTATATCATTCATAAGGAGTGTTTTCCTTTATCAAATTGAGATTACCTATCATAGGCACATGAGAAAATCCTCAAGAAACTGAGTGAACATTGAAGAGTCGGAGGAGCACTGTGACAGAAAATGACAAATAAACACTGGGACGCTCAGTCAGGCTGACTGTCTGACGCCAGTCACAGAAGGGCATTCTGTCTTACTCAGGGGCTTCTCTGTCCCCCACAGATCTGCAAGTGGACTGCACATCTGGGTCAAGTGGGATATTCTCTCCCCTAGGCTGACAGAGGTTTGCTAGTCTGTGAAAGCAACCACAATGTGCAAGGCCAAATGCCCAATCAAGTCCTAAATCCTGTGTATCCTTGTCACACCTTGCCGTACAGGTCCACTCTATCCCTTTTGAGAAAACAAATGAGAGCACTGCACACCATTTTCAGAAGAAGGGGATGCCACAGCTTTAGAGAGTGGCTGAAAGACTTTTTCTGTTTGCTTCTCTTTTTGACATTGCATTTTTGGATCACTACATTGAAATGCTGCCTTCTTAGAAAACCTTTATTGTAATGTGGATAGCTGTATCTGCTGCAGTCCCATAATCTCATCCCTGAATAACAACAGTCAACTCAGAACTCATCATTGCATACATAAAATTCAAATGTTTTCCTCCTATTACTTTACATTGCATACATTGTTTTTGACAGCCATTTTATCACCCAGACACTCAGTGGATTTTTGTCCTTTCATAATTACTCACAGTTGGTCTTTTTCTTTACTACACTCCCATAATTTTAGATTAACAGCAAACCATTCACTCTCACTTATTCAACTCCCTTTCCAGGTTTTTAAAGAATACATTAATCAACATGGGTTCAAACAGAGATTCCCATCGGACTCCGGTGTTGACCTTCTTCCACAGAAAACCCACTATTTATTTCTAGCTAATAAACAGATATTTTAAAAACTAACAACATAGAAATGACACTAATAGCAGTTAAGCACCCTCTATGACAACAGAATATCACCATATTTCTCAAGATTTTCACACAAGTCTCTGCAGGTTATACTTTTAAGTGTTACTCATACCATGAATTTCTGTAGGCTGCACCTACTCTGTAGTTTGTGTCTTTTATATTTCAGAATAAAAAACAATCCTAAACACCTCCAAGGAGGGAACTTGTATTTTGCTTCCATGATTGTTAGAAACTATATAATAATCACAATTCACTTTAGTTATCTCTACTGACTATGAGGAAAAGTACAATTGAGTATTAGTCCAGAAAATACTTACATGTTTACCTTGCATTAAGATTCCCAATGACTTCACCTGGTTCCTATTGCGGGACTGAATGCCAACTGGGCTCATCAGGCATGTGATTAAAGATGCATATTTGGCTTTCAGTCCTGCAACAGGACCCAAATAAAGTCATTGGGATTATTAATGTAAATTAAGCATTACACTAGAGTTGCACTGCTAAAGTGAGTAAAGATTAAACTGTTTGTAGAATCAGGAGAGGAATAATTTCTACAGCTGAAGGTTTAGCTTTGCTTTAACATGAAGAAAGTTTTTGAGAAAAGAGGAAATAAAAGAATGAATCGTGCTGAGCACCAGAAGCACAGATTTCTATGTGCAAATTAACACATTTGTTTTATTTTGCTTGTAGAAGAGTGACAGAAATCATAGAGAAAAACAGTAAGATGATGGAGAATGAATGCCTGGAGAATGAATAGCAGCACAACATGCTAGTGCTGAAAGGAGTTTCATTCTAACTAGCATAATAGTTGGAAGTCCTCATTTCTTCTATTTTTTTTTTAATATTTGTAGGGAATGTTGCTATTTTGATAATTATTAAGACTCTTTGTCTTAGCTCTGATCCTGCGAAACAGGTCAAGACATTTTGGATTCTCAAATCCTGCTGTATGTCAAAACCTAGAATAGATCCATCTGTTCCAGTTTTCACCTGTTTAATTTCTTTTACTGCAGTTAGCTCTTGTTACAATGTCTTGTAAAACTTGAAATGGGAAAAGAATGGCAAAATATACTTGGAGTATGCCCCACTGGTTTAATCTTGAACTTAGGTGTTTGACCAATCATTTCACTAGACTACAAGGCATACATGTGAGAAATATTTCTCTTTCCTTGTAATTGTGTGGCAACGATGTTAAGCAAGAAAATCTTGCTACTTTTTTCCAAATACATTTCTCTTGTGAACTCTGAAGCAATTTTTGAGTAAGGAGATGATGACTTGCTTCGCCCTTGACATCTATAATACTGTTTAAATGGCAACTTTTGAATCAAAGACTGGCATAATCAATTCTTGTCTATAAATCATCTTTAATATCAATATTTCCAATAATGGATTTTTTCCAAACAAGACAACTTCACTCATAAACTAGGGGGAAAAAAAAATCCTACTTTTGCTGTTAGGTGAAATTATTGGAATATGAATCGTTTAAAGCAGTTGCTCGTTTATTCTGCTTTGCAGCAAATCACTGGGGAGTGTTTGCTGCTCTTAATTTGCCAGGGTTTTGCTCTTCTACAAATCAAATTAGTAATGAAGTCTCTCGTTAGGCAGAATTCTAGGGAAACTGGAGTTCATGGGCAGTTAGGCAGAGATGCCCTAAGCTTTTGTTTCTGCTGCTTGCTAACAAGATGCCATCATAGGACAAGAGTGCCTAAGGCTTCTGATGTGACACAATTGAGAGTTATTGGGACTACAAAGCTCACTGAGCATCCAAACATTGTGCTTTATGAGCATATTTGAATCTCAGCCATGCAGTTTTATTCTTTTGACTGTCTCTTGTTATGCAGCTGTACTAAAATATCAGCAACACAAAAATCTTTCTTTGATACGGATCATAAAGCACCCATACTGGTCTTTCTATATTAAGAGACTGTCAGCATTTCTGAAGATAAAACTTGTTTTTTCTCTCTCACAATGATCCTGTAAATTCTTTGTAATTCACTGTAAACACTTGAGTAGTCCTCAATGACTAAGGTTGACTAGTATATACAGGAGCTGTAAGATCTGACACCAACTGTAAAAGAGACCAGTTTTCTAAGTGGACCCAGCCTGGTTGTATTCTTTGAAGGGATGGAATTATGGTATGCATATCTTATATGGTTAGTGTAGCATCAAGAGTGTTCTGAGGTAGAAGTACATCAACATGAGTGAAAACCCTCAAAGTAACCACTCCACTTCTACAGAGTTCTCACAGAAAGGTCATTTTTTTAAATATAAAACATGCATTTATGCTGTTTTATAAATCAGAATGACAGGATACAATTTCCATTTCTTCCCTGTTTAATTATGCCATGTTATTCCCCAGACTTCAACTATTCATTCTAGGATTGTGGGGCAGAGAGGGAGACTACATTATATGAACTACTACAGGAACTTCTTTTTCTTGCAGTCTTGGAGATCTGGGCTATGAGGATTAGATGCTGAAGTCCTTTCTCCACCTGAGGCATTAGAGAGATTCCCCAGAGTGAATTAATGCAACTGTAGAGCTCAGTTGACTTCTGCAGTGCTGCACTCATTGAGATACAGCTAAAACCTTTAACATGGCACATTCTCTTTCCTTTTATGGATTATTAACAGTAATTTACAGATTATACGGATAGGCAATTCGTAGCTAGTACTTCAGTTTAGCATTTTATTTACAATGACATTTGTACAAATGGGGTGGGTATGTTTGTTATTTCAGAGAAGGAATACTAGAGTTAAGTACAAATCTAGTGCAGAGACTCATCGCAACAAAGACATATCTTAATAATTAGGGAAATACTTATTTCTTCCATTTATCTTGAAACCTTGTCACATCAAATTACAAAATCCACCTGAACAAAGTGACAAAACTAAACAAAACTAAACTAAAGCACAATTTCTAGCTCTTCTTTCTCCACATAAAAACAATTTGCTATCCTGAAGTTTTTGGGGAAAGTGGGGCTTTTCAGAGTTATTGTTTTAGTCTCGTGTGACCTAGTAGCATTAAATTTTACAATATTCACTGTTATTCTCTGTAGGCAACTTTATTTCACTCTTCTAGAGCTCTGTAGTTCCTCTGTAGTTGCTTTGATCTTTAAACATCTGTTGATACCAGCTTTTTCATCTTATGGAATATCTGCCTTCTGCTTTCAGCAACTGCCTTTCTTCCATGCCTTATCTGTGGACTAGATTTCCCATGGCCATTTTGAAATTAAGGTTCCAAAAGTAATTCTGGGATCCATTTTAATAGTAAATACAACTCACTGTATATGAGTAAATAAGATCAGGAGTTTGACTGATCTATTTTTAGGTCAGAAGAAAGGCTCAATTAAACTGATTAATGGATATCTTGTTCCAAGAGTGGTCAATAAAACCATAAGTGAGAACAGAATCCACAGTGGGTAAATGTCAGACGGTATATAATGCAAAGTATAGATTTTTGATATCATATACGACTGCTACTTGAAGCAACTCATTGTAGAACACACAAAAAGAAACAAAAAAGTACTGATTTAGTTCTGAACAAGGGCAGGATTTGGTTCAAAATAGCTCACTTAAACAGTGACTTTGTAACAGTGATCTATATCCTTACAGAAGAGATATATTATTAACTATTCATAATACTATTGCTTATCTGCAATTAGCAGCATATAAAAATGTGAAGCTTGTAAAAAAATAAAATCAAAAAAAGAGCAGCTGAAAGGGTAAAATAAAGCATGGAAAATAGCTAAAGACACTGCACTAGCCACTCAATAAAAATAACAGCACACTACAAGCTCATCTAAAAGGGCCCCTCTCTGAAAAAAGGACCATCTTATTTATAGGATGTACCATAATTAAATTAAACAGGAGGCTCTTACAGCAAAAATACATTAAAGACATGAAAGATAGGAGTAAATCAGACCAGGAGAAGCATTACTTTTCATGACAAAAGTGTGAAACAATTAATGATGCAAGACAAAGAAAAGATTTAAGGAATGTAAATACCCCAAAGCTACGACTGATTTTACAAACTTATTGTAAGCATGGAACGCGGCAAACAGCTGTATGGCCTTGCGATCCTGTGCCAAAGATGCACAATTTCAGAGCCAATAGACCCTGTAGGATCCGTGGTAAGGAAAAAACCATCACAGAAAATTGCTTTGATGTTCATAGCAGAGAAGCTTAAGGAAAACTGATACCACAGCCTTTCTTTAGAGGAGATCAATCGGAGAAACCATTTCAGTTACCCATGCTAATAGATCATTTTCAAAAACAGACCAATAGATTGAATATTAGTAAATCACAGATTATGTGGTATTTGCTCGATATTTCAATGTGAAATTGCCAACACGTAAAGTATATTAGTTATCCTTTAAATCACCTTTACTGCCAGAGCAAAGGAAGATTGCTGGTGGAATTTCAGCTTCCCAGAGAAATCTAAGTTATTCTGCAAAAATGTGCAAAGACAATTGATAAATTCTGTAATACAAACTTGAAATAGTACTTTCAAAAAGAACTAGAAATAGAGAAAAAGGGTGATGAGGCTAACCTTTGGGTGGCTTCTATATAAGGACTTATAGGTAGCTAGCTATATATTATCCACTTGAAAAAAGAGATGACTCAGAGAGAATATGGTAGAGAGCTGTAGGCTTATGCAGACTCTGAATGAAGTGAAAAAATATAATCTGTTAACTTTTTCCTACCAAAACACTGGAACTAGGTGACATGTGCTTTAATTATAAAGCAACAGATTTAAAAGAAGCAAAAGAAAATAACAATTGTAAAATTACATAACTTTGCCACAGCATTTAGCAGTAGCCAAAATGTATTAAGAAAAAATTAAAGAAGTAATAAAAGAAAACCTATCAAAGGCTAGTGTATGTGATTGTGGTAGAAAATAATATAATAAACCGTGAATTATTGATTTAAAAATATTGGAGGAAATATTAAAGGATCGTGCACCTACTCTAATTTTCTGTGTGCTTCCCCTATGCATCTGTGATTGGCCAGCGTCAAAGTTGGGATACAGCAGTGATGGATTGTTGCTCTGATCAGTAGGATCATTCCAATGCAACTATTATTGTTACATTTCTAATGATATAGCACTTTGGCAGAAGAGGATGTTAAGGCAATCACATCAGGTTCAGATAAGCCAAGATGGTTAAATGTTCGTATCATATAAGTTTAGTTATATTTTGAAGTTGCAATGTGTTTGTCTGAAACTGAAATAATTCCATTAGCATTTTTAATAAATCTAGTCATGGTTATGATTTTTAAAAGGTGGGAGGTTGGGTTTTTTTTGGGGGGAAAGTGTTTGTGTTTTTTTTTTTTAAACAAGACAACTACTATGCACATCATTTAAGTTTAGATGCTTAAATTTTTTAAATCATATTACGTATTAAAACCTCGAGTAGTGCAAACAAATTGGGCAAAATCTGAGGGAGAGATTATATAACATTCAGAAAAGGTATGGGGTTCATAGCATAGTTACTCTATAAAATCATTCAGATATGAATTTGAATTTGCATGTGATAATCATTATTTGTTTTGACATTTGCCAGTGCCATGCCTGACTGTTACTTACTTAGAAGGCTAGGTTTATGTAATTTTTATTCTCATCACGTATTTCTTCTGACATTCTATTGTCTTCAGACAGTCTTGATGTTATATATTTGAGTATTATAATCATAGAGCATTCAAACAGTATTTAAAATGTGCTTCAATATTATATGTCAGTATGTGTGTATATGATTATCAAATTTAATTTTAATGAGATGTTTTATGAATTCTTTAATATTAATGGTATTATCTACCTTTTAAAATCTATTATAAATTTGGATTCACTTACGTGTGAGTACATGTGTATATGTGTATAAACAGTTGCATGTATACATGCATGTACATGAGATCTATATGTAGCTTTACCAAAAAAACCCCCATAATACAAAAGATAATGCCACGCTTCCTCAAGTCTTTTGAACATTTAACAGAGCTGCAGCTAATGTAGAATCATGTAGGATCATTAACAATTTCAGAAAAGGAACATCTTCCCTTACGTTCAGTGAGCGGACTTCTAGAATTGACAACTGGTATAGCACTGCTGTATAAAAAACTAGTTAAATATGTTCACTCATCCTATCCAGCAACTAATGTCCTACAGACATGGACCTGAAGAGGTCACTGCACCCGTGCAGAGCCAGGGTAAGTCAGGCTGGTCACCAACCCTACGGAAGGTTATGCTGCTCCCCTCACGCCACTCTCCCCTTTTCTGTCACTCATGTCTTCATTCAAAATGTCAATATTTACCTGAAGCAATTGCTGCAATGTTAAAGTAGAAGACTTTGAAGGAGCATGGGGAGACTTCGAGTGTCTCAAATTCTGTATAATTGCATTAAAAAGCAATCAAACACTAAAGGTCATTTGCTATGAGATACATTATTTAACTGCTTATATGCTTGCTGAAGTAGGACTTGAGAAGCGTAGTGTGGTCAGCTGAAAATTCTCAAAGGCCTTACTATGCTACCATAAATCACAAAGTTGTACAGAAAAGAACTGGTCTTGTGTCTTTCTTTAAAAATATTGCTTCTGACCTTTACATGTAAGAGCCTAAATTCTCCCTTCACAAATACACTCTGAAGAAGAAAAATAAGACTGAAAAGAAAAATTTTCTGTAATGTGCTGTCACCACACCCACCTTATATGACATGTGTAGTTAAAGTTGCGACCAATACTTCTAACGTTTATTTGTGTCCATTCCTTCAAAGGAAAAAGAAATATTTTTTACTTCGGCAAGGAAGCTGCAGAACTTTTTATCTTTTAACTGCTTAAGGTCTTCGTAGCAGCAGGCACACATTCAGGCAGTTTTAAAAACATACAATAGATTATAAAAACTCTTTTTGTGTGTGGCATTTTGTCTGAATGCCATGACACCCCATTGAAAATCACATATCTTCTGAAAGCGTCACAATGCAAATGCATTATCTCTGCAATGGAGACTCTTGCCCTTTAAGAAAACAGTTTTCTTCCTTTGATAATATTTTGAGCCATGTCCTGCTGCTCTTTCTTTCAGAGTGCTGCTTTATCTTACTTTCTTGATGACCTCCTGTAGAGGTATGCTTCCTTCCCGTTGACTCATGCAGTGTGGAGCACGTCAGGCTCTGCAGAGTTTCTTAAATATTTGGTTGAAGGTCAGTCCTGCCATCCAGGAGAGAGCAAACACATAACTTTATGCTGTGCTACACTTGCAGAATCTTGGACTGGGAAAAAAAAGCCAAACCAAACCAACCAACCACTTTCCCACTATGATGGTGTTAATTTATAAGCCTGGGATGCTATAACCTGTGCTACTGGAGGCTTGCCAACAGTAACAGCTGGATGCTCAGATGTGCATATTTCACTTATTTTACAAACCAGTAGAAAGCAAAGATGTAGGCAAGTCATATGTGAACGAAAGGCTGGGTTTTTTTTCTGCTGCTGACACTGTGTAATTGAATTACGGGGCAGCGGTTTGGTGAAAACCTTGGTCCTGTTAACAATGTGAAAACTCCTCGTTATCACTTCAATATCACAATCTGGGGAAATTCACATGGAGCTTTTTGGAATAAATCACTGAGACCTAGAGTCTCAGAAAACAAAGCCTTTCCTGCCCTTTGGTTCTCTTCTGCTTCATGACAAAGGTCTGCACGTAAGTGAAAACCACTACTTTAGGCAGATTATTTGGAGATCCAGAAATAAAGATGACAGGACTTCAGTGCCGCTATTTACCTAGAACAAACATTCACGCATATGCACACAACAGACTTGTTATTTGCGTAGAAAAACACTTTAGAAAGTTTTCTAAGAGAACTCAGAAAATTTAACAAAGCTGTAGTATAACCTCTGAATAACTTCAAACTACTACAGTGCTTAAAAGAAAATAAGGTGCTTTGCTTTCACACATGGAATTTTCCCTCCAAGATTTGTCCCAACACTAGCAACATTTAACTTTGCATTAGAGAAATATTTGGCACATGACGCTTCACTAAGCCTCCAATAATAGGAATCCAAGAAGCGTAACTTCCCAAAATCAAAAAATGGTGTGGGTTGGAAGGGACATTTAGAGGTCATCTAGCCCAACCCCCTTGCAGTGAGCAGGGGCATCTTCAACTAAAAGCACAAGCACAAGAAGCCTCTGTTTTACAGCCTATAAAGAGATTGTGAGACTTTGGATTATGAGAGTAACACTGAAGCTTTTTTAGATAATTTCATAGCTGTCTAAAATATGCTCATGATGTATGTATTTGCCCCACATACTGAAGATTCAGTATTTATGCACAAGAATTGGTTGTTAATGGTCACAAAAAGTGCTACTAAAAATAATTTAGAATAACATCTTTTCTGCAAAACTTGTAACAGCTATAGAAGATGCACTGCCAATGTTTGGCAAATGGTTTCTTGACCACAAGAGGAAGGCTTTCTATAAATTCACATTTTCAAAGTGATTCTGGAAGTCACTCTTTGGCTATTTTGGGCTATGAAAGCCTTCATTGCATGTCACCATGACATTGTTTTACCTGTGCGCTGTACTTGTGTTCTTTGTTTTGTACAAATCATTCTTCCAGGCTTTTCTTCATTCTTTTGATTTTCTTTGGCTCTACAAACAAATATATTTTTCATTTGATTCAAATGATAAGGTGTTTTTAGTGATTTCTCAGGTCCATGTCTCTAGGACCTTAGCTGCTGGTTAGGATGACTGCACCAATTTAATTAGTTGTTTATGCAAGAGCTCGTAAGCCACTGTTACCATAGCATCTGAGACTTTTCTTTATGATCTTACAACATATGAAGATCAACATAGCAGTAAGGTAGGGAAAAGTTCTTATTCTTATTTTGTACATGGAAAACAGAAAAACCACACCACTACAGCATGAAAGAAAGATGCAGTGGACTGGCTTTTCAGTTTTCAAACCTTCCTTTCTGTGATGAGTTTTCTGGTGGTATACTTACACTTCTGCATCAAGGTGCATAGACTGAGTCTGTGGTTGCCTATCTAAGTAAGCAGATTTATCATTAGAAGTTGATTCAGTTTAGATTAGTGTCTACCTTAATCTCAAGTAGATATGCAGCAAAGACATTTATTAACCTAATAAGTATTCTTTGACAGCAATTTAAATATTAACAAAAGACATCTTAATTGCTCTGAGATATTTACTGTTACTGTATTTTTTGTGACTTATCACATTAATATTATTTACATCAATCACTGTTTTAGTGATGAAAAAAATCGCAATTACAATAACAACACATTTTAATAATGCTAAATGCTGTTTCACTGTGTAAGAGTCCATCGTCAGGATGCATAATATTCAAATTTCCTTTTGTTTAATAGCAGAGCCAATGAAGAGAGAAAAAAAAAGATATAACTTTAGTACCATCATATTTTCATTTCTGTTAAATATCACACTGAGTATGGTTCACATTTATCAATTTGAGTATGCAGCAGTTATGGGCTATGCTTTTGTGTATGTAATTTCTTTTATTAATTTTCCCACAAATCAAATTATATGAGAATAAAATGGGGAAATAAAGATAATAGTTTCATAAATATCTTAAGGGCAAATCATAAATTGCACCACGAATCATTGCTATATTGTCTTTTTTCTGTCTTTCAGCTGGAGAAAGAGGTATCAGAAATTCTCATATAACTTTATTTTTCCTCTCATAATAAATCATACAGTGATTTAAATGGTTTCCAACCTTCTTTCCATATGCTTCCTTGCTGCTTTACATAGGTACTAAAAGTTAAGGCTTTCTTTTTATGAAAGCAGATGCATATATTTCAAACACACATGCAAACACAAAAGCGTTCACAAAACCAAACCCCTGTCTTTAAGAAGCAGTCATCTTTCCTTTGACAATTAAAATATTCATTTGGATTTGCAAAGGTTTCTTCTTTTTTTTTGTTCTCAGTTTCCCAAGTTGCCCCTGACTTGGTTCCCATTTTCCTTTAAAAATATTATGAATATATCTTTTTACTGACATCAGGCAATGGATCTTACAAAATAATGTAGGCTGTGCCACCTGAGTAAGAAGGGACTGGTCTGGCAGCTAGGCACCACAGGGGTTGGGAGGGGAGTAAGGTGAAAAGCTGCACCATGCAGTGCTGGTATAAAACACTGAAGCTCAGTGACATGGTATGTAGTCGGGAACAGCAACATTTTTAGCCCCAGAAGCTGCACCCCCAAGTTTTAGTATGACTGAGATGTACATCATATACCTTAGGGGGCCTAAGAGCAGCAGTTATATGTATCTCCCAGAAAAGAGGTGTAGATAACCACAGGGGTTTCCTCAGCAATTACCCCCTCTTCACTGGTCAGTGAAGCCAGCCTGCGCAGTTCCTTCTGGTTTACTTACTCCTGTATTTGGGCATCTGGATTAGCTTTGCGCAAGCCAACCCCACCTGGCAGTGGTGACCTAACCTTAATGAGATCCATACTGTGAATTGCTCAAGGGGTGAATGCAAGAATCTTTTCCAGCTGTGTGTTTATGTACCACCTCTGTATGTTAAGATTTGAAGACTCTATCAACAGCTATGCTTTGTGCATCTTCAGCTAGGGAATATCCAGTGACATCTTAAGCCTGATTATAAAAAGAGGTTAAAGAAGAATGAGCTTACCAGATGTCATGTTTCATAGATTTTTAAATGCAGGTAGCTGAAGTCTATTGTCAGAAAGGAACACTGTTGTACACTTCTGAGCAGCATTATCCAATGTCTTTTCACTTCAGACTGTGCTGGGAAACTACTGGTACAAGATGAAATTAATTTCATCTTGACTGCTTTGTCAATCAGTGTAAGAAGATATTAAATTGCAATAGAAAAGACATTGTAATACAGTGATTATTGTCCTGGGATGTCCTAAAGCATGAAGAGCAGCCAAGAGTTTCATATAGTGCAGGACAGTAATTATCTCATGACAAGTATGGTCCCTGGAGATCACTTCAGAGCTATTTTAAAGATATTTTGGAGGAAAGCATATATAAAAGTTGTACTAGAAGACGACAAAGATGGCACTTTACAGTCACAAAAATGAGCTTTAGCTGACTGTGAGGTACACACTGATTAATTTAAAGTGTTAACAGCCAATTGAACACCTCTTCAGTTGAAGCATATTTGTAAGAGTAACAACCGGTTAATCACACTTTGAAGCTGTAGCACAAAAAAAGAAGTTGAAAAACAACACTTCTTTTTTTCGGCTATTTAGCTCGAAATAAAGCACTTCCTTTGTGGTTTTGCCTCTTAAAGGTACTTTAAAAAAATGCAAGACCATCTTCCATTTTTTTTAATAAACACCACAATTGACACAAATGCAGAATATTGCATTTGCAAGGACTGTTGAAGCTATGGTTTGCGTTCTGGGGAATGTCGGTGGCTGACCTAAATTGAAATTAGTTTATAACTCCTGCAAGGTGATGTTCAACAACTTTGCCATATGCCTCATTCCATCTTGCAGTACACATTTGCGTACACAGTTCTCACACTTGACTATTTTAATATTCCTGGAAGATTGCATATGCCTCGTGTTTCTCCTCTTCACACAAGGACAACAATTACAGCACCTTTCCTTTAGCCTAAAGATTTTCCTTACACCCAATATACTTGATTTCTGTTTCTAGCACAATAAACTATGTCATAAAGATAGCATGTGTGTTTGAATGTGTGCGCTTCTGTGTATGAAGGAATTTTTTCCCTGAACTGTCTCTGTGTTCCTTGAAAATGTGACCTTCATGGAATGTACAGAAAATTGAATTGCTGTATGGATAAATATTTGCTTACAAAGTTTTTGTGTAAAAAACTAAAACAAAACAAAAAACCAAAAAACAAAACCAACAACCCTTTAAAAATTACCATGAAGGCTGGAAAAGTAGCAAATTAATTAAATTATAAAACACAAGTGTTGATAGGTCAGTGCTAAACAGGTTTAAAAGTAAATTATATAAATTGACGTCTAGAAAAAGATATTACTGCACAATACATCCAGGTCTGCAGATTTAAAACAGGATATTATCCTTACTTTTATAAAGAATCATATGAAGACAAGTTTAGTAGCAGATACCTGTGGATACACATTCATCATGTGAAGTCAGAGGGATCAAAAAACTACGGTGCTGCAATACTGGTTACTCTTTTACATAGCATGGAAACAGAAAAATTTTAACAACATATTTACTTTTTTTTGTAATGTCCCACTAGAGCATATGCTGATATCGAAACAGGCAGAAAAAAAAAAAAAACACCACGATTTTGAGGATATTATTTACAAATATGTATTATGAAGTGCCAGTCTATTTGTATTTCCCTGTATTTCTTTTTCCCTAACCAATCTCCCTAAGATATAGGAATGGAAAGGAAAGGCATTACTTTATTGTCTGTCACAATTCTTGTCACATTCTTTGTTAAAGAACTAAATTATATGTTCATTTTTAAAGAGCTCGAGGACTCCTTAACAGAGACAGAAGATCTCTTACAAAGGAAGATGAGGAGTCAGAAATTCTTGCAGAAAATGGTGAAACTCATACTTGGAAAAGGGCCAGCACATAGTCTACATCCCAGTTAGGTTTTAATTCGAAAACTTCATTGACACTCATACAATTCTCTGCCCAGTGTCTGCTCTCAGGATGAATTTCACACAGGATAATGGAATGTAGAACAAAGGCCAAAGAAAGCATTAAGAGCTGTAGTGTTTAGAGGACATATATAAAGTATACCCTGCCTAGACATAAGCAAATTTTGAAGCAGTGTCGGTAGATGCAGCTACAGGTTAAGGATCCAAATAAACCACCAGTGATGATTTTTTTATTATTATTTTCCAAAGTTAATTGAAGAGGAGGGACTTGCTGTGCCCTGTGCTATTCTCTTAATACTTATTATTCCCTCTTTAGTATTTTCTTCTTCAGCTCTCCAGTACAACACATCAGGTATTATACCCTATCTTCCCTACAACATGTCCCCTGTGTCTTTGCAAAATAAAGCTCTGCTTACAAAAGGCTAAAGATCACCTCCAACAGACGACTCAGAATCACCGGAGTTTCAACTGCTATACAGTTTAACCTTTAGTTAAAGACCAATCTATGAGAAGAGGCATTACATTATTTTTTTTTCCAAATCCCCTGGGTAGTTTCTGATGAAAAATTCCACTGTTTATGTGTAAGTAGAAAGTAAGAACCAGGAAATGCTAGTTTTAGGAAACAGAATATTTTCTAACAGAATTGGAGCTATTTAGCAAGCAGCACAAAAATGGTCTCTGTGTTAGTAAAACTGGTATGTTCACAATCCATGTATTTTATTTTAAACTAATTTTTTTTTTAAACTAAGTGGGATGAAGCTTCTAAAAGCCTCTTAGCTTTACCGGTGGTGGTGTTTCATTTTACCACTGTTTGTAATTATCTATTTACACTAACATAACCAAGGTGGTGCATCCAGCAGAAAGCTAAAGGTTGATGAGAAACAGAGTGAAAAAGCACCTAAATGTTGGGCTCATCAGCTAGATTTTTGACTTTGTTAAAATTAAGACAAGCTATCATTAGAGTACTCTACAGTTCAGTACTTCATACATAGGAAAACCAAAGCAGCAATGCTTTTTGCACCTTTCAGCTTGATTTTTGTTATTTCACCTTCCTTTAACAAATCAGGATACAGAATGGCTGATAAAGCTTCCAGTATAGACCAGCAATATAATAATTTGCTATGTGCATCCTGATGCACTTACAACTTGAATGCATCCAGAATGATTGAGAAATATATTCTAATTACAGAAAACACAACAACCAAGAGCAAAGAATTCTCAGTGCTCTAGGGTGAAGGTGGGTACCTCTTTAATACTTTGCTTGCTTCATTCACTGAGCCAGTTGTTTTGTCAGAGGAAAATAAAAAAGTTTCTTCCACTTCTGTCTGCTGAGTCCTACATGTCCTGAAGAGCAGTAGGGTTCCTTCCAATTGGCGGTTGTGGTTTTCTAAAATGAAATAAAATATCAAAGTACATCTTTATAATTTATGGGCTAAAAAGCATGAAAAAGTGATTCAGACTGAGTACTGAGGCTGCTTCAGAAAATGACACAGCGGGAGAATCAGTGCCAATTAATTTCAAATTTTGCAATGTTAATTCAAAATGAATGAGTGCATTACTTACCATATAATTTTATGAGAATGGATGTTAATTCCCACAATGCTTTAAGTCACTAGCAACCTCAACCACTTGCAGTGAAGCTTTCCAGGTGCATTAAACAATTAAAATCCTTGGGAATAAAAAAGTGGGTGAGAGAGTTCTTTGGTAGAATATCGAGTTATTCAAACATTATTTAGAAAACATTTGAAATTCTGAATGATTAATTTGTTCAGAAAATCATTGGGCATTTCTTAATAAAAGTTCTATGCAGGAAGGCATACATCTCTTACTCAGATACCTATACCACAATCACAAACGTTATTGACTCACTTGGCTCACAAAAATAGGTACCAATAACATGGAAAATTAAGTAAGATTAGACATCTGGCTGCAATCTCACTGGCAGTTGTACACTGTGTCTTCTTATACAAGCAATTATCAAGAGCTATCAAAAGCCCCTGGTCCAACTAACAACTGTAAACAGAGAGGGAAAAGATTTGGCCTACATAGATCTGAAGGTGTTGTTTCAGGCTCTTTAGTGATGCAAATGTTCAACAGACAATGAAATATATATAAAAAACTGAAAGCATATAGTTGTAAAAATGGCCATAAAACTTTTAATTTTCTTGTAATATTTAGTATCCAGATATTAGGACATTTATTTTTTTTTTAAGCAAAAGGTGCCACATTCTACAACAAAGCAAGGAAGATGGTATTTTTTATCTGTAGTGCTAGAAGTAACTAGAAGAATGAATATAATCACCTTTTTTATACATAAAATGAAATATTTACAAGAGGCAAATGTATCAGGGTCAACCCAAAATGAAAATTTTCAGCTGCAGTCTGAAAAATCCCATGTGAGTCAATGGGTTTCTCTGCTCAGGAGCTGCAACGCTAGACCATTAATTTTACTGTGTTAACAGATGATTTCAAAGGCACTGTTTCTAAAAAGTATAAATTCAAATAAATATTCTTTCTTTTCTCTCAGGTACGAAAAGTATGCTAAAGGAACTGCAAGCATGAATTGGAAAGTCAGCTTATCTCTATCTGCATCTACAAGGTTGCAACAGATAAAATAGTATCTAATATTTCTCTTTGTGTGGAGAAACATCAATAAGTATAATTGTACAGAGCTTTTCCGAGTTGAGTCTTTCTCTTCTTTACTATTTCTATAAGTGGCATTTTTCACATGCTTCATGCATGTATTTTCATCACTGCAAATATTCAGAGGTCATTTGGAAATGGCCTTAATCTCAGAAAAGCAGAGGTGTCAGAGTAACCAAAGTCCAGAGAAGTGGTCGCTGTTGGTTAGATGATTCATCCTGAAGTGGTCAGTGACTCAAAATTTATACCACCTTTTGCTCAGCATTGTGGTAAAAGATATTGTGTTATGATGTAACCATTCATCAAGGGGGAAATGTACAAATTAACGAAATAGCCACAAAATGGAATCTAACTTCAATAGCAGATTATGAGAGCTGTGAGAGATTCAGCAATTCTGCTAGCATATTCAGATAAAGATTTATACCTCTCTGACGACAAGCATGACTGAGACTCAGGGGTACAACCTGCAACAAAAAGTTCTGCCTCCATGACTGAAGATGAGTGTAGGGCCACTGAGTTTATCTTGTTGCTCAATTTGGGCTTATTAGTATGGAATTCTTTCTTCTCCAACCTGTAGAGCAAAGATAGGTAGCAGATGGAAAGCTATGAGGTACAAAGGTTAACAGTGAAACAAAAAAATAATGAAGAATAAAGTATGCTATTTTCATTATAATGAAGTCCGTTTGGTTTCAGCTTTAGAAGAAAGTTATTTTAGGCTCTCTAGTGGTGTAAGGGTTTAACAGACAATGAAATATATATAAAAAATTGAAAGCAAATATGTGTAAAAACAGCCATAATATTTCTCTCATCAATATGCTTTAATCCTAGCCAAGAATCTGGTAAGGATTCACAATTTAAATTTAACATCACATTGGTTTATAAAACCCCTGAATTTTGCTTTCATACAAGAATCCTATAAAAGCCCAATCACTCCCAAGTTTTCTGATTTTGTATCAAAATGGAACTGGAAGCCTCTGCTTGACCTCAGACTGTCTCATCAACCGTTTCTTGTGGTCTGCACTGCTGCTGCCTGCTGCGCCCTGACACCCAGTCTGGGGGAATGGCCTCCTGCCACCCAGGTCCCACCCCAAACCAGGAGCGCCCGTCTCCTGCACAGGCAGAACAAGTGGAAAACCTCAGCTAGATACCAGTCCCAGGCCTGTCCCTCTGACTGCTGTTGGGTCACAGTCCCTGAAAAAAAGCTGCTACTTTTTTTTTTGACACGGTGCCAAAGCTGGTGTGCAAACGTACCTTGGTTATGATTTGAAGGTTAAAGAAGCTGGAACATTTCTTCCAGCGCAGAAATACCAAACACCTCATGGATGTGAATGCCATGGCTGACAGGAGTTTTTGTGGAGTGCCATTACATCGAACTGTCAGGCACCGGCTTTATTCAGAAACCTTGTTAATCTGTAAGAATGCTACAGGCAAAAATCCTTCCGCTGTGGTGCGTCTCCAACACCTTCTTCTTGGGAGCTTTAAAACCTAGGCTTTACTGTCTTTTCTCATTAATTTTTGAACAGCAGAGCAGGCATGGAGAATTCGTTTGTCTGCCTTGTCACTGCCCAGTAAATGAAATTCACAGATAAAATGTCACAGAGCCCAAACCCCCCGAACAGCGAAGTGTTGCAATATGCCTCTTTTCTTTCATTTGGGAAGATGGCATTACCTGTGAGTAAAGACCTCATATCCCCAGCAGTGATCAGCTCCACAAAATTTTTGTTTCAGTGTTTTGCTGAATTTGAGTACTCTGTAAACTTAGGACAAAATTCTGCCTCAACTTCATCTGACATCAACATAGTTTTAATGAATCTGACCCTCTAACTCTCAGCTCTCAAAACCACCAGCACTGGTGTAATGAACTGACACATTGTTTGGCATACATTTTTTAAATCTCATTTAATTTTATGGTAGATTTTTTGTCTTAAAACCTTACAATTTTATTGAGCAATTAAACTGTGTTCTCAGTCAGGGGGAAGAAATGCTCATAAAATAGCAATAAGCCAAGCAGTAATTTCGAGACAGAGTTGCATTTTTATTTCTTCCATCATAATAGGAACAAGTATTTGTTTTGTAAAATAAGATGCAGAGTCTTCTAAAAGCTGAAAATGACAATTGATTTTTCCCTTTTTTTTTTTTTTTTCTCTCCTCCTTCTTAAGTGAGATTAAGTTTAGAGTGCTTGGAATAACAAACTGCTTCTGCTATACTGGCCTTATCAGATCAATCAGTCAAATGAAATGAGGACTAGTTGGTGGAATCTTTTTCTACAACAATTTTGCTGACTGATGGCTGCTTTCAAAGTATCACGTATTGAATTTCTTTCCAGAAAGCACCTCTGCTTTAACGTGAACATTTTAAAGGTAACCTTGTTGCTGACAACAAAGTAGTAAAATCCTGCATCTGTTGTAAACAGTTCTGATTTTAAGGAAAGATGACTGGAGATCTCTCTGTGATGGTGGAATGACTACCAGTGAATTTTAAAGGTGATGTTTAAAAGTGTAAAATATTCTGTACAGTACCTAAGTATGTCTTCAAGTATAGTAATCACAAAATTAGGTTTTAGCAATTGGGAATTTGAAAGCCATTACTATTTGTAAGACAGTATCAATGTTTTTTATTTCACTTATCAACTCCGTTGATAAGTTGCTCTCGCAGATTCTAAAGTATGTTTCTATCCACCATGAGCAAGGAAGGAAAAAATGTACACTTAAAATGATTGTACAAAACTGCCTAAAATATTAAAAAAGCCCCTCCAATATGTATTTAGTTTGAATGAAATGCTAAACCACAAAACTATACATTGCCAATCTGTGCAGAAATTCTCCTTTCTTTTCCACTACTAGTTAAATGCCATTGGCAGAAAAAAGAATTCAACAGAGTATCTTCTAGAAAACACCTTGTTAAAATACAGAGTTATGAATACCTACCTACTTAGGCACTTTCAGTCAACACAAATACCTTAAAAATAATTTGTACAGAGACAACCTAGCTTAATCTGTATATTAAAGATTAAAACTTTAAATTACAGAAGTTACAGAGCCTCATAAAAAGGAAAAATAAGCTGCTCTGCTCCTCATCCACAAAGCAGCACAGTAGACAGAAGTATATGACAAGTTGTTTTAAGACTCAATAACAGCTAACAGGTTTATGAACATGCTTAAAAATTGGCTAAGGCCTGAATGCTAGCAGACACATGCTTCAGTAACCAGAATAATCCTGGCACCAATAGGATAACAATAATAGTAGGCCAAACTCTTTAATCTTTATGTAGATGTTAAGTAAATGAATTATTATTTCAATAATGCAAGTTTCCATAAGATTATAGTCTTAGTCCTTTCTAAAGTGAAAATCCTACTGATTTCAGTCCCTATCTGAAAAGCAAAGGCACACAAAGCTGCTACACCACTTGAAAGACATTCTTACATAGAAATACAATAATTCTTCTGAAGTGCGATGAGCAGAAGTGACAAGGAGGTGCTTTTATTCATTATTATACTCTAGTCTACAACAGATTGAAAACTTTCTGACTACCTAAACTGTTTCTATCAGTGAAGACATTTTATTAAATCAAAACACATCAGCAAATTCTATCAACGCCAGTGACATTTAGGAAAAAAATATTTTCAAGAACTTTCTTTGCAGTAAAAAGATGCCCTTCATTAAAATATTACATTCAGTCATGTAATCAAAATATTTTGTGATACCGTACTCAAAAGGAGCATAACATAGTTGCAACAGTACAAGTCTTTGAAGTGTTCCAGTAACACCAAAACTAAGCACTTAAATCTCAAAAACAGTTTGTTTCCAGAATATACTAAAAATACTATGCAATAATACTTTTGGAAGGATCTTTTTCAATATCTTCCCTAAGAGATTTTGGCTGCATATTCCAATGTATGTAGAAAAATAATTTCAAAATAATTACACTTATTTCAGATGAAACAGTCATTCCAACTTTTGACCAGTCTTGACTGGAGTCACGCCTCAGTTCATGCTTTACGTCTTTTACAGTGCACTGTACCGCAGTGTGTGGAAAACTGGAGTTATAACACTGAACTCTAATGGCTCTTAGATCAATAAAGCACTGTGACATGTTGTACTCCCAGGTGAAAGGAAAATTGAGCTGGCAATTGACATCTCGGATCTGCCAGTTCCTTACATTCACAGAGGCATTATTATTTAGTCTGGTTGAAAGCAATATTCTAATATAACCAAAGGTCAGGTTTGAGTAATAAATCTGAAGCTAGAGTCAGTTTATCATAATACTGTCATGTAAAAGTCACAATGTGTAAGTAAAGGTCAATTTTAGCAAGTCATATTCAAGTGTTTTTCCTTTGGGCTATAGTAAAAAAACCCATCTGTGTTATGTGATCAGTAAATACTGAAATGTATAGCAATCACTGAATATCATATTACAAATTATCTCATCTAATTTTAGTCCTGCT
Organism: Phalacrocorax aristotelis; assembly: GCF_949628215.1. NCBI lineage: Eukaryota > Metazoa > Chordata > Aves > Suliformes > Phalacrocoracidae > Phalacrocorax > Phalacrocorax aristotelis. The sequence continues at coordinate 42,536,854 of NC_134279.1, read as the reverse complement.
ATGTATCAGATTCTTAGAGACAGCAGCACCATTCCAGTCTGGGCTTTCAATTTCTCAGCACATCCCCAAGTTAACCTTACACTACATTCTCTTCAGCTAATAAACTGAAAGATTATTAGCTTGTTGTACAGACTTCCAAAGTTTCATTACCTTTTATGTCCCACTGAAGGCACTGAGGGATTATCATAGCTTTTAGGGAGATCTTTACTTAGTAGGCAAGCTTCTATAGCTGAAACAATGCTATGTGAATCAGCCTGCCTTGCTGCAATTTTTTCTCGTAGGCTTTTAAACTGATGTGAACTGTACCTTCCTGTCAGCAAAGGCTAATGATCTGAAAGTGCTACACTAGTCAAATAGCTGGAAATAAAAAAGCATTCATATGCTATTCCTCCTTAGGACACCACATTTCAGCTGCAAACCTGTTCCATGAATCAGGAATTGCTATCCAAACCTACAGTCCTGAGAGAACAACATAAATGTGGGAGCTGTTTTACACTGAAAAATAGTGCAAGTATTACTGTTTGAGTATTGTGCCTTGCTGAGAACTCAAAATAACGTCCCATAAGAAGCAGTACAATTTAGCCTCACGCCATGTAATATGAAGCAATTGAATCATTGTACTTTCTGGGTCAAGAAGCTACACTGAATTCAGGATGTATGCAAGAACTGCTAGTAATTCACACGTAAAGTACTAATGTAAACATGGCTGATTTAAAAAAAAAGAAAAAAGAAAGAAAAAATCAAAACCCTTTTAAGACACAGATGATAGTCAATGTCCATTAAATTGGTCTTACGTTTCCAGACAGAAAATATAATCTAGCAGCGAGTCTTGGAGGGAATATACCTTCCCCAGGGAACAGCAACCATGCAGTGCAATTTTATGGACTTCTTACTAATTATGTTTATTATCAGAGGTCCACTGAGATTTTCAGCTTCTGTAGACATTTATATCACAATTACCAATACAAAAGCCTTTATGAAGGTTTCCCAAATATTATTACTATTTATCAGCTTTCCTCCTCTCCATTTCCTGTGCCTTACCAGAGTGTTTACTCTAGAGATGCTGGACACAAATAAGAATTCAATTCATGAAGATTATGTCCACTCTAATCTGTTATTTCAGGAGTAGAAGAGGCCATACAGAATTTATTTTATCATGACACATCTCCTTACAGAGAAGAACATATCCAGAACTCCTCCTTTTCATTTTCATTAAGCTAACCACAGCAGTATTTTTTCTTATTCCTGGTCTAATCAGATATGATAACCTTAACACTATTTGTAATTATTTAACTGGAGCTGCCTGCAGCTACCAAAATCCTTATTTTTTTTCATGTGACATCCATTAGGGACACTCATAAAAATCAGAAATAATAAATACCATCTGTTGTCTTTACTACCCTCCCCTCCCCACCATCAGGTATTTGTATACATAGATAAGCCTGAGCCTTCTTTTCTTCAAGCTGAACAGTCCCAGCTCTTTTAGCCTTTCCCCATATGAAAGGTGCTCCAAACTCTTAATCATGTTTGTGGCCCTTTGCTGGATTGGCTTCAGTATGTCCATGTCTTCCCTGTAGTGAGGAGCCCAGGCCTAGGCACAGCAATCCAGATGTCTCTTACCAGTGCTGAGTAGGGGGGAGAAGGATGCCCTATGTTTTGACGATTATAATTTTACCCATAAAAAGTAAAAACCCTTTTTTTAAAAGGAACTTTGGTTTTTATATCTTTCTGATATCTTTATATTAGTGCATAACATTATATTGTCATTCTTGGCAGCTTACTCAAGACAAATTATTAAAGAACTGTTACTTAGAAAGACACTAGTTACCCTTGGAATTTCTGGAACTTTCTAAGAATTCTCTCTGTTTATCAACCCCAAATTTCTAGTCACTACAATTTGCTTAGAGTACTTTATATCTCATGATATCTGTGTGCTTTAATTACTGCATCCTGGTTTTGCACATGCCACTTCACTCCCTTTTTCGTCACATGCATGTGCTACTCTGAAATCTATTATCCAAACTAAATATTTTTCACAATGTTACAGTTACTTTTTAATCACTAAAATAGTCTCAGAGAGTAATAACTACTAAAAGAAAAACAATTAATATACGTTTTATAACATTTCAACAATGTCTCTTGGATGGAATATGCTAACCTTCCACATACCATAACACACCGTAGTAGTATTCTTTTACCTTTCCAGGTTTCAGACATAATCAGGGCCAATTTAGATATATTCATAGTGTTAGTGGGGAAAAATAAAGCATTAATGGGGAAATAAAACCCATGGCCCACATTAATCAAACAAAATACAAAGATAAAACCATGGTTGCCCTTGATGCTCGCTGGTACATTTTTGTTGCGTATTGGTCCTGATGAAACAAGAAGCAGCTATTCAGACAGGTCTGAATATCCCGTACAATAATCTTAGAATTTATGGCTATCTGCTGGTTACAGTTACATACTATTTTGAATATAATGGTTTAGCTCTAGCTTATTGCCATGCTAACTACTTCAGGGTCCATTACCTTGCAAGTACCAGTCGTAAATGTTGCCATTTGCCATAGTCTTCCTTTTGTGATACTGTTCCTAGTTCTTCCAGTCAACAATTACATCAACATTGTCCTTAATTCGACCTCTATCTTACCTGATGAGAAGATGCATTTGATTCTAATTAGATTAAGCTAACTTCCACCTAGCCTTCATTCTACTTCATTGTAGGATCCATAACTAAATTGCTTTTGGTTCATATTGTCACAGAACTCAGTTAGAATGCCAAATTTTACATTTCTTTTAAGTGTAGGGCACTGAATCAGGTTAAATGTAGGAATATAGGCTTCTTAATTATGTATGTTACTGCTTTGCAGAACCATTAATCTTTCAGAAATAACACACTTGTGCTTCAGAAGGCCCTGAATGGGCTTTTGGCTCTGCTGTTATATAAACAGAAAACATGAGCAGTAATGCAAATGCACAATCACTGTTGTGGGGGAACTTTGGAACAATTCGGGCTTCAAGGTTTCTCATTTGTGAGCAAGATTCAGCTACTACTACTGAAAAGCATGAAATTGAGCTGTCGTTACTTACTCATATTTTATTGTGCTAGGAATCATTAGGAATCAAGGATGTGAGAGTCATGAGAAATGGGGATTTTATTTGTATGAAGTTCTTACTTTTATTCTTTTCTTTCCAATTTAGGATTATTCAAATTTCTTCAAAATTATTCAATGGTATTTTATTATGATAAAATTTTCTTTGGGTGGCAACACTTCTCAGGTAACTTTCATCCTATTCCCTTCTCACGATGACTCCACCTCTATGGCATCCCTTAAAAACTACATGCTAATTTATCTCTGATTCTTAACAAGCATTTTAAGATTTTTCACTTTTTCCAAATAAACTCTGCCTTCAGAAATGAATGGCAAGCTCATGTTGTGTGTGTTTAGCCCCTTTAAAGGGTTGCTTTGAATGACTGAAGGTCTTCTAAATAACCATTAAGGATTTAGCAGTTGTCGTCCCATAACCTTCTCTTCAGATAGTCTCTATTCAGCCACTAATGGGCACAGTTACATGGGAAACAGAATTCCTTAAATTCAGTGAGGTGATTCTTGAAGCATTTATTTTAAGGTCTAAGGCACCTAAGCCTGGATAGACATCTTTTATTAAAAACAAAAAATGTTTTTATTAAGTTAATAAAATACCACATAATGTAGACTTGTAGATATACTGCTTCATTGTGAAAGAGCATAAACTGGACCATATTGTGCTGATGTAAGAGAGGTTAACTTCACTGACTTAACTGAAGTTATTTGGATTTATTGGGAAATTTACAAAAGTAAAATTAGAGTTTAATTTGATCTAGGATTCAGGGATGGTATTTTTAAGAAGAGGAGGGAAGACCAATCTCACAGTACCTTGGCTAATAAATTATGTAGTGCCATTAATGTAATTTGAATTCAACTGGATAAAAATAAATGGAGGTGTATGGTCCAAAGGCAGATCTGTAATTTTTAGGTTATTTTCATGGGTTTTTTTGCAGATTAACTGTTCTCCAACACATGTATAAGTAGTTTGAGCTTTTACAAGCCATTTGAACAGTAATACTTCTATTTGGCCTTCAAAATCTTTGTTGATGTGGGCATGAAATGACTGCAAGTTGGATCTATGCTTCACAAGGGAGTCCTTCTGGCTTGGCTTATTTGTTTTCATATTAGCAGAACAAGTGTGACAGTAACATGAACAACTGTTCCAGTTAGACTGCCATAAGACTCAGACAACTGATGGATGGTGCATTTTATTATTTACTACAGTCCTGTGTTTTTATTTTAAAAATATCATTAAAGTTAACTATGATCTACCTACATCCCCTAATTTGTCCTTGGGAATGTTATAATGTAAAAGTGCTCAAACTACTGGTTTAATATTACAGGCAGGTTTTGCAGAGAACTAAAGCAGAATGGGTGCAGACTTATGTAAATATTACATTTCACAGCACGTAAAAAATCTATAGTAGCTAAATTCATAAAAATTGATAGTTTATCTAAGTTGCATGAAGCTTCTCTCTGACTAGGGAAGGCATTAGTAGATATTTTACCACCTGACCTCCTGCATGACAAAAGATGTGTGCTGTTATTATAGCTCCTTATGGATTATTGCTAATTGGTGAAAACCCTCAGCTGTAAAACTGTGGTTCTATCTCATGGAAGCAAAACATCCACAGGGAAAGCAGACACATGATGTTCTGAATTTTTAGTTAGCCTCACCTGTGCTAACATTAGAGAAGATCAGGAAAAGGACAGTCCTAGAGACTGCTAAATTTGGAATGAAAAGTGTCATATGCTCACCTTAAAAAGATTTCAGATTAATAAATATTTCCATGCTGTTAAAACCCAAGACTTTAATACCCTCCAGCAGAAAATACTAAGACATGGAGGAGAAATCATCATAATGTTAATTTCACTTAATCATATGTAGTTTTGTCACCCCCAAACCCTCACAACTGTAACATTTTCTAATGTGATGTTTTTGTCCTCTTCCACAGACCACCTGGATGAGTAACAGGTCTTTGTGTAGAGTTAGGAATCAGCTATTGCCTTCACACTACTGATTTCGATACCAAGGTCCAAACAGTAATGGACAGTGTTTTAAAATTTGGAAGTCTATGTGGAATTTTATGGGACTAAATTTAGTTCCCTTGGTCTCTATTTCCAATAGCACTGAAAGGTAAAACATAATTTTTGTAACCTGATAATTTAGAACTCATTTTAGGTGTAACCACTTCTTTTTATTTGTAGAAAAATCCCATAATTAACTATAAACCCCAACATGGTTGCATATCTTTCCTTTCACACTTAAAAGAACATAGTGAATGGTTAATTGTACAGCCTCACTGATAAGTAGGTTTTTCATTAAAGCCTTGTGAAAGGGCATGATAAGAGAGCAAAACAAGACCCAGAAAATTCCTTGACTGTATAAAGAAAGTGCATAGCATAAAGAAAAAAACAAAATCCAAACTGACCCTCAAAGTACAAGCTAATTCTTAATGTGCCTATTTGACAAATACTGCATGACTCTTTTAGTGGGCGTACAGAATGCTTACAAATTAAAAGGGGGGGAGTGGGACTGGAAAGAAAGCTCATTAATTAGCATTTTTAGTATCCTGGATGCAAAGGACAGCATAGACTTGTAAACAGCATTACTATGGTATCTCTAGCGCAAAATGACATGTGGGAAGAGAAACAGGAAATGTAGAAAATTCATTTTGTACAAACCTTGTTAAGGAAATGAATAGATGACAGTACATGAAAATCAGGTCAATCTTCTTTCTCTCATGAATGGTCTCTTCACCTATTAAACCCTCAGTCCCCATGTTCCCCAAGATGCTCTAACATTAAAATTTAGGAGTTGTGTATTTAAGGAAATGGCTACAGTATAGCGTTTTCCCTAACCCATGCTCCAGGCACCTGTATTAGTAGCTGAATGACATCTAGTTTTACACAGTGCAGCTCTAACCTGAGTGCAGGCTGACTTACAGATCTTAACTGGCCTTGCAAATACAATACTGGAACCCTTCCAGGGTCACAGATTTTTCTGCATTACATTGATCATTTGACGTTGCCTCAAGGACAAAAGAAATACATGGTGGCAAGCTTGGGCTGGATATACCTCTTTCTGGCTTCTGCAAGTAGGAGTGCCTTTTGGCTTCTGCACCCAAGTGTTCCCCTAACACAGTGTAAGCACAATCTTGTATTCTAAAAGCTTGTGTACAAGATATAATTGGGAGTAAAACACAGTTCTATACAGACCTAATCTCAGTATCATATTTTGAGCTCATAGAGGTAACTTTTTTCCCCATAATTTATTGTGTGCTAGGATAAAGGGAAAGAAGAGCTATATCTCAATTAATTTTTGTTGTTGTAAGAAATCCCTCATTTTTTTTTTTAATAATGAAAATGAAATATTTCCAGACATGAGTAACTGTCATCAAATATGATCCTGGACCTTTCACGGCATAAAGCCGTTTCATGGATACACACTATTCAAACCCTTGTTGACTGTAGTATACCATCTAATGCAAACATTAAACCAAAGACCTAATACATTTCTTATATAACAATAACTTATCAGAAAAGCTATTAGAATAACTATTGCTGAACTTTTGCCCTCAACATGTAGAAGATAAATTTTCACATTATTAAAACAAAGACCTATCAGTGTAATCGCTTCAGAGCCTTTATGTTGTGACCATAAATTTGCGACTGCAGTACTGCTCCTGCACATTATCTATGGTGTTATATAGAAATAGAACATTATATAGACACTGATAGTGTATGTGCACCATGAATTGCTAGATATATATAACTTAAACGTGTTCTGCACACATACTATCACTGTCTATACAGTAGATATTTACCTTTATAAGAGTATATTAGGAATAAAAATTGTCTCATACCTACTTGAAATCTAGCACTCTTTCTCCTAAAGACTGATTATATAGTGTCAGATCAGACAGTAATGAGAAATGAGATAATGATGGTAAGATGAAAATGAAAAACAGTGAAAGACAGTACTAAAAGTATTTTGGTGTTTTATTGGCGCAATTGATGAAAGTGTGAATATTTTTTAAAAGGCTGTACAGTATGAAAAAATCCACAAAATGCCAAATGTGTGAGCAGAAAATAACTGAATATAATTTGGAAATTCTTCATGACATATATGCCTTCTGGGCCTTCTTCCTAGAAAATGAAAACACTTTTCATTTGAGCAATTTTACACTTCTCTAATTATGAATGTATTGACCTGTGCATATGTAACAATGCTAAGAATGCTGGAGGTCGTCTTTGAATACATTTTAATGCCATAATTGCTCAAATGAAGAGTATTTGATTAGTGATTGTAGTCTTCTATATAAAATCCAATAAAGAAAGTTGCATGTGAACAAGAGGTAAGTGAACTAGCTTAGTGGCTTCATTATGGAGGATATAGCTTTGGCTACATTGAGGCAGAAAGCGTCATCTAAAAAGATGTTCAGTACCAGAAAATGTCAATATTGAGACACCGCACTTGTTAAACGGTCTTTACATCAGGACAAAGATGTGCTACAGCTGCTATGTGAGGTCACAGAGAAAGTTTACCACCAGTTATTATAACTGCAGAAACGATATCATTAACACTAGGAAGTCAGACATCTGAATCAGGACTTGGACTGTTGGAAAACTCCAGTCAAGTCCAAAATTGCCAACATTGAAATCTGCTCAAATTGCATCTTATAACACAGTTTAATTACACTGTCTTCTAAAGAAGTTTTCGATCTTAAAGTTTCTTACATATGTCCTAGCTATGAAATAAAAACACAAAAAATTCATTGCTCAGCACCTACGTTCAGCCTGATTAAGAGCCACAAGACACACACTCTTCTGATAAAACCCCCAAAGAGCTCCGTTAAACATTCCTAAATATTGCCCCGTATGTTTAAAGATGGGACTCACAACAAAGACAACTGGTAGCAACCACTTGCTTTCAGAACAGTCACGATGCTGTTGCTGCACACCCTTGCACAGAGCCCATGCGCTAAAGCATCACTAACAAAATGGGGGAAAACTTTAATTTCTCCACTACACACCTCTCACCTCCCCAGGCAGCACCTTCAGAACATGCGTCCCTCAGGCAGGACGCACCAGTGGGGAAACGATGATTCTAACAATAGGTATCAGAAATACTAACAGCCCTGATGAAATTAAAACACCTAACTTGCATTATCAACTTCCTAATCCAATTTTCTTTTTAATAAACATTAGAATTCTGATAGAGACCAATGTTTATGTGTAAGTTTTTTAAAAACAGCTTCCATTAGAGAGCCTACCTTTTAACTGCTTTGATTCCTTTGCTATGTCTCTCTTTAGAATGGAGTAGTGGGGATCGGCTACCTTCTATCCTTGGAGACCCAGGGTAAGAGCTGGAAACCAGCTTCTCATTATACAGGAAAAGAAAGACAAAATTTCACAAAGGAAAAAAAATAGGAAATTGCAAAGGGAGAAGTAATCAGAAGCTAGTAGAAAAATATAATATATTTATAAGATATTGTTTGGGTCTGGAAAAAAAAATCTTTTTACAGAAAATGTAGACATTTCTCTCTCAACCTCTACTAGGCTGCATAAGAAATGGAAAACTTATAAAATAAGTGATATATTATATTAAATATTGATTATGTTATTTCTATATTTATTATATTGACACATTGTTATTTTACTATACTTACTATGTTTTTTATTTGTTTGTTTGAAACAGAAGACATTTCCTAAAAGTCCACATTATCCTTTTTTATTTTTTTTTGTCCTCAGATTCTTATAGATATATAAATAGAATTGATCAGCTTTCAAGTAACTAATGCCCTTGTAAATGTGAGAGGAGAAACATGTGAGAAGCAAAAATAAGCTTTAAAAAGAAATATTTGCTTTTTCTACATTTTATAAGCCAAAGAATTAAGAGAGTGAAAAGAAAAAAATTGTAGAGGGATAGTAAAGAGCCTTACAATGTAAGTATTTAAGGTTTCTGTTATTTCTGAGAAGTATTTTGATTTTTTTCTAAGTAGAAACCAAATCCCTTTTTTTTCTTTTAAAGATTATCCCTTGCATATACTGTCTTATATATTTTTAAATAACTTTAATTTTGAAGGTCAAGATGCTTATGAAATATCCTGTGTACAAGAAATATTGTGTTTCATAATAAAAGAATATTACTATAGTGACAATTCAAGTTGTTATGGTAACCAGGTCTGTAAAAAGGATAAATGAGCTTAAAAATGTTCAGGTGTTTTTCCCCTGCAGAATTTTTATATAAAATTTTTCTATTAAAATTCTTTAGAAACAATTCAGAGACTATTGCATGGAAAAAAAGAACTACAAAGATTTAGGTGGAGTACTCATTATTGTTCAGAAATATAAACAGCCATTTTGTTTACACTCTTTATATGCTAATGGATACATAGCATTCGTATAATCTGAAAGAAAAAGGAGAATAAACTTAGTGAGACGTCCTATTAGCCAGTTTCCCATTTCATTCAAATTTTAAGATATGCCGAAAAAAGATCAGGCACATTCAGTCAATTTGAATAGCAACAGCATTATTTGCGGCTCACCAGAATTAACAACTTGGTTGAATGGTATTGTTCTGCAGGCTAAACGTAGCTGTTGTGTACACACGGGAGACAAGCATAGATGTCCGGGCCAAAGGGAGTTAACATCTGCCTAATGCAATCATGGTTTCACAGACCTCATGCCTATGTTTGCCTGCACAGAGCCCAGAGGTGGCACCGTACCTGTGGGGGCTGCCAATAAAAGGTGGAAGTGGGCACTAGCAGGCTCTAGTGGGATGAGAGAGGGAAGCTGTCGTCTTCCTTACTATACAGGCTGGAGGCTGAGAGCTGTAACACACCTTCCCCAGTAGCCTTGTCCTTTGTCATTGTCCCAACAAAGAGACCATGGTTGGAAGACAGCACATTGATGCTTTTGAGTCACTGACTGCTTCCTGGGCTTAGCCAGATCTCTTGTGCTGCTGACCAATGTGAAACAGGCCTTATTAGTGCTAAATATATAATGGTATTCCAGAAACAGCAACTTTTCCTCACTCTATTGGTTCTCAGCAATGGTTCAATGGAGTTTTCAAGCTTCCCAGGAAAAAATCTCCATGCTGAGAGCCAACCTGCCAAATATCAGGTGAAAAAAAATTCCCATACTTATGAAACTGCAGCAATGAAACCTCCTGTGAGTGTCCAAAAAACCATGAGAAAAGGAAAGAGAAATAGCAGAAATACCTAGAATAGTATACCTCTGTTTTACATACTGGATCTATTCAACTGATGGCCACTGATTTTGACCTCAGATCATACCTGATTCTGACTAATATTATAATGAAACCAATCTGGGGGACTTTTAGTGTGAGTGAAGTTAATTAAAAGAGGGAAGTGCAACAGAATATTTTGCTAAAGATGTGTGTTATGCTTTTCTCTCTGTTATTTATTATCCTACTGATGTTTAATTAAAAAAAAAAAAAAAAAGAGTTTTCTTATTGCATTTCTAAATCAAACATCCTGGAGAAACAAGAAATCACTTTTAATTGTTGGACTAGGGGTGAGATCCAGGATATTTTCATATAGGTAATTTATATAGGGAAAAAATTCTACTTCAGAGAACAGAGGTTTTGATCATTAAGAGTCCAAAAACTGGGCCTGAGGTGTATTTGTAAATCTGGAGAAAGCTATAAATGTATTCTGGCACCTTATCCAAATTTAAAGCAATTATGGATCGCATGCTCTCCTTATGAAAACCCAGGACCTTAGCTCAGTGAAGAAGAGTCTCGATTTGGAACTAAATAATAGGTAATACCATGAGATGACAAAGCTTATTAAATACTATTTTGTAAATAGTACATTTTTCAAAGTATCACCTAGTAAAGTCTATAAATTATGCCTCAAACCACATGAGACACACCCTCTGGCAGGTCATCAAGAAACAGAAAAAGCTCTTAATTTTGGGAAAGTATCAGAATAACAGAGAGCAAACATAATTTCTGGACACACAAAGAGGGGTTTTAGTAAACACGGAGGTTCCAGTGTTGATGCAGCTACAAAGGGTGCTGCCTGTGGGAAGTAATCGGAATTCCACCACTCAAAATGATTCAGTCATTTAGAACTAAAAAGATCCAACGAATAACATAACTGCAAGTTTTTTCACAAAACAGGTTACAAGTTTCGTACGAACAATTGACAACTAAAAACCAAAAGTCTACCACATCTTCTAATTTCTCTTATTGATGATTCGAGGTAGCTGCTAAGTGTTTAAACAGTAAACTTTATTTCAACATTAAAAAGTAAAATAATTATTCTCTGTGTAAAACTCATTTTAGAGAAGACCAGAAAGTGTTGTATAATGTCAGCTACTGTGAGTTTCACTGTACAAGACAAGAAATACTGCTATTTATATAACCTGGAGAAATACTTCATAATTAATACTATAAAATAATTAATTTTACTTTTGTGCTTGTGATGTGTTTGCAGGTAGGAATACCTGCAGATACAGAAGCTTATCATTCTATTTGTAGCATCCTGTAAACTAGAATAGTCCCAGAAAACAAGTATCTGTTATTAATAAAATTTTTTTTGAAAAAATGAGTAGAATATTTGGAGAGGAGTGTGGACATCACTAATGCATGGCAAAATAAATGCATTCTACATTTATCAATCTAAAATTTCTCTTTTTTAATACCAGAATATTCCTGCAGATAAACTTACCATAAACATAGAATTTACTGGAACAGTTTCAGAGATGAAACAATTTTCAACTGGCCCATTATCACACGGTTAATGCCCTTACAACATCATTCTCTTTCCAAGATGGCTGTATCGATTATTCCTTTACTGGGGTGAAGCCGCCCCACTGCAGATGATGCTTTTAAGACCATATATCATAATCAAAGACTCATTCACTTCTGTGGAAAACATTTGGGTATCTGGTAAAGAGACTTAAAATAAAAAAAGGTAAGTTATAAGAGTACGATGCTGTGAAACAGCATCCATTCTCTTGTATGATACAGAAACCACAAGTATTTTGTCTAGGAAGAATCGTGGCAATAGTCAGTACAGTACTGTTTCTTACGTAAGGCAAAACATGAAATTAAATGCAGGGATTTTCTTGGCCACATATTAATTCCTTTTTGGGGTTATTCACTGATGAAATTCAATAAAAATTCTACCAAAAAAGGCGTATGGAATAAGACCCTATAATAGCAATTAAAGTATTAACATTATTGTTCTACTAGTAAAAATGGTAAGTTATACTTCTGTGAATGTTTATTCATTGCTTTCTGAAAACATTCTTCACATTATGTATTTCAATTTCCCATCCACTCGGCCATTGTAATCTGTTGTGTAAGTTGCATATTCCACTGATTAAAATTCACTGTATTTGAATCGAGTCACAGTTATGACATAGCTCTCCTGATACAATTATATTTATTTGTGAATAAGGCAAAGTCCCTGCCTGCATGTGTATCAAAAGCTTCCTATTTAAAGAAAAAAAGAAGTTGTATCTAAGTAAGATTATAGTTAATTTTCTTCAGCCAATGAAATAATCTATGAATTAGTCTGCTATGAGCTACAGCTAAATATTCAGATTATTTAGAACGTCTATTATTCCCTTCCTAGTTTATTTGTATGTATACACAGAGTACTTCGGCTCAAAAATGCAAATATATGCAGTGCTATTTTACTGTTCTGAAACCTCTGTTTATATATTCCAAGCTAGCTGGAACTTTTTTCAAGAACCTTCATTATCTTAGACATTTTGAGAATATTTTGAAAGCTTGAATAAATTGCCTAACCACCAAATGCCTAGGGCAGCTAGGCAGTGTCTGAAGACTTAGTGAATTGAGTGACTCTTAAATTAGACATTTGCATGGTTATTTTTAATTAATCACCATATAAAATGTAATTAGCATGCACCACTTATCATTTGAATAGCAGTTGGCAATTTTTTTTAGTTTGTAAATTCTTCTTACAGAACACAGTTCAGGAGGAGAGAGGGAATCCCAGAGGCTGATGTCAGGAATAATCAGGGGTGATTTAGTTGGCTGTTGCTCACGATATAACATGTAGTTTATTTCACTCTCTATTGGTCAGGAATTTTTAAACTTAGACACATACAACTGTCCATGCTCGTCATCTCTCCCCACCGTTTTGGAGCAGTAAGGTGCTCGATAAAGAATTACTGGAGGACTTGCACAGAACCTCATTCTCAAGTACTGTGTGGTTACTTGGTGATGCTGACTTTAAAGGCAGCAGGACATAGCACAGGTGCAGGGCCCCCACTAGCTTCAATGAACATGTGTTTGTGCTGGTATGAATGAAAACTCCTAACACTGCTTTAAAGTGGATTGAAGAACACACGAGAAGAGCTGTAAGGCAGGTAGCATCCTTAGAGTAACACCGGGAAGCCAATTTCTGGAGGCAGCAAGCTCTTAGCTGGGATTCAAAGGTACAGAACCTTCTAACAAACAGAGGAGTGTCTATCAAAAACTGCTGCACACCCCCAGCTTCTCCCAAGACTGCAGTTCTCACCACCATGGTGCCCAGGGCTGGTAAGGACATTTAGAATCATACAGTTGCACTTTCAAAGACCACACAGAGAATGGCATCTGTGCTTGCCTGGACAAGCCCATTCCCTACAGTTACACAAGATGGTAGGCAGATCCTGCAGCAAACTAAATGCCTGGACTCATTAATGTCAGTTCCTGATGATCTGTCTCAAAAAGGCACTTCGTATTTGTTCTGGAACTTGTAAACGCTTGGCATAACATAAACTAATTTCTGACAGACTGTGTTCCCATCCTCACTACCTCTGTAGGCATACAGATAAGGCAAGGCTTTACATCTGCAGGCTCAGTCTTAAGCTCTGGTCAAGAGAGATGACTGCAACAAAACAAAGTGAAAAATGTCATAGGGTTCTGCTTTCTTTCAGCTAAGTACCTAAACCTGTTAAAGGTGTCTCGGGCACTAATTTTTAAGTTGGTCATGTTTCCAGAAGAACTACAGCAAATGAACTCAAATTTAAACAGATAAGCTGACAACAACCTCTTGCACTGAGGACATTCTCCCCTGTGAGCCACACAATGGCATATGGACTGCATCCTTCATGCCATGATCACCAGACAGTGTGCACTGCACCTAGGAGGGTGCTCCTGAAACTTCCTTTGCAATAGAAAGAATTTTATCTTCAGAAAATGTTTGAAAAATCACCTAATTTGAGGATGAGTTAATTACTACATTACACTTGAACACTGTCCAAATTCTAGGAATAAGCTGAATAGGCTTTCTGGAAGCCTTTTTAAACCCAACTCTCGCTTAAGAAAAAGTCTGTGAAACGATGAGAAGGGTGGGGAGAAAAAAACCCAAAAGTCTGGTTCTACTGTTCTTCACTGCACGTGAGGAATATAGAACTATTACTCTTTTGGGGTTACACCGCTTCTACCCAAGCTTTAGTAGCCTGATTTAAAACAAGACTTCAGAATCTGAAGCACAACTTAGACAGAAGATAGCCACTTAAGTTAGAATTTATAGTTCTGAGAAGTCTACTCATCTACCTCAGCACACTCAAAACACTTCAAATTATCATTGTTGCCCCCACATCTTTATCCTAACAGTTTCTCAAGTGCTGAAAGTTTTTCTTCAGCATATTTCCACAAACAAGTCCATACTGACAGAGCTGGGCAGGCAGGCCATACAGTCTCCCACCTAAACCTAATATCATATGAGAAACTGGGTTTTGTAGTTGTTGTTGTTTTTCTGTGATTCCTACTGCTTGAAATTGTTCATAGAATGCCTTCAGAGCAAAGCTACATATAAAGTCATACTAGGGTCCTCTTAATTCTTCTAAACATTGCATGGGAAAATATTACCAACGCCTTTTATGTAGTAACACAGTTGTTAGAAAGGCAATGCAAAAAGAGAGCATGTACAACTATGAAAGAAAAAGGAAAAAACCCAAATAAACAACCACTTACTTACACAGGGAAGCACCAGGTGCCAAGGCTATTTATATATTTTCATAAACATTAACTAAGTTAGATACGTAGAACACTACAGACTACACCTATCAAGGTAATAAGCTACCAGTAACATCATAGAAGTGCAACTACTGGGTTGTTTAACTCCACTCCCCTCACCGCTGTACTTTTTTTTGGTTTTTTAAGTGTTTCTTTTTAAAGGAGAACTCTCAACAACATTCTCCACACCAGGGTTCCAAAACAGACAAAATTAAAACTTTGAGCCTCTGGTAGGTAGGTCATCTATACTCTGGAGAGGGAATGGATTTAAAATACATTTCTACACTGAACAGTTACTATCAGGTTTTGGATTCCATTCAGGAGATCATTCATTTAAAAGCAAGACAGTAGCAGTATTCTAAAGCAATACATAACTCTGTTTTTTTGAATTATCCTTAGTTCCTTAAAAATGTTTTGTTACACTCATAACCACACAAATTAACTATAGAATCCCTCCATAACAATATCCACCCGAATCAAATACAATAAAGCAGTAGCCTATCCCTGAAAAACCTCTTGCTCCTAATCACCCTTTAGCATGGTTTTCCCCAGGAGACCCACCTATGCAAAGCAGCACACTCCAAGCAGGAGAGAATGTTGCTGTCAGGAAACGTGCTCTCTGATCCTGCACCCTTCCAGCAGGTGATTGCCTCAGACTAAGCTTTTCCTCTTCCCTTTTTCTGCCCAGTAGGGCAAGCTTTCCAATTACTTTTTTCTAGCAAATAGTCCTCAGCTTTTTGCAAGCTGGGCATTAGAGAGTACAGCATAGATATCATTCTAATGAAAATGTTACATTTTTTACTACCTCAGTAGGTGGTAATAAAGCATGTTTCCTATTGAGACCTTTTTAGCATACTATTTGTTTTTAAAATACCTATATGCTTGTAAACAGCTTAGATTGATGTAAATTATTCCACCTGACATCCTTCTTTCTGGTGTGGACAGTCAGGATAAAGAGAAGGCCAGGCTAATTACAAAGATGTGTTAATTAGGTAATTAACACATCGCACTTCTCTATAGCAGGTAGAAAGGAGGAGGAAGATGACTGGGGAATTGAGTGAAGTTATAAAAGAGGTTGGTTTATGAAGCACAGAGAGCAGGGACTAGCTTTGATGAGACACCATAGCTGGGTGTAATGCACTCTGTCAAAACCCAAATGTCTGTTAAACTGCACAAATTAGCTCAGACACTCATCCCCTTGTGAACACAATGAGTACAAGCCGTACTAACTTAGTCAGGAGTTTCCCTAAGTTTCTACATACCTGGATGAGTCTGGTTGCTTCTTGAACTGTATAGCAGAAGACCCCACTGGGGTCTACATAGAACAAAATGCTACTTGAAAACCTCACTATCTACCTCTTACAGTGGGCCGGAAGGTAGGAAAGGTATTATCCTTAAAGAAATTTGAGTAATCACACCCAGAGAGATGGGTGCTATTGCTGCTATCAAAGAGCTCTAGCTTATGGTTTTTTTTTCCTTCATTTATCACAGTTTAGAAAGGACACATATCTTATATATCATGAGTATTGCCTGTGAGTACAAAATCGGTTTGGACCCAATGTACTTGCAAGAAACGCGCCTTTTACCTGATGATCAGTTTGATCCATACCTGGCAAACAATCCATGAGCTTCTGCAGTTTCAAGCTCACACACCCTAAAACAAACAAGATACCAGGACAGTTTTAGCCAGCATTAAAAAAAAAAAAAGAGGTTTACATGTGATTAAGGCTTTTAGGGCACTTGTTGGAACTGGCACATAAGTTTTAATTTCACCTCTTTCTTTTCCAGGCAAAGAAGACAACAACAATTTGCAGAACTCTGCTGTGTAATTCCAAATATTTTTAATCTATGCACTGACTGAATGCATTAATGCCATTTAACCTCTGAAATGCATAGTGCTGTCTGTCACTCATACTTACTGCTGTCAAGAGATACACAATCACTTTCAGGCAGTGTTGTGAGGATCTCAGCTGTCTTACAAGGCATGTTATACTTCTGTTCAGAAACACTGACCTTTTCTGAAATAGGGAGGGAAAACAAAAGCTGCATATTAAAATCCCCTCTCTAAAATGATACTGTGTATGGTTTGCCTTCTTGGTAATTCATCCACCCTTTCCTTGCCAGTTTTCCATGTAAGTGACTTGAGATTCAACATGCTCTTTTTTCCATATTTTAGGAGTGACAGGGATTATCCATTTCAAAGTGACAACCTTGTGTCATACCCCTGCAAAAAAAATTTCCATCATAGCTAGGCATTTTGTCATTTTGATAAAGCAATAGTGATTTTGGTGTTTTTTTTTCTTCTCCAGTCTTACTTTGAGTCTTTATGTCTGTAATTTCTCAGTTCCTCTAACAGCAGCATCTATTACAGGCATTG
This sequence comes from Phalacrocorax aristotelis, assembly GCF_949628215.1. NCBI lineage: Eukaryota > Metazoa > Chordata > Aves > Suliformes > Phalacrocoracidae > Phalacrocorax > Phalacrocorax aristotelis. Next base: position 42,519,378 of record NC_134279.1, on the reverse strand, counting down.
AAATTCCCAATTACTCATAAAAGTTTCTGTAAGCATTGAAACACATTTTCCTGCTGTTACCTTATAAATTAGCAATGTTAAATTCAACTCAGTCTGATTCTAGAATTTTGTCTAATCATCGCTTCGTTACCTTCAATCTTTTTTCAATACTGGGTTGTGATGGTAGAATTAAATGATTAAGATCATGCTTATCTACAAGGCATGTAATCTCATGCCCCCTAAACCACATTCTCAGTTTCTTGCTCCATTCTGAGCTTTACTTATGAAACCAGTACTAGGGCAGGACTTGGGAGGTCTCAGCAGAAGCCTGACCCTGACACAATGCAAGAAATAAGTTCCGGTGCTTCTGTAAAACTTAACACAGATTTATACAGAGACTCTTTTCAGATGTCAAACCTTTGAATCTAAAGCTATCACAGATTGAGTTTTCTGTTTCACAACTCTAAGCAAGATCATCATTATAGACTTAGTGATAATTAAAATAAAGTTAGTTATTCCTTTTATTAGATTGATGGGGTGTATATTTGTGGTCGTGATTTAAAAAAATAATATGTATTTGCACCCTAACTTCCCTACACAAATATATTAAATGGTGAACTGTGCAACAGGGTTAATTATCCTTCCATTTTGGACTTGATGAGTATTACCTTAATTTAGCTGTTTAAAATTTACATCTATTTTTCTAGTTTCATGTCTAGTTTATTTCTAGTTTTCATAATCATACTTTTTCCAGGATAAAAACTATGGCTCATTTTTGAGGCTGTTTAGCAGCTGAGGCAAAAATTAAATTCACAGCCCCATTACTATCTGAAAGACTACGTAGTGCAAAGAAACAGCAAGCTACTACTTACTGTTTCGCTTTACAGTTTTTAGATTTGACTGTCTAACTACATGATATTGTTTGCTAGCCTAATGTTAAGTTTTCAGTGTCTTCATTATTGATGATACAGACAACATACGGATTTGGAAGTAAAGCCTCCAAGCTCTATCAATTGAGTAGCACTCAGTTAATTACACTACAGAAAGAACAATTGCTTTATGTAAATTATGCCAAAAAAATCCCAGCTTTGTGATTGTATCATGATCTATTAATATTGCAAATATTAATTAAGTTACGTGCATGGTAAGTATTCATACATCAGGAGACAGTGTATCATTTGTTAATCCAAATGATTATGAACACCAAGTATTTCAATAGAAACATGGCAAAAAAGCAGCAGAAGAAAGCTGAAAGGATGTGAGAAGAAGCAGCAGTAGAAAGGAAGAACTGCAAAGGACAGAAAAGAGGTCATATGAGAGCAGAAATAAGTGGGAGCAATCAGGGAATGGCATTTTGTAAAAGATCCCAGGTGAAACAAAATTGGTCCAGTTGTCACATCTAGCTGACATTCTTTTCTCTGTAATAAGTACTGTACCTTTTTTTTTTTTTTTTTTGGCTACATTTACTGATTAGTAGAGGCTCAACATTCTTTCAAAAAACAGATGAGTTTTGAAAATGAGATACAGTCTTAATTGTAGGCTTTATGAAGTAGATGGGAATAGCTGAATCCACTTCCAGCCTCAGGAGACACATATTCACTAGAGAAACATAGAAGAAATAATATCTGAGATGGAGAACAGTTTGCAAGAATAGAAAGCAGGTGAAAGAAGCTAGGGAAAACTGGTGTAAGTGCTGGTCAGTGCTTTTAAGAATTGGCTTCTAAATTGGATTTTCAATTTCTTTTAGAGTTGTCTTTAAAATTTTGTTTATAACTGGCAGAAAGACAGAGTACATTTAAAATAGTATTGAACCATTTTCTTACTTTTTACTAAAGCAGCGTCAATATCATGGGATCAGTCATGAATAAATTCTAGACTTAACAATGGTTAGCTGATATTTTCTATATTTACACAGAGACTCAGGTTCTTTTAGAAGATTCTTTTGCAATAGTTTTTGTAATGTTTTTTGCAGGCAGCGATTCCCCTCTGACAATGAAGAATTTAACATTTCTTAAAATAAGGCCGTTTGTGTGACTAGGTTTCAATTCAGGTCTTCAAGCACAAAAGCTTGAGCCATATAATCTCACTGTAAATGATATATGTTTTTATTTGTTACATAAGGTAAACAAAGAATGGAAGAAAGAAAATAGTACTGTTCTCATTTTGCAGGGAAAACCACTGAAGCACAATCTAGGTTCAAGCCCTCCAAATATTTATCCTTTATTAGTCAGAAGTTTTCCCAATAAATGAACACCAAAGTATGTTCATGGTAAGTGAGAGAGTTCTGGCACCTTGCTATGGGAACTGTCCCAGTGCATTAATTAAAAAGAAATTTTCTTCTCCACATGTTTTTTTTTTTTGCTGTTTTGATTTGTTTTCCTGAGTAGGCAGGGACCTAGTACTGTGAAGTAGATGTAACACAGACTGACCAAAAAAAAAAAAAAAAGGAAATGACAAAGGAATAGTTCAAAGTACATTGCACTTCAGCTGCACAGCCATTTCAAAACGTCTATTTTAAAAGCGAATTGGCCACCCCACTCCTTCAACATGCTATTTGCTTCACAGACAACGATCAGAAGCCCAAGGAAGAGGTCTTGAGGTCCAGGTATGTAACGACTGGTTATTGAAAGGTTGATGGCATTGTGTGTTGGTTGCTGCAGAATCTTTAAAAACCTAGAATTATACACTGTAGTTTCTGTTGACTGGTATTGCCCATAGTTAAAAGAAATAGTTTTTGAAGCGATACAATGGGCATTCACTTAATTGAGAGGTGGTTCCTCTCCTGTACCATCTCTCCACCATATGCTGCTGTAAAACATGATAAATACCTAGAAAAAGCTGAGCCATGAATGTGCTGTGAAATACGTCCTTTAATGTGTGATGCCTGAGACTTGTTTGACCCACGTGTCAGGCGTGTCTCTGTTCGGCAAAGCTGGTGATGCTGTGCAGAACGTTCCCTTCTGTGCTTCAAACTCAACACTTGCAAATAGGTCTGCTTTTTGACAGTTCAGTGATGCTAATGTTTCTGCTTTCTCTAGCCTCATTGAACAGAGATGACATAAAGGATTTCATTCAGGCTTGTACAAATGATCATGCACACACTGAAAGTGAATGCCATGTCCTGGATTTTTGAGAGGTTTGTTTAGCTTGTCTCAGCTCGTTTGTGATGTAGGTTTTCTGCAATAAACTGGCATCGGTTGGATCACAATTAAGTAGTGAAAAATAAGCTCTTGTTGATGCTTCTGTGGAAGAGCATACCATTTGACAGGTATTTGAAATTCGGCTTAATAAAAGTCTTTAATGTGACATATAATTGCCAACCTAAGAATAGCAAAACCCCAAGTTAACTGCTGGTGTAATCTGTATTGACTTCTTAACAGGTAGATTTATAGACACTTTCCATTACCATCCAGTGAAGAGGTGTAATAGTGCACTAATCATCAACTGACATTTCAGTTCTGCCTTAGGATATAATTTTGTCTTGATAAAACTGCAGGGGAATTACAGAAATAGTCATAAATCAGTGTCTAATATCTTGTATATCAGGAAAGTAGGACATAAACTCAGATTAAACACAAACATTCTAACATACAAGAACTTACTTTTCACTCAGATATGTGCATTCTAAGGTAGTTTGCATAGTTTCCCCCATTGTATTAATTATTTGTAACAAAAAAGAAAAAAAAAGGAATAGTCAATAAATATGTTTGAAGGGTGATAAAGACAGATCAAGTAAAGCTTTCAAGCCACCAGGGATATGGTAGCTCAAAATAATAATTCAAAACAACATGAATTCTATATATAAATCACATAAAACCATCTGGGAAAAAAAAAATCAATGTATCAATGATAATTATTCTCTTGATGAGATACTGTTTGGCATACAATATTACACTATTCTCATCTTACCTAATACAAAACCAAAGACTTGTGATGGGTTTTTTTTTACTGTAATAAATGGCTGCTATGGGTCTGGATACTTCAAGCCTTTCAGGACCTCTGTCAGTGCTGTCATTGGCTGTCACACAGATCCCCAGTTCAGTTTGGAATGGTAGTAATTTAGGAACTCTGATTTTTAGAATTTCCATTTTTTGTTTGACTACCCAAAGGATTCCAAGTCTGAGATTTCAAAAAAACAAGCATTAATAAATCAAGCCATTCCTTCTTCCCTTTAGAGAGTGTATAAAACATGTTTATCTCTTGGGAAGGGTATGAAAGGATATAGGAAGCTAGGGAAAAACTTCAGCGATTAGTTATTTCCCACAGGTTTCCAACAGTATTTTGCAAAACTGGGAAGAACCATAGAACCATCCCCCCAGGACTCTTGGCTATCCTAGTCAGTCATGTTTAATTCTCCAGATTTGTGCTAATTTTAATTCCTTCAATGAATACTGAAACGTATGTTTTCATAAGCTATTTGGAAGTATTAATGGCTAGGCAGCAAGTTAAAAAAGAAATAATAAAAATATTCAGCTTTTCAGTATTAACAGAGATGGATGTTTTAAAAATTTATGCAAAATAGTTGTGATAATGTAAATATGTTTGTATTTGGTATTATTATGATAATATATCAGAAGTAATTTTCACTCTATTAACAGAAATTGTAATAACAATGAAGGTCTTTTAGCCTCGCCTCTGTTCTGGAATTATCTATTTTTTAACAGGAAACTAAATGTCTGTATTAGAAAAGTAATGTAGCTGAATTTAGAGTTTATAACAGATATTTAGTTCTTCATGGTTGTTTCCTTCTCCTCAAGCTATGCATTGCATCTGTGTGCTATTGAGCACAAACTAAACACTGGGTTAACACATTTTCAAAGGCACCTCTAACTTTACCTTCCAAAATGAAGTCTTACTAACAGGATTTCTGATCCTAGCATAAGTAACCAGGCTTTCCAAGAAGACATGTGCAGAACTTTGACCTTAGTAAAAAATGCGAACTAGGTGAGAGTGAAGATTGAGTTTGGGCACCACCAAGGCTATCTGCACTGGAGAGGTGGTGTGGCTCAGGCTCCTGGTTCCCTGGATGCCCCCTCTAACAGTGGGGTCACGCCTCGAGACTGCTTTCTAACAGCAAGCAGAATACCATAAGGTAGAGGTGGAAGCGCTCACATGGCACCACCAGGAGGAGCTGGGAGACAGCTGAGAGGTCGCATGCACCAGAGAGGGCTGTAGCTTGGGAACGGTTTTCCTCCTGCTCACAGGTAGTTATTAACTAGGGCTGGGGGAGGTTCTTCCTCTGCTCAAAACCCTGAAATGGGATGCTTAGGTCAGGTTTCAGTGTTAGACAAGGAATTTAGAAAAAATCACCTGTATTCCAAAAACCAAGGCCCTTAGGAAACAAGCTTCCCTTATCCTGCACTCTCTCTCTCTACAAAGACGCTTTTGGATGTGGGGCATACATGTGTTTACATGTATATACATTTGTGGCCAATTGGAGTGGAAATACCGAGCTGGGGCTGTAGCTCAGGCCCTAACCTGGCATTAGCTATGTCCTAACACAAGCTGGACCCAGATTTACATAAAGAAGGGTTGTCTTTAGCTGAAGTCTTTACAGTATACATATGTACAAGAAATAAAGACACAACCCTGTACAAGACATACTGACTAGCAGTATTACGGCAGAAGATGAAAGGAATTGGTTCAGTTGTGAGTGCTCCCAGTGGCTGCTTCTGAATGTCTTCCAGAAAAGCGTTACATAATCTCCTGTATCCTTGCTTGAACTTTATGTTGTCTCTCCCTTGAAGGATTTACTGACATCTGCAGTTTCTTCCATTTCCAACAGTTCTGCAGTTTGTGGTGACATGAACCCTGTCGGCGTCTGAGAGACACGTTTGGTAGGGAGTCAACCTGCTTACTGCAAAGATTTTGCTAGCAGAGATTTACTTTTTTTACCCCTCTGTTTTGTTGATTGTTTTATTCTAGCATAGGACAGATGATCTGGAAATTGCTCTTGAAAGCAGTAAATTCGTCAGATCGGTTCTTATGATCTGCTTGAGCTCTGCCTGGGTTCTGGTCAGCTGTGATTTCCATAGCTGAGCAGGTAGTAACTTTTCACTTATGTGACCTGCTTTTCACTGTTGTTTTAAAGGGCTGCTTGTAATATTTTGGGGATTACCGAACTGTGAAACCTGGGAGTTTTTTAGGTTTTGTTTTGTTGTTGGGGTTTTTGTTTGTTTCTTTCTTTAATTTAAATGATATTTCTTTTTTTTCTGTCTGAAGTAGATACACTTCAACTTAGTCAGAGAACTGGGCTCAGGTCCCCCATAGAATTGATAGCAGAGTTACTATATTTTTACATAAATAATACTTCATAGAAAAGTCATTTTTCAAACCGGAAACCTCTAGTATAGTCTAGTATAGTCTATATCACATGGACTCCTGAGTAATCCATAGAGACTAACTGACAACAAGCTGAAGTCTCTAAGTAAGTTTTCCTAGCATCCTTAAGAAGGAGGTTAAGACTGTAGTTTGAACATCACTACATAGGACATTTCCCTTAATTTGATTGAATAATTAGAGTAGAATGCCATGTTAAAAGGCCAAATGTTAGAGTGGAAAGCAGGATTTTACGCTCTTCCATTATTTTCAAATCTGCCAGAAGAGTGATGAAAATAACTTCTCTGTAATAATTCAAACATAACATAAAAACAAAAGACTTCACATTTTGATACAAAGACACAAGTAACCAATATGAACACCATTTTATAAACAAATGGTTTACTGTATTTCTTACAGTGTTGCATTAAAATAACCTGAACATGAATCCTATTTGTTACAAACTGGACACGTGGACTGGCAATATAGTTGTAGCTTGTCCCCCTTAATTGTTTTTTATCTCATTATTTGGTATATGAAAACAAAGAACTGCTTGGCAAGATATTCCTATTATCTCTGAAAATCACACAAAAATGAATGAGGAATATAAAAAAGTCTGATTTTTATTTCATGACACTAATTATGTACTTAGCTTACTGTATGAATAAGGAAGGATTTGTGGGGACGAAAAAAAGCCCACCATCATTTAAGGGTAAAATGTAATTATTTGAGGAAAAAATGCTCCCAGTTCTAGAGAGAATTTGCTGACTGATTTTTTCAACTTATTTAATATAAGCACAGAGTTGCTTCCTCCCCTCAAAAAGCTTTCATCAAATATATTACATAACAGAACTATAGGGATATACATGTTTCTGAATAAAGTTCCAAGATAGAGACAATATTAAGAGAGTTTTAATAGAAATCCAATTTTCAATAGTTATCAGAGTAAAATGAGCAATTTCAACATTGTGCTTTCATGAACCAATAACGATTACCCAGATTTAGTCCTCAGCTATCAAATCGAAGAATGTTAACCACACAGAATTAATTTTATACCAATACCTCATCTACTTTATTTGAAAATCTTTCATTATATTTTAACAATGATATTTGTTTAAAATTCATCTTGAAATATAGACACAGTCCTCATTTTCAAAGTAAAATTACTGACTTCAGAGTGTTGTTAACCTGTAACACTCATAACAAGGGCCATAACTGGACAGACTGCAAAAAGGACCAACAATAATTATGCAATGATCAGAATCAACTTAGTGAGAAATCACAGATAAGTTATTCAGTATATCTCAGTTTTCAGAAATCTTTCATGAATGATGTGCAAAGGCTCTTATTTTATACATTGTTTATTGTTTAAATTATTCATGAGAGTTTCTGAATGATTCAAGCATGCTGAAGATAGTTGGAGGCTTTCTACTGATATAATTTAACTATATATATATATATTTATGTAACTTGTCTTGTGCCTGAATATTACATTTATAGGTTACCTGAGCTATTATTTCCGAAAAGCAGGACTTGATTTTGGCTCTGGTGCTAATTACTTTCAATAGTTCTTCCTTGGGATGTTGTCATATGATCATGGTTACTGACACCACACAAGAGAGAGGGAAAGAGAAATTTGAGAGATGAAGGGTACCATATGAGTTATTCTAACTTTCTCCCCTAGAAATAATGTCTCTGAACATCTGAAATGTTATACGTGCTGTACTATGTATGAATCTTACATTCATACTCCGGGGTCTTCAATTCTGAACATTTTAGTGGACAGTTAATTTCTAATTTTTGAGCTGGCAAGTGGAAGATGACAGATGACTACAGGTATAAATAGAGAATTTTGCCTGTTTAAACGTTAAAAAAAAATTCACAACAATGGAAAAATAGAGAAAGGGAAAGAGACCCTGTTTGCTTTTTCAGGATTAGGACTGTTGAAAGGTGGGAAGAAAGTTACAATAAGAAAAAATTATTGCCACTGCTGTGCTGTATGTTAGAGACATCATCCAGCTCAGTGAGGCTACATTGGAAAAATATCAAGCCCAAACATCTTAAAACTGAGATACTACTTTTTTTTTTTAATTGCACTAGATTGCTTACATTGGATATTTTTACATTTTGTGCCTTTCTCTTAGCAGTATCTGAAACCAAAGAATGTCAGCTTTCCATGCAGTCTTTCCCCAAGAGTTTAAACATATTTCAGAATTAGAAACTATTGTTTGAATTTAGGAAAGATACTGAGGAATTCTTCCAAGTTTTGATAAAGTGTTGGCCCTTGAAATAATAAGAATACCTGCTAAAATGTTCATGAGTTTCTAAACTGAAGGCCCACCCTGAAACGTGACTGTAGAAAAGCAGTGGCACTGTAACTCCTGGGTAGTGCCACACCACTACATTTTAGGGAGAGACTACTATTAATTCCAACCATATTCTAAACGTGGTAGACAGTGTAAGTATGCTGTATATTGCAGATGACTGCTGATGGTTCTCATTTAGGAGACCTCTAAAAAACACCTTGCCACATAGAATTCACACATAGAATTTACAAGGGTAATAAAAAATGAAGAAATTTCACTGGCATGTGGTTTTTAAGTTACATCTTCCATCAAGTAATTCTTAGCCTTCTGAATGGATTTACAGGATTGTGGTTTTAAAACAGATCGTGTGGAGGAAAATTCTAGTCTTCATGTAGCATAGTATCATATACCACAGGTTTTTTGCAGTAATACAAGATCAATAGCAGAGTAAAGTGCTAGCTATTGTATTAAAATTTGACCCTTTATCTGCTGCTCAGTGGATTGAATGTAGAATAACTGAAAATCAATAAACATGGAGAATAATTTTATCTTTTTTACAACCACTGTGAGTGTCGATGAGTAGATTTTTATGAGCCAACGAAGCAGAAGTCTACAGAGAGAGCTTGTTTTCTCCTAACTCTCAGTGTTTGCTATCAAGTGTCAGTTCTCTAATCTTAGTAAATTAGTTTTTGAAAGATACTTTGCCTTAACATAATATTACCCAACCAACAAAAACCATGAAGCCATTTAGTCACAACTGGCCAATAAAAGACAATGCTCAGAATAAATTTCCAGACATATCCAAAACCTTCCATGTACTCACCACATCCTGACTATACTAAATTTACCTGTATTTTTCATGACCTGTATAATGTCAATAAAAGCAATGTGTTTATTTTAATGTCACACTGAAGAATTGAGTTAGAAATTAGGAAAGTATATATATTAGTAAGATGAATTCTGAAGAAATTAAGGATTGTTTTGTGATCTATGGAGAGTTACAGACTCAATATTTTATTCCAGAATTCCTCCCCTATCTTAAAATGATCACAAATGGCTGTGAAGGAGCTGATGATAAAACATATCTGTGGTAACACTGCTTCTCACATGATGGATTACTGAAGCTTAGAAATTGACAGAGACTCATGAATTTGTTGTGTAAAAAGGAACAGCCATATATTTTTACACACTGGAATTGAAGTTTTAAACCTAAACTACAAAATACTCTTAACTAAGTCATCAACCTACATTCCATGAATCGTCTGTGAGAAAAGGAGAGCAACTAACGCCTCTTCACAAAGACCTCAGCTAAGCAAACCACATGCAGCCTTTCCTTAGGAAGAAACCAGTGAGGCAAGTGATTCCATTGCCTTTCTAAGCTCTGAAAAAAATGTACTAGAATTTTGGTTTTCAGCCCCCAAATATGTGGCTGCATGTGCCAAACTTTTAGCATTGCGGTACAACAAAACTTATTCGAATTAATCCTAGATTGTTATTACAGCAAATGACCCCATGCCAGGTCAATGCAAATAAGAAAAAGCTTGGCTGGTCTTAACATAGAAAACTATTAAATATGTCAAATGCATGTCTCTCAAGTGTGTTATAAAAATGTATCTTCTCTGCCTCCAGGAGTATTGTATCTGATGTCAGAGCACTAGAGAAGAGAGACCATATTGAATGCTTTCATTTCCACATAAAATTCTGATCATGATAACTCAGACATGCCAGATGGAAGTAGTGGTGGTAAATGGTGTTGATGCCTCAGGAGAAATGAGCTAATAAAGTTATATTATGTTCGATTTTAAACAAGTAATATAGTTAAAACTGTTGTTCTCCCTCAAAATCGTGCACCTCAATTCTTCAGTGTCATGTCATATATGGGGGAAAAAATTCCTGCCATCATGTGTTACTATGAAAAGCAGATTTTCTATGTCACAGCAAAACATCCCTACACACAGTATATATAACTTTTTTATGTCTTGTATATATATGTGTATATGAAATATATGTATATATGAATATATATGTATATGAAACGATGAACCACCCATATAGGAAAATCCAACAAAGTTATTTTGCCTTTATTCCTTATGTAGGTATAGCAATATATATTTAGAAACAGGGAAATAATAACACAATACTAGATTAGATAAAATTTACCTCACATTTGTAACAGGTCCTTCCTTCCTTTCTAAAATTAGTTAGGATTTCTGAGCTAAAGGCCATCAGATGTAACAGGAGGCATAATGCCGTCTTTAATTCTGAGCTTGGTCTGACTAACAGTTTAACTGCAACTAAAAGACATTTTAAGAAATTTTACTGATCTAGACATAATTTGTATCTTCTCCAAAGAGGCAATTCTACAGGATTTTCCTTTTCAGTGCCTGAGGATTTTAGAGGGAGAAGGCAGAGGCTCTGTACCCTGTAAGCAGAAGTCTGTCTGTTCCCACAAAACCTGAGGACTCAGAAGATTGGGGATAAGTTGCAAAAATATCCTGCCCTCTAGTTGTATTCCCAGGGCTTAGATCACTTTACTAGTAATATGTCTTCATTTGTTCCTTTTTACTAGATCGTCTTTCACCAGCAGCATTCTCTTGATCTTCCAACACACAAGGAAGCACCAGAGAAAAGAAAGGAAGTTAAAAAAGGCAGAGTTGTTAGGAGAGTTATTTTTCAGTTATTCATTTTAGACTAATAGTCAGAAACGCCTTTTCCTGAAAATCACCTTTTCCTTTTGTTCACAGCTGGGGCTACCCTTTCTTTTTTTGTGTCTGGGTGAAGGAAGTGCTACAAAAGCATACAACAAAATTGTGCTTGGAGAGGAGGTGGAGTGCTTATATGGGAGACACTTATATCCAGGTCAGTTAGGACCAACTGCACCTTACTAGAAATTAGAGTGTGGTTAATGGAAAGGAGAAACTACACTCAGCAAATATATAGTGTTAATGATGCCATACGTACTCGCTATACATACTAAACAAGAAAGTAATTAAGGGATGTTACAACCTGCATTTTCTGTAAATCCTTGAAGAACAGAGGTGCAACAGGCATCCTGATTGGTCATACTTTCTGTGTATATCACTCAAACTCTTTGTCCTTTGGCAACTTGGAATTTAATTTCCTTTGTCTAACTTTTCTTATTTAATTTTATTAATTAGAAGGCAGCCAAATTTAGAAGAAGAAATATTACAGACGTATATAAGAAATAAGACAGTGGAAAAGTCTATCACGCAAAGATTAATTTGTCCAATTTCAAAATGTATATTGCAATATTTTATAGATGACAGGTGATCATGGGCAGATGGTCATTACAATTTGTCACAGCAGGAAGCTGTTAAAAGGACAATATGGGCAGGTATAAAATTATATGAAGGAGAGGTTATAGAAGATAATTTTGAAACTCTACGAACTTGTCCTTTTAAAGTTTCAATCACCAAAAGAACATAATCCAAAATCTAATTATAATTACAAAGACAGAGTTGGAAAAAAAGTAGCCTGTTGAGGGGGGAAAAAATTTATGCAGGCAAATTTCCATCATTACTTCCTCCAATTCATCAAAATTTATGCTTTGCTACACAGGAATTGTGTAAAACTTTTTTTGCCTCACCTTTGTTGTTCTGCATTTATTGCCTGATATACCAAGAAACAGAGAATGGGTTTCCAATCCAATTTATGCCTTTAAAAATATCTCTCTCTACTTCTGCAACCCTATCATTTATAAACAGCAGCCACGTTATTTTTAGGTGGAAAAGGAAGTGTTCTTTGGCACTGATCAGCCTTGAGTGAAGTTTTATAGCAGTCTTATAAATTTCTCAATAGCAGTTTTTATAATGAAGTTGCTTAAAGTACTCTGACTCTAGCTTGCTAGCTGGCACACCAGACGCTGCTGAATGGATCCTTGTTACAAACTAACAAAAGGAGCTTGAAATTTTTCTTTCCTATTGCTGCTAGCACTGCTTGTTGCTTTTACAATTCTACAATCAAAGGTCTGTAAGTTTGGATATTATGTTTTTCTCTTTGGGCTTTTCTGTGCTCCATTTGGTCACTGGGACCCATTACAAGACTAGGACCTTAAGATCGTAAGCTCTTGGAGGTAGGATTGTATCGTACTATAGGGTGCATTGTCTACCACAGAGGAACCTTTGATCAAACTTGCTCTATAGATGCTGTTGTAATAGAAATACTAACAGATGATTAAAGTGAGGAGTCCATTTTACACTTTTTGATATTCAGAGTGAGCAGGGGTATTAAAATATTTCTGAGATGATCTTCTAGTTTTCTTCCCCCCCCCCCCCCCCCCCCCCGACCCCATGCTTTTCAACTGAAAAGATCTGTCCTAAAGGAGGGGTATTCACAGAAGCCTACTGGATACTGGAAAAGCTGCTTCTGGCAGGAACAGTTTAATAGTGAAATGCTGAAAGGAAAGAAAATGTAGAACAAATATTCTAACCTTTCCTTTAGTTTATTGGCAGAATTTTAAAATTATCTTCAAGATCTGCAACTCTGAAGCTAAATCAACCATTTAGGCAGGTGATAGTGCGTGTCAGCCAACCAATAGGCAATAAGCAAATACTTTTTTAAAATAATTTGTTTATACTTTAACATTCCCACAAAATCCATATAGTCAGTACAGAGGCCCTTCCAATCCTCACTGAAATCGAAGTGAGATAAACTGACAGATGACTACTGGCCTAGGTGACTACCGGTTCAAGCATATCTGAGTCTCTGTCTCTGGCTAGGAAAAGGACTAGTCTCAAAGCAAAGCTCAATTCACTATTAAGAAAGCTACAATCCAATCACATTTAACTGAGCTTTCAAGTTAGCTTGCTAGAGGAGACCGTTGCCTGCTTTGTATGCAGAAATACAAAACATAACATTTTCATTTAAAAGAAAGCTTGCCTCAAAAGCATACAGTTTTAACTTTAAAAATATTACTAACTTACATGCACCTTAAATCATACCTTTTTTACACATATATTGGTGTTTCTTTGCATTTCTACTCAGGTGCCAGTCAGTGAGTACTGCTGAGATTCACACTAACCAATGCGCCTGACATAAAAAACACAAGAGAGACAAGACAGGAATTCATGTGGAACCCTGTGGAAATATCCAGCCAGGCCAGGTGGGAACTCTCAGCCAGGCAAGGGAAGTTGAGATGAAGCTGAAAAGAGAAACAAGTCCATCTATGTTTAAAATGGATTCCAAAACACAGTCACAGCATTTTTAAATTCCTGTTACTTGAACATTTTCAGTGAATCCTTCTAAAAACATAATTTAATTCCTGGAACCCTGAATGTCATCATGATGTTTAATACCTACTGGGTGAAATTTATTTGAGTACTAATCTGGAGAAACTTCTCTAATACCTTATAATAAGCACCATATTGAGAAAATAAATGAAATCTCTACATTACTATCCATTTCACAGGGAAAAATCCTGGTTTCTGCTGAAGGCAAACCTTTTTTCTTTCAATGAAGCAAGTACCTCACCAATGAGATAAAATAGTGACTCTGCAAACCCTTAAGCAAGGATTAAGTAAATTTAGAGTCCTTTGTCACTTTTGCTCAATGGATGGATTTAGGCTTTTTTCCCCTCTATTTTCTGAAAACACCATGTTTAATGCAGTAATAATGACATATAGTAAATATTTTTGAAATTTTTAATTGCTGAGCAAGGTTGAAAAGCATCTTTTCTCTTTTTTTATTGTACAAGGCAAAGGAAGATTTAAAAAACCATTTTAACTCACTAGTTAAATATTAGTGTAACAAGACTGCGTCTTTAAAAAGTGACCATTTTGTCACTCATTGTATCACTTACATACTCACAAAGTCTAATTACAAATATGCAATGAAACGTAAAATGCCATGTGAAAAAAGCAAGAGAAATTGATTTAATGTATTTTTAATATCTCTCACCCACTACTGTTCTGGTTCCACAAAATATAAAAGGGAAAACATTTTCAACTTCTTTTTGTCCAATTATAAAGTATTGCAAAAACATAATTACTGTTCAGAAATATCCAATTTTGTTTACACAAAACTGAATGTTACTTATAACAATATAGACTTGTACCCAGGCAGGAGATCTTGGCTTATTCATACATTATGAATAATAGGCTTTTTAATTGACTCCCTAGGACTATGGTCATCCTATGCAGCCATTGAAAATCATGGATACACAGTCCAGAGGCAGAAGATAACTGAATGCATATTCATGAACCTAAATAAAATTCCTGTTAAAATCCAATTGTATTGTTTTATTAATACTATCTGCTTATATTTAAAGTACTTCTGAGAACAACATCAAACACTATTATCTGAGAAAGATGATTAAGTAGTTTTTTATGTCCAGAACGTTCATGCATGACTGTCACATCCATATGTATAAGTTTAGTACGTTTCCTCCTCTCATTTTCATACATTATTGAACTGAACAAAATTCAATAAAACACAGACTCCGTAGTTCACTTGTCAACATCAACTGTAGTTTGCACAGGCTTTTTCAGCTAATCCACCTGAATGTAGTCCTTCTTTGCATTGCTTGAGTCAACTTATTGCATATCGGTTTATCTGAATAGGCCAAAAAGTTTAAACATGAAAAACATTAAATTCACAGGTGTTTGTAAATTTGATGTCTATTGCCTACAAGACCTAATGGCCTGAATTAAATCCTGCTGCATCTGTGATTCCCATCTGCTTAGTGCAGTACTGTCTTTCCTTTCTACCTCTCCAACCCCCATGAGAAAGCATTTTTAGTTCTTACAGTCTTAAATAAGGAAGGAAAATGAGTGATCATGGAGTGCAGAACTAAGTAGGTTAATGAGTAAACTGAACAGAAAAGAATCCCTTCAAAAGTCTCATGTCTGTTCTTTTAGGAGACACATGGTGTCCTCGAGCTGAATCAGTTTTCTTAGTGCAGTGCTACTATCACAAAGCCTGGGCAAATCTCAAAAACAAGAATCAGGCTACGAGGGCTGAAACATGGAAAGCACATCAAGGACTCCAGCTGCTGAAACATTTATTTTAAATAATCTGGTTTTGTGTCACTGAATAACTGTTGTTTGATTAAAGATGACATCAATAAAAAATGCCAAGAAGCAAATTCTATGTACCAAAAGGAGTTTTTCTATGTAGTCATACTAGAAAATGGCAGCATTTACATATTATCATTTTAGGAATTCAGAGAAGACTAAAGACAATCCAACTGTGTGGTCCCACACAATATTGTACACTGATCAGCATCTCCTTTGAAGATATGGTATGTCTTGCAAAATTACATGGAGATGTGAAGAAACAAGAAGGAAAAATGCCTACTTACCCTTATATCCTATGCTCTTATACCTTTTGAAGAAAATAAAACACAGACAGTAAGGTACTGTGAGCAACTGATAACAGGTTTTTTTTAATGACATGATGTAAAATTATAATAGACAGCAACATATATTTTAATAGGAAATGTAAAAAACCACAATCTGTAGGGCTGGGTTCTTTGGTTTTGGTTTTTGGTTTGGGGTTGGTTTTTTTTTTTTTGATTGCTTCACTACTTACTTAGCCTGTTTTCTCCTGCTGCCTTTTGTGCAGAAAAGATATGCCTGCACTGATTGCTTGGGGGTTTAATGTTTCCAGCTTAGCAAGAAGAAATGTGATTGTGAGCCCCACTGCAGGTATTTAAATGCCCGATCGAAACATTCAACAATAGATGTAATTAAGCAGGCCTTAATTTTACTTATGTGATTCAAAATAAAGAGAGGAGCTCCATTACTTAAGTGTTTACGTCATTCCTTGGAGAAATGACCTTAATTTATTGTAATTTCCAGTTGGAAGATTACCAAATTGGTTTTGAACTTAAGTGGCCCTGTGGATGCACATTCATTTATTGCCAGATTACATGAAGTGCACAGATTACTTCCAATTATAAAAGACTTATTTTTCTTAATAAATAAGTTTACCTTTATTGCTAAATAGATACTAGAGTTAAACTTTTCTAACCATTGGAATTATCTTGCATTCTGGCAGTTGTCTTTCACCAAATAGTTAATCAAAATAGCTTTACAAATGGAAATACAATTTACATAGTGTATGTATAAAGGCATGCATTTGTGCATCGCATGAACTTAGCCAAAAGATAAATAGAGATTTGGTGGCTGAGCTGAATTTTACACAGGACATCTAGGTTTATGCATCTATTCTTAAGAGAAATTTTGCAAAATGTTTAATGGCAGTATGTTAACAGAAATTAGGTTTTATAACTCGTGACCATAATGAACACAGTCCAACTGACATTCTGAACCATCAGCCACTGTTTGGCTGTTCAAATTTTCATTAAAATTTTCCAACTTCAGTAGAACCTCCTGGTTACAGACAGCTATTATATGAGGACAAGATATTATACACAAGGAAAAAGCCAAGAAGAGTTTAAAATTACTGTGAACAAGCAACAGGGTTCAAAATAAGAGCTCTACTTCATACTGAAGCCAGTGGATAGTTTCACAAAATACAAAAATGGAAACAACAACAAAAGTACTAATGAGGAATCTCAGCAAGGTAGGTACACATATTAAAAACATAGCAAGTGTGCTCAGATCAAGGACATTTTAAGGCCACAATCGCTCATCATATATCTTAGGAATGCCTTATGATGCCAAATTTGAGAACTTTAAGAAGTCAGTTAATGTCATATATAATGCCTCACAAATAAACTTAATCAAAGTGCAAAATGTGTTTCTATTCTCTTTATGTTACCTCCTCTCCTCATTTCTCTGGCAAGCTTTAAGGGTGATCACCATTCTTTTGCTGGAAGAAGACTGGGCTACATACATTTGGGACCTGATGAAAAACTTTAAATTCTTCACCTGCATTAACCTGTGAAAGAACTTTCACTGGCAGCAAATTTCTTCACTTCTCACTTCGTTACACTGGACTCAGGGTTTTCAGACTACACCTGTTTGATCCATCCTACAGAGACTGTACAGTAAACACCTTTTAGGATCACCTGATAAAACAACTTTGGTCAAGTCTCCAATGAAGAATTTCTACTAGATAGAGCTGCAAAACAATGAAGAATTCTGCACTGGAGAAAGGGAGGGTGTGGGTGCATGTGTGTGTGTCTGTGTGTTGATAGGGAAGAAGCCTTTTCCCAGGAAATTTTAATTGGATAAATTTCCTTTTTTCCTTTCTTTCCATTTCTTTATTAAAATATGGACTTGCTGATGTCTCATATATTTTTCATAACGAACAGTGTTCAGAAATTAGAAACCCAGAGGCAATGCCTGGAAAGGGATCTTTAACATTCAGCTAGGATTCCTGCTCAAATCGGAGCATTTGTCATGCTTATTGTGGTGATATCATAATCTGTGCACAAAATAACAAAATCTCATTCAGGGATGAGTGCAGTACACTCCTACTGAACTAAACGCAGTTCAAAGCCAGATTAAACTTCTCTTGTGGCCTGAATGCCTATTACATTTCTTGTCACTTCTCTGTGTTTTTATATAAAATACCTACAAGAAATTCATATTTGTCGCAAATAATCACATCCTTATCTATCACTGGAGCAAAATGAAACCAATACAACCCCAGATTAAAGCAGTATGGGTTCTTTCCTCGTTTATACAAAAGGAGAGATTAAATGTTCCTTAGGATTGTTTTATTCCTCCACTGATAATGTGATTTATTTACTTTTTACCATGTTACCAAAAGTGTCTGTGCTAAAAGAGTTATTTTCCTTTCTGAAAAAATCAGATGTCTGAAAAACATTCTTTACTTGTGTCATGGTTTTGGCTGGTTTGGCTGGTTAATTATCTTCACTGGCATAGTGCTCTGTTTTGGATTTAATATGAGAATAATGTTGATAGCACACCGATGTTTTAGTTGTTGCTGAGTAGTGCTTACACTAGTCAAGGACTTTTCCAGCTTCCCATGCTCTGCCGGGTGCACAAGAAGCAGGAGGGGAGAGGGCACAGCCAAGGCAGCTGACCCAATCTGGCCAAAGGGATATTCCATATCCTATGATGTTCTGCCCAGTATATTATACTGGGGGGAGTTGGCTGGGGCAAGCAGTGATCACGGATCAGGGACTGGTGGCATAGGACAGCAGGAGGTGAGCGGTTGCATTGTTTGTTTCTTTTCCCCCTGGGCTCAATTTCGCTCTCTCATTATTTTATTTTTTCCATGTTATTATTATTAAGAATCATAATCGTTATTATTACTTTTACAATTTTATTTTAATTATTAAACTGTTCTTACCTCAACCCACAATTTTTCTTGCTTTTGCTCTTCTGATTCTATCCCCCATCCCACTGGGGTCGGGGGAGTGAGCGAGCAGCTGTGTGGTGCTCATTTGCTCTCTGGGGCTAAACCATGACAACTTGTTTAGTATTTTAGAAATATTACACCATTTAATAAATTTTACAATGAAATAACTTGATTATCAGCTATTAATTTGGGATCTAAAATGTGCTGAATATTTGTACGAAAGCTCCAGGATACCCAGTGCTCCCTCTCCATCTGTAAATTTCATCCTCCTTCGTCAGTACTGAAACCATGACTTTTCTCACCATTTTCAGAATATCAAATATATATGAGGTGTTACCAATAATGGGGCTCAGTGTAAATTTACACTGAGTGAGGTGGAGTTGTGCTTGTCTAGGTACCATCAGTTTGGATGCCTTAAAAGCACTCTGAAAAGCTAAGTGACCATAAAGTGTGGAACAAAAACAGACACAGGTTAGGAAGAATCACAGAAGGAAGCTTACACTCTGTGTTATTCATTACGAGTTCTCAGAGCACAGAGCCAGGTCATCTGGGACTAAAAACTTACATAAAGGGCTGAAAACATCTTTCATGTCCCTAGGCAGATGTTGAACCGGGCAAGCTCTGGAGTTTCTTTTTCCCCAAGAGCTGCATGATCTCAGATTCCTCTCCCGGTGCTTCCATGAGAGCACGTGTGTCACTCACTGCATTTTTCTGGGGAAAATAGTTGTCTGACTACCAGAAGCATTTTCTGAGAGTGTGTGTTATAGCCACTGCTTTCCTGATCCAAAGTAACAGACGAAAAGCAGAAGCTCTAGTTCATCAAAACTGACGACTCTGACTTCCCATTGATGAATATACCTCACTTTGACCTTTGGCAGCTGGTAACCAACCATTGCTTGGTTTTCAAGTAACATCAGTTAAATCTGTCTGACTGCCTAGATGCCAGTCTGCAAAATAGCTTCCTCTAAGAAAGTAAAATGACTAATAATGACTACTTAAACTTTATAGGAACAAATAATCTTTCAAAAAACCAGTCTTTACCACAGAGAATTTTTACCTGTACCCATCTGTCAAAATCCACTTCTCTGGGAAAGGTAGTATGAGATAACTATCTGTGTCTATGCGCTGATTCTCACTGGTGATATTTTAAACAAGAGTTTAATCAGTGGATATGTACAGTGGTCAGCATGGAACTGTTATTGTAAAAATGATAGCATACCCTTTTCAGTAAAACTACAGGCATAATATTGAACCATTTGTATTTCAGTAGTTAGCAGTTCAAATGATCCTGTCTTCATTTCACAGTCTAAACCACCTGGTATAATTATTTTCTAATTGAATTTCTGCATTCAGATCAGTAATTAAAAGATCACTTTTACCAGTACAGGACCCAGAGCCTGAACACAATGTTGCCGTGATGCTGATGTTCATACTGTGTGTAG
This sequence comes from Phalacrocorax aristotelis, assembly GCF_949628215.1. Lineage (NCBI taxonomy): Eukaryota > Metazoa > Chordata > Aves > Suliformes > Phalacrocoracidae > Phalacrocorax > Phalacrocorax aristotelis. The sequence continues at coordinate 42,499,079 of NC_134279.1, read as the reverse complement.
TTTCCTAGGACCCTGTCTGAGCTGGGAACAGAAGATGGTATGCAACACGTATAAGAGGATCTCAGAAGGGTTTGCACATCAGGCACATCATATCCTCAGGCATCTTAGCACACGGGGCTCAGTACATAGGCAGCATCATCCTTTATAGCTCAAATTTTAATGCAAGGCATCATGAGATAATCCAGTCTTACCTGAAAGCAAATGAAAAAATAAATACATTTCACTCAGCACTACCTGAATACTTCAAATAAAAGAGTGTTTGAGACAACTAGATAGCAAGCAAAGGGAAACTCAGACTTTCTGAAGGTTTTCTTTCTACAGAGGGGAAAAAGAAAAATGGAGAAAGAAACTTTCCTGTGTGTTGTGTACAGAGCTGAAAAAGAAAAGCAAGAAGCCAGAAGCTGTTTGGAAGATTTTTCTCAGACACTCTGGGGAAAACTTCAAAAAATCTTGCAGAAAAAAAAGTTTACGTTTTTACTGAAAAAAAACCACCCCAAAAACTCAAACCAAAAAATAAGCTCCAACCTCCCCAGCACCTAAAGTTTAACAGGGCAGCAGAAACACTGTAGGACTCTTGAAATATTGAAGAAAGTTTTTACTTAGAGGACCAGTGAAATAGGAGGCTTACTGAAAGCTTGAGAGGAAAAGGATATTCTAAGACTGAGCCCAGCCAAGAAATAAATTCTCCAAAAGAAATTAACCCAGGGAAGAAATGCATAAGAATGCAGATCTGAGCTGTGGTATATCAACCCGGAAATTATATCAGCCAAACTTATAAATTTAACCACTGCCATAAGAAACATCATACCCAGAGCTTGTGACCTCCTCATTCCTCATGTTCGTTTCAAGCCATCTGTGGGTGCAAAGCCATACAGTCTTAATACTGATCCTAAGGCATCCTCTAACCTGTTACTATTAGTCATCTAGGTAGAGGCCATTTGTATTCATAACTTGAATTCTGCCAGAAAGGATAGTCACAATCTAGCCTAAAATATTCCTTGCCTATACTGAAAGGATTTGATGAATGTTTGTGAATGCTTCAAGCACTGTTTTATTGTAAGATTAAATGCCTCTTATTTGGATGCTTACTCTTTTTGGGAGTCATATCTGCTCACACTTAACAAAATTATTCCTGTCAAGTCCAAGAGCTGCATTTTCTGCTGGACTTGTTTGATCTCATCAGCACCTCCTAAGCAAGCTGCATTTCTTTGTGTTTTCATGCACTCCAAAAACTCATTTTCAAAATTACTTCCTTATACATAATTATTCATCAGGATTTCTGAATCACTTACAGTAATCGACATTTTAGGAATAAAAGTATTCGCCTATTAGAGAGGCATTTATTAGCACCCTATCCAGCAGTAAACAATTATAAAATTCACCATAATGTAACATCATAAAGGGCCCAGAACACTCTCTGTAAGTGGTGCTGTATCATGGATTTAAAAAAACTGATGTCTCTGAAACTCACAAAAACACTCCTTCTAATCAGTGGGCTTTGGCTTTGGCCTGAAGTTAAATGCAAATGGAAACACCCTTTAGTAAGAAAGCAAAGCACAACAAAAAAGAATAAAAGAGCTCTTATGGATAAAAAATAACAAAGAAGAAAAAATAAACATTATTTAATTTCAAAAGGTTCTCATCTGTTCCTGAAACAGATATATGTACACAGAGTACACAGATGGGTAAAATAAAAAATAATTAAAAATCCATCCTTTGAAACAAAAAAGCTCAGGAACAACTGTAGTTGCTGTGCTTAGAGACCATTTCTTATTTCTTGTCTCTCATCTATAGAGAGCATTGGCACCATGTACTCATTGGAATAGCCTTTACCTCACTCCAGCTCAAACAAGAGATCACTGTTAAGGCTATGACCCTCAGACCCTTGTCCATGCACTGTTTAATGCTTTGAAATCTCTTAGGGATCCAGCTTAGAGCAGCGCCTACCTGCCACAAACTACTGCATCCTTTTTTGTGAGCGTTGGGCTGGAGTAAAATAAGTACTTTGGAAACTCTGCCAAGAAGTCTCTGGAGTGGAAATTTTGACTAATAAAGAACTGTTATTGTTCATGAACCACTATTTCAATCAATATTAATTTCATCATGACAGACAGCACATCTTAACTATTGAGGAGACTTCAGGGTTGAAACATACTTAGAAGTTTGGGATTAACAGTAATTATGGCAGAAATAATTACATTTTAACTAGAATCTCATGAGAAACACAAAATTTGAATCTGTACTTAATCATAGAATCATAGAATGGTTTGAGTGGGAAAGGACCTTTAAAGGTCATCCAGTCCAATCCCTACTGCAATGAGCAGAGACATCTTCAACCAGATCAGGTTGCTCAGAGCCTGATCCAACCTGACCTTGAATGTTTCCAGGGATGGGTCATCGACCACCTCTCTGGGCAACCCATTCCAGTGTTTCACCACCCTCAGTGTAAAAATTTCTTCTTTATATCCAGTCTAAATCTACCCTCTTTTAGTTTAAAACCATCACCCCTTGTCCTGTCACAACAGGCCTTGCTAAAGAGGTTGCCCCCATCTTTCCTATAGTCCCCCTTTAAGTCCTGGAAGGGAGCAATAAGGTCTCCCCACAGCCTTCTCTTCTCCAGGCTGAACAACCCCAGCTCTCTCAGCCTGTCCTCATAGGAGAGGTGCTCACCCATTTAATGGGCGCTCACCCATTTAAAAAACTTTAGAGTATTTTGAATCAATATTTCTGTTCGGTGCTGTCTCCATTTCAGTCACCAGTTAGTATAAATATACATAATAGAATATAATAATATAATAAAGATTAATGAAATTGTAATTAAAATAAGATTAAAGGCTGTGTTGTTTTGATAATTGCACTGGTCAAGCTCTATGGATGTTATTAAAAATTGAAAATATGAACAATAACAAAAAATGTAGCTCTACAGTAGTCTGGGAACTTTTCTAAAAGTTTGTAGATGTGCACAAAATGATTGATCTTTTCTCAAAGGTGTCCTTGAGTACTGAATGTAGGAAACAGGAAAGCAGATACATTATGTCATCTGAATGCATTGCACACAGCGCTGAAGGGATAAGAGCATCCTTGCACTGCAGCAAATTACAATACTGTGCTAAAGCAAGCCTGGGTATAACAAGAAAGGCTACAGCGACATTCCTTTTAAAAACTTCTAAACATTTCATTGACCTTACTGTATTTTCCCCATTAGCCTAGCAAAAGAACCTCTTATTGGATGTGTACTACTTGACACACAACCTTTGGTGTAATTGTAAATTTCTTATTCTTCCTTTAAAGTTAGTATTTCCCATAAACTACACATCAAAATTCTCTAAGGATGGACACTTGGTGTAGAATAGGTGAATACTTGTTAGAGTAATTTGTTGTCCTGCTGAATTTTGATCATGTAACAAGTTAATTTCCATTTGGTGTAAAAGGCATAAATACTCCAAATAACCTGGAAGGGTTTCAATACGAAATCCAATCTGTTACAGGACAACTAGAGTAGAGCAGAAATACTGTGAAGCCAGTGCCATCCAGAAGATATAGCTTTCTAGAAGGCAGCATATCTAAAAACTGCTGAAGCACATAGTACTAAAAGGAATGAACTGTGCATGCAGTTTCCTGTATTTCAACTTCTATCATTTGATGAAATATTGTATAGGAACTTTTAATGTCCTGTATTAATATTAGCAGGATTTTCTAATTATCAGTAGACCTTAAATCTGTCTCTGACAGGGTAAACATTCTTTTTCTATGAACATGTTCACATTTAATTAGTTTATTGCATGTATTCATTTTATTTTTCTCTATAATTAATCCTGTACTTATTTTTTTTTATATCAGCACATTTCAGTGTTAAGCTGCTATTTATAACGATTCTGAATTATGTCCTGATCTGGTTTCTTCCATTTATATGTGCACCCCAGATTAAAAAAATAAAATAATATTATGGTCATTTTGAATTTTGTTCTAATTTGTAGCACAACTCCAAAATTACAATTTATAAAACACTAAATGAATTACACATTTTGAATTTAGGTAAATGATACTAAGGAAATACAGTTATGTACACTAAGTGTCCATTTGCTTGCATAAAAAATACATTACCTCTTTTGTCACTACTGAAATGCCTGTTCCAGAGAAAAATCCTGTCCTTACCTGAAGCCAGTGGTAGATTTCAGTGTGTGCAGAATTAGCAATTTCCGAGAGGCAGTTCTCCACCTCCTGCACAAGAGGCACACTGAAGGTCATGTTTGAAATTTCTTAGTGTAATTGTGGATGTACTTGGGTTCAGTAGGTAGATCCTGTACAAAGCTAACAGAACAAGACTTAGCATTTTGCATTGACAAATTCAGTGTGAGTTTTTCCAATTCACCTTCCACAAAATACTTCCGCTCTAATTCAGAAGTTGGTCTGATAGTATGTTACCAAAGTTTCTGTATTTTTTGTTTTAAGACTGTATGGCAAGCGTGTTAAAAGGGATGAACAGGAATTCTGTACAGGCGCTGTATTTGCAACAACATGCAGAAATACTTACTGGGTTTTCCTGGCTCAGCTGAAGTCAATGAAAGTATTACCCTCAAATATGCTGGAATTGGAAGCTTCAGTTTCAATCACATTGACTTTGAGCATGTGAAGGTCCTTCTGTTGCCTTTGTTCGTTCTGTATGTGACAAACTCCAGGGTTCTTAAAGCTTCAACTATAACATGAATTCAACAACCTTTACAGTTCCTTAATTTTCTCAGAAGTAAAATTATTAATATTAGACATAAATTTGTAAGGAGCTGATATCTAAGAACTATAATTTATGTTTACTTGAATTTATTTTTTTGCTCACACCAAACACAAGATAACTACCAGTTATTCTTAATGCCACATGTACAAAACCTCTCTTACACAGTGCCCATGAAGCTTCTGGTTACGTCAGCCTGTTGTACACCAGTGATCAGTTCCTTCTGTCATTCTGAAACATTATTTCAATGCTGAAAACAGATAATTTGAATTTATAAATGGTAAAATCTCTGATGTTTGAATAGGCTTAGATCGGCTCTTCCCAGATGTCTTCTTTACTGGCTTGGATATTGAGTTTTTGTGATTCTGAATCATAAATCACAGTCTTGTTCAAAGTAGACCTACTATTTTGGGGGAGTAAAATAACACTCTGACTGACATGCTAATAGATGGTTTTACACATTGGCTCCAGTGTCCACTATTTAAGATAAGGCAGCTCACATTGAGATTTTTTTTTTGTTCTCAGCAGATTATAAATAAACCCAGAATGAATGTGAATGCTAAAAGGAAACTGTTTCTACCATTTAGGTTTGAAACGCAGAGGTAAACACATGGAATTTATATTTTAAAAAACCTTTGCTAAAATCATTTTTATCAGCACTGGAAGGTATTTTGAAAAGCAAGAAGTCTGATAGTGAATGCATGACATTAATATAATCAAACCGTATTTAAGTCATTTTGTAATACGTTAAAAACAAAAACAAAAAAACACAAAAACCAAAACAACAGAAAACTGTATGCTTAATCTTATTGTAGCTTAAATCTTGAATTCCTGTCCTGATTTGATACAAAACTTGGACAGAGGAGTGGACAGATACATTCAAAAGCAGATACAATCAAAAGCACAGGAAAAAGGAAACCTTTTTGCTTTGCCTGAGTAATCCATGGTGGCTGCTGTAGTCCCATGGAGAGGCAATTATCCAGTTCTTGTCATGAGCAGAGAGGAGGAAGGCTTCTGAAGCTTATTAAGATCGCTCATTCCTCTGCATGCTCATGCACCAAGATGACAACACATTAGGTGCAGATTTACTGTGGAAGATGAAGGCAAAGACAGCAGCTGCCTCCTGGCGATTTCTGCCTAGTATGGAGCATCCCTCCACTTGTGTGGTGTGTTTTCAATGTCTCAGCCTCTGCCTCCCCCTGCTCCCAATTCTCACCTTTCATGCTTGGTACATACCCTTTGAAAGTTCCTGGTCTTCCTTTCCTTGGCTAGGATCTCCCAGCTGCAACCAAGACAACCAGTATTTTCATCCGCTTAGGCCAAACTACTTCGATATCTAAAGAAAATAAGGCTAGATAATCTGTAATAAACATGGGAGAAAACTGTGTTTTTGTATTGCATGGCTTTCAAGCCACTCACAGACAATAGGAAAGATGTACTGATCAAAGATACATATCTCTAAGGTTTATCTGAAAATGATAACTCTGGCCAAATTGCTATCAGGTTTTCAGAAGAGATCAATACTTTTTTGACTAATTAATTATTAAAATTTATTTTAGATTAGATGGGAAATTTGCCTGATATGAAAGTCCTCAGATTTGTACATTACAGGGACAAGGAGGGTGAGATACATATACTACTTCTTTATTAGTGTTGGAATTCCCTGCTAGTTTGCCAAAGGGTTTCACTGTCACTAACACTGACACTAATTTCACTAAATATTCTTCCAGTGCAAAGCTACATGATAAGCAACTTATTTGCAATAACTCACAGATCTCTATTACAGCTGTCAGGTGCTGCTGAAATTATAGCAACAGCACATAAAGGTGTTGCCAGAAGTATCTGAATCTGATATTTTAACTCCTAATACACAAGATGTATCGCCAACACTTTGAGCCTACCATGGCATAAATTTTTGATCACTTAAAGAATTTTGACTGTTAGTCTTATTCCACTATAGATGATGGAGTGAGCAATTCAAATTCTCTGTTGAATTGTTCCAAGCTGTTTGGCCTTCAGCCAGAAATGACAGCAGGTCTTTGATTTGCACATCCTTTTTCCTGTCTGCCATAAAAGACACAGTTTTAGAAACCTTCAAAGTCATCTTTCTTCTGAGCATCCAAGCAGCCATAATAGGACAGAGGATATCATCACTACACCAGTGAGCAGCCGAAACCATTACACAGTGCCTTGTGTTTGCCTGTTGAGATATAACATAGTTAATGTGACATAACTTTGTAATAAAGCCATGCTATACATCAGTTGGAGTTTAAATCACCTGAGCAAGGTGGGAAATTAGTACCTTGGGGCTCAGACTTAGGGAGAATTAATTTCATCACATTCTCTTAATATTTCTGATAGTCTAGGCATCCTAGAAAGACGAGGTGTATTAAACAAACTAGACACTTGGATCGTATGGTTCAAGATAAGAGTATTTAATATCCTAACTGATTCCTATTCCCTTTCTGCCCTTATTCTTATTGCCTCAAAAAAAAAAACCCCAACCAATGAACAAAAAGCCCAAAACATAACAAAAAAACCCCTCAACTCTAAAGCTCAAAATCACAGAAAATTTGGAAAGAAGAGACAGAAACTCTTTGGCTGGATAAGATCAAATTTACATGTCTCCAAGTTTCCCTGTTAGAGTTGCACACTGCCAGACAATTCCTGTCATTAGGAATCATGCCAAACTTCGATTTTTGACATTATTAAATGACATTAATTTGTTTGGATATGAATGAATCATCTGTAACTGAATTATTGGTATTTCTCTTAGGTTATGTAACAACAATAGCCAGAGTTTTTGTAGACAGACTGTTTAAAGAATGTGATAATGTCAAAAAAACAACTGAACACAGAAAATATATTCTGTGCTCTGTCCTGGCCATACCTGGCTATGGTACTCACAAACTTGTTGCTAAAAGTGCTGATGTGTTTCTAGGAAACACTGCAGTTATCAAATGTGTTCAGTATTATTCTTCTAAATATACTACTAAACCATAGACCATATAGTAGTATGAAAAGATTGCCTCACTGAAGATTCTTTTTTGGCTATGACATTGTATTAATGTACTGATAAATAATAATTAAAAATTCCCTGTATGTGTTCCATTCCCATTTAAGTCCTGTGTCAAAGGATAAAGGAAAACATATTTTTAACTCCTAGTCTGAATATTTTATTACATTTGTTAATACAAACCACAAGATCTCTGTCAAAAATAACAATTTCTAAATAAGCTCTGGAAGTGAGTTCTGCAGAACCTATATTTATCTGCTGTAATGTTATGGATATTTATTTTATAGCGCTTGAGTTCCTCTGGGCTATCAATTTATATAAATGAGTTGCATTTTTTTCCAAGTAATCATTGCTAACTGTTGTTCCTGTTCCTGTTGTTGTATGATATAATGTTTCTACAATGGTGTAATTTCAAAGTTCAATGTAGTTTCAAAAAATAATTAAATGATATGAAAATATGCAATTGAATGCAAAATAAAAATACCTGAAGTATAATCTATTTTCTCATCTTCATTTTTATTTTATTTGGGTTTTTTTTTATTTGTATTTTATTTGTTATTTTGTATTTATTTCATTTTATTTGTTAAAAAACAAGACTGAAAACCAAAATAAGGTAGCTATAACTGTGAACAGTACTTTTTCTTTCAAATGCAAGGTTTCTTACAAAAGCAAAAGCAGCCAACCCCAGCCTAATAAACTTGAAGTTTCTCTCCTTGTAGCCAATAGCTGAAAAGAAACAGAACTGCTTATCTCTGTATTTATTATACTAGTATAATCAAAGTGACTTATTTGCTATTTAAATTTTGTAATTGTTAAACTGGAATGATAGCATTAAGCGTATGGAAGTTTTATTAGAAGTGAAATTTGGGCAAAATTCTGAAGCTTCCCTTTCCCAAAGAATTATGAGTAAGAACATTTTGGCATAATTTACTGATTTAAATATTGTTTTTAAGAAGTGGAGTTAGAAATATCTGAATTACTTCAGTAGTTCCATTTGATTAGTGAGAAGTTAATCGTGGTATACAAAAATCACAATGAAAAATGTTGGCGTCTAAAGTAGTGTTTTCATTAAGAATTAGAAAAATGTATACAGACACAGCAGTTCTCTTAAAATAGAAAAATATAATTTTTTTTTTAAATTAAAACCCCTGTATTTTGAAAAACAACGTCTTGCATTGGAAAAAATAATTCTCTGTAAATTTTTGACTGAATATAGTCACTTTTTAAAGCAGAACCCTTCAAAATACTCTATTTTGTCAGTGGAAAAAAAAACCAGAAAAATCACTTCTGTTTGTCGGAAAGTTTAAGCTTAAAATATATATAAAAATTAACCACAGATAATTGGTTTTGCTCCTTCTAGACTCGGTATTTTTTCAAGAACCTTTATGGTATTTAAAGGCTTCTTATGGATACCTAGTAGTGGACAAGTTGTTTTACTAATCTGCCAGTTAGAAAAACAATATCATCTCTGTCATAAAATGAAAAGACTAGATAGGCTTATTCTAAGGCTTGCAAAAATCAGCATGTGTGGTGTCAGTATGTATTAACAGGAGGATTATGTCCTGGCTCTGTGTACGTTGGATCCAGACATAACCAAATAACATGGCTGCCCTTTCGCCTGATCCACAGAGCCAGGGAGATGAACTTCTATGAACCGAACGGCTGCCAGCAGCATTGAACACTGAAGTCAGCAAACTGTGCACCTGATGCACTCAAGTGCTCCACGCCTTTTCCGCGTTTTCTTGCCTGTTCACCTCTGCTGACACTACAGACTACTACTGTGAACTTCCAATGGACATCAGTATTTTGTACGTGATTGCTTAAACCAATTAAGAGTATTTGTTGCATGCTGAGCTTCAAGTGCTTCCTTATCACAAAATTCAGAAAACCACTACCTTTTCACTTATGGAATAGGCACCATTCATACCTCACCTATTAGAAGCTGTATGTAATGATGCCAGCTTGATAAAAGTCTATAAATACACTGTTATTTCCAGGCTATGCAACTGTTGGTGGAGATTTTATTCTTCTTTTATCTTCTTATGAGCCTACCAGCAGCACCAGACAGAAAATGCAGACAAACGGTGCTTGCTGCCCAGTGTGAAGCTTGCTGACAGTCATCGCAGGAATTCCAAAGGCCATATATTTAATCACTGATAATGTTTTTGTAGCACCTTCTTTAATCGAGAAGTTTCCTGATGCCAAGAACAAGCTCATGCCAAGGCTTTACTAGAACATCATGTCAGAAATGCTCTGCACCCTTTTGTCTCTACGTCATGCTCCAGAAAAGCTAATGCTACAATCATCTTTAGAGATCTTACCCATTTGCTGGTGACTTTGCTCTTTTAAACAGTGAGGCAGATGGTCATTTCATTCTATCGCTCCAAGAAGAATCAAGGCGAGGTGATGGTTGAGACTTTAAAATAAATGAGAAACATACATATACAGTTATGACTGCTTTCCTGAAATGAGCCTATATTTTTTGGAAATATGACAAACTAAAATTCTATTTGATGCATACAATTATAACATAAGATATAAAGATAAAACATCTTTCCTGCAGTATGCAATATATCTCAAAATGCAGTAAATTTCAATAAACTGCAACATATTTGTACACATTCCTTTTTATCAGTATGTGATGAAATGCTATATTTTTTCAACTTGGTTCAATTTTCTCTAGGTTGCTACCAATAATTGAATAAATAATCATCTATGCTGTAAATAAAATAGTGTTACTGTATTCACTGTTGTTTTGTGATGGAAAACAATTCGGTTTGCTTCCATTTCCCCACCCCCAGATCAGTATGCAATACAATACTTAGGCTGTCAGTACAAAATCAGGGAAGTAGGTTTTAGACAGTTTTCAGTGTAATTTCAGATCTAAGATATATTTTTGTTAGTCTTTACACAGGTTTTGGATGACTGAATTAATTGTATTAGTTAAATATGAACAACATTATTTAAACACAACCTTTCTTCTTGAAACTATAATCAAAACTCAGCTTGTTTCAACATTAAACTAAACAATAACAGCATGTTGTATTTACCATGTAATGCCATCTTTAATGTTTATACAGCGTCTGTTATAATGAGGTTCTAATCCTGACCAGAGCCTCTAAATGCTACTCAATAGAGAAAAAAAAAAAAAAAGGAATAATGACTATATTAATTTTCTTTTTAGTAATCCATGGACCCAGTAATTCAACCAGAACAGCTGGCATTCTTACTTCACTTATCAGCAAAAACTGAATAAGCAGACTGTTATAATGAAATCTCATGACATTAAAACATCATTAAAGTTATGGCAGTTACTGTTATGGGTATGCTGTAGAATAAAAGATTTCAAAAACAAATTATGGACTAAACAATGCTCCATAAGATTACAGAATAAAGCACTTTCCGTAACAAATCGATCAAGTAATAGTTATTTTACTCTGAGGCTAGGAATCATTCTGCCATAAAGGGCACCTTAGGCAACTTTGAAGACTCCACAGCTTTTGTCATCTCTTTTTCCTTTTCCACACACTAAGGTTATGGATGACTCGTCTCTTCAAGACCAAGGCAAGTTTTCCTCGCTTTTACTTCTGGTATATGAATAGCCGTGCTGCTGCAGTAACTGGGGAGCGTTGTGGCCTCAGTATATCATCATACAGTCTTTAGTATGATTAAAAGGGCTCTCCAGTTGTTTGCTATTTCATCCTAGAATACAAACATTACTTTGTGCACTACAGTAAAAGATCATTTTCCCCAGTCATTTCTGTATTTTATGCTCCTGTTGTTCCTTCTCTTCTATAATATATAAAAGTGCTGTTTTTCATGAATGCTAAACATACTGATCAAATCACAGGGACTTTTAATATCAAAACACTTCTCTGTATTTCTATCTGGTTTGTCATTGGTGTTTTTTCAGAAACCCCTTTGTAGGCCTGTTATTCCTCACATTTTTAGTGGGAAAATTTCTGTATCCAGAATTCTTTCGTCTCTGTGTTAAAAGGCCTGGGAGGTAGCTGCCTTCAGACAGTGAGCAGATGGTTTCATGTCAGCGTGCATTTTTTTTTCTCCTCTTCCTAACTGGTCATCAAAGGCCAAGCAATGCTCAAATGGAGCATTGCTGTTGATACAACCTAAATATTTCAAGTGGAGTAAACAAGATAGCATTGGATACTAAATCAATACTATTTTGCCCATAGTCAAACTTCCCACTGTTCCCCAAAGAGACCGTATGACTCGTATGACTGCCGTTTCAGTTTCACCTGGAAATACTTGTAAGTTGCAGAATTATGACATTTACATGTAAACACAGACAAAAATAATATTAAAAGTGCTGAAAGGGGGAAAAGAAATACCTTGATGAGCAAGACTTTATTCCAATGACCTCGACAACCCTTAACAGTATAATACCCTCAGCCTCCACATTAAAGCCTCCTCATCCTTCATCTAATAATGAATTAGATGAAAGTCATGATTTAACCATATGCCAGGGTAACTGGGAGGCAGAAAATTTTAGAGTGCAGAAGAACAAATAGGTAGGCTGCTATTTTCTAGAATTATCAAAGTATAATTTCACAAATCCCCGCAAGCTTGAGGAAGAGAATGCATTTGTGACTAAATTTAGGGCTTCAGCCACATGACAAAGGAGCCTTAAAACTGTAAGAAAGATTAGATTTTTTTTTCCAACTTTAATTGCTCTCTCTTTGGGTTAATCCAGCATTTTGGTAGGTTACTGGATATACCAGCTACTTCCTGATGATACAAGAATGATGGCTGGGTACATAACGAAATGATGGCCGAGTACATAGGATTAAAGATCTGTCTACCGGACAAGAAGGTTGGTACCTTACTAGACCTTGTACAGGATAAGCTGCAAACCATTTTTTCTATCTCTTAAAACCCCCAAATCCTCCTTCCTATGGAAATTTGCTTTCTGTAATGATAGAAACATTTTGTGCTCCTACAGATCTGGCTATTCCATTATATTTTATTTTACAATTACACTGCAAAACTATCCTGTATATCTTATGTTCACAAATAATACAATTTTGATCGTGTCTATCATGTAGTTCTTGCTGAACCATGACTTTAGGGAATGAAATAGGGTTTTTCTTTACCTTAAACCATAGAATCTCTGGTCTAAAAGCAACCACCAACTTTCTCAAAAGAACCTTGGATATACAGGAACCATGAAAGCTCCAGAGCACCTGATGCCTCTTTTTAAGCTTAGTCTCTACTTTGGAATATAATCCTGGGTTTTACCTTTTGTTCACTTCCAACAGCACAGGGGGGTATTGGGTCTGGGTAGAAGTGCTTCAGTACATATCCTGGGACACATCATTACACCAAAGAAAATATAGAACAATATTTGCTGCCACTAGACACATATTATCATTTAGTGATTGGAAAGGATTCTGGGGATTCTGCACGTACCCACTTTCCAGGAAGGAAAGAATTCTGGCAAACAGAGCAATTCTGCAATTTTGGGTCGATTAAGTAAGAACATATCATTAGCTTTACAATCCAGAGCTGGTCAAGGTATTAGAGTCTTATTTTATATTTTGTCAAAAAAGGTATAGGGTACCACTTCTTATTGTAAACACTGGCAGGAAAACAGCTGTAAGAAAATCTCCTTCCTCCTTTTAACTCAGCTGGCTGTATAAAAAAACAGAGAAGGCTCCCTCTCTTCCTTTAATATTTTAATATTTAAGTATGCAAAATATCTTTTTATTCTTCGGTGTCAAGCTTTCCATAAAACTTCAGAAGGTTTAGAGCATACACACCAAAACCACTGCTTATTACATTGACCAACACTGCCTCCCGACCTTCCACTTCCTCTGTGCATACACCTCTAATTTGTCTGACCTATGGAGCTTTTTTCTGATGTGTGTTTATAGAGTACTCCCCCTATGCTCCAGTGTCTTATGGCAGTACAAATAAACAACAACATGGAAACTACAGTGGGGCCCACAACTTTCTCACAGCACTGGGAATTAAATCCTGGGTGAGCTGGCATTAATAAAACATTTGTCTCTTGTTGATGACAGAATAGAACCTAATTACTTTTTTCTTTTAACACCAGGGGATGGATACATAGCAGGTACAATGTATATAAAAAACAATCTGAAGAAACACCAGTAAGCGCATCATTATGAACTAGAAATATTCATATAAAAATACTTTCCATGTAATGAAATTTAACTCATACACATAAACCTAAATTCTGCTAAATTATTCTAAATTATGCAGCTAGTCTCACAAACAAAGTCAAACTAAACAAACTAAACAAAGTCAAACTAAATATAAAAATGAAGACATACTACATATAAGCAAAGTTTTGCAGGATTAGAGCTACTAACTTGTATAGCTCTTTTAATCTGCAGCATCAACACCAAGAGATTAATAATGATTCTTTTTAGTTGGCTTCTCTTTCCCTTGTCTGAAATCCAATATGTTTTTCCATGGTCAGAATAGAATCAACCGATGAAGAAGTCACAGGAAAGTCCCTTTAGGTTCTGAGTTTTTTGAAGGACAGATTTTATCATAGAAATTCTGTTCAGAATACTGAATGGCATCTATTCCCTGGTCTCACCAAGGCAGAAGCTGACTACTAATTCTCTGTAAGCTTTGCTTCATGACCATTAATTTGACACAGCACTCCTCCGAGTTCTATTCCAATTCAAAACTTTTACTAGGGAAGTTTGTGCTCAGTGAAGTGAGGGTCATAGTTAATTTTAGATTATTTATATCATACCAATTGAGAAACTTATTAATAGCATTAGTTTGGTTCAGTTATGATTTTTTTTTTCCAGAAGCAAATCCTGTTTTATTTTGAAGAGGTCTAATAAAAATTAGACTGACACATTTATACAAGGAGCCCTGAATGTCAAGCTTCCCTGATTAAACATTTAGGGTGGCATGTCAAATTCTTGGCAAAGTCTAGAATTGCTCCAATTTTCCAGAATAGATTGGCATATACATAATGTCACCATTTATCACAAAGCTGCTGAGCTGCACTTTTAATGAAAAAGAAATCTTCTACTGTGGTAATTCAACACTGTGTGCATTTACATAGTATTTAAATAAAGACTAAATTTTAAGGTGAAATGTAAATTGTCTGATTGACAAAAGTAATCCTACTTAGCATTAAATACGATGTGATAATCCTATGCAATCAAGATCTCAGAAACATAAAGACAGCTTACCATTTATAGATCAGGAACTAATGATCAAAATATCTTTCATACATTGTTCTTTACTACCATATCAGGCAAAATAATGACAAACAGAGTAGAGGTAGTGTAATGTCTTCCATTCAACCCTTGACATCACCAACAATCTTCCAACATTTTTTGTTCATGGGCTCATGTTTTTAAATGAAAAAAAATTCAGAAATCAGCTTTTGAAAAAATAGACAAGTAAAAGTAAAAACATTCATGATATTTAAAAAAAAAGTCTTCATAATTTTTAATTGCACAATTGGTGAAGTGATTTGACTATAAAAATAAGCAGTTAGCAGAGAAATATTAATCACTAAATCAAAATACTCCAAGTGTTGAACAGTGTTTCCTGTTCAAACAAATATCCAGGCAATTCAGGCAGGTAAGGTGTAATGTTTTCACTCTTGTCATTATGCGTTGCCTTTAGCAACACAAGTAACTCCTTTTATATAGGCCAAAGATTTGGTAAAGCTTTTCTACTTATTCATTTACATGTCCCAGCAAGTGACAAAAATGTTCAGTCTCCCTTTGAGGCAGAAGAGTATCTACAGACACTGGGGGCTGTAAAAACGTATGCTTGAAGATACTTTGGAAAGTAAAACAATATACTATCACCTTTCAATAACATATGGCCAGGCTTTCTCACTAGTGGCATGAATTCCTAATTACCACTTGTCTGAATAATATTTAAATTTCAATATTGGACATGAAAAATAATATGCAGTATAACCCTTCAACAGTATTAACGTGCTTGGTTTTCTTATTTGGACCTGCAGGTGGTATTTCTTTTTCAGGCAGAGTCACATAAGAAAACAGGCACTCAAAAATAAATTTGTTGAGCTCAAAGTTACATTCAAATCTTATTCTGCATGTACATTGCTGTTCATACTGATCATACTTTGGCTTCAGAACAGTGACTGGTTTACTCAAGTTTATACTCTCAATGGTTAAATTCCTTAATTTATGTAATATATAAAAACAGTGCCTTTGCAAGACAGCAATAACATATACAGGCATATCATCTTGCATGCATCTCGACTGTTCTGATGCACTGTGTCTCCAAAACTGTGTATCTTCCAACTATTTGTTCACTGTTCAATTGCATGTTAGCTCAGTATTAGCCTCAGTTTATTTGTGCCTATACCATGAAGGTACGTAAACAATCTCCTTTATGTACAGCTTTCTGTCTATAGGTTTAGTATAGACAGAGCATATCTAAAGCCTTACTATGCCATACTTTTGTCTAGATTATATAAATGGGGGTAAAAGGAACAACAAAACATGTTGATCGTTTTTACACTGAATGAAGCATCAGAAATGCACTTCAGGTTATCACAAGTTCAGTGGAAGATATCTAGATGGCAGAGTGCATCCATTGTACAGACTAGGAGACCTGTAGTAGGAAGCATCTGTAACACATCAGGATCTAAGTTTCCAGCTTGTTCCTGGAAATTTCCAGAGAAGATAGCATGCCTTAATTTGCTTGAACATTTTGCTAGTAGAACATAGATATTTCTGCTAATATAGAAGAGTCTTAGGCTTATTTATCATGAGTAAACGTGATGGATGAGTTTCAAACATCTCATATTTCATTTTAGGTTTTGGAATACATTTACATGGACTAATATGAGGAGACTTGTGTAAACCTAAAGAAGAAATTGAAATAATATTTCAAACCCACTTGAAAGAATAATATCTGCCCTGTGGACTTTATTGGGTTACAGTGCCGATGCTTCATCTATTAATGCAGCAATTGATCTCAGAAAAGCCTCCCATTCACTTCCCTTGTACTCCCTTCTATCTGTTACCTTTGATCCTCTCCTCCTGTAGTGCATGCTCTTTGTATCATCTATAAATGCACGGTGCCAAGACAATGGTGCCACTCCGGTAAGATGCATTTGTTTCACTGCTAACCATCTCAAAGGAAGGATGTTTTATTATCCTAAAAGACTCAAAATAATAGTAACAGAAATCTCCCAGTTAGTTCAAATGTCCTGTTCTGCCATAAATACTTTGGGGACTATGGAAATATCTGGGTATGCTTTGCACACACAGCTTAGAAACGTAGTGTCATTGGAGAGAAGTTTCTTTCTAAAGCAGTTTCCAGGGTCAGCTGAAGCAATTTTTTAATGGAGCTTGAAATCTGACTGTTTTGTGGAATACTGACAGGGCTGTAGGAAGCAGAATTTGTCCTATGCAAAAGAGAAAAAATTTTCATCCACATGGAGCTGCATTGATGACTGTCTTCAAAGAACTCTCTTGTCCTTCTGGTTGATGTTTCTGTATCTGGAAAGTGGTGGGTTAGGACTTTCATGATGGGACTCAGGCAGACTTATGTTTAGAGTTGACCATCCAAGAAGAGAAAGAAAATAAGGACAAAAACAGTGAAAAAGAACACACAAGTTTTTGCTAAATTTAATGGTCAAACAGCTGAAGTGGTAATACCAATTATCTATAGAGCTGGAAGATAAATTCTTTCCTCATTCAGGTACGGTAAGCTATGGCAAATATAAGTCAGATCAGCCCTTTCCAAGAGACTCTTACTGTAGTTTCATTTTCTTTTGACAGCAAATGCTAAATCCCTGACATATTCTGTGTTAATTGTGTAATGCCACAGTGGCTCTAGGTTTGATCTGAGCACACTAAAGTAGTTATCACTACCAATAGCCATATATTGTAATATAGAAGTAGGAATTATCCCCAGCTATACACTGTTACCTGATAACTCTGATGGTGCAGAGCTAACAGCATGGCTGTCTCTTCTTCCTTCCTACTAGTCTTCCAGAGGTATTCCTAATGGGAAGTGAGCAGGGTAGGCTTACCTGTTTTATTTCTCACGTAAGAGCAATTTGACATCTAAGGAAGGAAGGAAAAAAGGTGTAAATAAAGAAATACAAAACCACCCCTGTGTAAATACACCAAGTTCATAGGCTAGGGATCTGTGCTGCATATACCAGTCACAGGATATTAATATGTTCATTCCTCTGGGCTGTTGGGGTGTCTCTTAGGAAATGCATCCCAGGGGTTTCATGTTCCCTGTTTATCTCTAAGGTTTAGATTGGTAAGATACACAATTCGGTCACAGAGTCTCCCCACTTACTGAACTATTGTTGTGCTTCATATAAGTCTGATCTTCATGGAGCATGAAAGAAGATGCAGACTAGCTAGGACTGAGTGACCCCATTGAGACAGGTGGAGTAAAATTCTTAAAGAATGCAGGTTAAATGTGAAGCAAACCCACACACACGTTTCAGCTAGGAATTCTGGTGTTTGTTCAACAATAGACTTGTACAATTAAATTTTCAAGGTTAAAACTAGCAGAAATATTTACAATTCCCTGAGAATGGAAAAATCACAAACTTTGATGCACTCTAAAATCACATTTGCAAATTTGATGTTTTATAGATCAACTTCCTTTCAAGCAACCTGAAAACAGACTTTTTAACTTCATAAACAATGTTTTACCATCACTCCCAGGAAACCTCTATTGTCAAAACTAAAAAGACTCCAATCAGCTATTTCATCCCGACTGTAATTTCCCTCCCCACAATTTTATGTTATAGTATATATAGGAGAACAAGGCTTTCCAGTGCAATATACCAGACAGATAAATGATGGCTAACACAGTTGTTCCACCACATAAATGTTTCCAGTAATTTATCCATCAAAAGTAGGAAGCATGTTTAATTATATTGTTGTACAACTGCTGCAGAAATATTTTATCCATCAGAAATGGCATGCACAGTGATGGTCTAGTGAAGTTAAATACTATTAAAAAAGAAAATAATTCATAGCAGAAAGTTCATGAATTTTCATTTTCTCTTTTGAAAAGACTGTAGTAGAAAAACCCAAAATCTGTGCTATGAAAGAATTCATTTTTCAGCACTATTAATTCAGTTTACTCTGGCATGAATACTGCTGCTTTGCAGAGCACGCCATATGTAAGACTAGCCGTTTCAAGGTTGAAGATGGGAGGGATTTCATTTATTAGATTTCTTCTGTTTCCTTTAATATCTCTTTTGGTAGGGAGGATCATTTAGGCTTTGTTTCAGATCAGGGCTTTTTACTCTTAGTCTTCATTACTGATGAAAATCTAGAGACCAACAGCATATTCATTTAATATACTATAGAATAATTCATGACAGAAAGAGTAAAGTAAAAGGAAAAAAAGAAAGAGCAAGCCTCCCTACTAAAAAGGGACATTAGTCATTGCTCTCTGTCATTTTTTTGGCAGCTGATGTTCTATGTTTTGTAAATCATTACATCTAACACAGCTGAAGCTGTAAAACTAATGTAGCGGGTCAGGGAAAACAACCAAAACAGGGTCAGAGAGTCTGAACCCCTGTTACCAGTTCAGTCAGTCTTGTGTCACATCACTTACTCTTAATTTTAGCATGCTAACTTATCCATACCACGGCTAATAAGAAATATTATCCTCTACACGCTTTCAGAGACCTTTGCTGCAGAAATATAAGAACTGGAAGTTTTGGAAACAAAAGGAGTAAGGCATTTTCTCAAAGCAAGTATTTTTAGAAAGACCATGCAATAAGATAATAGGATGACTATTCACATCACAGGAAGCGCAACGAGTAGCAATGAAAAACAAACCAGTAATGTGAAGCAAGAGAAGATAAAGGGCAAGAGGCAGTTATTAGTTTAGACATGTGAGACATTAAAAAACATGGCAAAGGGCTTGAATTTCATTCTGCAAAAGGTATGAAGGCAAAAAACCCAGAGTTGAACAGAAAGGATGAGTGTTGGAGAAGATGACGTATCAAGTATTCAAATTTTAGATACAAAGGAAGAAGGGACAAATTGTCCACAAGGATATGAACAGAAAGTAGGGAAGGATGGATTTTGATAATAAAATGGAAAGAAGGCTTCCTGCACTGCAAAAGAGAATAGAGAGGAGTCCAGAATCACATTGAGTGGATTAGCCAGAGCAAAGAAAACAATAGAGCTCATGCATAAAAAATACCAGTCATTGATCTAGCCCTACTGTACACCTTTTGTCATCTTTCAACCACAACATCATAACTGCAGCTGTATTACTTTCAAATGCAAAAATGTTACCATTGATTTCTTGAATCTGCACAGGCATGTATTGGAAAAGGGGCTGCTCATGCTGTCTTTAAAGCAGTTTAGAGAATAGAAACTTAACATTTTCTATAATAACAACTAAGGACTAATGTATGCAATAAAATTTTTTATGGAATGATCTCCATCTTACTGCATAAAACTAGTATTTAATAAAGTTATATTCATTTCTCCAAACTTACAGAATATTTATCTACAAACCTCAGAACCAAATACAAATAATTCTTGAGCAGTCTTATTATGTATCTCTTTCTGTGATTCATTGATTTTTTTGGAATGCATTGCCTGGTCTTAAACCTAACACAGAATGAAAGGAAAATGTCATCCTAAAGGTCAAATATCCAAACTAAAGAAGGTTTTTAGAGATAGGAATTAAAACCAGACATTTTAAAGAAACCATTATGTGTTTTTAGCTGACAACTACATACTGTGAGAAAACTTGGACAAATTTAGAGTGAGCTTCAGCAGATATTTTCATGAAAAATTATTAAAGTTACAATAAAAAAACTGAAATAATTTATTTTGTACATGAAACTAAAAACCCATTTACTTGTAAAGCCATTATCATGTTTTGGAGGTTTATGAGTGTTTCTGACTAAATGACTGGGTTTTCTGGGTACTTTTCACTTTATGCTTTTCCATATTTTTTTAAAATATAAAATTCACATAGAGAGCTCCTAATATCCAACTAGTGACATTAAATTAGGTAAATATGTCAGAAAAAAAGCTTTTACTTTAAACAAGATGAAAGAATTAACACTGTATTTTCCAAACAGCTTCCATTTATATTTCCGTTGAGGCATCCAATTCTCTCATGAGATTAATAAGTACTCATGGTGACATTAAGTCCAGTACTAGGTTCAGCAGAAAGCTGTTCCTGAACCTGAATATTCAAATAAGACTGAAGTGATATACCTATATCTAGAGTATAATATACACAGCAATCTATTTTAACCCAAGTTTCCCCTTTTTGAAGTAATATGTTAAGACTTGTTCATGAGGTGTCTGAAATAAGATTCTATCATTCACAGATATGGAAACTGAACTTGAGCCCCTGGAAAATACCTATATGCAGCAAGGAACGGGGAATGACTAAAGCCCAGCTATCTTGATTTACTTTCGTTACCATTTACTCCCAATGTGAGTCATTCAGACATTAAAACATGCAAACAAAAAAAAAAAAAAAAAAAAAAAAAAGAGAAAGAGCGTATTTGCTCAAGAGACCAGCATTTCCTGTGGATCAATATAATACAGGACATTTATGGTTTCATCAGTTTTAAAAGATGAAGGCATAATTATTTCTCATTTTAAATGAACATAAAGTAGTAAAAGGGAAGATCTATAGATGTTTGCTTTGTTTCTGTAACTGTATTTCACCTCCTTGATGTTCAATATATTTTTGTATTTTCTAGTTTTTGGTTGTCCAGGAAAAGTCCCGAGGACCCTTAACTGCACTTTATATACTTTAAATAAGCATAGCAAGGTATTTCTAGGAAGGTCCAAGTTTCTGAGCTTTCCAAAAAAGTAATTTCTCATACACAGACAAGGAAATATATTGTAAACTACTACTATTTAATTATAGGTAAGTAAGAAAGGAAGCCTTTGAGTTCAGGGAAAAACCTTGGCTTTTTCCTACAAATACCAGAAGATGACAGCATTATGAGCAATGCAGAGAGTTAAAGCTTCAGAGGTCTTACTAGTGTCCATACTTATTTAATGTGCAAAAGAAAAACAGTATTACGTAGATAATGATACATGGTAGAATTTAACAATTAGTAATAAATTGTCTTGGAATTTTTTGACCATTTCATAAAAGATATAAATCCTATTAAATTTTAGAACAAGATTAAAAAGGAAAAATAAGGAAGCTTTGCACTTCTCTGGAAAGTTCTAAGGGACTTATTTATCAAGTTACAAAAAAATAACATTAGATTAGGAAAGAGCCTTCCCAAAGCATAACAGCATCAGAATATGATTTCTTAAAAGCTGGACTAATTTAATCATCAAAATACTATATTTCTAGGTGCACCTTTCTCCTGGAAGCTAAATCTATAAGCGTACCTGGTAGACATTTCCTTAAAGAGTTTGTATCCTATTAATCTGACATACAATTGACATACTACTTTACCTTTTATTTGGTGATCAAAAAGCCTCCCAGCTTTCTGTCAACATGTCTTTGCACACAAGAACAGTGAAGTTAAGAGTTTTCCGATCTGGTTAGCTATGAGCAGCTACTGCATATTGACAGCTGCTTTCTTGAACACAGAGGTCAAAACCAGAGACGTTTTGGTTCATTTTGGTGTGTATTTATATATGTGTGTGCGCGCACCATATACATATATATGTCTGTGTGTATACATCAAAACGTGTTCATACATATATATATATATATATGCACATACACACATCCTCACTCAATGGAAGAGTAGAGGACTTAATTGAATGATCAAAGTTTCAAGTAAATAGATAAAAGAGATTAGCATTTGTGAAATGGGGTCTCCAACAACCCGTCTGCTGAGACAGGTATAAAGAAACCTGACTGGCCAATTGAGTTAAGAATATTATAAAAACTACATCAAAGAACTGAACTTGTGGACAAGATGCTTTGGAGTAAAAAGAAACAATTACAAATGTCATTTCAGCAAAGCTGTTCCTAACTGCATCCTATAGAGAATGAAAAATGTCTGTTCTGATAAAAATTTTGTAAAAATTATTTCATGGCTTCATTATGGGCTTTGTTCAAAGCCCATTTACAACCAGTGACAGATTTTCAGCTCACTTCAGTGGTTCCAGAGCACAGTGTATTTTACTGAAAGAGGAGAGAGACAAAATCTTCCTCTCTTAACTTCTGTCATTGAATACTAGAACTGTGGATCTGTGAGTATCATCTTTGGTGTTTCCTAGCATTTTTTTTTTTAAGGCAATGATTTTATTATCTGTAATTTTGACGAAATATAATCATTAAGGCTTAATTTTCCATGCAAGATTTTTTTCATCTGTTTTGTCTTGATTTTAGCAAAAACATTTTAGAGAAAGTGTGTTGTTCCCTAATATTAAAAGAAAGTCTTACTGATGATTAAATGTCATCAACTATTAATTGGAAATTTATAGCAATACTGTGCTTTCAAAGCAGGCAGCTAAAATATAACAGGCAATGTTCTTATAGGAATCATGAGCTACCTGTACCTGTGGAAGTCTGCGCAAATTATCTGCTTTCAAACATACAAATGTCATGTGCTCAGAAAAGACAGCTTTACTGTAACTGATAAATTTCATTTGTACTAAGAATGCTTCAGACTGAGGCCACCAGGTTTTTTCCTGGCACCATCTGAGGACCATGTAAGTTTCAAGTCTGTTTATTAATTCTGATAATAGGAGCGTGTCTCCTCAGCCTCAGTTCTTGCTTCCTTCCCCAACCTCAGCTTCCCTAGAATAAACCTGACATTATAACACCACCACAAAAACAATCTCAGAATTAAAGCAGCTGAATAAAAACCCATAGGACTAAATCATATTATTTCCTTAGCTACTGAAGTCCTATGTGCTAATGAACAGGCCATTTAAAATAGATTTTTCCTGCATGGCCATTAAATATGGACACATAATTAGTGATCACCTGATTTCTGACCTATGATCCTGATATGCAGACATACTGAATAGTAACATCTGCAAGAGAAGTCAGCAGGAGCTTTGCTTTAAACTGCTGTACCATTGAGCTATTTGTAATGCTAAGTAGTCTGGAAAGCAGGTCGTGGGTAGCTCAGTTTGTCAACCAAACTGAATGGTATTTTGACCTTAATCTCCATGTATGACAGTATATGACAGTATGTCACTTTCTCATTTTGCAAGGCAATCTGAAAATAAATATTTTTGAAACACATAAAGCAGAGATGTTTGCCATAGAAAAGCAATGAAAGACAATGCTGGAAATTCTGGAGTTGGAATAGGTTGATACAACACAAATGGAAGTAGAAAAAAAGCAAAAAGAAATTCACAAGTTCATCTGTTGAATCCAAGCACATTTTAAGATTTGAATCTCTTCAGGAAAACCAAATTTGAAAAAAAAGCCCTGGGCATTTTTATAATGTGGAGGTGGATTGAATGATTAACAATCTAGAAATTATTTCCTTCCTGAAGTTCACAACTGATGTATGACACATAAATGAACAAATGAAAAGACAGAAAAAAATATCCCCATCCAACTCTCTCCTCTAGGATATGATTTTCTAGTATATAAGAAGAGAACTGACTTTTATTCTTCTACCTGCTCTCCAGAGCATAATAGCTAGAAGATCTTTGATCTTTAACTGCTGCTTATTCACCAGTTTTTTAACAGTATAGTATAAATAGTAAAAATGACTGATGCAAATATGGGAATTTTGTTAACTTTGTTAACTAGTATTGCTTACTGTAATGGTTGTTAGAAATTAAATATGCAGCAGATTCAATATGTCACTTAAAATGACATTTTCATTCCCGCAGTAATGAAAGTGAATTAAATATATTTTATCCTCTGTGGTAATTCTGCTCATCTTTTAAATCTAGGCTCAGAAAAAGTTTTGTGCATATCTGTCACTATAAACAGCTTTCCTTCTCTTCAAAAGAAAGACAGGTTCTCTTAATTTTGTTTCTCCTGTTGCTTTTACCTTCTCTTGCTGCTATAATCATAATTGCTGTCAAGATCCTTTTCTTCAGGGAGCTGGGAAATACAGACTGCCATTAAATGTTATTTCATGACTCAACATTACTGAATTAACTATAAAGTTACCTGCTACTTTTCAGCTGGAAGCTTTTGGAACTGCAGGAATTTGAGCAGGATCATTCTTGCTCACTGCTTTGAGCTTTAAGCTCCAAAAATCTCCAGACTCAAATGAAATTTGGTTAAAACAGACAATTGTTAACATTCTTGTCAACAAATCTAAGCTATTAATTCTTTTCCAAGGCTTTTGACAGAGCAGATGAATCTAAATTTAAATCATCAAGGACTTCTCAAATTACTTGATGTAGATAAAATATATCATTTCAAAAGAATGATTAAGAAACTCTCCAGCCGAGGCATTTCTGTAACGTGTGCTCATACTGTGCATTTGCTTCAAAAATAGATGTATAAAAGGAAAATATGAATTGACAAAGCTGCAAGTCAAAATTAATCAGGTCATTCGCTGAGAAACCCAAAAGAGAACTTAATTAGATATGAATTGTCTAATAATTATTAGTATCTCTGATGTACATTTTTTTTGACACCTATTACTAAGGGTACCTATCACTGTTCTAGCCTTATAACTAAAATCAGGAACATCCCCCTGCAGTCCTATGTTGGCTTCCAGCTATCTACATAATATATTCAAATTCTTAGCTGTTAATGTGATTGTCAACAGAGCTGACTTCTTTGTAAAAATTTTCTGGCAAATTTTTAGTGGCTGAATTTCCTGTTTTCAAGTATGTTTGAGTTGAATAAGTTTGACCCTACATATTCAGATACCTTGCAGTCTCAGGTACCCACTGCTGTCCCTGATTGTTTTGGCTAATATCAATACCTTTTCATTCTGACACCAGACAAAAAGCTTGCTCTATGTCTATGCTAAGGATTCCTAGGTATAGCAAACTTTCACCTTCCTTTTAACTTTCCACCAACACTTCTCTGTCTGACATAACATCTAACTTCAAACTTAGAATACTGCCAGTTTCAACACAGTGGAAATTAATATATAAATATGAAATATGCACAATACCTTTTCCATAGTCAGATGATAGATTTCTGCCTGCTAGACTCTGAATTTACCTTATCCAGGATTCAAATATGTCAGAAGAAGGAAGAACTCACAAGTTATCCTTTTAGGAAGAGTAAGCAGTACATGTAAGCTATGCATTTAGATAAAAAGATTATTTGGATAACTAAAGGCAGAAATCTACCCCTGTATTTATGATACGTACCTAAATAAATGCGTGATTTTCAGCACTCAGAATAGGTATGTGGGGAAAATACTATCAAATACAGATTTGTGAACTAAACTGAATATTTGAAAACATTAAATGCAGTATTTTTTTCCTATAAGTACCAAGAAATATCCTTCAATTTTTCCCAAAAGACATATTTATGAACAGATTAGATACGCACGTGTCACTATAGCAGTTGGGTCTAAAAGGCCTTTCAGGGTCTTCAACAGCAATGAATTTATCTGTTTCTGATTTTACATACATCTTAGAGTGAAATTTTAGCCCCTTTTTCATTTTAAAGACAGTTACTGTATTGTAATGAAGTACTTACCTCAGACAGTGCTTGAACAGAAACCTTCCAATGGTATGTGTAGCACTGTGGACTGGCATATCAAATGCCTGGGTTAGACTGGTCACTTATATTCTACTGAAAAGTGAAAGGAGAAAAAGTGAGGATGAAAAGAAAAAAAGTAGGATAGTTTCCCTTAAACTTAGATGAGATGTTATGAAGAAATAATCAAGCTGGAACTTATTTGAACTTCTCTGTCTAAATCAATACTGGAGTAGTCTGTCTTTGCAGTGATAAGACAGGAAGATTCAGCCTTTCTATTGGGCTCAAGGCAGAAGTCATAGGTTGAAGTGTAATCAAAAATTATCTCCTAGCTCTTCTTTTTTTATTTTTTCTCTGAGAGGTGAAGCTTCAATCGATGGTCTCAGAGCCTCAGATTATCTGTCAGACAGAGAATAGCTGTCTCAAGCAGTGAGGACCTCTAATCAAATATTGACAGATGAGATGTTGTGGGTGATAAAAATAGATTTAAAATCCAAAGTGACATTTTTTGATTAGAATCATAGCCTAACTGTTAAAGTCATGATGTAAGATAAATGATACAGTCTAAGCCTTCCAATCAATTTATTACCTTTCCTAAATATAATGAATATGAGTTTTCTACTTAAGCCAAGGTCAAACCCTCACAAATTAACCTAAATAGCTTCATATTTTCCTCTAGATTGATAAAAAGACATCTGTTCATGACAAAAATAACTTGTACTTGATTTGAAAAAGTTTGAAATGAATGTAGAGGATAGGAAATACCAGTAGAAATCGTCATGCTCTACAACATTTAACTAGTATACCATTTTAATTGAACCCATGGTAACAATGTAATACTTAACAGCTCACCTAAAGAGATTCCTATAACTAGAAAATATTGATCAGCTTCAAAACTCAGTTAAAACTTCACTTACATTAATGCAGTAAGTTGTACTGCCCATAGGAGTGTGTTAGGTAGCAGAGAAAAAACCACAGCTTAAACCGGAAAAAAACTGCCACCAACTAACCACTGAAAAATTCAACAAAAGTCAAAAGAATTGTATCTACTCAGAATTAAATAGCTTTAATATAAATCCAGCTTGAACTGCTGGGCACAGAGTTCATGGGTCCTAGCATAAGCCTACTAACAGATACTATTGGTGGAGGAAAAAAGGGAGAAGCAAGTCTTCAAACAGAACCCCCCAAAAGTGCTTAAATTAATACAAAAATGTTACCTTTAATATGGCAATGATGACCTTGATGCTGCTTTGTTATTAAACCATTTAAGCCTGTGCATTGCTCAATTTCCTAAAAAGCACAGCACACTTTAAAGGTAAAAAAAAAAAAAAAAAACCCAACCAAAAAGCACAAACCCCATAACTGTTCACATATTTAGCTTTGGGTTCCTGAAGACTGCAGCCATTATCACAGGGGAGTTCATAAAATCTGCTGTAGTGTGGGAATCAAGGAGAGGGGGAGAAGGAAGATGCCAGGCGATCATTTTTGTACAGATGCATCACATATCTGCACAGAGTGTTTCAGCCCAGGAAATATCCTTCCCAGCAGGACAATGAGAAGCAATCATCATCCGAACGATCCAACATCAGCCAAGGTTAATATGAAGTGGCATATCAGAAAAAGGCGAGTGTTAAAGAAAGGAGGTAGTTTATGCCTGGAATGGAGACGTGGTCAACTGTGTGATGCAGGGAGCCCAAACAGTGTAGTAAGTGATGTATGATAGACGTGCAGTAACAACAACCAATTAGGAGGTGTATGACACCACATACATCCCAAAATATCTTGCTATTTGATGTACATCTCAAATATAGGAATACTGGGGAACTGAGAAATGCATAGTCTTCTGTGACTAAGTTTATCACTATTGCCAGAAGAAAGAAGAGTAACAAAAAGTTGTTGCAGGGTAAGACAAATGGATGAGAAAGCTGTGCTCTGGAGTCAAGGGACAAAAGTCAACATAGATCAGTATCTTGAGGCCATACTCATCTAGCCAATACCAAGGCTAAAATACAACTATGATTCAGTACAACTATTATAAAACATTTTGGTTTTATAGGCTGAATATATTGTGGAACACATGGAAACTTAAAGTGGAACTTTGTTTTGGATTGATTAAGTATTTTCAAAGCACTGTGGTCATGTAGTCTAATTCACATGAGAAAATTCAATGGTAGACTAACATTCCTTTAAACTGTTAAAATGGTATGCCAAATAGACACCTACGTTTTCATGCTAACTCAAACTCAGTATCTGTTAACCTAGGATATGATAGAATAAACTTAACCTCTTCAATTTTATTAAAAAAAATATGTTTTTGTATAAACATTGTGCAAGTAATCACAAATTTATTATTTTGAGCAATTTTTAGATAGTGTAAATCAAATACATATACCCACTGCTTGTATATAAAAATATATAAAAACTGAGGTCACAACTATATAAACAATAATTTAAATGAAAGTTTCTTTCATTTATTAAAGTACAATCAAGAATATAATGAAAATCATCAGAGCTAAACTAATAGCAACAACAACCATAATAATAAAAAAAATAATAATCCTATTGTGGGACACTAGGGCAATATCAGCATTTAACAGTTCTCAGGAGAAATATATTCTCCTCTCCAGCCTCCTTCCAACATCCAAATAAAACCTTATCGATATAAAGAAAGTTTTTTAACACCAGCAAAGACAATTCCCTATATTTTCACTAGCATACTTCAAGAAGAAATTTTTTTGAGAGTATCAGAATAATTCCAGCAAGGCATGGCTTACAATTTAGTGCATATCTAAAATTTAACTAAACAATTTGGCCTGTGATTTCTCTCTTGCAATGCTTGAACTTTTATCTGCTTCGCCTGTTTATAGGCTTTGTTGTTACAAGGCCATCATGCTCCTTATAAGCAAAATATATGAATTAAGTAAGTCTCACAGCATCCGTTTTAAGCAGAAAAATGACATCCAGTTTATAGATAGGGAATTTAACAAGTTCACTGAAGTCAAATCAAGGTCATATGCAGTCAGCTGTAGAACTGCCACTGAATTCAAGATAAATCTCAAACAACAATAAAGCTCATGTTAAATTGAGAGGAGACTAATGTTGCTTCAGTCTCCAGATTCACAATGCTGGACACTAACTTCTAGCTACAATGTTTTTGAATTAACACTGCCTTGATTCCCCACCCCCACCCCCCACCCCCTTGGGTTGTTGGTTGCCAACACTGCTCAGTTTAAGAAATAAACCAGTGAGTGTAAAGGAATTAAGAGAAAAGATTAGTAACACAGGGGTTAAACTAAACTACTCTGATTCTCATCAGAGCAATTCCACAGTGTGGTTGCTCTGACAACTGCAACCATGGCACAGAGATTTATTTCACTACATTTCATCTGCCTCACACCCAGACTTGTTCTGTGATTTTTCCACAGTGTAAACTAGTTTAGATTAAGAACAAGTAAGGCAGAGGCCTGTCACTTTGATGATTATTTTCTATCCAGGCCTCAAAGGACTAGAGTTACAGAAACAAAAGTTTTAAACATTTTGGAGCCATAAATTATATATTTTCTAAATCTTTTTTATCCAATGAAGAAACATGCTAATTTTCACACTTCTATTATGCATGCATTACACCATGTGGGTATGCAAAGGTATTTCTGCAAATCTGTCCTTTGGTCTTTTTCTAGCTAGTCTACAGCCAATAAAGAAACAAAGATCAAGTTATGGTGGAGAAAAGGGTTTGGGGTTTTTTTTGGTTTGTGGTTTTGTTTTGTTTTTTTTTTTTTTAAAATTATACTTAAAACATGCACTGTAAAAATGCACTTGCTTTTTCCTGGATGAACATTTAGACAGACATACAGTGAAAATTTTCTTTCTAATTTATATGTTCCGATAAAGATTCTTGCTAAGCATCCATAGGTTATCTCCTCCACAGTACCTTTTCTGGAAGTTTAGCACTTAATGGAAGTGATGCACATAATTTCCATGTTCTTCCAAGCTTTATTTCTCTTTTGGACCAATAATGCCCAAAGCGTTTGGTTAATCAGTAGATACCTACTCTGGTTCCCTCTACAAAGCAATGAGCTGTCAAATAAACTGCATAATTGTTAATTCCTGATTTTATCTATAGTTCTGATTTTGATAGTTTTCCTTTAACACATAACATTTACAGTCTAAGGTAAACCATTCATAAAATAAGATATCTTATAAGCAGGAATGTGCTTTACCTTCACCTGAAAGTGTTTTTTTCTTCAAATTCCAAAGGCATTTCTTTCACTGACTTCAATTCACTCAACAATTTTGATATTTTCCTCAAAATCTGTTTTTACTAAGAGATACTAGCAATCACATTTCTCCAGCATTATTTTGTATTTCTTCCCAAGCTACATATGTCACCTGTTTATTTAGCAGGGCACATTTACTAAGCCTTGTACCTTTAGGTAAAAGCTAACAATAGAAATTCCTCCACTGTGTAGAGATTGTCTATACACTAAGCAAAACTCAGATTTTATGTTTGGAGAGTTTTGTAAGTTTTTAAATTATATGACAGTTTGGAATGCTCTTTAGTAATAACCCCACACAGGCAGGTGTATTTAGCCCCAAAACAACACCCTGTTCACTGTCTCCCAACCTCGCTTTATTACTGGAGCATGCATGCCAGTAAGCTCCCATATTTCATTATGCTGACTTGCATGATACACTTTGGCTTCTCACCACAGAGTGTGTACAGGTGATTGACAGACGAGTTTGGCACCTGTCCTAACACTGGATGACTATCACCCGCTTATTGACATTATCTATATCCTCACCAGTGGGTTTCAGCTGGAAGGCAGTGCTTAGACACTTGCTTGTATTCCCATTTAAATGAGTGAGCACACTAAAACCCAGCTCCTTTGTGCGGATGGTGAAGTTGGGGTGAGTTACAACTCAAGTAAGTGTCTAGTTAATTGTGCAGTGAAAACATGCTGCAAAATATCAGTATCAATTTGAAAGCCACTTGCAAACACTAACTGAATTTTTCTCACTGCAGCTAAAGGAACTGGAGCTGTTTTAACTTAGATACTGACAGAAAACAGAGTGGAATAAGGTAAACAGAAGTAGGTTTTTAGCTTTCTTTTAAGACCAAACCAAACAACCTTTTCATACCTTCATGTCGTCCAATAAAAAAATTGATTAAGGTGTTATTTAAATTTACATAGATGATTAGTGCAAAAGATTGCAAGGACATTTACTTAATTAAAAATGAAGCTTATTTTATAAACCAGGCTTCAATTCAGCTTAAGTGAATCCAAACCAATCACAGTTGGTGTATTACATAAGGCTCTGGATATATCTGAAAAGCTCTTTACTTATGATCATACTTATGAGCATGACATATTACCTGATCTAGCTATTGGTCATATTATTTAAAAAAAATTTTAAGCAGAACACTCCATTAGCTATAAAGAAATTATCTGTTAAGGAAAAAAATGGTGCCATATGACTGATAAGTTTACCTTTCAAGAAGACTTGGAGATAATTATTTATTTATTCTAATTTGACAACACAAATACTTACGATATCTTTAGTGTCAGCTTAGCAATTTCTGCTACACAGCATTACTTTTTTTTACCTTCATAGAGAACTCATTTGCAGGAAAAACCAAACATCTGAATGGTGAGACAAGCACAGTTTAAACTTTCATGAGTTAATACAGCTCTTGGGTTAAGTTCTTCCTTGTGTAAGCAAAGCTATACAATGATACTACACTTCTATGAGCAGCTTAAATTCTTTTTCTTTACACTAAGCAACCAAATTCTTTCTTTTTTTCTCTTGTCAACATTTTTTTAAGACTGATGTTAAGATGACAGAATTCAAAAGTAAGTTTAACAAAGATAATAACACAATGAAGTTGTCCCATAGATTTTTAAAATTTGGAAACGTCATTCTCACAAATACAGCATGTGTCAAAACACCAGGGTATTCAGAGCTCCGATTGGCTTACGATGATTTATTACAAGCAATAATTCTGCATTCCTAGCAGTTGCTAGGGCAAGGCTGTGCTTGAGGCCTGCGCACATACATATTGGAATTAATGGAGCAGCAGCTCATGCTGCTGCGAACAGCTGGGGGACCTTAACTTGTTTTTCTCCACATTTTTGGATTTCATTTGTTTCTGGCAATTATGGAATGCAATAAAAGAGACAATGGTGAATGAAGAGAAATGGACCTATGTAAAACAGGAAAATCTGGACAACATAATATAGTGGTCAACAAAATATGCTCCTCTGATAATGTAGATAATTTATTTTTATATTTCACACTCTTCTACCTGTTCTGACCTCCCCCTAAATGCTTTATATGATGTCAGTAAGAGTAAAGATAGCTGCGGGCATGTCCGCAAAATACACTGGCAGCTTGATACAGACCTTCAACCTCTTGCTGATCAAGTCTCCCTCACAATCAGAAGGGGAAAAAAAAAAAGCTACTTTAGCTGGGACAGCGTGTTGCTAATATGGTCCTATTGTTTCTAGACCGGTGCTGCTATTGCCTCCAGGGCTCTCAAAAAATAGCACTGCAGTAGGCTGTGAGGATATGCCACCCCTGGTTTGCACCTGCTCTGGAATCTCTTTCCTCCTGAAACCACTGTTGTACTTAAATTGTGCTCACAACAGAAATTTATTGGTGATAGTTACTGTGCACAGCTCTACAGCGACAGCATATTCCTAGGGCAACCAGTACATTCTCACTTTTTAAGTTCTTAGCAAAATAAACTAAAAAAGAAAAAAAGGAGCAGTAAATGTAAAACAGTGCACTTCAGAACGGATTTTATTAGCACTGCATCCAGTTGCTGCAGAACATGAAAACAGTTGTGAGCTGCTGTTGGGGAGTGCTCATTAGGATCAGAAAGAGGGAGGCAAACATGGGTGTTTCAGCAGCTGAAGAGAGGCTGAAGGACAGCTGCGGAAACTGGAACGTACATGATGCTTCATGCAGAGACTGCGGGTTCTGCAGCTGCTTAATTCCCTATGGAACATCCCTTTTCTCATGAATATTCCTTTATTCACTGTATCTCCTCCAAAGGGGCTGGCAATGCCACATCACAGGATCCTGTCTAGTACTCTTCAGGGTCTAACTTGCTATTGCTTTTTAAGGCAGCTAAAGCTCTGAAATGATTGCTTATTGCTGGGGCATCTTTTGATTGCTCTCCTGTCTTCCTTAGGCTATTCAAATGAAGGCAGCAGCTGCATTTTGCCATTGACAGTCATTTATGCCTAAAGGCTCATGTTTCCTGTCAAAAGCTGGAAGCAGTGATTGTATATGATTTTTGTTCTTTATTTTAATCGTACATCACCAATACGTTTTCATAGCATTTTCCATCTAGTAATGACTTTATTGATCCATTCTTCAGTCTTTCATCTTTCCATGCATCTAAGTACACTGTAACAAACTTCAGCTGATCATTTTGTACCTTAAATTGCACATAAATATATATTATAGAGCAAGTCAATAATCACCCAATATCAACAGGCTTACTATACAAGGGCCCAGGACAGAGCCAGGCATCCTTAGCTGTCACTGGAAATAATCACAGCTAAAAAGAAACAGAACTAGGTTGCTACCATCTGCTTGGTCTGATTCCCATTGTAGAATCAAAATGAAAAGAAAAGCAAGAAATGCAAAAAAAATAAGGAAACATGAAAGAAAAATAAGCCTATGACCACAATAACAAACAGTAAAAAAAAATCTTCCTTACTTTTTACTTAATAAGAATATTAATTCAAGTGCAGTGATTTTAACCTATATATTTTTTCCAGAACATATTGTTTGACATTTAAGAACTTTATGCGCTTACATTCTAGACATCCTCATCAAGATAAACTGTAATATCTAAATATACTTACTTTCCTCTGATATACTGTCTTGTTTTTTCTCTGATGGTTTTCCAAAGAATCAAAGATATTAGTGTTGAAATGAAAGCTTCTTCTACTGCATCCACGCTTTCAGTTTCTATCACATTCTACTGCTACACAGCCCACAGTGCTGGATTTCTAATATTGCTAATATCACTTCCATAGCAACACACTAAGATATCATAAACTTGGCATTATGGCTTTATTCCTAGATTAGGTCTAAGGAGGAGCTGATTTCAAAAGGCAGCTTGTATCAAAACATACATATACATAATAATCAAAAGTAATTGCCAGTAGGATACAGATAATGGCTTTCAGAGTACTATAAATCAGACTTGCAAAAAAGATGTTCCTCTTCAAATCTGACAAGAGCAAAGAACTTGTTTTCTTAGTGATGTTTAGAATATATTTCCCCAGCCATCCTTGAAGACAGTAGCATATAAACACAGGTATTTAATTCCTAAGAAAGATAACATTACTTGTGTTTTTTACATGCTGGATTCAGTCCATTACACATTGGCTTCAATGCAGTGTAAAATGAGGGCAAAATCTGGGTCCGTCCTTTGAGTTGCATATATTAAGAATCCACAAATAACAGAATGAACGAATGAATGAGAAGAAACTCAATTTGAAAAAAAACAGCAAGGGAATTTTATTAATATATCTTTTTACTTTTAAGCACAAAATGTAATACATTAAGCAGAACACATATCATTTTGGTCAGCATTCTGGCATATCTTATGATATATAATTACTAAGGGCAAATGGGCTCCACTTCTTACTTCCTGGCTGGAATCCTAAGTAAAATTATAAAAGGAAGATAATGCAAGCAACCATACAGAGGCTGTACTTCTGTGTTCTTTGAAAATGGCCAAATGTCTCAGAAACAAGGGATGTTATTTTAAGACTAACTAAATCTACATTAGTTTTACTCTGTACGCTTTTCATCAGTAGCAGTCATGACCACAGAGAAAAATACTTCTCCTCTATCAGTTTCAACACCTCCTTTAATTGGGGTTCATCAGGAAAAGAGAATGTCCAGACCTCTCGATAATGAAGTAGCACATGGAAAATGAAGAACTATTGTCTATTTCTAATGCATTCAAGAAGGTTCCTCTTCCAGCTCTAGTTTAAAAGGGCATGTTCTGCAAGGATCAATTCAAGGTCAAAAACCAGAAAAAGAACAAGACTCTTTCAGCAGAGAATACTTCAGGATCTGTGCTAATACCTGCTTTGTTCAATATATTCACAACTTGTCTGGGAAGGTGAAGAACAAAGTTTCACAATATGAGGTTATTTAGGATAGTGAGGACAGGAGCCAACTGTGAACAATTTCAGGTAGGGGGAAGACTGAGCAATTGTACCACAAAATGGCAGATAAAATTAGGTGTAGCAAAATAGATATACAGTGATGCATATGGAAAAAAGAATCTGAATTTCACGTACAAACCGATAGACTCTATGCTTTCTCAGGAGTGCAGTTGTGGGGTTTTCACTACATCAGCTCAAAGATTAGTAGCAGTGAAAAAAATGAATCAAATGCAAGAAACAATAAGGAAAAGAACAAAATAAAAAACCATTGTCATGTTGTCATGGAAATGCTTGATGCACCGGTGTCTTGAATAATGTATGCAGTCAGATTACAACACAGTAAGTTTATGGAAGAAGTGGGAAACGTCCAAAAAAAAAACAACTGGTATGATTTAAGACTGGGGTGCCTCAGTCTGGAAAAGAGGCAAGAGGAAAAAAGATGGGCATCTATATATTATTAAAAAAGGTAACAGGAAAACAATAATTAACAGTCTTTTCCAAGAAGTATGGAGGATCAAATTAAACAAGAATTCAAATGGAAAACAAGTATAGGGGTTTTTTTGTTTGTTTGTTTTTAACTGCATGGGCACAAGTTTAGTTAATCTCTGGAACTTCTTGCTGTAAGACGCGGATACTAAAACCTTATGTGGGTTAAAAAATAAACGCAAAATTGAACAATATAAGGACTTTTAAAAAGCTGAGAAAATAGCTTGGCCTCATGACTACATGAAGCACAAATTGTTGTGGGCTGGAAGAAGTATGCTTGGGCATTCACGATAACCTCCTGCCTTTGCCAGGGCATCCACTTCTCATCTCCGCCAGAGGTGGAATGCTTGGCTAGAGAGTCTCTCTTGGGCTGACCTCATCTAGCCACTCTTCAGTTGTTACATTCTGTCTTTTCCCTCCAGCATGTATCACCCCTCTTCTGTCACAGCAGAAGGGTTGAAAGTGTTTTGTACGTTTCTGAGAGAACACAAAACCCCTGACCTGGCTGTACAACCTTACCTGCATGGGCAGGGTAGGTTATCCTCTTGCCTTAGCACACCATGAACTAGATCATCATCTGTTACTTGTAATTAAATGTGTTGAGATCAGGATGCTCACCTGTTTACTCACTTGTTTTCAATTCTATATTGTTTCTTCTGGGATTTAAATAATCTTACCATTGTTGAAACAGCCATACCAAGCAATTCAGATGAAAGAGGGGAAGGAGCAGAGAGCACACTGTGGGAGGACTGGATGTACAGTTTCACAAACTACAAGACTCAATGACCAAACCCACAGTGAAATCTCATATAATCAGTCATGGCTTTTATAATGCACTGGACTGTCACTGGTCCCTGTGACTGGCATTTCCAAAGAGATCTAATCTATTTTCCCATATGACACTGGATGTCTCTACAGGCTTCTATGAAACTTTTAAATGCAGTTACTTCATATATATTTGAGACAGCCAGCATGGTTTCACCAAGGGCAAGTCCTGCCTGACCAACCTAGTGGTCTTCTGCATCAGTAGACAAGGGAAGAGCAATGGATATCATCCATCTGGAGTTCTGTAAGGTCTTTGACACGGTCCCCTACAGCATCCTTCTCTCTAAATTGGGGAGATATGGATTTGATGGTGGATTCTTCAGTGGATGAGAAATTGGTTTGGTGGTTGCATGCAGAGGGTAGTGGTCAATGGCTCAATGTCCAGATGTTGACTGGTGACAAGTGGTGTCCCTCAGGGGTCCCTACTGGGACCAGTGCTGTTTAACATTTTCATCAATGACTTAGACAGCAGGATCATGTCTACATTCAGCAAGTCTGCAAGATGAGACCAAGCTGAGCAGTGCAGTTGACATGCCAGAAGGATGGGATGTCATCCAAAAAGACCTAGACAAACTAGAGAGGTGGGCCTGTGAGAACCTCATGAGGTTCAACAAAGCCAAGTGCAGGGTCCTGCACATGGGTTGGGGCAACCCCTGGAATCAATACAGGCTGGGGGTTGAAGGAATTGAGAGGAGCCCTACAGAGAAAGATTTGGGGATACTGGTGGACAAAAAGCTGGATACAAGCCAACATGTGCACTTGCAGCCCAGAAGGCCAGCTGTATCCTGGTCTGCACCAAAAGAAGCGTTGTCAGCAGGTCGAGGGAGGTGATGCCTCTCTACTCTGCCATGGTGAGACCCCACCTCTGGAGCCTGCAGCACAAGAAGGGCATAGAACTGTTGGAGCAGGTGCAAAGGAGGGCCACAAAAATGGTCTGAGGACTAGAGCACCTTTCCTACAAAGACAGGCTGAGAGAGTTGGGGTTGTTCAGCCTGGAGAAGACTCCTGGGAGACCTTATTGTGGCTCTTCAGGACTTAAAGGGGGACTATAGGAAAAATGGGGGCAACCTCTTTAGCAAGGCCTGTTGTGACAGGACAAGGGGTGATGGTTTCAAACTAAAGGAGGATGGATTTAGACTGGATATAAGGAAACAATTTTTACACTGAGGGTGGTGAAACACTGGAATGGGTTGCCCAGAGAGGTGGTCGATGACCCATCCCTAGAGACATTCAAGGTCATGTTGGCCAGGGCTCTGAGCAACCTGATCTGGTTGAAGATGTCTCTGCTCATTGCAGAGGGGTTGGACTAGATGACCTCTAAAGGTCCTTTCCCACTCAAACCATTCTATGATTCTATGATTCATATATGCCCTAAACTTTTTTTTTTTTTTTTTTTAATGGAATCTGCCCCTGTATAGTGTCAGAGCTACTTGTGCCAAGTTCATGTATTCAAGGAAGTAAATGGTCTGTTAGCCACCAGCCTGCGCTGGTGCCAAGCAAATACAGAACTGGAGAAATACTGCAGTTTGTTCTTCCTGTACTGCAGTCACAGAGGAAGTATCTTTAGGCAGCATGCTGTCTGGAAAGTGGTGTCTTGTATGCAAGATCTAAATTTCAAGTTCTGCCTTAAAATTGGAACCAGAGGAATAATTTGGTAGGCAAGACAGAACCAAAACTAAGTTCACATTTATCTAGTCTATAATTTGTCCTCTTTCCTTCAGGGATGAAGGGAACAGACAACTCCTTCCTTCTTCCAGGAAAAGAAAACCGTGATTGCTCACTGTCTGGGACAGAATACTGGTTAACCATTTATTAAAACGTGACAAATAAGTTTTTTAATAGTTAGAAACCTTCAGGTTAATATCTGAAATGTATCAGACAGACTAGTCATTTGAAACTCACTGAAACAAATTATAACCTAGAAAATGTCCTGGAAAAAGGAATTTCAACTTCACACGGTATTAACCTTAATTGCTTTTCATTGCAGTTAGCATTTTGTATGAGGAAAAAAAAGTTGGTTTTTTTTCCCCAGTGTTCCTTCAAAATAAATATTTTTGCAAGACAAAGTGAGAACATTAATTAATGAGCAGGATAAAAAAATTTTCTTTTTCCCAGTCCCTTATTTCTCTATCCTCTAAGCTCTTTGTGATACTTGTTTTTTTTTTTGTTGTTGTTTTGTTTGCTTTTCTGTGTTTATAGTTTAATATGCCTGTTAAAATTTAAACATTCTCTTACATACATGCAAATCTCTGAGTGGCATCTTAAAAGTGATCTTTATTTGAATTTCAAATGCTATGTGAGTAACATCCTATAGTTCTCTTCATTACATTCTACACATGTAAAAGTATTGTAAATGTGACAGACCAGTTTGAAATACCATTTCTTGCTGAACAGTGTTGTAGCTTCGGAAAAGTGCAAGTGCATATTCACATTGTTTTTTCTTTTTCTTTTCAAAATGAAATCTTAAAAGATTTTTTTCTATCTATACATTCACAAATATATGGATTAATGTGTTTCTCCAACTAAAAGTATGAAAGTATTCTGACTAGATGACAAAGAAACACCTCTGTAGCTGAACTTTATTCTCCACTGAGACACTGTGCTTGGTCTTGGATGTTGAAATTCCAAGGAAATTCTCCTTTTACTTGCTTGGGAACCAGATCAAGGTCAAAACCTGATGTACACTGAGCACACTGATTTATCCAAATGCTCCAGAATCACATCACTGTAATTTAAGAACAAGATGATATTCCTAAATATGACAAAATTCCAGAATTAGAGAGAAAGTGAATCTGCAAAGACACTCAGAAAGGTGCTGAGCATCCAAAACTGAATGCTCAAAGGCTTGTCACTAGTTACTGGTTCCAACAGGCACTCAGTAAAATTATACTCTTTGGCATTAATTCATCAGAAGGGAAAAAACCACCAGTTATGCAACACTGGTTTTGTGGTTCATTCACCAGAACAAATGGCATGTAACGGACTGGACTAATTTTGAGATAATACTATGATTCTACTTATGCTATTTCCTTCATTTACCATGAGGTCAATGCTATTCTATAATATATGTTTTTTTTCTTTAAACCAAGCAAAAAAGGAGGAAAACCACTGCATGTACTTCTTAAGTACTTCTATTTCACACTCAGTACGGCTCTCTTCCCGCTTAAGATGTCAAATACTGCCCCTACTTTGACACAACTCCTTAAGCATATTTTGAGCAGCTTTTTGGACAAAACTGTTTTACTTTTGCTGATAAAAACATGGGTTTTCTCTGTGGCTGAGAGCAATTTTGAAAACAAAGGAAATTGTGCTAGATAAATTTTTTGAATGGCTTTCATACATGCACCTTCAAATGCCCAAAAACAGGACTCTCCCTCCTGAATTTCACACAATTCTATTAGCTATTGTCTCTCACCCTCTACTAGAAGTTAGCTACTACAGGATAGTAACTGCTTCAATGCCACACAGATTACCATTTCATTATAACATTAAAAATATTGCTTTCTCACCAGGAATAGTTTAACATATTTTGAACTTTCTTAAAATAATATGTATTCTCAGTGACATTTATACAGTAAACCATGATATGCTCTTTTTCATTAATCTTTACTGGTTATTTGTTGATTCTGCAATATCCAAGTGAGAAAAGTCTGTTTCATGTATTAACTTGTATTATTTCAGCTGAAACGGTCATGACACTCCTTTGCTTAGCAGTTTGAAAAGTCCACTACAATAACTCATTTATCATGGTACTTGTCACTGATACCAAGACAGTGTTGTAAAAGCTGAGGCATTTGCAGCTTTCCTTCTTTTTCCTGAAGAGGCGATTTCCCCCCTCAACTAGCTTAATAACTATTTCCCCTTAGCAACAAATTGAATAAGAAGACAGGTAGGTAGCTGAAATAAAGCATCCTGCAGATGAGGAATACTCTGACAGAACAGCTTATTTAAAAACCACAAGCAGATTTCAAAGCATTGGCTTTAAAAATAGACCCAAACAGGATGAATGAGCTAAATATTTCAACTGCTGCAATTTATATTTGTTTTAAATATTTTGACATAGTTTTCAGTTCAGAATGATTTTTTCCTATTTCTATGATAATGGAAATTATAATGAAATACCTTAGCTACCTTAGTGAGAAGGCTCATCTTGTCTGACTGGCTTTTGATAAATAGCAGGAGCACAGACTGGAAAAAACTTGAAATGACTAATAGATAAACTTACGTACAGTTGCAACCTTATATGAATCTTGGAACTGAAAGCTCTTATTGATATAGTTGTCAAAAGATCAGGTCATAGAAAAAGTTTCTCGAGTTTTCTTTTGCCCAGAACAGCCATTTTTCAATATCTCATAGAATTTTTTTGGCATGTTAACATAGTCATCCCATACACCCAAATTCCAAG
Organism: Phalacrocorax aristotelis; assembly: GCF_949628215.1. NCBI lineage: Eukaryota > Metazoa > Chordata > Aves > Suliformes > Phalacrocoracidae > Phalacrocorax > Phalacrocorax aristotelis. The sequence goes on along the minus strand of NC_134279.1, from coordinate 42,457,842 downwards.
CCCAAATTCCAATGGTATTTTCTAAGTCAGGTACAGAGTCAACAGCTGAAGAGAAGTTGCTCCTCTAGATGAACCTAAACTTAAAATATATTTTCTTCCTAATATTGGACTTTAAAAGACACCTCTTGCAATGTAGGATAAAAATCTCTTTCAGACATACCTGGTGCAGTCGATAAAGTACTTTTGCATATTGCTGACATACTAATCCTTAGTAAGATAGAAACACATTTTAGAGGTAGCATATATCACGTTCCTATGTGTGATATGCATGCCTTAAAGTGCCTGTGGTTTAGTTTTCTTCAGTCGTTTTCATTTTTGTAATAAATACATTCTTTCTACTAAGCATATTTTAGGTACTGTTTAACTATTACAAAAACTACAACAATAAGGTTGTAACTAAGCCCACATGGTGGCAAAAAATATGTCTGTCGACAAATACAAGAAAGTGTGGGATGAAGAAGATACAAAAGGAAACAGCCAGCATGCTTCGTGACTATGCACTTGATTTCTTTTCTTTTCTTCTTTTTTTTTTTTTTTTTTTGAACTGAGGTCCACTTTCCAATGTCAAGGTCCACTCTGTACTGGATCTGCATGTGGAGATAACTGATAGTGTGCTAAGGTGACAGAGGACAGCAACTGGGGATGCTGATTCTAGATTAAAGAGTTGCACTCATACTGCCATTCTCCAAGCCTGACTGGACTGTCACCACAATAGCTGGAAACATGGAGGACTCATCTTCCAAACAGATACGACTAAGCAAGTAAAATACAAATTATTCATCTTTTTTCTAAAATATTTGATCCTAACAGCTTTATACCTTATCAGAAATGGAATAATCCAGTAATTTTTTTTTTTAATTAGAGTAAGTCACAAGTACAAAGTAACTGGTCTGTCTACAGTACTACATAATGTGTTAACATATTATAATCTGAACATAGTTCCAGTGGGGTTTTCAAAATAATTTTGCACCAGTCTGTGCTACCTCTACCTTCATTACTGACCCACATGAAACAGATGTGGCCCAGAGCAGAATAATTCTGTAAATTCTATGAATAGTCTGAAAAAATAATAGAGAAGACTTTGTAATAAAGGTCACCTTCTCTTAAACACAGTGATGCATATGTAGAAAACTTTGGTTTTGACACATACTTTATTTTCAGTTGTAAAAATACATAGGTTGTTCAATCTTCATTAAAAATTCTTATGTTATCCTCATAAACTAAACCCAAAGTTATACAGGAAAACTGTTGTAAATAATTTTGCAACACATCTTTTCGAAGAACAACCAAAAAACCCACTAACAGGGTAAAAATAAAAGTAGTTAAATTAAATTGCTGACATTATATTAATAAATAAGCACTGAAAGCATAGAAAAATGGTTCTAATACAAAAACTATATACACTGTTCTTCTCAAGTAATTTTCTAAGTTTTTAATATAGCTACATACATGAAAGATATAAAATATGGCACATGACTGGATATATATCTTTGACATGATAATATTAATACCTTTGTTTTCAGCTTCATTCATTCATCTCCCTGATGAAAACTTCTGGGAGCTATAATTTACAATCTGTCAGGAAGATTCGAGGATTAAACTAGATTTGTGGAAGTTGCGTCTTTCTTCCCTGTTTAGCATAAAAAATTTACTCTCATGAGAAAACCTTGTGGCTACTCTACAATTAGTTATAGCTGGTTTTCTCTACACAGAAAAGACACTATATGTACTTTGTACCACATTCAGAATTTTATTAAATGTCACTGGTTGGAATAGCAAAGACATACTTAGCTCCGAAATATTTACCAGTGGATTTTGGTTTTGTTTTGTTTCATTTGGTTTTTAAAGAGCTGGAACGTACTTACCTCTTTAAGATTTAAAGTCCATGACCTATAGGGACACTCCAGAATTTATAGGAAAAAGAGAGTTACCTATTTCCTACACGATACAGAATGCCTTTGTGGCACAAGCCACCATTTGGGTTTCATCATTTGGGAGTACTTCTATGCATTAAGAACAGTAATGACCATGAGAAAAGTAGAGAGAATCAGAAAAGGTGGATTCTCTAGCCCCAACACACAAAAGCTTTGATTAACTCCCATACATGTTTTTATGTGTCATTGCATTTTCTTCACTTACTAAACTAAAGTAATAAAATACTAAAGAAAAGGCTGTACTCACCATACTTTTCATTGGGCAGAAAAAATTTGCAATGAATGCTCACCAGAACATGCGTTCTTGTAAAACTTTACCAGTTCGGCAAGGTAAATAAGATCCACAATGTTAATATCAGAGAACCACCAGGGGGTTGATAGCTTTACCTACAACAAAATGTAAAAAGAAGGGTCTTCAGACATTGCAAAGCACAAGTTATGAATCTGCATGGCTGTGATACAGTTCAGTAAACACCATATAGCACTATATTTAGAAAAAGGAATATTTACCATGAGATTTCCCTCAGTGAAGCTAAAAGCTATACAACCAATGTGTCCTACCGAGAGTTTCAGCAATATGTGCATGATCGCGCAGTTAGTGCCTAGTGAAAATAAAAAGATTTTGCCTGTGAAACAGAGAATACATTTTTCTACCAGAAAAACGTGCCCCACCACAGAAAAAAAGAAATGAACTAGTGATAGTAAACCCGTAAATTAACTCTAAAATTTAAAATATAAAGTCATTTAACTTAGTAGAATACAATAAAAAATTGCCAACCACAAAATTTATATCGCTATTAATTTGAATCTCACCAAAATGTCTTTGTTACACAACTCCTTAAACAAATATTTAAAGAAGGTGAAGTGTTCCCTTCTGACCCAAAATTTTAGCCAAAAATACCATCTGTTCTAGAAAATATGAAAGTATGAATATGAATTTTTTGAAAATTACTCTGTGTTTTTCAGTGAGTGACTGTGAAAAATAAAGTACAAAGCTCGGAGGTGTAGAAACACAGCCATTTTCTTAATGATGAACTGATTATTGATAAGCTTGAAAATCTTCCTGATCAATGATATGGAATCCTAATTTAGAATTTGACCTCTCTGAACTACAGTGGATTCTGACACTTTTTGGTTACTGGATCTAGTTTCAACATAAATAAATGAGGCTTAAAAAAAGTCTTGTATTTAAATTGGATTTGATTCAGCTTATTGGGAATTCAGAGGCAGTGATGACAACACTGATAATATAAGGCCTCAATACAACATATGTTCACTTGCATACCCATACAGAAATTTGAAACTTATAACAAATCCTGCATATCTGCTTGTCCACTCAGGTTTAATGTTAGGACAATAGAAGGTCATCTAGGCTATTGCAGGATGAATCATACCCTGTTTTATTGCCCATGAACAATTGCAGAAGTTTTGTGAGATACCTGATTAAATGTCTATATATTTCTCCTTCTTTCCCTTTTCAAGTATCTTCTTGATATAGATCATAATACCTATTTACCTACCTATTTCTCTGCCAAATATGTCCTTCCTCTAGAACTAGAGAAGACTTGGCTCTGTTTTATTCTTGAATGACATGTCATCACTGTTACTTGCACGGTCCCGATTTAATAAGTGGGGTCACATCAAGTACATTATATCCCCCAGGCAGCAGAAATTTAACAGCTCCATAAATGTGTCAAGATGACAAAAACCTCATAAAGTTGATATAAATTTAATATGAATGACCACCATTCTAGATTTTCCCGCAGGTATCAGTAAAATTACTTTTTTTTTTTTTTATTAACAGCTTCCTGAGTAACCACACAGAAGCACACTTAAATTATACTACAGTGCATTCCAATTTATTTTAGAAAGCGTTTTAAATAAATTGATATCCATATCATGTGAAACAATCTGTTGGTAGCCACCTTTGTTTTGTTCAATTACTGAGGTACAAATTTAAAATAATCAGAGTAATTTTTGCACAGGATATGGATTAAAAAGGCAAGACTATTTAGGTATTGAAAACAATGTTTTTATATTTTCAACTGAAAAATGTTATATCTTTCACAGTTTCAATATTGACTATTCAACCCACCCTGCCAGCCCACCCCACCCCCAAAGAAAAAAAAAAAAAAAACTTAAGCCAGTAAATGAAAGGAGTTTTACGGCGGAACAATCAAAAAATTAAAAGTTAGAATTAAATTTCAAAGTCCTTGGTGTTCACAGGAAATGCTTAGGTGACAAAGGCACAAACTTAGTTACTTTCTACATTTCTGTCGAAGTTCCTGTTGTGAATTTTAGGGATTAGTGCTAAAAGGAAAATTGGATAGCCTGAAAACACTCTAGAAAATGAAGTGTCTGTCCAAGATGATCTTTACTAAAATCACAAAATAGTATGGTATGCTGCACTTCCTCTGTTCCACATCAACTCATAGACTAAGTAAATAACATGATAAAAAGGTACGCACATTTGTGTCTTTCTTCTTTTTCTTGAATTCTTGAATTATTTCTTGACCTATGTTGTGAATAATTTGCACAGAAGTAAAGAATTTTGCTAGTGTTGCTCTCTCAGCATTTTATTTCTAGAATCAAGACAACAAAATAATGTTATCATACCCAGCATAAGTTGTGTTCTTCACGAAACTTTAACCTAATGAACAAGAAGTTATATGAAGTATGTCATGACTAATCATTCTTAGGTGACCGATTGCTCTTATATCTTATCTGAAAATACATTACTGTACAATGGTGCAATTTTTATCCAAAATTTCTGAGCATGTTAAATTTCCACCCTCCTCAAAACAGGACTCTCTACACTTGATGAAACGCTGACTGAATGAATCAAGGACCTAGATTCCCTTTGATGTCAGTGGGAGCAGGATTTTACCTGACTTCCTTTTTTATTCCAATTTTAGTTTTTCTTTTGATATTATTTAATTAGTATTTAAACATTTTTTAAGCTTCTTTTGCCTATCCAATCAATAGGATTGACACAATCCACAAAAACTCTAATGCTTCCAGTTTGATGAATCAATGAAAAGAAAATTGTTACATGAATTACCCATATACAAATATTTATTTCATACTAGAATGTTTAAAACTGAAATTAATTTTCATATTGTCTGAGATTGCAGATGCTATTGAATCCATTAATATACCTATTAACACAGTTTGCTAAATGTTATTGTTGTTACATTAACCATTTTTTGCTGCCAGATAAAACTGAAAAGCTTTCAATTTATACAGTAGAACATTTGCTCTTCATAGTAAGAATGTTACCAGGTTTCTCACAGAAAAATAATGGATACTTCCCAGAGGATTAGCTGAGTCTTGACAAAACTGTTAACAGGAGAGGAATTCAAGTAGAGCATATTGCTTTGAATTAATAGCACCCATCTGAACTGTAAAAAAAAGTAGAAGGAAAGTTCCTGCTGCGCCTGTTTCACAGAAGCTCCTGGAACATTCACATTTCTGAGAGCTATCTGTCTTTCCCAGATCAGTGTCTTCTACTGTAGGTGAGCTCTTCAGCTGTCAGCTGCTCATTAGTTAGGTTCTATTGTATGGGTTGCAGAAGCTAATCCATGTTTATTTGTCATTGCAATGGGTTACTATTAGAAAGTTACCATATACCTTCTGAATGGCAGTAAATTCTTTAGATTCTTATAAAGTGACTGCTTGCAATCCTGCAAATACACCTTTATGCATATACAGAATATTATGTGTGTGTCATTTAAGTTAGTCTCAGTAACTAAAGTGATTTAAACTATTAACTTCAATGAATATTTAAAATTTACTAAATACAGACTGTGTTAGCTTAATTATAGTAATATTTTTCTAAGGTTCATAATTACCGTAAAAGTGCATAAAGCCATGGTCTGCGCTCTACAAATCTTAATCTAGACTCCAGCAAATTCACTAAGGTCTTCCATTAGCCCGAAAGGCACTCAACCTACCAGGAAATAGTATCATCATGTAACTCAGTATTGACATGGGTCCTGACACAGGAGGTCAGCCTGAATAAGTACTGAGAACTAAATCATGTACCTAGTCATTAAGAACATCTCATTTAAATCATTGGAGAAAATGCCTAATACTAAACTAAATACTAAATAATTATTTCATGCTAGTAATCTAAAAAAAATATAATTAATGGCAGGAATAAAAATGTAGAAAAAAGAAGCATTTGGTTTTTTTAAAATAAGATTCTGAATTCTATCCATCCCAGAAAGCAGGTAATCTAAACTCACCTTTAATGCATTTAAAATATTTTTCATTACTGCTCCTTTACATTCTTTGTCATTTGCCTGTTTGGTTTCAAACCTTCAGCCTCTCAATTTCTTTCATCTTATTCTTAGTAAGACTCTTATTATCATCACTATGAAAATTGTAATCAATCCCTACTCAAAACCAGTAATACATTTAAAAGAATTGGTGAAATAAAATGCTCCCAGCTTTAGCATCTAAACAGATAACAAAAGGTAAGCATGAGTGGCAATTTCAAGAGATGCTTCCAAGTAAGTAGAAGGATAGAATTAAACTGAATATTTGCATCTCTTAAGCTGACCACTTTAGATGGTGTATAAACTTAATATCTGAATCTTAATTTACCCTGGAGCAGCAATAAAATAAGAAGAATTGCGTATGCAATGGTAATGGGCACAATCCAAAACAGGTTTAAATGTAAGATTCCATTTTAAAGGATGGGAAACGTTTTTCCTTGCATATTCAAGTATGTGGCTAGGATTTTTGGAATCTGCTAATACTACCTTCTTGTGAACTATATACTACAGGTGGTTAATCAGCCTCTCAAACAACCTGTACCCCTGTGCCTTTAAGTTGGCAAAACAAATAAATATAAATGGCTCCCGTTCAAATCATGTAAAAAAAAGTGCTCGGCTAGTCGCTCAGCTTCACTCAGCTCCTGTAAGCACCTCTTACCCAAAATCCTTGGTATTCAGCTGTCCTCTATCTCCTCATTAATTGAAAGTATCTCCCAATGTTTTTATTAAAAGTGTTGGTAGGACTGTAACATATGGATGTTTTCTTCATTTCCCTGAAAAACACACCATCAAGGGACAACACAAGGAATACCATAGAAAGGACAAATTAAGCTTGCATATGAAAACTGATGCTGATATTAGTGTTCACCTGATAAATAAATCTGTTTACCTTAAGCATGTGTGATTGTCAGCTGTTCAGAGTAGCAGCCTACTTCACTCTAAAGAAACTTATTCCGGTCTGGTTCCACTGACCTACTGCAAAGACCGTGAAGCTCAATATAATAATGCAGTCCTGCCAGCTAGGCTTTCCTAAGATATATAATAGATATTCTCAGAAGACAGTTTAAAGATAATGAGGTGAGACAGTAAGAGGTACTTTCAGTAGAGTTTCGTTACCCCAAACTCTAAACTTAAATGCAAGAATTTATGCAAGTTGGCCCATATGGCCAGTGCTCCTATTGTCATGTTATTATCAGAAGTGCATGAAATTTCAAACCATCACTAAATAAGAATGAAAATGAGTAACTTAATTTTTATTTAGGCCAAATGTTTTCCTATGTAACTGCTAGTACACTGATGGGAATATTTGACCACTGTATCACAGCAAGAGTAATGAAAGAAGGCAAAAAAAATTAAATAATAACAAGAAGTAAGTAAGTAATGCAAGGTACAAGCTGGGAGACAATGGCTAAAGAAACACATAAAAGACAATTGAACTACTTCTAGTATTTGATTTGTAATTCTCTTTAGCAGTGTATCAAGCTATTTCACCAGGAAATTTTAATTCATTCATGAAAAGACACGTCAAAAATAAAAGGCACCTCTTTTGCAAGTAAAAAAGTACATACAAGAACATTAAAACATGTCTGGTTGGATTTCCATATTCTGTAAGTGGTTAAAAAAACTGAGAATGGCAGCTGAACAGCTTTGTGTGTCTTGTGTGAGCTGAGAATATGAAAATTGAAAAACACTTATATACATTGATTGACTAACAAGGATAAAAGAGTGATGCAACATTGCTGAGATTTATATACTAACTACAATAAACACATATGCAGTTTCTAACAAATGAATTCTAACTTAGTTTGACTCCCAACTTCATTCCCACATTTAAACTTCCTTATCAGTGTCTGAATCCAAAACTCCATTTCTGAGTTGGATGTTTCTTATCTTGTAACAAACTCAAAATTTTTATTTAGGTTCTTTTTTTCCAAAGCATTGTTTGAGTTTTGCAAGTTAATTTCTGGTAGTGAATTAAATACCAATCACATTCAAGTAAACAGTTCAAGACTTATCTGCTCTGTTAAGTCTACCAGATGGCCCTCAGCACTTGGCTTGGAATGAGTTACACCCATGCTGCTTGCAGACCAGCAGGAGCTATGAGAAATAGAAGAAAGAGAACAATACCGTGCAGGGTGAGGGGGAGCTAGAGGTATTGCAGTGGTGATGGAAGGAGAAAGGACACAGAACTGCAGGATACCAGAACTCATTCACTTTTGTGCTCAGGGAGCAGCTTTTCAGCCATTGAAGTTCCTAAGCTGGTATCCTGATCTTGTCAATAAGCTAGGCAGGAGGATTTTTTAAAAAAGAAAAGCAAAATAAAGCCAGACACTATGCAAAAGTATAGAGAAGTGAAGTACCCGTTTAATCTGAAAGGTATTTACCAGTAATGTTAAATCCTAAACAACTCACTTTGCCTGCATTCACGATGCGTAAATTCAGTTTGCCTAAGCCTCGGAAAAAGACTAGGTAGAAGGCAAAAACACTAATTCTAAACCTCTTCCTTGTTGTGATTAAACAACCCCTACCTTTCACTAGGGCAAAGAACAATTTCTTTTCTAACATGGGTGTAGACATTTGATATTCAGTAAAGATCGGGCAAACTTTCACAAGCTAAATTTCCTGTCCCATAGCATTCATCAAAGTAACTACACTTTCCTGAGCATAGTTATTCCTGGCTTCTATTAACATAAGAGAGGTGAGTATTTGCAAAATGTACTGTGTGTCTAGCTTACTTTTTTAATAAAAAGAAAACATAGTAACAGTTGTAATAGTAATTATAGTACACCACAATGACAGTTGATGATAACACTAACACCTTTCAAACAGACACACTGCAAGAAGGAACACAAAAAAAGTCACATCAGTGGATTTCCATTACCATTTGCAGAGCTGGGGCAAAGTAAGAACTACTAATGATTCTGTTCATATTTTAAGTCATAAATTCATTTTTTCCCAGTACAAAGCACAACAGAAAGCTTTTTGTCTGTCTTCAGTCTATTTTCCTCTTCCTTTGAATATACTACAACAGAGTAAGGTCTGCACCCTCTGTTATTGAGACTATCTCAACTGCGCCTCCTTCATCCACAACTACATCAGTTAATCCACTGTAATCAATACAATTGATTACACCAATGTTAAACTGATGCGGAACTGAGTAAAAAGAATGCCATGCCTTGTACTAAAGAAGAGGTGCAGACACAGTAAGTTTCAAAAATACTTTAGACTGTATTTGCCCAAACCCCCCACCCCCACCCCCGATCCATTTCAATATTAAGAAAATCACATATCTGTTTTTACTGTTTTTACAGTGCTTGGACTACTGGGACATGTGCTCTACCACACACCTGTTGCAAAGCTTTCTCTTTTAGTGAGCATTTTTCCTCTTTTGGTAGGTAACTAAATTATTATGTAACCTAAAGAGAGTAACTAGTGTTTGCTATGTAGTTTTTCCACTTTCAGCATAGTCTAACATTCATACCACAGAGGCCCAAAATACCATGAGACTCCAAATTGGAACTATTTTAAGCCAGTATTTAATTGACTGGAACTCAGAAACTAATTAACAGATTTGCACGAGACTTCACAGAAAAAAATCAAGATTTAATGAAAGACTGTTTACTTGAAAAATAGGGAAGGCATTTTTTTCACATGAAACAAGGAAAATGAGTTTCTACTTAAGTATAAGAGAAAATGGAAAATCCTACATCTATACAGATATCAGTTCTATTCAACAATAATACTTAACATAATTGAACCAAACTATACAGGCAAATATATATTCAATGATTGCAATTAATTAATTATACATAATTGATGGAATAAGAAATGTGGCATTCTGCATACACAAACTCTGTGATTCACAGGACTGCTCTGTTTTCTATCTTAGTTTCCAGGATCAAGCCAAGTCCTAACTTCAACTTTATAACTTCAGCCTTAAAAATACCAACTTTGAATTCTAGCTATCACACTTGAAGTCTGTCTTGGAATTCATACACATGCATGTATTATGCATGTTCATCTATTTGAAATTAGCAAGGATGCTTTTCACAGTAATGTCTAGATTTTAACTCCATATATGGAAGGGTCGTATGCTGCTTTGAACTTTTTTCCTCTTTGATCTGACAGAATCTCAATTTTCCTCAATCTTCAGTGACACACACCTCTGTCTATGAGCAGTTCTCATGTGCAAGTGCTTTACAAAGCACGAACGCTATAGGGAGTGCAAAAACACTGCTCAAAACTCACTCAACCATCATTTGTAAATATTCACTCTGGCTACTTCTGAACTGGTAACGTGCTTAGAAATAATTGATGGGTGCATATGTTGGATGTGGGGAGTGTAAAAATTATCAGCTCTATGTCTGGGTTATTTTAAAAGCTTACTAAGGAAGTAGTCATTAATTAAAAAATGTAGAACCTCTTTTAAGCACTAAAAAGAAGTTGCAAAGAACTTTAAGTCCAAGAGGAATCTGAAGTAAAGAAATAAGAAAATAATTTGCAGAGGAGGAAAGGACACTTTGGAAATCAATGTTTATTGTATTGCTGAATTAATGATAAGACAAGAAGCACCAACACATATGGGTATTCTCCACTGGAAGGTAAGATAAGATGGATAAGGTAAGATGGAAATTAAATGTGTGGCTGATGATAACTATTGACTATTCATTAAAAGCCTTAATATTTTTTCATTTATCAATTACCCATATCTGCATGTTTTAATTCTTATTAAGTATGATTGTGATGTTGACAATCCTGCAAGAAGAAAAGAACAAGCAGAAAAACCTTTAATGTAATTTAAAGATTACTAGTATTAAACTTAAATTGAAAATCTATAGCTAGGGAAATTAATATAAATGATAGTAGGGTGCAGTTAGGACTTTCATATATGATAAACTCAAATATTCTTTCAGCCAACCTTCCACATGAAAGAGAAGTGCTATCACTTACTATTTGAAATGAATTAACAGAGAACATTTTTACTGCTGAGAAATATTTCTGACTTTTCACTATAATTTTTTTTACCATTTCCATTTTATTTCAGTATATTATTGCACATTACACTAAAATTACATAGAAATACAAGCAAAAGTGCAGCAAGGAAGCTAACTGAAATTCTATTATAAAGCACTGATTCTTTTCAAAACCAAGAACTGATATTTTTTTTTTCTTAGTCTTATTATAAATAAAACCACCACAGAACAGATCACACGTAAACTCTGAGTGGATTCTTCAGTCTTTCTTTTAAAATATAGATTTGTTTCAGCAGATTATCTGGAAATTATATGTGTAAAGATGCTCTGCAATAACCTCAAGATAATCAAGTGAATGTTTTAAAGAAATTTAAATTATGTTCTAAAAAACCTTTCAATAATTTCATCAGATATTCTTCTTTAAAATAAACTAGAATTTAACAGATGTGCATTGAGAACCATTGTAGGTAACTTTATGAATATACTGGATTTATGAAGAGTTGTTAGCTCCTCCATTGAGTTTTATGTCTGCAGCATTTAGTATCTAGGTGACCACAAGAATTTGGCAGGCAGTGCTATGGTTTGAATGTTCCTAGATACACTCAACAAATCTCGTTTGCATTTCTGCTGAAATGCCTTGACACCATTCTATAAGTGGTTATACAAGAATCCATTTCAAACATCTATGTTATTCCACCAGGTCATGTCCCAAGGCATCAAAGGAGGTGACGAGAACCTTACCCAGAGCATACAGTAATATTTTCAGTAAGCACAAAGCAAAACTCCCTAGCAACAACTTGAATTGCAGACAATATGTACAGTTTCCATTTGGGAGCAAAAATTTAAGCCCATACTGTGATTGGCACATGTACCAGGAAATGGCATGTGGAAAAAACTTTAAGGAGTCAACCTCGTCATCTTCTTTCCTGATTAGAAAACAGCCACAATGTCTAAAAAGCAAAATTCCCTGTGAAAATATTCCTTTCAGGTTAGAGTACTTAAGGAAAATGGGGTCTCCTTTTCTCCTGTAATTGATCATCAGTTTCCAATGTTATAATTTGCTTAGATTCTTTGAGTCAGCACATGATTTAAAGCCATAATTAGACTTCTACAGTACGAAAATAAGCCAGTCTCTCATTAAAATCTCCATAAGGTGCAGATTTGTTGAACAGTGAACAGCTTGCTTTCAAGAAAAAATAAGGAAGAATAAGTCTTAAAGCTTCCATCCTTCAAAAAAAAGAAAAAGGTACAAGATTCAGGAAAACAGTCCATCACAAAGACTGACCAAAACTCTGGCAGTTCTTCTAACTACATTAGCAGTTTAGTGTGAGGTGTTTCCTCTTACTATTCATCACAGATCTCCCCTTTATCAACATTACAAATCTTCTTCTAGCATTTTTGCAACACTAAATTCTGAATGTGCTTTTATGAATTTTAATTAATCATCAGCATAAATAATCCAAGGCAAGCAGGTATTATTCTTAATTTGCAAACGAGAGACAGCATACAGACAAGTGACCTTGTACAAGTTTGTACAGGAAAAAATCTGAACAGAAGCCAGGTTTACATCTCAGGGGTTTCTTTCATAGTCTACCAGCCATACTTCATCTTTTAATTTCTTGATTGTGTTCTCCAAACTCAGTAGCTGCTTGTTCCAACGTATTTGAAAAACTCCTATCAATTTCTGGGTGAGCAGATACAGACCTTACTGCTCCGTAATCAGTAAAAGTTGGTCAGCCTGTATTTCCAACTCATCCCTCCAAAGAGCTAAATATTTTTTTTCCTAAGAATTTCTACAGATCATCTGAGCATGCACATTAAGCAAAATATCAAATTGTACTTTCTGCTAACCGCTGAAACCATTTGGCTGTGTTGGGGCTTACCCATGCAACCCATTGGTGCATGTTGCTTTCTGAACAATTGAGTTCAGGAATTGTTCCAATATGCTTAATGTGTTATCTTGCTGACACAAGATCAGGTCTGATTTTTTAATTCTGCAGTGAAAGCTTCATAGGCATGTCAGTAGCTTTTAAGACAATTTTGAGACAAGAATACATTACCCCTTCTAATATAATCGTCTGTTAGACACTTAATGTTTCAGTAGTCAGTTCACTCTTTGGAATTACATTGTGTAGTGACACTCACCCACCTTGCCTTCTGTCTTCTTCATGATTTCACATATACCCCTGTTTCTGAAAAATTGAGTTTTAAAAATGTGCTAATAGCACAAGTAGGGAAAATATCATTCCTATGTAAATTCCATCAAATTATGAGATATATTTCAGTTGCATTAGTCCTAAAGTTGGATTAATGACCATTCTGTTACCCAATTTTTGAAACTCCCTTTTTCTACCAGCACTAGAGCCAAGTGATCTTTTTTCAAAAGCTTTATTTTTTCCTGGTAGATCTCTATGACTAACCCACATTTTTCAGGTAGCATCAGCAAAAGAATCATCAGGAAGACATCAGGACCATTCTCAAGTCAGCAAAAAACTACTTGGTGAAAAGAACAAACACATTGTTAAAAAAATGAGAAACAAATGATACTGGCAGCTCTTTCTGAGCAACAATATTTTCCTCTCCTCCTTTCTTGCATACAGAATCCCTTCCTTATTTCTCCTACCACCTTCTCACAGCGGGCAAACTGAGAAAAAAAAACGAACCTGAGGGAGAGCACCTGTGTTACTAGATCCAATGACCCCAGAATTGAACCAATGTCATAGTTCTAAAAGTGTTTAGTCAAGGTTTACCTCAGAGGCTGTAAAATACATTCTGGCACACTGGAATAACTCTCTTATACAAAGGAAAAAAAAAAAAAAAAAAGGAAAAAAATGCTGCTAAATGATAATGTGGCAATCCCACTGCTGCTGTTATAAGGAGTAGTAACTCACAGATTTCCAATATTCAGCAAAATCTTAATGTGTTTTTGCTCTAAGTGCAGATATTATTGCATTCCCTGCTCTAACAACTTGCTGTTTATCAACAATTGTCGCTTGAGCCATTTAGGATGTATCATACTCTACCACCTTCTCCAGGCTTTGGAACTCCATGTGGAAATGCATGCATGTACATAGGCAATGCTTTAATTTAAGGCTTTTATAAATCAAGGCTCTTTTTTAATTATTTTTTTTTTACCTTTGTAAAAGTCAAGTAGTGCTGATTTTGGTTTTCTGTTTTGTCAGGAAAGATTAAAATAAATCCTCTTTAAAAGGGAACTCTTTGTGAACAAGATAGCTTGTGCAATAACAATGTTACTTAGCTAACCCAAGATGAAATAGTAATAAGATATGTAAAGTGAGAGTATTTAGTTAATTTGTTGGCAAGAAAATCACTCTTAGTCTCTGCTGTGAGATCAAGGCAAACTTCTGTTTAAATTAAAATAAGCCATGCTTTGATAACAGAAGCAGTGTCAGGCAAATAAACTAAATATACTTATTTTAGGCTCCTTAATCTAAAAGTTTCTTAAGCACCTTCCAAAATGGGAAGCATATATAGCTCATCAAAACTTTTAAGGTGACTCAGATTTGCAAGCATATTTTGTTAAATCAATCCATAATTTAAAAAAAATCAATAAAATATTTTTCTTATCTGTGTCAGAGTATCTGTCTTCAGCACATATTAAATTCTAAAACCTACATCAGCTGATAGTCTTCAGCTCAATTCTCTGATTCATTTCCTCAAGCATCCTGATAATATTCATCCTTGGTATAATGGTTTACTAATATTAGTCTATAACCAAATTCTAATTTCAACATGCCATCAGCACTACAGGGAAAGTGAAAGCAGACTGCTGAAGGCCTTAAGTTATTTTTGGGCATACCTACACAAAATTTTTTGTCATTCTGCCCAGGCCAGAGAAGCCTATGACATGTATCTGTTGTAATTCAAGGTGACCTCAATCACTGCACTATGTTATTCCCCACTGGTGTAAAAATTAGATAACTCTGTTCCCATCTTCATTTCATATCTATTGCCTATGAATATTATAACAATATGGAAATTCCATTGCTTCCCAGGGGAAAAGTATGGACATTAGCTAACTTTGTTGTCAGTGACATTATTTGCTTTTCAATCTACTAAATACTGAAAGAAATTTTGAGCAGATTGGTTTTGCCTCAGATATCTCTTTTGGTCACGAAGTTCAATGGGGTTTTTAATGCCTCACCGTTGATTACTGCAATACATCTTAGAATATACAGCAAAAAGGAAAAAAAATCTGAAGTTGTTCAAACATCCAGTAACACATCATGTACATCTAAACATCACTTTGGGATCTTCAGGATTTACCTCATATTTTAAGACGCTGAAGTGATTTAAGATGTTTTACTATAGGCTATAGCGTAACTGCAATCTTTGTAGACATACCCAAGCTAGTCTAAAATTAGCTGACTCCTGTACTGCTACAATTGTTGCCATAGCAGCCTAGATCTCGGTATTTATTATCAATGCCCTGACATGGTTTTGCAGCCACAGGGAGCCTCATGCACGTAAACTGTATGTAAGCCAAGCATTTTGAAGATAGGGTTAGCTATGTCACATATTTAAATGCAATGTTATCATTCCTAAATAGTTTAGGATCATTCCTAACTGAATTCCTGTCTGGATTCAGTAGTTCTCACAGCGACGTGGCATACTGATTAATTTTATAAAGTATTCTGAATGCCAGAAGATCATTATTTTACCCTGAGTTTTCATACAAAATTCTTTTAGTCTCTACTCTGCCATATTTCTTCTTTTCTAGGCTGATGGTTACTAGAAAAGACGACTTAGGCATAATTTGTAGTCTATACGTGCTCCTCCAGACACAAAAACCTTTATTGATTTAAGCATAAGTAAAAGTAGTAGAAATGAGCTACATTAATTCTAATTATAGATAAATAGTTTAGTCTAGCAGTAGTAGACCAAAGGAACAGAACTATTTAATTTTTATTAGTTATTTATTTTGATTTCCCAGTTTCCAGGAGTCAACACTCTTAGGACTACTTGGTTTGTTTTGCCTAGAAACTCAAAGACTTTATCAGTAACCAATACTGCATTGCAAGTTTCCAATCATATGCCCTTGGTAGAAACACGGTATTTATTTTTTTGTTTTCATTCTACATGAGGGAACTCCAATACACCCCTGTTGAATAAAGAGGGATATATTCTTTGTAATATGAAATCAGGAATGCATAAGATTTAAAATAATGCTAATGATAGCAGGAAATACCTAATTCTGCCATTTGAACTTCAAAAGGCCAGGTTGGGAGCAAACACCACAGCTAATTTTCAGTAAGCAGAGAAACTAAGATGAATGTCTGATATAGCAATTACAGGGCATTGCCCTGAAGTAATAACTGCTGTGTCTTTTCCCCTTAACCCTGAAATTACTGCTATTGCATAGTCAACTTGGTAGCAATAAAACTTTATAAACTTTTGAAGCACATGGCAGGAATAATAAATGCTAAGTAGTAAGAAAACCACATCTACTACATCTCAGAATGCTTCTGAGTCTCAAACAGGTCTAGCAAGACATTTGGAAACCTGAAGTTATCTGAAAGATTCACAGATTCTTGGAGAATAAATTTGCACATCGTAGGACTCCCCAAGGAAGCTTAAAACTTGCTCCCACGCTTTTCTTTGCAGATCTATTTCCTCTGAATTTTAATCTGAGACACAGTCATCTCCCCCTGAAAAGAAACGGTCCTTTGATTTCCCATCTAGCAATAGAGTTCTTCACACAAAGGGACTACCCTTCACATGGCAAGTAGAATTTGCAGAGACAAAAATTGATGTGGAGAAGAGGGGAAAAAAAAAAAAGAGATTGTCCTTGAATTTCAGTTTCTTCTTCTACTATAGACAGAATAATGGAGTACGGCAAAATCCAGGATGGCCTATAAGAGAAAAGGTTTTTCCCTGGGCCCTCTAGTGTATAACTATGCTAGAGATTAAAGAAGTGATGCAAACACATTGCAAACACAAAGAAGAAATACAGATGGAAAACCTGAAGAAATTTGGCACTTTGGAAACATAAAAAGCCTGTTTGATACACATATTAGCTCAAAAGTAAAATGTGGTTTCTTTTTCATTTTATTAAATTTTTTTTTAAACTTTTAAGTTACATTAAAGGAGTTTCAATGGTATGATATGAAATACCTTACTTGCTTTATCACCCTTTCATTTCCTGTTTTCCCGAGGGTAGGGTATCTTCTCTCATATGTAGCAATAATCATTCATTTCTATCAGGTATTCTATCAGATATTCATTTATTTCTATGCTTTTATCATTATATTAATCATCTAGCTTCCTTTGCTTTGGATTAAAAGAGTTCCCTGACAAGTTTTTATTGTGTTTTGGTTCATGTCTATGGATTAGACGAATATTTATTTTAATAAATTCCAGTCTGAGTCAGGTAACAACATTATGCCTCATGATTTTTATTTATGGTTGTTATTGATAATATAACAATAATGTGATAACACTAATAATAAATGTTAATAATCATAAAAGTGATTACTGAACTAGACAAAAAAAATCTAATGCAAAAAACAACGGATATTAAGTGTGTAGTTGGATATCTCCTTTAGACTCTCTACTGAATATTTGACTTCTATTTCTTAAAGAAAGCCTTTATACGATGATACATTACATAAATCAACAATATTGAACCAATTAGAAATAGATGAAAGATGAGCACAGTCATTTTTGCCAGATTAGGTTTTGGGTTGAGGTATTTTAGTTTTATCTGCGTGTGCCTCCGTCCCATGAAAAGGAAAACTCAGGCTTTTAAGCAGCAGGAAACGCATTCCTTTTGCTGTATATAGTACAATCCTTTTTCTTTCTATCGAATGGAAGCATCAGATCTCCCGCACTTGACAAATGTTTTCCTTTAGGGGAAAAGGAAGGACTAGAACAGGATTTTTTCCTATACGGCATCAACTTTTTTTTTTAATGGGTATTTCCTTATGGTTTATTTTGAATGCAGATAAGACATGAGAGTTTGCCTCGGAGATTTTTTTTGAATACAACATAGAGAAACCAGTAAGTCTTGCTACAACTTATATAGTGGTTGTGGAACTGCAATATACTCCCAACAATCTATAGCAGTAATAGTCTGGGGTGGTTTGCCTTTTATATCAGTGTAATTTTTTTGTGCGTGAGAATTAAATGGAAGAGTCAGAAAGGCTGAACAAAGATGTTCAACTTCCCAACAGCTTTTCAAGGATGACGACATTCTCCATCTCTTTCTTTAAATCATGCTTACTGTGTACAGGATGAATGTATACCTTATATGTCCTGTCAGAACCAATAAAATGCTGTTTATTATTTAATATTATATAGTTTTTTAAACAGAAACAACAGTAAAACTGGAAAGGGGACAGAATTCTAATATACTAACAACTAGCACAAGATATTGGTCCTGTTTGGCAATTATCAACCTGAGTAATTACAGGGATAATATTTAGTGCCCTTCATGACCTTATGTTCCACCTTCCAAATATCCACCTGTGCCTCAATTCCTGGACTACTGACATTCTAAGCTGTGTGTCAAGGGGCAGCTGGAGTGTGGCTGCTCCAAGAGGGAAGACAAGCAAGGAGCCAAAGAGCACCATAGCACAGACAGTACCCTCATCAATAAGGTCTCAGTCCCACAGTATCTGAACAAGCCCAGGCAAGGTGAGGTATAGTGTCTGTTCAGGGCGTTCAGTCACAAACAGCAGGACATGGCCAAAAACACAACTGAAGACAACGCAACCCACAATGTAGGTCTATGGTTCATCCAGGAAAATCAGTAGGCAAGCCGTATCAGCTCTAATATAGCTCAGACAAGGTCTAGGTGCCCAGGAGATAAATGGAGCTCCTAGAGGGTGTGTAGGTGAATAACCGAGGTGAAGCTGGTCAAGCTGGTTAAGATCTGGTAGCATACTCAAGGCCCTGGCACTATGGCAGTGCCACACTCAATTGTGGCAATACCATTGCTCAAAGTATCAAGAGGCTTGATTTGTGTTTCCATACATTAATTTGTATGATAGCAGTAAAAAGTGCTCATTCCAAGGTTATGCAGATGGCAATAATATGAAAAAATTGGTGAAGAGCCCCTCTTTGATCAAAGTTTTATTTTTATGGAAGCAGATCTCTAATATTGTGTCTATAAAGAGAGCTTTAGTAATTTTTCCAGCTCCAGTTCTAATGCAGTTCCTCCAATGAAGTGGTTAGCTCAGCAATATAGACTTAGTGTGTAGCATCTCACTAGACTAATGCCTGTGACATTGAATGTCTGTGAGATTTAAACTAGTCTAGTATAGGATTCTATCTTCCATGTCAGCCTGAGAACTTGGAACAGTATATGAGCACAGTAAATATTAAAAGATATATGCACAGCTGCCCATGCAGTGCTTAGGTGACCAGAAGTAATGCTTCTCACATCTTGTCATTTTATATATAGATTTTTATTTATTTATATGTGCTTAGACAACCTTATGCACCCATCAAAAACAGGATTCCTCAACTGAAGCCTAAGGAACTAATGAGAAGATGACAATTTTAGGTGTCTATTACAGCTGGTTACCTTCCTTTTTTGAACTTGAGCAGTAGCTATGTTTTGCCATCTACTAAATCACATTCATTTATGATTCATTTGCAGATTTCTAAAAAAAAAATACTGCTGAAAGTGTTACTGAAGGTTTTGGTTATTTTGGTTTTGTTTTTTTTTCTTTGTCTGATAAGCATTTATTGTCAAGTAGAGGTAAGCAATAGAAGATTTGGAAATGGGACCTCTGGAAAAACTCAAGGCAAACCAATTACAGGATCTAGTAAGGCAGTTTTCAGCTTTCAGCTTGATTGTATGTGCTGTCTGAGTGGCAGCTGACATCAAAATAAGGTATTCTGTCAACAGATCATCTTGCCTTGGGCTCAGAAGGAAACCAACTGTTAAAAGCTTTCTGTGAAGAAGGAGACCTTTTCCATGTGCAGTTTTACATGCTTTCTTAGCCAAGATTAGTGACAATCCTTGTGTAGGTGAAACAACCATATCAAACAACATTTGCAATGATGACTGAGGTCATCATCGAGAGATTTTTTTAGCCCTCTTTACCTTCCCTGACACATACTAAGAATGCAGGCAAGAACACAAGGTAGTGAATTTTAAGACTGCCTTCAAATGATTTCAGATGTTGTTGAGCAATATTCATCCAAGTGAAAGATTCTGTTCAGATCCCTTGCAATTAAAAACACACACAGTGTTCTGCTCTGCTAGTTCCCAGGTTCCAGCTACTTGCTTTCCTGGCTTAAAACTGGCAACACCTCTGGCTGATTAAGGAAATAGATGTTCATATTAAACATTTGGAACAAACATTAGGGTCCCCTGAGAGTTGTATTGGAGGCTGAATGGAAGGTAGAACATTCTGTTTCAAGTAAGAATATATATTTATTTTCCTTCTGCCTCACAATCTCCAGCCTAATTATACTCCGGCATAAATGCAGTAAAAGCAAAAGGTGATGGTCCTTGCTTCATCTGAACTTTTTAGTAGGCAATCTTCTCTAAGAAAAGATACCTCAAACAAAACATATAAAGGCTTAATTTTCACTAGGGTCATACTGGAGAGAAGAAAACAACACAATAAGAGATTTTGCTGCCTGACAAAATGGACTTGTACCTGCAGAATAAAAATAGGCTGACTACTGTGCAGACAGCTCAGACATGCCAGTTTGGTCAGCATGATGCACCCTAAGCCACTCAGTCAAACAGCAGGGGACTCATGAATTTTCACTTCCTTCCCAAAGTGCTCATCTCAGCTGGACTATTAAGTATATTTCAACTGTAATCTCACTGTTAACTATCCAACCACTCACCACCACCTGCAGGTTTACACGTGAGATGCACGTGAACTAAATATAACATTGTACTTTGCAAGCAGAACTGATTCTGTCAACTTACATTTCCAACACAGGATGTTTCCCAGGGTTGTTCTACATGGGCTTAATTCTAAACATGTGCTAGCAGAAAATAAATATACAGTGAGAGAATAAACAGGCTTTAAATATTCAATAAACCTTTTAAATCATACAGCAACACAAAGCTCTAACTTATCCTTAGAGTACCGTATCATTACTTTAACATTTCAAAAGTGGACACCTCAATGTAAACATATAAATTTTCATGTTCTCAAAGTGTTGCATGTATTTTCTGCATTTAAATGTTGATCTTGTGGGAGCATATCTCAGGAGAAATTTCTCCCTGAGCTCCTGGAAGAAATAGTGTCCGTGAGATCTTATGCAAGTTTTATCATGCTTTTGGAGAAGCAAATTCTAATCTTCTTGGGCAAACAAGACAATCTCACATCCACCTATACACCTGCCTGGCTGTCTGGGAGAGACCAGAACGCTGAAAGTGACACTCCTTCATATGTGAACTTACGTTAAAGGTGCTAAACAGAGCATTCAAATCACAAATGGGGATTGCTTCTCCCTCCATCAAACTCACTAGTTTCCACTCCTCTATCCAGCTAGCTCTCTTCTTTCGCCATTTTCCCATTCTCCATTCCCTTTTTCCTCCTCCAACTTTTATCCCCTTCTGACCCAGCTTTTGTCTCCCCAGGCTTCCAAAGCCACAGCCTACTCCTTTCTCTCTCTAACTGGAAGTCATTTGAGGCATATGATTTTCTGCTTCTTCAGTTATTAGCAGAGGAGAAACAGACTTCTGTCCTCATTCCAGACGCACTCCTGTCTGGCTTCTCTGTGGAAACAGAGCATTGTCTTGTCTGCAGTGGGAGCTGCAAGAGAACTAAGAGCAGTCGCTCCCTGCAAATAATAGAGTACCTCAAAGCTTTTAGCTGCCAGGCTAAGAACATAGGATTTTTCAAAAGTTTTTGGCTTAGATTCATGTGAGTAGATTCCACACAAATCAGAAGCCACTTCCTTCCTCACAGAAACCATTTCTCTGTCAAGTTTGCAATTCTCACTGCAAAAACACAGATGCTATAATTATACTACTTATAATAGGAAATAATGTAGTAATAAAAAATATATATTGCTTATAAAATATGAAATAATAAACAGAGCTTCAGAATTTTTTTCCTTACTATTACAACATAAGGTATTTCCAACCTGGCCTTTCTTTCATACCTCAATGAGCCATGTGGGGTTAAGTGTTTATAAAATAGTCATACTTTAGGGCAGGTTTACAACATGCAAGACACCGTCCCAAATGTTTAGCATTTGGCAAAGTTACAAAAGACGAAACACCCACAGTCTTATTACAGGAAATTAATGATAATGGTGAATTGCAGAGCCCACCCTTCCAGTAACACTGAGGTGGCTTTTACTCGTTGTAATCATTCCTAATTTACTTTAAAGGTTTGGGAAATATTTATGCATTAATTTTTGTCATGTTGGCTGCTACTGATCAGAAAGTGTCAAAAGATCACACAGAGGTTATATTTGTAGCTATGATTTCACCTGTCATAATGTGAAACTACCAGGAAGAAGAAAGCCCTCATCCTTGGGAGCTGTACATACAAAAATATCCTCAAACCAATTAGAATAATTCATGAATAAATTAATATAAAATTGTTATTTTATAATTTTATTAAATTATATTATCTGACTGATACTATTTGTAGCATAAGATGCCAAGCAGTGTACTGAATAATGAGGAATTAGATGCAACAAATATATAGCTTGCCTACAAAGCGTCATCACTACTTGACTGTAAACTGATTTCATATGACATGAGCAATAATACTTTAAAAGTTTTTTTCTGTAAGTAAAAGTAACGTATCTGATATGATAGATAATTATGTAATTATGTCACTAATTATTTGTAACCATAGTATAAGGAATCAGTCTTAGCTGTGATTCAAACATTTCAAGAATGCAATATCTTCCCCTTACCCACCTCCTGCCATATGCCTGTGGACATGGAGAAAAGTGAAGAGATGATGAAGGAACAGCAAAAAAACTACTATAAAACAGAGATTGGAAGTATAAAGGAACACAATAAAAACAGGAGAAAGGAAGTCAATGCAATTATATATTAGGCAATTAATTACTTTGAGGTTGAGAATTAATGTTACAAAACTACTATGACAAAGTGAACTGGCAAAGGGACTGAAAGGAGTGATGAAAGAAAATTCCTATAAGCAGTATGTACTCTGAAGAACTGCTGAGTGACGGGGAAGCACAGAGGAATAAAATGTATCAAAAACCAAGCACATAATGCCCCTCGCACTGTATGTTCACACTAAATGGAAATTGTATTTCAAAACATACTGGCAATTGCCTTGGAAATGTGTGCCTAACATATCCTTAGAACATTTCTGTACGTGCCTATAAATGTACTGGATTAATACCTGCACTGTAAATACAGGGTTATAAACCCTCTCTATAGATAATTATGATAGTAATCTCAAGTCTCAAACTACACTTACTCTTACCATTCTTACTAATTGAACCTAAACATAGCTAGTAAGAAGTGAGGGCATTTCACTGAATGAGTTGTCCATGCTGTGTTTTATACTGAACGTAAAACTAGTGGCCTGAATTCTGAGTAGGAGGAGTATCCTTATGAAGGCTAAACAGACAGGATTTTCCTTTCAACATCCATTGCAGGGAAAGTACCTACAATAAACCAAGGAGCAGAAGAAACGCAAAGGTTCTAAAAATTAAAAAGGGTCATCAATCTATTCAGAGTCTCCTTTTTGTGGCAGATATTTCAAATTGAAAACTGTATGTTCCATGTCACTGCACCCTTTTCAAAAGAATTGATACAAAACAAGAGATGTGGTGGCATGTGGCGTAGAACACAAAAACAAAACATATTTGATAAGACCTATCAACTTTGCAGTAGAATAATGACTGCTTTAAGCAAAATAGTATAGCGATACATGAAAGGGTGTAATTTAAATTTCCATGCAAGGGGAAATATACTTGTTTCGGGTTGAAAAATACCTTATTGTTCAGACACTTTTAAAAGGACAGTTAAAATCTTGATCACTCTTTTTTTCCATCAGCTAATGATGTAAATAGATTACAATATGTTGCCTTGCATGGATCAACACTACTTCACAAGAAGTCGGGTTATTTTGAATGATAAAGGTTCACAAAGTAATTTTCTGTTTCCTGCCATTATAGATTTTCTAAGTAATTTATTTTGCCTGTTGATATGTCTGTATCATTCTTCTTTTCAATAATGTCTTGTATACCAACACTATTTTTGCTTACTGTGAGGGCCTGAAGCTTATTCTCTGCCTCCCAGGAGTTCAGCTGCCTGTGGTCAAGGACAACTTTCTGATGTGGCACCCATCTTAATTCGCACCATTCTGAGAGACGAGCTGTTCAAGAAAGACTTTAAAAAGCCTTAAAAGACTTAAAAGACTTGCAGGGCGAGGGATGACCTGCCTCTGCTTCTTTCGGGAGCTGCTTTAGGCCACCCTCTTGGTCCTTGCTTCTGTGCCTTCCTTGTGCCTGGCCATATACCTTCCTGACCCAGAACCTGCCCAGGCCCTACACCTGTGATCACTGACCCTGGTCGCCATCACTGGACCTGCGATGCAGGTGCACTCGAGAAATCAGCTATAATGCATAAACTCCATACAGATCAAATAAAGAGTTATTGCACATTTCTGAGCGTTATCTCTAGCACCTTACCTGTAAACTAAATGTAAGCTTCTCTGCATCCTTTTTTATCTGACACCTTGTTCCTTGCACCACCTTGCCTGCTTCCTTCGAACAGAAGCTGCTACAAGGAATAGCCAATGGCCCATTCTCCCTTTCTTCTTTTCTGACAAATAGTCAGTGATAGTCTTCCACCACAGCACCCCAGAACATCTCTGGGATGTCATTCTAGGCCTGTGGAGGGAACACAGCCTGGTGAAGAGAGACTGAGGGAGACACTGAGAGACCACGAGACTGAGCGAGTGACACAGAGAGTCTGTGCAATTATCTCAGCAGCTAACCAAAAACCACATTCCTCCATGAAGGAAACTAGGGAGTGAGAGGGAAAACTGACGTGTTCTATGAAATTAGGATATTTACCAGAGCTGGAAATAATGACTGACAAAAGACTTAAAGGCTGTGCATATCATTCCTGTTTGTTCTGACACTAAAGTCATAGGAACACCACACTTGACATATGGGTCTTACATTACGCGTTGGACCACACACACATACAAAAAATAGACTTGAGTTTTTAAAGGTGGTATTAGAGCTATGACTTTTGTGCTTTCTTGCAGTTTATTCCCTTTCCTTCTGCATCCATGATTATCAATGATATGTAAGAAAACGTTTATTCAGGCAACTGGAGCTTTGCAATGCTGGAGTGGCAGCAGACTAGAACATGTCAGGAAAACTGGTGGTAATAATCTGATGAAGATACAAGCTCCACCCTTCTATTTGTACAATGGATTTGAAGTTAATTTTTTCAAACATTACATATTTAGATGTTATGCACACGATTAAATAATATAGTAAATGATAATCTGAGACTAGTAACACTATAAAATAAAGTAAAACATCAAGGGTGAGAACTTAATTATATCCAAATTTATGGAGATAATTTAATGCTGTTAAGTTTATATCTGCTCCACAATATCTATTTTCCAAATGATCCCAGTCCAATTGTTGACATTCTACTGTACAAACAGTAATCTTGGCACACTGAGGAAGAAACAAAAAGCTAAATCTAAACTTTAAAGAATGTAATTCAATACCAAATTAACTGCAAGTATTCTAGTCTAACCTTATATTGCCTTTTCTTCAAAAAAAATCTAACCCTAATGAACTGAAAATACTGAGTGGGAGTAAAAGGTCCATCTGTGATAGGATTAAAAGACTAATGTTTTCATGTAGTGTATGCAAAAGACACATTTTTGTAATATGTTTCAGAATAGCGACCTGTCAAGTTTCAAACAAGCAAATATATAAGAACTTACAATGCCCTTTACAGGCAGACCTCTATTTCCTACAGCATCACCCCATTTCTTTCACCTCACTGTGGAAACAAACAGAGCTTCCGAGGTCTGTGATCATCCTGACGCATTGCATCTGCCAGGGAACAGCAGAGACACTATAATGCTGCCCTGCAATGGGAAAACTATCTACTGGTTGGGGCTCCAGGCTCTAGTCTCACAGCTATGATAAGCCAGGGTCATATTTTCAGCAATGACCATAACTGCCCATGACAGAAGTGGAAAGAATAGGGCATGCATATCTGGTACTTCTTAATTACCTCCCAGGCTCCAGCCAGTTCAGGGACTCCCTGAGCCAGATGTATCTTTTAAAATACGTAAACACCATTAGTGCTTATAATTTCCAAAAACTTGTCCAGTCTTCCCTTGAGCCTATGTGAGCTTTTAGCACCTTCAGCAAACTCAGGCAAGGATCTCTACAGGCCTCTGTGTGAGGAACCACCTCATTTGGGGAAGCCCTATGATAATACATGCTTCCCAGCTCCACACCCCTTCCCCAAGGAAAAGAGTGTCAGGACAAGAAAACTGAAAACTTAAGTTGGTTAAATAAAAAGTCTGATGGTCGGGAAAGAGAACAAAAAGTGTATTTTGAATTCTGATTTTTTTTTTTAAAGGAGAGTACAAATGTTCCTTAAATATTTTGTTCTCTAAGTGTTGCACCTACCAGGAAAAAAAAAAAGTGCTGGTAATATTTTGTTATTATTGGTATTGTTTAACAACTTTTAACTTCTTAGTCACAGACCTGCAACTTACCTAATGCTGTAAACAATTTAAAGATAAATGCTTCTGTTCTCTCCCTGTAGAAGTAAATAATGTATGTCTCTATCTGAAATGGTAAGATTTTTTAGTAGAACTTGTATATTGCTAGAGGAATCACCCTCTCTGAGGAGTGAAATGGAAAAACTACATACGAGTTCTGGTAAATTTGATGTAGTGGAAGATAGCAACCACACATGGTTAGTTTAAGTAGCTAGATGATATGGAAATAACTACAAAATGTGGCTGTAGAGGATCTTGGAAGATGATTTATACCTTTTCCCTGCCCCAGGCAAGATCAGCAATGCCTAAATAATTTTTAACAGATGTACATCTTATAAACTTCCAACATATAGTCCTACATAATTTATTCCAGTGAATCATTGTCCACAGCATTAAAAAGTTTTCCTTCCTTGATGTTAAAAATCTATCCTTTTTTTACTTAAATCTTTTCCTCATTGATGACTTTTCTTAACTAATTTTGTCATTCACCTCTTTGTTCTCAACTCAATTTTCTTCTTTTAGGTGCTAAACAACCCTGGTATACTGAGCATGTTTTTTCTCCTCTGACATATGTACAGTGTAATGTATTCTATGTCCCTTTAGCTCTCTTATGGAAATGTCATAACGCATGAAACCAGACTTACGGAAGTCAAGGGATAAAATGTCTACCGTTTCTTTCCTATTTACAAGATCCTCTACTTTGATACAGGAAAAAATTTGGTTGGTAGCACAAGACTTTTTCTGGTGAACTGATGTTGGACCTATCTTCTTTTCTTTCAGGTCTATGGATAGTTCAATAGTTGATTACTCTTCCAGTACTTCTCTAGGAAGGTAAACTGGCTGTCATGTTTTCCTTGTTTATCTTTTTATGGACAGACACTAGTTTTTCATTTTTCTAAAACCTCCTTTTTCATATTCCCACTAATAACAACTCAACATTCTGAGGTTACCTGAGCCAGTCCTTTGAGAGCCAAAGAGCAATTTTAATGAAATAGCCACCATGAAAGATTTTAAATGAACTGCAGCTGTTATTTTTCAATAGGTTTTCCTTCCTATTGATTGGTAAATCTACTCCTTCCTTAGTCTTTCTTTTAGCACTAAGTGGAAGAATTTCAGTTACGCAAGATTTTCTTTTTTTCCATCATAACCTTTTGCCATAAGTATCTCATTTTCTACCCTGACACTTCTGATTTTTTGCTGGGGTTTTATGCTATTTTTAATGTCTGTAATAGCTTGATGTATTTTCCACATTATGTACATACCCTTTTACTTGAGATCACTGAGGTCACATTATCAAATTCATCCCTGCATCATTCCCTGTAGTCTTTCTCTGTCCCAGGATAAATGCATGCATGTCTTTAACTTAGTCTGTTTAAGGAGATGGAACTGTTCTGAACTCCCTTTCTACTTAAACTTACTTGCTTCCTATCACATTTTCCTACCATTTCTCTGCATTTGCTTAAGTCTACATTCTTGAACTTTATTTCTTTATTTCGTAGGATTTTTCCTTTTCTAAGGACTGTAAACTTTCTCTTTTCACAGCCATTCTCACCCAGGATTTTTGCTGCTTTCACATTTTCTGCCGTTCCTCTGCAATGTTTAGAATTACATATCTAATTTTCTTGTTAGTTTCCCTTTTTTCCTCCATTTTCCAAAATATGCTGGAAATTATATGCCTTGCTGTATGTTGTATCTATTTTCTAAAAAGCTTTTACTACCATTGTCTTTACAGTTCAAAATTTTGCCTTCACACACACACCACACCCACCACCACCATCACCCCCCCACCCCACACACACCACCCCGCCTACCACCCCTACCCACCCACCCCCACCCCCCGTAAAAGTCTTGTTTCTCCAAGAATCAAATCTTAACTGGTGGATCACAGTTGATTTCACCATTTTGTCCTTATCCAGAAAATTTATGTCATCTCTCTATGGATCCACCTTCCATGCAAAGCAATACATTCTCTTATTTCAATCCCTTGCAGATGTTTCTGGAGCAAATTATACCCACTAATATTCTAATCATGTGAATTATCCCACTGAGTGTCTCATATGCCAATTGAGTAACTGTTGTGATCGTTAATTAAGATTTCACCTCTTCCTGTTTATTTCCCTTCTTAAATTAGTGCAGAAACAATTAAAATATTTGGTGGATTAACATACTACTATTCTACTTCCCCTTCTTATGACCTTCTTAAAATCAACCCTAAACTCAACTTTAACTCCTTTTCCTAGTCTTTATTGTTTATATGTATCTGTGAATATTTGCAATCTCTTTTGATTGTAGTTTAAAAATTTTGTCATTACTGAGTAACAAAGACTGTGTGTCAAAATGTTGTTCACGAGAGCAACACCATGTTTTAAAGATCAATGTTTTAAAAGAAATTTCTGCTTGTGACAGAACTATTCCACTGCTCAAAATACATTAAAAATCAAGTTACTTTATTGTTACCTCCTCTCTCCTACCCATGCACATGCAATTACAAATGCAGAACGTCCAGTCCTAAACAGAAAAAATATTTTGTCTCAAACTTCCTCTCACATTTCATCACTCATATACATGAAGAGTTCAGTACAAAACTGTAAGTAAACTATTGATTCTGGAAGCTTTCCTGTACAAACATAACTCAATTTTTAGGAATAACTAATTGTTAGGAACTTCCTCCACTTACTCATAACCCCCACTAGCAGTTATCCTGTCACTGAACACGTCAGCTGGACTGAATTCAACTTAACTACATTACTGTGCATATTATTATCATCATCAAGTTACTGTCCATATTATTATTACCAAGTATGCACCTGATGTGTTTTTTTTTTGGCAGGCTACTACTAGTGAAGATAAGAAATTTTAAACACGTTCCTCTATGAGGAAGGTGAGAAAATCAACAGTAAAAGCAGCCCCAAAAGGCCTGGGGTGAGAATATTTAAATAATACAAACTGGAGCCATCCCAGTTCAAAACTGCATACAGGTCCGCTGGACTAGGCCTCACTTTGTGCAATGGCACTGGCACAATTCCTGTCCCAACACAAGGCAGATTTCATTATGCTGAAAAAGGCAGATAAAGATTTAAACCTAAGGTTCCAATTAGAGCTTAAACTCCTACGCAGACATGCCCAGAGAGCCCAAGAGAAATGCAGAATACTCTTAGGGGTGACCAATAGCAATAAGTGATGCTAAAAGAATTACCATAAATCAAGACTTACTATTAGATTAATACACGGTTTCATAAGCACTTTCACAACAATGCTAATAATAGACTAATTTCAGATATACTTTCAGGAAACAGCTATTTCTTAGCTAAAAGCTCTGCCCTGTATTTCTTCATGAATGCCTTCAAACATCAAACATTAGGTGGCAGTTAGCCATTTCAATTTGTTCCAGAAACCAAAGCTTTCAATGACTGTCTCCACCTAAGGTCAAGTACATCGATGACTCATTCACAGTCTTTGGTAATACTTCTGCAATTCTAAGGATTTTTAACAAGAATAATGAAAAGCAACCATATGAGAATTTCTCCTTTAGGTAACAAGTACTGTCACCTCAGTTATCTCCAAAGTGAACTGAGTTGACTTTAATTCAGCCATTTATAAATTTTGCTCTCTCTCTCATGTGTGTGTTACAATGTTCCCTCCACATACTTCTGAAATTCATAACAAGCTACTGCAGTTCTCAAGTTTATTAATAAATATGAAGTAGTATCAAAGCACTCTGCTTTTCAGCAGATTCCAGGGCCACCTCATGGCTCCAGTGTCTTCAGTGCTCTCTACCTGCATTCAGTGTGAAAGAAAGTATAAGAATGAATATACACAGCATTTGCTGTTAACGCTGTAACTGCCTGCCACAGGAAAAATGATCTTCTAAAGCAAGAAGAAAATATTCTAAATGGCAACACATCCATCTCCTATCTTATAGCAAATGCTACAAATAGCACCAGTAACTACAGTTGCAAGAATTAAGCCGAAATTACTTAGTTTTTCATTACCGTAATTTTAAAAAATTGAATATTGACTTAAGAAGAGAAAACGTTACCTGACATATTAATCAGCACCGAAAACAAATCAATGCTGGCACTTTCGTAATTTCACTAGAGACTATGTATTGAAAAATAAGCAAAGAGCGGGATAGGTGTTGAAAGTTATTCTGCGTAGAATACTCTGGGACAAAATATGTTGTTTAAATATATCCAATATTTATTATTTGATATTTATAATAATTAAATTACTAAAAATAAATATTAAATACATTTGAATATCATTAAATTAAATATAAAGCACAATAACATAAAATAAATTATTAATAATAATTTAATGCTTATAACTTATTGTTAACAGTCAGCTCCTAAAGCAAGAGCAACATACAAGAACTTACAGATTTACTTTTTTTTTCTTTAAGGGATGCCACAGCGTCTGCTCTTTTAATTGCACTGTTTGGGGCAGCCTGCATTTAAAGAATTACATTAGGGCTAGGCATTTCCAGTCTATGTAAAACAGAAGAGGCTATTTTTTGAAAATAAAAACCCTAAAACATGATTCCAGGTATTTAAAAAATAATCAGAAGGCAATATTTTAAGATGGAAAAAAGTATTTACATACCCTATAAAAAAACCCTTTTTTTCAAGTCAGCCTCTGGATGTTCATGGCCAGCCACATGTATTTTGAAATGCCAAATATTTCTTTAATACCCATTCACAGTAATTATCTGTTCTATGCATCTCATCTGAATTCAGCTTGAGACTAATTCTGCAAGGTGTTGAGTTCCTTGTGAAAAATGTTGAGTGTCCTCAGATCTTATTAGTGGAAATGAGAGTCCTTAAAGCACTAAAGAATTAAGCCCAAATTCAAACCTCATTTCATTATCAACACCACAGATTCTGAGCCTGTTTACACAGGCTGTAATGGCTACTGAGCTAGTATAGTCTTTCTCAGAGCAGTTTTGAGAATTGGAGCTGGAAGACAGGAAAATACCAGTATTTTAGAGGGAGAGAACAACCTGCTGCGAAGACGCAAAGATGCCCTTTACCCTCCGGTAATAAACACACATACTTTTCTTACTGAGCCTGTGCCTGGTATCATCAATCCAAAGACTGTGTCTGTGCTAATCCACATGGAAGATGCCTAGAAGGTCACACAAAACACCACTTCCTTCTGTGGAGAGCTGCCATCATTCTCAATGTTCTTAGCACTGCCAAGTGTTTGATCCATAAACCTATATTTATGACAACAGTTGACACTCATACTGAAAATCTGCAAACCATTTTGCCCAGCAGTCTTCAGTACATTAATTTGCAACACAGTTGGCAGAGCATATAGTAAACAGTGGTCATGAAGTTTCCTTCAAAATTTGCTTCACAGAGGATGAGTATACCATCTTGCCTTATCTCTAAAACCTTGTATAAATGTGTACTTTGTAAGGTGATGACATTTTATTCTGTTCCCAGAATTAAAAAAAAAAAAAAAAAAAAAGAAGGCAATGGCAATTGTTTTCTATCACTATCTGCAGAATTTTATAATAGAAGAGCAGGGGATTTTTTTTCTCCCTTAATATTGGCCATTTTCCAGTTTTTAAACCAGGCTTATTTCTTAATCACAGCACTAACAGCTCTGAAATTTATGGCTAAATGACATATTAAACAAGACCCAATTAGATACCACATACATCTTTCAAGAATTCCACAAAATTGGTACAAATTGTTCAAAATTATTATTTTGAGGAATATTTTTCAAGGAGTACTTTCACAAGAATATACTAATAGAAAATTTAGCATAAGATATGGAATGGGTAAATATTTCTTGCAACATCCTATCTGGATTCTACACTACTACTGCTTCCAACTTCCTCTGAATATGTGGTGGTCCTAGCAAGGTCTTTAATCAAACAAGTATTTGATGTTCTGACAGTTTTACCTAAGAGGATAGCAAGCCTAAAGTTTGTGTAAAAAATCCTTGAAACAGCCCAAAACCAGTGAACAAGCCTGAAAAGACTCCAGGAAATTTAGAATTTGGGCAGCAGACCAAAGAGGTGAGTGGCATAGAAAAATGCTCAGCTGTGAAGCAAAAGCCTCCCAAGTAGAAATGAAAATGAAGGAATAAACTGAGAGGAGAGGTGCCAGGTCTAGATCAATGAGGGCTGCAAGTGCAGGCCTGTGTTTCACCCGAAACACACTGGAAGACCACTGAGTTTAGAATCAAGGAACTGAAAACTGTGAACTATTACTTCTGGCGTTTATTGGGGATGATAGAAAGATGGATCTCATTAAGAGCAGAAGGACAGCAGGCAGATATTGCCAGCTTGGAAGTCCTATTAGTTGCACGTTGCCATTATGTCAGTGAATGGATAGGCAGTTCTTCTATAGGACTTAAACTGGAATCAGTTTCAAACATAATGGGTTTATAGCTGTCTTCATCATAATCACAGACAGGGGAAACCACATCAAACTGCATGCAGGTTTGTTTCTGGGAATATCAAGACCTTCTAGTGTCCTTCATTCTTCTGAATAATAAAACAAATTTACTCATTTGTATGGAGGTGTGCATCATAACCTTGCATTTTTAGTCCTCAGTAAGGTATAGCATAGTAAGTTCAGAGAAAAGAGACAGGAAAGGAATAACATTTAAATAATTTGAAAAATACTGCAGTCAGTAAATTATACTTTTGTTCTTCCCCAGTGAATTTCTTACACCTTGGCATGCTTGACAAATAAGCATTAGTTTAAAATTCCAATTTGTAAAACTGGCAGGTTGAAAAAAATTCTAAAACATGCTTGTTTACTTGGGTTGAAAGCTTGAACTGAATGTCCCACATTCTCAGCAGAAGTGACTTTTGGATGAAGGCTGAACTCTGACCTTGTCATAGAATCTCTGCTGAAATCAGTGAAATGTGCATTCACTACCAAGCAAAGAAATCTGTTCAGACATAGCATTCTTTTCAGATATTGGAATTAAAATAGCTGCATCAAATCTTAAATATCCACTCTATTTTTAGCTGCCTTATGTTGTCCTTGATACTTCTGAAGCTCAATCCAGCTGAGATCACTGGATCTAAAAATGCTTGGTTTTCTTCAAAAGCTGGGTGTCCCCTTACATATCCTTTCTGAGTCATATGAAGTAGAGAAGATACATTCCCACTGTTGCTGAAGCAGTTGAAAATACAATAGAAGAAGGAAGAACATAGCCTGTATCTAATTTAGCAAGCAGCATGGCACAAAGGGATTGAAATTTGTAGAGTGAATCATTTGCTGCACAGGACCAGTAGTCCATGTCACATAATTTGAAAGGGTTATAGCTGACTAGCTCCAGTTTGCTCCTGGGAGCTAAGGCCCATTAGAGGTTAGAGCTCATTAGTTGCACTCTTGCAGGACAGCACCTCTTACCAGTTCAGGGTCATCAGCAAAGGATTGAGTTAGAGCACTGAAAATACTGAGGTGAGCCAAAGCACAATTGTAAAGAGCCTCCTTATCTAACATAAAACACTAAAGTAGACACACTTCTAGTTACCCTAGGCTTTGTTGCCTAAGATGCTCCTGACAAATGATATGCTATTCCTGAAATTCACAATAGCAGCGTGTGATAGCAGGGGCACCTTAGAGCGGCTGGGCAACAAAAAACCAAAAACCCCAAAGCAGTGGGATAATCAACTGATGGCACAGTTGAATGCCTGAAAAAAACTTCCTGTAAGATCACACTATTTGTGGTTGGCACAAAGAACTTCCTGGAATACAAATCTAAAACCTCCAGAAGTTGAAACCATTCAAAACAACTATATTACACAGCCATGCTTATAGGCAACTTTCTTCAAAGTTGTAGAGCTAAAATGAGCTTTTTCCCTCCATTGTTGCACAAAAGGAAATGGCATAAATACATTGTAATTTGATCTTTGAGTGTATTTATTATCTTATGTATTTGAATGGCAAGTGGGTAAAGGTGGTCTTATTCTGAGTGGAGTTTAGGATACAGTGTTCTGCTCATTTTGCTTCAGAAATTTGTTGCCTTTTATCTTTCCAGTGAGCTTTCAGTGTATTGCAACCCTGATTTGGGGGAGCTTTTGTTTGTTTGGGTTTTTTCCTTTTTTTCTTTTTTTGTTTGTTTCTTTTGGGTTTTGGCTTATTTTTTTAGCCTCTTGTTTTTCTTTAGTTTGTTTCCCTTTTTGTAGAATTTGAGGCTTCACTATATGCTGTACCTGCCAGTTGATTTAGGAAAAATGTATTTGACCTTCCACTATGTTACATATATGTATAAAAACCTTATGGATTTATGACTATTAAAGAAGTCAGTCATCACTGAAATGATAGGAACATTGACTGGAAAACCTACTGACAAAACTGAGCTACAAAAGCCATGCTAATCCCACCTGGTAAAATCAAAGCTGATTATTCATACTGGCTTAATTTGAAGCATCTAACTTCACTTCTCACAGAGATAAAAACATGATCCTCTGAAAAATCAATAACCTAAACAAATTAATCAATATTTATTTTCATGTGGGAAGACACCTCGCAAAAAACCAGAAACAGTTATGGATAATTTATTATTAGTATCAGTCCTACTCCCACCCCACAATGCACTTCTCTAAAGCTGTTTCTGGAAGGTTGATTATACCCTGGCTTATTCATTGCAAGGACGGTAGACAAGTCTGGGGTAAACCATCAGGAAAGAAAAAAAAAAAAAAAAGATGTTTGCAGCTCAAATAGTAACTGAATGAAATCATTAGCAAAAATTTTTTTAAAAAATTGAAAGCTCAGTAATAATGACTAGTAACTTTTAATAAAAGAGTAAATAGCCTTTATATATTGATATTTATCTCTTTGCTAACAGTGTGAATTATAGAAAAATGTTACTTTGATGTTGATGAGATTTCTGGAAGTTTTCTGCAACATCAATAGGCAAAAGTTACTTCCATACAAGCCAACCTATGAGCAATCAGGCTGTGTATGACTACATTAGGAGATAGTGTGGTAGCGTGGAGGCAGTATGGACATTGGAAGGCAGCATGCAATGGATCTGGAGAAAAAACACCTCAGGCCAAGGGCCTGACATTTTCATTATAAGCATTTCAACGAGTTTTATTCTGGCACAGATCTAGTCTGATCTCAACAGGTTGAATAACCATTACAGTTTAGATCACATCATGCATGCTCCTATGGTTTTCTCTTTTACTTTCATGTAAAGAAAATCCACCTTGTGTGCTTTAGGATCACTATGCGCTATACCAGGCTGGAAAATCCAGGCAATCAGAATATTTGCTTCAAAAGCACATTTCTGATCTGAGGTAAAATGTTAACACAGATGAACCCATAGGCTCAAGAAATTGATATAATTGTTTTATACACATGCTACTGACTGACAGGCTGAATCCATTATACAAATACCACTTGGTCTCTTTCAGGTATATCATACTTCGACTCATCAAGGTCAGATCAATCTGCCGTTTCACATGTCCTTACTGTGGTTTAATAGTGTCTGAACTGGATATAAGGAGCTAACTTGCCGACTGTGCAGCAGTTACCTCCCGCAGAGTCCTGGGGTTCCCTGGTCACTTCTGAAAGAGAAGAAAAAAGGTCACACAAGAGGAAGCTCCAGTTTCAAAACTCTGCCATAAAGCAGGTAAAGTAGGGACTTGAATCAAGCACTTTCATATTCCTGAACAGAGATGCTACATGGGGCATAGAATGGTTGCCTCAAAGCTCAGGTTTGAATCTAATGGACACATTGAAGGATTACATTTACTTCCCCTGAGGAAATGACCGTGAGTCTGAATCTTAAGAAATTCACAGCATAATCATACTTCAGGTCAAACTAAATCCATAATGTTTGAATTACATGAGAAAGTGAAAGGGATCAGAGGGGCAGAGACATGCCCTTGCAGGCAGAGAACATTAAGAGGAGGCAGATATCTGTGTCGGACTGCTAAGCTGCTGCTTAGGGAAGTCAAACATCTATGTTTGATGCTTACTTAGGGAGAAGTAGGTTGCTGCTGCTGGGGGCAGGGGATGTTTAGAGAGGAGAAAATGCCAGCAGCCTGAAGCACCCAAAATCTAGAATCACTTCCCATGGCTGCTGAGGTTAAACCATGCTGAAAAATGTAGCTTATTTTCCTGAGTAATTACACTAACAATTCTGCTAAAATGTTCAGCCACCTTCCAGATAAAGATTTCTGTTATGCTCTGTCTCTGTGAGGGTAGTACTTTGCCATGTAAATTAGTACTTAAGTAGTCTGAAGTATGGCTGTACCAAAATCAATAACAAGAATACCAATTACTTCAGATGATTCAGGGTGACATCCCCAAGGAAAAGAGCTGTGTCAAAGGAGGAGAATCCCATAGACAACATGTCATTGCTAAATGCAACAGATTTAGTAAAGAGGGTGCTTCTCGGCCTTCTCCCCCAATGACCTACATTGATGTCTTCTGAGAGCAATTAGAAGCAAGATTCTTCCCCAGGAAAGAAGATCTGCAAGTTGCTGAGGATTAAGAAAGGACTGGAACCAGCATCTTCAGCACTGAGAGCTCCTTTAACAGTAGGGCTGAAAATAGCAAAGTCTAAAAGAATGTTCTGTACCTCCTAGATCACACGTAGAATACTGCATACAGTTTTGGGACACCCAGTATCTGAAAGACATGGATCGATGGGCTTAAGCTGAAATAAGAAAGATTTGGACTGGTTTTTCACCATGAGAACAGGCAAGCAGTGGAAGAAGTTGGTCACAGAAGCTGTGCAACCTCCATCCTTGGAGGTTTCAGGACCCAACTGGAAAAAGTCCTGAGCAAGTTAATCTAACCTTGCAGACCTTGCTTTCGGCAGAAGGCTGGACTAAAGACCTTCAGAGATCCCTTCTGAAGATACTTGCCCTATGATCCTATGAGAAAATTTAATAACTAAAAAGTTCAGGTTGGACAGCATCTGAAGCTGAAATTTCTTGAAAGACCTCACAAAATAGTTCTACAAGATATTAAAAGACAGTAAGAAAAGGCATTCCTTGGGTTAATGCAAGCACGCTGAACTACTCTGCACTGTACAGA
Organism: Phalacrocorax aristotelis; assembly: GCF_949628215.1. NCBI lineage: Eukaryota > Metazoa > Chordata > Aves > Suliformes > Phalacrocoracidae > Phalacrocorax > Phalacrocorax aristotelis. Next base: position 42,419,927 of record NC_134279.1, on the reverse strand, counting down.
TCTTTGTCTCTTTTTCAGTTGTTACTTTTCTTTGCTTTTTAAAACAAACAAAAGAGACAATACAGTTGCTTTGGAATAAAGGCAACTTGTGCAGAAGCTGCAATCATGACAGGATGTTCCAAATTCTGATTCCCAAAATTCTTGCTCTGTACAGTGAGACTGGCACAAACGTGCTAATCCATAAATACATGTTGTTGGCATTGTTAATGCTGACACAAGTCAGCTAGGTACTGACTATCTTTCAGAAGTGACCTCCAAACTACTGTTAGAAAGTCTGCATTACTGTTACTGTGGAACTTGGGCAGATTCAACTAGAACTTTATAATTCTTTTCTACTGACAGTTTTTTAGTGGTGAAACTGTAATTACTGATTTCTTTACTCTGAAATCCAGGTAAGCTTTCTACAGATAAAAATTCAGGACAAAACAAATGAGAGGAAAATACATGCAGATATAGTGATGCTCCCATAAATTTCTGAAGCAAAACTCGGCTAGACATTCTTGTTTAAATTTTGATTCCCACAATAAAATCTGTTAAAATTTCCCAGATTTATTGCAAGCAAGCAGCATAAATTTCAGTTGTAGCCAAATTTCCTATTAATGAAGTACATAAGTACTAATAAAATTCATGGGTGATATTAGCAGGTCAGAACGCAGATATTTGCAAAGGGGGTATAGGATGCATTAGAAATATGGGTAAAGCAAATTAATATTAAGACAAGAAAATACAGGAATTGATAGACGTTAAAGTATCCTGAACACAATTTTTACAGAAGAGCAGAAACTATGACAGCAGTCTTCATATGTTGGAAATGAAGAGGAAATCAGAATTGGCAGGTATGGAAACAAAGAGTGACTATTAAAGCAGCTCTACCATGTCAACAAGCCTGGACCATATGGCACTGGTGAAACTGCACTAAGAACATGCTTTTCTATTTCAGTTCTTTCTTACCAGAAAATAAACAGGAGCATGTAGAAAACAACTGTTGTAAGAGAACAGGAAGGGCTTTTTGTAAAGAAAAAAAATACTGTATGAAACACAGGAGCAAACTTAGCTCCACTGTATACCTGGAGAAGAGATGTCACCTGGAATGAAATAAAAAGGATGACATGCAGTATCTCAAAAGCTTTCAGCTAGTAAAACTTGCTAGACTGGAAAACTATCCTACAGTCTCAGAATTACCTGGGATAGATGAAAAGAACATAGACACAAAAATAAAGTATACACCAGGGTTAAATTCTGTATTGATAAAGAGAGAGACTAGAAAGAAGATTTTGCTCCTGTGAGTGAAAACTGAATAGGACCCAGCTGTTTTGGCTGTCTCACTTCCTAAAGTATGTATTTATCTGTAGAATACCTGGGAAAATAACTTTCGAACATGTATACAAATTTTAGGTCCATATATCCAAAATTCAAGCAAAGTGGTTAATAGTGTGAAGTTGTTAACAGTGTTGGCATTTAAGCAACTTGAACAGGAATTCAAATAAAATTCAATAGCTCAGAGACACAAGTGCAGGAGGATCACCCTTGTGGCAGCTTGTCTAGCAGCTCATTCTTTACTAGGTTATACTCTGTGCTGTATACCCAGTTTCTGCAAAGGGAAAAGCCTCTAATTATGTGTCAACAAAAATGGTGGAAAGTCTTTGCAAAGATAGTAAGAAACTCAGTTTTGCTGTGCTTGTAGTGTTCCACTCTCCTTGCTGGTAAGTGAAGAGACTTCCAAGCAAATACCTTGTAACACACATATCTCTAATTGCCATTTTCTCTGATAACATGTTAAGCTTGTCTTATCTGCCAGCTATCTCTCATTATTATTTGAGACAAATGCTGATTTTTGCAAAAAAAACTGACGAGATTTCAGACGATGGCATTTAGTCATTGAACATCATTCCATAGCATGTCATGTCTCAGCATGTGGGTTTTTTTTTTTTAAAAGTCATTTTTCATTTTGCATTCATACATAAATGAAGATTTCTTTCTCCCATAGACACAGGGAGTGTTTCTAATCAGAATATATTTTTTTTTTATTTGGACAAGAGAGGTATATGCTGTCATTTATAATTTGATTCTATTTTTCTTTGGCAGGTACAACTCTGAGATGTCTAAAAATTTGTCATGTCTGAAAAAAATAATCACTGAAAGGTGCTTATTCTTCATAATATGCAAAGCTTACTAAAGTGTCCTATAAATCAACTATTTTAGGAGTTCAAACTTTATTTATTATAATGTGTCATTTTGCTTCTATGTTTTATTACTTCCTGTTTAGTATACAGCATCAGTCTGATATCTGAAAGATTTTATGACTCTATTAATCCAGGTATGATTTTTAAAAGGATTTGTTAAATTTTATTGTTCAGATTACGTCCTTAGATATCTGTTGTATATTGATAGAAAAGTGGATTTGTTTTTACAAGACCACAAATCTCACTTTATTAAAATTCAACAGCAGTAATCAAAAGTTTTAAAACCCATAATCACCCACAGAGATTTCAGAGTCAAACACCAAAAATTAGGGGGAGGTAGAATCCAGGTAGCCCTCTGAATGCACAAAATTTGTAGTAGAAACCTTACTGAAGTGATAAAATTTCGTCCACAAGATCCTGAAGGGTAAATGAACTACTGTTCATCAGATCCTGAGATGTCATCTTAACCCCTTCTAACCCCCTTACCCGGCTCTGCCATGATTCGCCACCACATACAGAAGTCTCTGCAGATCTTATGGTACTTTCCCGTCTCCTACTCTTTCCTCCTGCCTCTGCTGAATACCATTAATTTGACCACTCACTTGCTGCAGTATCTTTTATATAACACAGTTGCATGTGAGACCTGTAGCATAAGAAGTCTGGAAAAACTGCTATTAGAAGATTTCTCCCAGCTCCTCCCCTACCCAGTCTTCACTTTAAGCAGGCAACTCTTTTACACACTTAAAAAGTGCATAATCCCATCAGTTAATTAATATTGTAAAACCAATGGCTGTTTCCATTTTTTAGATTGTGCTTAAGCATCAAAAATAGCTACCTAATTTCTCTTTGTTTTGTTACACTCTTTCGACACAGTAAAAAGATGACTAAAGGGTGGAGCATTATCCACATTCAGCTGCTGTGCACAAATCTGTTCAAGCCTTGTGCATCAGGTTTGCTGCTCATCTTTCAGCAGCGTTCAAGTGTAAGCTTCTTTTTAATGTTATTAACACATAATGTGTATGCATTCTTTCTTCACCTACTATCCCTGGGGAATATCTGTTCATTTCTTCTCTCTGGAAAAGTCGTCTTTTACTTTCGTGCACCTTGGAAAGCATATGCAGCTCTGAAAAGTGAATGGAAAGCACATATATGTCTGATCTCTACCTCCTTGACGGCAAGCCTCCAGAATGATGATGCATTCTGTTACTAAACACATTAAATTAACTCCTCCTGCTTTGATCATCTGCAAAAATTTGTCAGGATGAGAGCCAGACCCAGTCATTAAAGTGGGAGATTAGAAAAAAAAGAAGTCTACACCTTCATTCTCTTTAATTGCTACAGTTCATTCTGGTGCCCATAGTATAGTATTATAAAAAACTTTGAAAAATTAATTCCATTGAAATGCACATCTGAGTGGATTTCAGACAGTTCTCCAACGTACTGATTTAAGTATGAATAAAATCTATTTTAAGCACCATTAAAGATTGGAAATATTTACATGCAAGAAAGAACACTTGGGTATGGGGAAAAAAAACCTTAAGAAAAATAATCTTTCTGGCTGTTCTAAATGCAGCTGAACAATTTTTCAGCATGCTATAATCAAGTTTTCCTACATAAGTAGTTTAATCACTTTTTCATTAGTAATTCTGGAAACCGTGGTAGACTCCTTATGTTTTTCAGTGTGCTGTATTCTTCACCTGAGCCTATTTATACATAACTAAGCAACATTTAGCAATACAAATAAACCTTACATCCCCAAGATTCATTTTTGTGTTTGTAGTTACTTTATGTGGGAGAAGGACAAAGATGTTTGATGGGAATACATAAGTCATCCCTTTAACCTAGTTCCCAACAGGTCATTGAGAGGTGGTTTATGCATCTCCTTATAGTAATATTTGTATACCACTCAAGTAGTATTGCATAGTATGTGAGCCCAGTTCTGACCACAGCAAAAAGTTTGCTCAAGCCTGCTTCCTCCTCAGTCTACCCAGTTTTCTTCTTCAGCAGCAATTCCATTCCCTACTCCAGCCTTCTTTTCGCCATCCCTTTAGTCCTGATGGTTTAGTTTTTGTTATTTTGGACACAGTTAATATCCCAACCATCTTAATGCAGATCACAATTAATTGCTTTTCTTTTGAGTGACATTTTACTTATTAATCTACTTCAGAGAAAGAGTGCTACCACAGTGAATTCAGCCTTACACCTGACATGACAGTAAAATGTCTCACCGAATTACTTCAGATGTCTGAATACAGGTGTATTTCTTTTCTGTGCAAAACTGCAAGGACAACGAGAACAGTAGGAAAAAAGCCAGAGGTAGAAAGGACACAACCACTGGAGATGACACAGTACAACCAGGTAGGAAGGCTATCAGAGTAACCATTACAACTGTGCTAATCATAAATCTACACCTTGACATTGGGAGGTTCACAAAGCCGATAAAGAAGGAGAATGAGAAAAAAAAAAATTAAATATAGAACAAGATCCAACAAAAGTAAACATTTCCCTCAAAAACATTCTTGAAGGTGGAGTAAAGAAAATGAACTCCAATTATTGCAGGAGTAGAAATGCTCAGAACTCAGATTTTTACCCTGTAGTTTTTATATATCAATAGCTCCCTTTATTTACTGGAATTGCACATTGGTATCTGATTTAGAGTGGAACTTTATTTAGTCTGTGCTAAACACTAAGTAAATGCCTATTTCACTACTTTTAGCTACTCACCTGCCCAGTATGTTCAAGTAATTGTGACCAAGCGAGCTGAGCTTCTTTGTTTTTGATTTAGAGAGGCAGAAGCCACCATTTCTGAGTGCAGTCCCCACCACAAACCAGCCACATCTTTGTCTTTTTGACAGCAGCTATAATGCAAGCTAATCAAAGCCACCCATTGAAGCCACTTGGAAGTGAAAGCCAGATTAAAAACCCCCATAGTTATATACACAGACCACAGTTTCTGTAAAATATTATAATTTTGGAACTAATCCTGCTCCTTACAGCCACAGTAACATCATAACTTAAAGTAGAAGCTGGTCCACTCTGCGACTGTTCTAACTATGACTGCTAGGTATATGAGAGAATTACAAACCTCAGGTGTAGAAACATATTTAAATATAGTGATTGTACTTTGATTCTTAGTGACTTTTTAAAGCATACTTTATTGCTTTTTTTGGCACATATGATTGGAAAAGAAAACACAAAAATACTGTTAAAACAGCCAGATAAATAGTTTATGCACAATATCTAGTTTCCTCAGTTTTGTTTCTTTGAATGCAGAGGGAACAGAAACAGAAGGTCTTCAAATTTGTTGCTAAATAAAGGGCCAACCACAGTACATAAAATAGTCTATCACTTAGTGCTTAAAACTTTGCTTTCCTCTCCTTTACTGTAACAGAAAAAAACCTGTATATATACTTTCAGAAGTATAGCTTCTGCTGGAGTTAAGGAGAGCCACAAAGGCAAGAACTGATTTATCAGAATAAAAATAATCCTTCATGTAGAAAACAATCAATAGTTACTTTATAGACTCCTACACAGACCAGTATAAGGTTTTGTTGTTTTTGTTTGTTCTTTTTTTTTTGGTGTTTTCTTTTTTTTTTTAATCAGTGAAGTTCAGCAGCAGATTAGCATTCCTGGGAGACAGTTTTTCTGCATCGTGGGACAGTGCTCATTTAACATAGTGCATAGGTAATATTTTGCTTGTTCCACTTGGAAAAAACCTTGTGAAAAAAATTAAGAATTACAATATTTCTCAAAATACTTTTCAGAAAAGTCATGCCAACCAGAATTTCTATTTCCTGACTAAGAACCTTCTTTTTAATTCTAAGCATTAATACAAATAAAGACAACCTGACCATAAATTGGCACTACACTTGGCTAATTTCTACTTCTTTTTTGCGATTATAAAGATGAAAAAGATGCAGATGAGAAGGCAGAAATTCTCCTTGGCCTAGGTAACATCCTTAAGTACAGTATACCATAATTCTTATTAGAAATAGCCTGTCAATTACTTCTTAGAAAAGGGAATTTAATAATAATGAGACAAAACACACAAAAACCATAAGGGAAAGGAATGCCTCTCTCTTCTAGCAGCTAAAACATTAACAGAATCACAGAATCCCAGGTTGGAAGGGACCTCAGGGATCATCTAGTCCATCCTTTCTAGGAAGATCGCAGTCTAGACAAGATGGCCCAGCACCCTGTCCAGCCGACCTTTGAAAGTGTCCAATATGGCCGAGTCAACCCCTTCCCTGGGGAGATTATTCCAATGGGTGACTGTCCTCAGTGTGAAAAATTTCCCTCTGGTGTCCAGTCGGAATCTCCCCAAGAGCAACTTGTGTCCATTCCCCTTTGTCCTCTCCATGTGACTCCGTGTAAAAAGGGGGTCTCCATCTCTCTTCCAAACAACAACTGGCTTTCCCATTTTCCTGGCAAATAGCCTACACAACAGTTTGTTTCATGAAACAGGTCATCACAGACTTTCCCCTGTAACAGAATGGCAACAGCTGTATTTCCTGAGGAGCAAGACCTTGTCTATGTTTAAGCAGTGAAATAATTGGGCCTGTGGAAGATTTAAGAGGAGTGTCATCTGGTTACTAGATTCTGCTAGGGTTTAAGCAAAGCCAGAACTACTTTCTGTACAGCCAAAGAGAGATATTTAAACTAATCAAGATGGCATCTCAATACTTTAAAATTGCCCTGAGCCATGGCATAAATAATTTTAGGATTTTTGAATAACAGTTTTGGACTTAAATGCCTAAAACAGACTTTAAAGCACCTAAATCCTTTACTAGCTCTAGCTTTCAATTTCACCCATTGCCAATGAAATTTATATTAAGTGAGTCAAACTCTGAAGAGCTGAATAAATACCTTTAAGAATAAGGGCCTATGCAACTTTTTAATAAGCAATAAATATGTAGTAGAGTACATATATGGTGTTCCTTCTCTAATATTAAATATACTGCTATCCTCTTCACCATTTCACTCACTTCATTGATCTGTCTGGGTCTGACCATTTTTAAGCAGAAAGCTTTATTTCATTCATTCATCTTTTTATCAACACAGGTTTGATTTAAAAACAATCAAAACCAGAAAAATAGTGCATGTGAAAGGGTAGCTTGCATATGACAAATGGTGTTTCTATTAACTTCTCTGCAATGCTGCAAACTAACTTATCTGAGCTCATCATACCAGTTTAATTCAGTCCATGCACCATTTAGACAACATCTTCCCTTTCCATGGTCGCAAATGGGAAAATATTTACTTGCACAGTAAATATACAAGCATACACAGTTCAGAAGAGCATGGCCAGGCCCTTCACACAATGCATTGAACTAGAAATGCACTACAAACTTCCCCAAAAGGAAACTTCCCTATTTGGAAGTAATACCTGTAAGAGTTAATGCATGTTGTCATTATCTTTCCTAAGTAGTCTCTGCAGATTTAGTAAGGACAATGATGTGTATCTTCTGTCACTGTTCCTTCCCCATTTACAGAGTAGTTTTGACAGAATTTACTAGAAAGATAAAATTATGTCCCCAAATGGAGTCCAAGGAATTTTCATTATCTCTGTTCGTATATACAGTAGAGAAGATTTAGGACTCGACTATTTTTCTCTTTGATGACAGTATAAGTTGCAAGAGCAATGGAAAAGATATGAGCAGCAGTACTTGAGGAAAGATAATTATTCCAGGATCTGTCTCAGACTCGCAGGCTGGATAATTTTCAGTTTGATTCTTGCAATATTTTATTTCATCTTTTTGCTCCTGATGAGTTTAGCAGGGGACAAAACAAGTCAACACACTAAAGTCTGATTCCTTTATATTCAAAGGGGTTACTGGGAGAAGTTAATGTTCAATCTCAGAAACAGTATTCACATGTCTGTTGTTCATCTGTTGAAGCTCTCACTTCATAGTTCAGCTTCAAAACGCCACACCAAAAATACTTACTCTTGCTTTAATAATTCTGTAGAATAGTGCTGCTGAAGAAAAACTGACTTTAAATTAACACAGTAAAAGTTGAAGTTACTTCAATTCACTAAACAAAATAAATTACATGAAAGAAAAGGCTACAGATGAAACTCTCAAACTCTACAGATCAAATTTACCAGGGGAGGAAACAAACCTTGGAATGACATAATATTGATGGCTAACTTAGAGCAGATCCTGAAAAAAGTCTTGTGAGACCACAAAAGAACAAATTGGTAAAATATGAGGTGACACTTCTCACGCCTTCTAAAGACCATCTGGTCCTTGGTGAAGCAGTACTCTGCTATTAATAAATTGCTTCCAGAAGAAGATATCCTGAAATTTTACCTGTGTCTTTTGGAGTGAAATGTTAAGTGTCAGTTCATTTTCTAAGAATGCACAAGCCATACCCAAAGAAAAAAATTAGGATGATTGTGAGAAAGAAAATGTCCTCCTGATCAGATCTGGTCTAGAATCCCAAGGAAACTGACAGAAATTCTATCTTCTCTTGCTGTCTAAAACTAGCCTAATAAAGGAACAGTAAATGTTCTTTAGGAAACAAACTCATAGTTGCATAAGTGACCTGATGCAACTTTCTCAACAAATAAAAAAGTGAGTTGTTTGTAACTGCAATTACTCTCTGTATTAAAAAATGCTACACTTCCTTGTGTAACCCAACAGACAGACAAAAGCATCAAAAAATGATTAAACAAACGTTGTCATCAATCATTATGCAAAGTAATTGAGAGCAATTTACTTATGTTTTATAAAGGAATAGAGAAAAATGCAGTGAAAATGAAGGCAGACAGCAATGGTAGTAAACACTGTGAAAGAACTGAATAAAGAAATAATGTCATTAAAATAAGGCACTACATGTAACTGAGACCTGAGCTTGACAGTGATGCTTAACTTTATTTTAATATTATCTTCAAGAGATTCTCTGAGGGGAAAAAAAAATCTTTCTCAAATTTTTAAGTTTCCCAGTCCATGTACTGTTTCAACTTCTAGTCCTTTGTTCTTTTACTGTGGCTATTCCTCCTTTTTGAGTTCTGTTCCTATATATTTCGTCTCAGGCTAATCCAGTGATAATCTCTGGATTGACTGAGAGTACAGTTTAAATCTCAGAATAGTTTCAAGTGACCAAAAACCATAATCAAAGGGATATAATCAGGGCAAAAAAACCCCAAGGTATTTTCTACTGCTCCCTCTTGACCTCTACCATTCACAGGCTGCCAAGTATGAGACGCAGGTTCAACAGAAGATAATGTTCTTCTCTAATGAGAGGATCTCATTCGGTAATTTCACCATAAAATGTGTTCTTTAGCAGAAGCTTCCCAAAGCTCCCTTGTCCCAAATGAAAATATCAAGAGCCACCAAAGGAATCACTGGTTTGCTGCTAATGCAGAAGCTAGGAATTTGTTCAGTGCTTTGGCGGTTGTAGGAAAGTTTTTGAGCCCAAATCATGGAAAGAGACACTCTCTGATGTTGCTCTGACTTCTGAATATGAATAGTTTGGTCAGCCTTAATACAGACTATTCATGGGGTTCGTTATTTTCATGGTATTAGCAAGTGAAGTTTCTTTAGCTCCATTTCTCAATTCTGCCAACCCCCCACCTGTTCTCTCTTTCATATATTCAGATACTTTGCGTGGTGGTGCAGCAGCTGTCAGACCTGGGGAGTCAGGATGAAAGATGCCAAAAGACTAGCACTACCGGGAGACCCACCTCCCTGTGAAAGGACATCGTGCTTCATGGCGTGGAGAAGAGTGGTTCCTGCAGGATGCTATGTGCCTCGGATTCCTATCGGCTCCCAAAGGCTTTAGCTCTTCACACGTTTGCGCCTCAAATGATTTTAACCCCGACTCAGCATGCCCTCCTTTAACAGCCCTTGTTATTCATACATGAAGTGAAATATCAGATTTACAGGAAAGAAATGCTACATAGAGTCCCATTTTATGAAATTATATTTTTAATCAAAGTACAATTCATGACCGAGACCTTGATAAAATGTTAGTATGTTTCATCTCTACAGTTTTTATGAAATACACATTTATTTTAATGGCTGAACCTTTCAGTTATTTTTATATGCTGTGTTAGGTACTGTAAATTTGTATTAATCTCATTGACAGTTCTTTCATGTATATCCCTAGAGACTATACAAAACTTCCTGTGAAGGAAGAATAGTCTTGGCTGCTAGAAAGTTTTATTCCTCTTTACTTTTGCAGGATGGCTCTAGTAAGGAAAACACTTTGTACTTGCCTTGTTGTCTTAATTAATATTTTCATTGGTTAGCATTTCACTTCAGTAACTATTCAGTACTAAAACTCTTTATAAATATTTTAAGCACATAACACTCTCTTTCTTGAAATTTATAACACCACTAAAGATGAATGTCAGCAGTCAGTGTTTCAGTCATGAGCAACAGATGAATTAGATTTCAATGCTTACTTATTCCTCAGACAAAAAAAAAGACAGTAATTTTAATTTATGAAGCATCACCTGCAGTGTAGTCAAATATTTATGTCCAATGTTTTGCTTACCTGAGTTTTACAGAAGGATATTATATGACTGATGTAATGGTTTAAGTAACTTATGTGTTTTCAATTCCATAAAGAGTCATTCTGTTTCTATGTATATAAATTACTCAAATCTACGATGAATCCATGGGACAACAAGCTTTTCAGGTCACTCCACTCATAATTACAACTAATTAAAGTGTGCCAAAGAAAGGATAGAAATTTATCACTGCTCATTAAACCTGTAAAGACTGTGTTAATTAGATGTCAGATTCAGTAATTCACATAAATGTTTGCTGCCAGTCTAAATTTAGTGAAAAAATAAATGCAAAGAAATGAGATAGGTACTGTTACATTAAAAGGGTTAAAAGCTTTCTGTACTACAAATCTCATTCTTTACCTATTTGCTTTTTATCTTGAAAACAGCATGCATGACTTGCTTGTTGTTATTTTTTTCCCCAAACCTAAATACATATTTGATGAAAGGGAAAGGTAATGTTACACCATAATTTTTATTACACTATATTTTCAAATATTGCTTATATGCATTACCATACATTAATTTGCAAGAGTTAAAAGTCAATATTTACTAGTAGTTATCACACTGTTGCATCACCTATATTCTTACTCAAGAGCATTATATTTATACTGCTTTATCACCCACAGCAACCAGGAATTGGTTCCACTGCATTCCCCAAAATTTATAACCAAAGCCTCCAACGCTTCAGTTGAGTCTTCTCACAGGACATCTCATAGAGGTCAAACGACTGTACTATAAATCACAGTATCTATTGATTAATTTGAAAGTGAGTCATCAGTTCAAGACATAATTGATAAGTCAGAATGTAATAACATAAATTGTGTTCTTTACAGATTAGCTGCATGTACAGTTTATAATTACAACATCACTAGACTCTTCCTAGGGACTTTCATCACAGAGGAGAAGAATGTATGGTGATACCAAGTGAGAACTTTCACTTGTGCGTTCCTAAAGGAGGTAAGACAAAGTGCTGAGGTGTCTGGAATACCAATATCATAAAGCTGTTATATTTTAAATGGAGAGTAATATATAAGTTGTACATTTTAATCATTGAAGTTCCAAATTGTATTGAAGTTTTCTGAGATTTATTAATTGAAATCCTTACAAACCGGCATTATTAAAAAACAAGACGCTTATTATTTTGTGGAAGGAGTCAGGAATTTGTTCATCTGCATTTACTGCTTTGAAACCTGACTCAGAGTGCTATCACACAACTCCAACTACTGCCACTGCTTTAGGCTCTAGGATAGCTTTTACACCTGGCCTGCACAATACCTGTGAGTTAGCCCTACATTTTCCAAAGTGCCTTCCACCTACTTAGCTTCAATTTAAGTATTTGTCTTAAAGGAATTTTACTGTCTGCATATGTTTTTTCTCTTTTACTGTGAGGAATTTCAAGTTAGGAACATAACACAGAAGAAATAAGACCCCATCATTCAGTCCTTTCTCCTCTGACCAGTTCAACGGCCTCAACAGGGCTGTTTAGATAAGCATATCAGGACCTAATTATCTTGGTTAACCCCAAACCTTCATAAAGCAAGGGACCTATATGAAAAATCCCGTTAGCTACATGCATTCATTTATCTTCTATTCTGTTAATATCTTTGATAAGAGATGTCACTGGAGGAAGTCAGTGGGTGAAATGTTCCATGGTGATATTTGATTAATTAACAACGCTTCAATGGAAGTATTTTTATGCTCTGGGTTTGGATGCACAGGAAAGTGTCAGGACCAGGCTTGTTTCCACAAAAATTATGAGAAAGCAAATCCCTACATGGTCCGTCTCTCCTACAGATATTTTAGAAGAAATTCTAGATATCTTGTTAAATATTTTTTCAGAAAGTTACTATCTAAATGACAACATTCCAACCAAGTGCCAAGGGAAAAAAAAAAAGAAACCGCCTTTGGAAGAAATTTTTGCAGGAAAAGAGGAGAACATGCTCATGGAAAACTCGCTGTACAGAAGCACTATATTGATGAAATGGACTTGAAATTTTCTCTGAAGGCTAGTTTTTCATTTCACTTCCTATGGATCTTGCTTCTGAGTCAAACAGCCAGTGTATGACACAACAAAACTTAAGAGAATAATTACACAGTCAACAAGAATAATAAAGGAATGCTTTATTTACTAATTGCTCAGTCGTCACTTAAAAGATCAGAGAAAAACAACAAAAAGAAGAAGGAAGCATATCTGAGAGTCAGAAGAGTGGTATGTTCCAGAGTTTTAGCTGGTACAGAATGTGTTTCTTCTAAATTTACACCACCTGCTGATTTAGATTACTATGTCCTCAGTGCTGTTATTGGATTCACATAGACAGTCATCTCTATCTGTGAGTCTGCAAAGGCTCCTGGGGAAAGTGCCTGTTGATCCAATAGCAGTCCCACCCAAAAGCTAGTAGGTTCAACTTCTAAAATTTTAGGTGCTCTATTACTGTTTTCAAATAACAGTTGTGTTACTGCCTTGCTTCTACCATATAGGCATATATAAAGGCAAAAGGGCCAAATAATTTGCTTGTAGACATAACATTTGCCTGAAAACAAAACCACATTAAGCAGCTCCCTACTGTCCCACCTCTCATAGCTCAAATCCTCACTAAATTATGTTAGGATATCCAAGAAAAACAAAACCTTATTTCCTGGAAAAGTCAACACCTTTCCACAAGACAAGAAAAGTGACAATGTAGCCAGCAGTTACCAAAATAAATAATTATCCCTGTTGGCCTCTGTGAAGTTTTACAAAGAACAACTTGAAAAATGAGAATTTGACGTCACAATAATAAGAAATAGGATTTGGTTTTTACATAGATCTAGCCTACACTTGCTCCAAAATCTATATACTGGATATTTACAAAGGAGACACCAGCTACCTTCTTATCCAGTACAAAGGCTACGATAGTGACAATTTAATGTATTACTGGGAAAGAGCCTTAAGGACTACTATACTCTCCTGATTTTCTTTAAACCTGTATAAGAACTTTATAAAATCCAGAGAGACAGACAACCCCAAGGCACACATAATTGAGTCACCATCTTCATGCTAATCTGATAAAATAGAAACTGGGTTCTCTTGCTTATGGATATATTTATTTATTTAAATTATCCTGTTCCATTGACTTGAGCCAGGAGAACTAGCTAGCAGAACAGTGACTAATTAAGGTCAAAACCATAAATGTTACCAATGAATAGATTTAGAAAGCAACAAAGTTTGGGGTTGGGGTTTTTTTTGGGGTTGGGTTTTTTTTTTTTGGGGGGTGGGGTGGGTGTATAGGTGTCTTCTTGTTTGTTAAGCTCATTCATCGGCCTTCCTTCAATATTTTCTTCTGGCTAAGAGTCCAGTTAATACCCCCAAAACATTGTTCCCATCCTGAAAACAAGCCAGGCTCTTTCCCCCCTGAACTCACCATTCAAGGAAAAAAAACCAAAACGTTGTGGGTTACTTGAAATGACAAACAATTGCCATTTATAAACAAAGATTACATATAAAACTGAAGTAATTTTGTTATCAAGATTAAACAACACATCTATTCCACCCGCCCCCAAAGCCTAGTATTCTTTCTTTACTTATTTCTTCCCATCCTTTCCTCACTCATTTAAACAAATCTGTGACCCACAACTCCTCTACTAAATCTGTGCTGTGACAGTGACAGATGCTTTTTTTAGTTGATTTTAGCTGATTGGTTGTGAGAGGCAAAGCACCCACAGATGTCAGCTGCTGTTCTATCAGACTTATTGAGACAATCAGATAAATTTGGAAGAGACAGTGAAAATTACTCCAAGAATACGTTTAGAACAAGGCTAGAAATAGCACAAAACTATTATTTTAGATGTGAATGCATGAGGTTCCATCACAATAGTGACAAAATCACATCACTAGTCAGACAGCTCTCGTTCTGTCATGGTTTCAACATTTTTTTTTAATTAAATGACTGTTTATACCAATAACTGAACCTCATTAACATTGCTATGCTGTGGAAGTCAATGAAAGTACCTCTTGGGTTAACGATCCCCACTCAGAGCTCATAAGAGCTGACAAAAGTGTTAGCCAGACATACCTTCCAGCTTGACAGCACATACCTGTGCAGACACTAATGAAGATACAGGTGATTTCTTGTGGAGTTTCCTCTTAAATGCCATTTGCATTATAGACGTGAAAAACAACAGCAATAAGATTCTTTCTGGTGCTTTCTTCTATACATTAATCAAACAGAATTTTTGAGTCCCTCTGAATTTGTTATGTAATGTAAAGGTATAGTTTCTTTTTATTATTATTGTTTTGTTGTGTAACTAATCCTCTACCAACTGATGCTATAGTATTGCAAATATCATAACCACAGAAGGTATGTGGACTTATGAAAGTTAGTCACAGTAACATTAATAGTACATGCCATCTTGGCCAACATGAGCACTCAAAAACAAACAAAAAAAAGATGTACTGTAGGAGCAGAATAAAATGGCAGTGTTCATACATGCACTTTACCCAGAAACATTAGACTAAAAAAAAAAATTTAAAAGATATAGTAAATGCATTATTACTACATTGTTTGTTAAA
Organism: Phalacrocorax aristotelis; assembly: GCF_949628215.1. Lineage (NCBI taxonomy): Eukaryota > Metazoa > Chordata > Aves > Suliformes > Phalacrocoracidae > Phalacrocorax > Phalacrocorax aristotelis. The sequence continues at coordinate 42,404,677 of NC_134279.1, read as the reverse complement.
TCTGTGAGATATTCTGATATTCCAAAGTATTTTATAAACTTACATGTAGTAAGCTAAACACAGGATGACGTGGTTCCACACACATATCAACCATCATGGAATCAAAGATAAATACTGGAAATCTTTACCTGCTCTAGCCCAATACAGGCGGGATAAAAGGAGTGGCACAAACCAACAAAGATAACTCTGTAAAGAGGGGAAAAGAGGAGGGCAGGACAATCCAACATAAAAGGAGAAGTGGATAATGCAAACATATGGGAGATTAAAATGCCAAGGGCACAGAATACTGGAGATTTTTTCTTGTCTAAACCAGAAGAGACTGCAAGGATCTGACTGCTAGTGAGCTCCCCTTTTCAGAAAGGAAACAGGAGGAGACATTTCTGGCAAAAGACTTTAATCTTGAAGGGCAAATGATCCAAATCCCAAAGAGGGCTTCCTAGGAGCATGGCTTTGTCTAGACCTGTGTACTTCTGTTACCCAAATTGCAGGGTACTTGTTTTTAAACTTTCAGAAAACTCTGAATGTTATATAGTTCAGATACTGTGTGTCACTGAAATGATGATCTGTAAACTGACGTACCCTGGAAATGCAGGGAAATAGCTTACGTACAGGCAGCTTGCAAATCCTTAAGTGAACAGAGGCATTAAGAATTCATCATGCAGAGCTCAGAACAACTGGATTGCAAAATGTCATGAAAATCAAATGTATGCCAGATGAGTGAAGGATGAAAAGAAGCAGGCAATTAAAAAAACCCAGGACGTCTAGAAGTACTGGAAATTTTTCCTCAAATACTTTGCCTTTGACAACATTTTTCAAAATTTTCCTAGTATCTCTCCCTTCTCTTTCAAAAGCCTTCAAATCCTCTCTTCGAGTTGGTGGAATTCAAGAAAAATACTTGATTTTCAGGGGTTTTTGGTCTTTTTTGGTCAACAGTCTCAACGTAGTAAAAAATATTTTTAAAACCTTACACTTTATCGAAAGTACTTCTTTCAGGAGAATGCTCCTGTTACTTCTTGTTTGCATGTGTGTGTGGTCTCTTGGTTTTTTAATCTAGTACTTTACTACACAGGCAAGCAAACAGACCTAGAATCACCTTGCTTCATCTTCTTGTAAAAGAATGTGCCACGATCTTTAATACGGTGCTTTTTGTAACACTGCTTCTATATGAAAAAACATGCCTTGTACCTTGGGAAAAAAGATTTGTTTTCTTTTTTTAAATGAAGTAAGACGTCCCAACCAATCCTCTGCACAGCATGTACTCCCACTACCAAGAATGGGAGGGAAGCACTAATAAAATGTGAGATTAAAATTATAAACAAATAAATATAACCAAAAACAAACTCTGATCCTGGAAAACAAGAAGTGTGCAGATGTTGCTTTAAACCTTATAGTGTAATATTATGAAAAGTTTTATTTCTTTTGCTTTTGTAAATCTGAGCCAATAAATCAGTTTATTTTTTCACTACTACATGTATAATCCTTTGTTCTGCTTAGCAAGAACAAAAATTTTCATTATCTCATGAGAATACTTGAAGTTTATAAAGCGATTTTTCATTATTGTGTCCCGAAGTTGAAAGTTTTAAGTACAAAGCCATTTTCAGTTAATACTTGCTTTTACTCATATGCTTCAACTACTGCAAGATAGTAGACTATATGAAAAAACCAAAACCACAACACACTGAGGGAAGTTAGTTGCGACTTTATGTAGAAAATAAACATTAGACATCCAGTTATAGATATGATACTCTGTATAGTTCCAGCAGAATTTCTGGGATCAGCCTGTGCCTGTGTCAGCTGTCCTTACACTGGGACTCAGTTCAGATACCCACACATGAACCTAGTGTCAACTGCAGCGTTAAAGGGTATCCTGCCTGCTTTCTCATTGCCTTTTCTATAAAGTGATGGGTCACCCATAATTGAAGCACCATATATTCCAGCCCCAAGCAGATGTTTCTGGAGCTATGAAGACTGTCTCCCACCAAATTTTGTCTGGAAATTATGGCCACAAAGCCTGTAGAGAGTACTACAAGGAAGCACAGTCTGCTTTTCATGTGCTGAGTTGTTGCTCTGTAGATGCAGTATACCTAGCACTATTGGGATATAGCAGATTTAATGGGCTCAAGCTTTGCATACACAATCCAACTACACGTACAGGTGATGTTTTTTAAAATAATCCACCTTACTACACATGGCTTTACTAGACATGGCCATAATATATAGTATTTCCAGATAAGCACTATCCTGGCTAGTGCCATAAAGTCTACCAAGGCTACCAGATATACCAAAATCCCAGATAAATGTAAATCTTTGAAGTACCTCAGAACAACTTTTCTAGGTAGAAAAAATGAGATAACATCCACAGAAATTGTATAACACATCCCGGATACCCAGGGTCAGAGAAATGGGGTGGGAAGCCATTTTTTGGGGGTGTGTTTTTCTAAGTCCCTGATAGAACTAGAAAATGCATCTGTTTTGAACCTTCTTTCTAAACCACATCTCATCTAGAAATAGATTCTTTAAGATGAAGAGATTAAGCTTTACCTCACTGAAATAGTGACACTTGTGCTTAAGGCTACAATCAAATACGAAATGCTATCCTACACTAAAGATTAGAAAGCCCCTGCAAGAAAGATGAAGACTGCAGATATTTACTAGAGGTCAAGAAGCAGAGAGAGGGTTTGTTGGGTTGTGTGGGTTTTGTTTTTTTTTTTTAAAAAACGTACAGGATATCTTGCCTCTGAGATCTGTTTTATTCTGTCTGACATGGCCCTACACCTTCACAAAATGTTCTGCTTTTATTACATTGTACTACTTATGAAGTGAATATGATCAGGAAGCCCAGAAATATAAAAACTAACTGGACACTGTAATATTACCCACACCTGTTTTACACTGCATAATAATGTAGCTAGTCTTCCTGTCTTTCACTTAAGAGAAAAATATGCCAAGACCTACAAAACTCTAAAGCTATGGTCTTTGTCATTTATCATAAACTAAGACCAATAAATATTTATACATACTTGAAAGCTATTTGGTTTTTTGAGCCTCCTGTGGTGCAATCTCATTTTGCAACTGAATCATGGAGTGTAAATATTTAACAAATATTCCAAGTGAATGAAGCAGGCTGGGAAAATGTTGCTTGTATTTCCTAAGAAAAAGAGGCCAAGTTTAAATGGCTAGATTGTTTTTTTTCTTCTACGTACAGCTTTCACAATTGGCTTCTACAGCTCTACTAATACCTTAAAATAACAATGCTTAATATTTTTCAAGTTATATGGTTTCTTTCCCTTATCATTTTCTTTGGATACAAAAAGTGTTTTTAGCAAAACAGTAATTAGTATTAAATCGTATATAGTGAAAGCCAAATCACAAAATACACAGTTGTAGCATCCATAAAATATGCATTTTCATAAAACTCTGGCCCCGTTCAGCTTTTTGTTTAAACAAAACAAAAAAGTGTATATAATGTGCCTTCACGACCAAGTGGACTGAAAATATTTCATTATTTATAACAAAATATTGTTTGACTATTTTTTCTCTAAACCACTTCAAAAACTATTTTGAGATTACTCTACAAGAGTTAGGTATCATCACTGACAACTGTTCGATTACTGCAAAGCTATGGTAAAAAAGTCGCCCTTTGAAAAATCCTACCTAGCCAAATTATATGCATAGTAAAATGTAAAACAAAAAAGCTTGTCGTCTTTTCAGTACACATTAACAAAAGCTGAGAAAAATATGCTATTTCTAAATCAAATCTGAAGCAAGAGTACAACTTTATTGTTTCCTTACTCCTAACAACTTACTTGTATGACTACTCATATCAGGAAAATCATTAAAATGTAGTACTATGACTATAGTAACAAGCCTTTAGATTTGCAAAAACTACATGCGTGTTTCATTGAATGATTCAAATTATGCTAGCACAGTGAAAAAGGTAATTGTATACTTAACAGTAATAGAAAAAAATGCCTTTCTGAAGTAGGGTTTTATTTTCTGCATTTGATAGTCTGCTTTGGTTTTCTGACTAAGGAAGCATATCCACAGAAGTTAAGAGATGTCATAATCTACTTCTGAACAAATGTATTATACTAAATCAGCCCTAAGATTAGGTTGGGATCTGTGTTTTACAGGTTATTTATAATTTCCACGGATTTACTAAAAAGTAACGTTGAAGAGTGTGAGAACCTTAATAGCTTGTATACACATTAAGTGTTTTGTTTTTTCTTTAATTGTACATTTGGAATGTAAGATTATTGCTCACAAAAGGAGAAATGAACCTCCTTTGTAAGGATGGAATTCCAAGTCAGTAGGAGGAGAAAAGGTATTCATTGATCTGGCTGTATTCCAATATAAATTCTAATACCTATATGGATAAGAACAAATCTATGGTATCAGCCACAATACACAGGTAACCCAAACACCACTCCCATAAAAGTGTAAAAATGTTAGGCAACTGTCATCTTCCCACTGCATTTTATTTTCCCTGACTTATTTGGGGGCAAATCTTTCATGTACACATCCTTGACAAAGTCTGAGGCATTGAGCAGGTAGAAAGATGGAGCCCAGCCGAACAACTCGGAGACCAGAAAAAGGACAGGACATTCTCCACAACCATAGAGGTTCAAAAAGCTCACATTTTGGATAAAAATTTAATGCATACGTACCTCTGCTATGGCAGATTTTGGTTGTATAGATCATAGTTTTCTTTATTTCTTTAAATGGAACCTTGAGAATGCTTTGTTTTAAAAACCAAGAACACTGTGCTATTTTAAATTACTCCCAGGAAGACAACAGGCTATTCAGTTTAAGCCGTACATTGAGGAACTGGCTGTTTTCCAATGTTCCTCATTGCACAAGATCCAGACCTACCTATGGATGTAGAGACAAAATGGTATCTTTATGGATTGGTATTCAAGCTGATGTGCTCAGTACTGGTAACGAAGCTGAAATGTCAAACTAAATAATGGATACATTCTGTGGTTTTCTCCACTGAGCAATTTATCTTGATTTCTGAACAGATCGTCTTCCCAAAGAAATCAAAAAACACTACCTCCAATGAAGATTATTTGCATCAGTAGCAATTAAGCCTTGATTAAATAATATTATTCCTGGAACAGATACTGCTGACTTGCATCCTTATAAGATAACTGGGAAGATAATACAACTTCATTATAGAGAAAAATCTGTATAATGAAATTGCTTACTATTGCTTTCTAACAGGTGTACACTTATCAGGACAGGTGGGCAACAATCCTGCAAAAATCTAATTTGTGCTTTCACTAAGAAAATGAAAAATTTTCATTACTTCTAGCATTAGTCTGAAGATACAAGGCTCACCATGCCAAACAGATGACTAAGCAGCCGCTATTTATCTTAATTAAAGTTCATCTTAATCAAGGTACTCTCTGTGAAATATAATGCTACTTAAAACTAAGATTCTTAGCATAGTTACATGGTTCCCAGAGGGAACATCTATCAAGAATGAATGTATAACTACAGCTTAGTCCTGCTAAAAAGGTAAAGAAAAAAAACAAAGCAAAGCAACAGTTAATGAAAGCAAGCATAACTTGTCTCTTATCTGTTGCTTAAATCAGTCAAAGACCAACAATACATAGCAAAGGCAATTTTGTCCTCAGTAATATATATACTGTATATTTTCTCCAATAGAAAATGTCTTTCCCAAATATTTATTACTAATTTAAATTGAACTATTGCTGAATTCTTCAAACCAAAGATCAGAATTTGATCCATCCTAAAGTTTTTTGCAAAACTGGCATTTTTAAATTATTTTTTAAAGTTTCTTTTACACCCCTCCCCTACATTCAAATATGTAGGAAGCAAGGTAATACTGTAAGAGACCACATTTCACTTCTTTTTAGAAAGTGCTTTTTATCTGCTCCCTTCTGAATCTATAAATGACTTGTCTTTAACCTCAGGACTTAAGAATCCTGTACGAGAAAAAGGCTTTTAAATGATCAGTTGATCCTTTTTCAGAAGGATTAAAACCAAAAACTTTATTCAAGAAATTTTCAGAATATCAGCTGCATATTGAGGTAGTAACAGGCCAGGTAAAATTATTATCTTCTATTCTAACTTCTAAATAATTTTGTCTTCATCCCAGAAACCTGGTTATTCTGTGGTACAGTTGTAAACACACCCTTTTCAATGAACTGGGTAACTTAGCCCATAGAGAAGTGCCCTTCTTGGCTGCACGAGTAATCAGTGATACTAGCTCAGGGATGCAATGGCTACAGCGTGTATATAATGTACACTCTTAAGCACTGTTCCTTTAAGTAGCTTGTCATTCCAAACTCAGGAAAAATGAAGAAGAGATGTCAGAGAAGCATTTTTCCTAGGGACAGCAATAGCTGGTAATTCGTCAGGGAAGAGCTCACCAAACATCCTGACTGATTCCCAGAGTTAAAAATAAAATAAGCTGAGGAGGAGACTAGAGCAAGTAAACTTCCACAAAGGTTAAAGCTCTAAAAGAAAAGGAAAATAAGTTAATCAGTTCAACACTCAGTATCTGTAAGCAGTGGGTGTCAACAGAAAGATGACAATCAAAAAGTACCTGCATCACCAATAGAATGTTTGGGTGCTCTCAGTGGATTTTATATTTTCCATTAATTTAGAATTGGAAAATATTACAAAAATGTAAGCAGTATCACACTCTCTGCAAAGGTGAAGGTGCAGAAATAAAATGATATTGGTAAAAAAAGTGGGCATTACTTTCCATAAATAAACAAAAAAAAAACAAAACAGGAAAGCAACAGCCTTGCATTTGGGGGAAGACTAATACGAGCCCATATTGTGGTTACAGTCTAGAACTAAAATTTAAAAAAAACCCAAAAACAGAACAAAAACGAAAAAGCAGGCAGACAGATTACTGTTGCATGCACAATTACCCCAGACAAGACAATTAAATTTTAACCAGAAAAGCAACTTTCTTCCAGAAAGGAAGCTCTGGGCCTAAGCAAAGCTTACAAAAACAGTACTCTGGTGCTACAAAGATTACTGAAAATGCAAAATGCCAAAATAAAAGGAAACCTAAAACTGAAAGAAATACCGAATACTAAGGCATATTAAAATCAACCTGCCCAGCTACACCTGTTGGAATAAGAACTGTAGGCTTGTTCTGAACATTGGCCTGTGGCCTCCTGTCAATACCAGAGCGTAGGGCTCTCCTTTTTCTCTGTGATTTTGCACTATATTCCTGGTCTGGGGCTACAATAGCAAGCAAAGAATAATCATGTAAATCAGCCCTAAGTATAGCCTATTTTCTTCCCAAAACAGTCCCTGTTTGAATGATGCACACATCTGCATTTACATCTAAAGTTCTTGGTATTTACTCAGGTTTGGTCCCTCCTTTCCAGAAAGCAGCTAAAAGAGATGAAGTAATGATCACTTCAGCAATTACAAGAAGTAGCAGTCATTATTATTTGCCATTTCTTCCAGCACAGACACACTGCTGCAGATATAAAACCAGTTCAGTATTCATTTGAGAGCAGCTAAGGATTATTTCTAAACCAGTCACATTCCTGCACTACCTTTTTTTAGCTTTTTCTTTCATTTGGACTTCACAGACACAGTAGTGAAACTAGTGCCTCCCATTGAATCGGCTGCTGTTTTAAAGCTTTGGAAAGAAAAGAAAGAAAGGAGAGCAGCCACCGCCAATTAAAGACCAGAAGAGAGATATCAATGCTCATTTTATAGCACTAGAAAAATTAACACAGGGATTACTATTTCCCAGGCTTTTATTTCAAGAAGAAAAGACTCAGAGGACTGCATATATCAAGATAAATGTCTGTGCTGTACTGACCTGTGACCATAGCATTTTTTTGTGTGTCTGCATAAAGATAGCAGAGGTATTTTTTAATATATGCAAGAATCTTCAAAAATTGCCAGAAATTACATTGCTACTAATTACAACAAAATTAGTCAAATGAAAGGGGTGAAAAGAGGTCATATTTTATTACTGATTTATGAGGCAAACCCCAAATTCACAGAATTATGAGTTGTAACATGAAAGCCATGTCAGCAAATTAATAACATATTGGGGTAAAATTCTCAGCAAGCCTTCTGGAATTAGCTGTTCCAAGGATGAGACCACATAGACACTTTTCTGCCCTTCATTATATATTTAAATAAATCATGGGAGTTTTGGCACGCTTAGTTGATTCACATATTAAAAGACATCACTAGTTCTCCCTCATGAATTCTTAAAGGTTATTGTGTCCAATGAAAATATTCATTCAGAATTTAACTAAATGTAGTAGCAGTGGTAATTTAAAATTAACTATCTTCTTTAAACTTTAAAAAAAAAATTACTTGAAGCTAGCCAAGTAGTTTAACTTTATCTCATCACACTAGAGTGAGGAAGTGAGCCTGTGGATATAACTCAATAATATTTAGGCTTCAGGAAGTTGGCAGAATCTGGATGTACTATGGGAAAGGCACACTTGGTGTTCAGCTCTGTGACGTGAGTTTAATTTTTACAGCGGGTAAGTGCTGCTACTGCTATGGGGAAATATGAATACAAGAGTTTACAAGTTAGGTGACTTGTAATTCTTCTGAGGTCCCCATAAATATTGAAATAGAGCCAGATTTCAGCTTTTTTTTTAGTGTTGGAGATATTACAGACTAACCAGCACTACAATAATTTCAGCCACTTTCCCCACAGAGGAGATCATCCTCTCTATTATTTAATCTGACTCTTACAACCTTGTCAGTATCACTGAACTTTTATATGCAGCCTGTTGCCTGGGCAGGTCTCATGAAGAATTTAAAGAGCTAGAAGTCAATAGTAATACAAATAATATGTAAAAATAAGAGTTTATCAGGCATATACAGCATGTCACCACCTCCTTTAGATTAACTTTACCCTGGGGTGAAATTTGCACCCATTGAACTATTGGCTAGTCCTTCATCCTTAGGATCAGAGGTGATAATCTAGACTAGTGAACGGGATTTCTCCCGTTTCTTGTGGCATTCTGCGAATGTAAAATGGTTCTAAGGCAATGGCACCTTGTCGTGGCTCAGCCTCAGCTGGCAACTGAAAACCACGCAGCCGCTCGCTCACTCCCCCTCCACCCCTGTAGGATGGGGAAGAGAATCGGACGAGCAAAAGAACTTGTGGGTTGAGATAAGCACAGTTTGATAATTACAATAAAATAATAATAATAATAATGATTATGATAATAATGACAATAATGTTAATATAATAAAATGGAAACAGAAGGGAAATTAAATAAAAGGGGAAAAAAACCACAGAAACATGAATGACGCTGCCCATCCCCGAGCTGCGATTGCTTCCTCCTCCCCCGGCCAGCTCCTCCCAGTTAACACACTGGGCATGATGTTACATGATATGGAATATCCCTTTGGTCAGTTTGAATCCGCTCTCTTAGCTGTGCCCCCTCCCCTCCCAGCTTCTTGTGCACCCAGCAGTGCATGGGAAGCTAGAAATGTCCTTGACTAGTACAAGCGCTGCCCAGCATAGCCCAAAACATCTGTGTGTTATCTCAACATTTTTTTTTCCTTGTTAAGTTCAAAGCACAGCACTGTACCAACTAGAGTGAAGAAAATTAACTCTATCCCAGCTAAAACCATGACACACCTAAGCTTCACTTTGCAAGGCAGAGACTGGAAAGTGGCAAAATATAAACCTATTAGTCTCATTGGCTGAAAGTAAAACCGATTTGCTGGATTAAAGAGTAGTGGAAGGATGCTGGAGTCAGCAATTCCTAGCAACTGGTTTTTTGTAATCAGTCTCTTTGCTGACTGGAGAACAAAAGTGGCCTGATATCTTTAATGCACTTCCATACATGTACATTTTTGTTTACACACTGATGCATATACAAATACATAAACATCTCAATACACAAAACTCCCAAAGTGCTCAGAAGTCAGGAGAGAAAATCCAGTTTTCTAAATTTCTTAACATTTAAATTTCATCATCAAAATATGTGATGTCTACTAACTTTATTATCTTGTGTTAAAACAGAGAGCAATCAGGCTTACATGGCAGTTCTCTTCTGAATAAAACTGTGGTTTATGCTTTCATTTCTTTCTCAAATGTCTTTTAACGGGTAAAGACTCTCTAAATCCATCTCAGTATTTTTCCCCAGTTTCTTCCAGCAGCAGAAGCCAGCCATACAGAGCAATAAATTCTAACCTTGTCTCTAAGCTCTGCCTTTCATTCACCAGCCTTCAACAAATCCATTAATCCTTGCCCCCACTTTCCCTGTATCAAAAGCAATGCTGGAATTGCTCACAATGCTTGTCACAGAAAGGCTTTAATTAGACATCCTCTCTAAGTGCTAGAATCCATTATTTTATTGTATAAAAAAAGATAATATACCAACCAGTGATCAAAATTTAACATAACTCTGTTCGTGCCTTTGCCCAAGCTTCAGGTCAAGCAGTATAAAAGTGCTGTAGAGAAGCTCTGGTTGGGCTTTACAGGTACTGTTCTGTAAAAAGGTGAAATACTTGGTGATGTGCAGCTGGCTTGAAATTGTCAGTCCCTAGGAGTAAAAATCGTGACTGTTTCAACAGAATCAAACAAGTAAACAGAAAAAAGCAAATTAAAACTCAGATCATCTCCCTTCTGGCTTTTGAAAGCTCTATTTGTGTTAAAGCTTAGCCTGTTCGTGAACTCCAAAAAATGTCCTCACTGCCTTTAGTCCAGCGTTACTTCATTATTTTTAAAACTCTTACACACGACAAGTTAAGGCTGAGCTTTCTTTTAATATATAATTAAATGCCAAGGCTTTTTGCACAGCATCATTTCAGCACCTGGAATACAACAATTTTTAACATGAATATTGCTGAAATTTACACACTACCTAGCCAAAGTGTGTCTATGCTGGTTTTCAAAACTTTATGTAAGAAGGGTTTCAAAACCATTGGACTCATGACTGCAGTACCACAGTCGCCAGGAGGTAACATGACAATTGCAAACTCAGGCTGCTATGGGGTATAGATGTGGACTCAAATATCAGGAAACTTAAAATAACATCCAGACAGCTGTGACTGAACTCCAGCTACACTGGGGCAAATTTTTACCAGAGATCTGGGCATTGTGGTGTAGTTTCTTAGGATCTTCCACTTGCATGAGTGTTTTCCTTAATTTATATTAATGCTCAAGATGCAAAAAGGCAGCAATGCCTCTGATTAAAGAAAACTGGGGGCTTAGGCGGATGAAAAACCAAAAGAATGCATCTGGAAGTAGATCTGGCCTACAGCTGTGCAAAAACTTAAATAAAGTTTAAAAATTCTATAGAAAAATGCTCTACCTTGAAAATACGTCAGAAAATGAGCATTAATCTATTATTATAATAGACCTTGGAAATACTCAATTGAAGTGATAGATAGACATTACTGTGAATCATAATGTGTTTAAAAAGAAGCAATAAAACATAAGCAGATGATAAAAATGCAATTACAACCGATTTTTTTTTTGAGAAAGATTATTCAATATTATGAAAGGGCATGTTAAAATTTTTAAGCTTCTTTTTTTTTTTAATATACATTTCAGGAATCTTTAATGTCTTTCTTCCAAAATGAACAGTGAACTATGTAGTTCTAGTTATTAACATGTATCTAAAATAACTTCTATGTTGTTTCATATTTTTATATACATAGTAAGTGGCATACCTAAGAATTACAACTAAAAGAGGAAAAAGTAACATGTTAGGTCAGATCAGTTTGGAAAGTCTTTGTTTTGTGCATGGATTAACAAACATTTGATCACTGAAACCTAACACTTAGTGAATTACTATATTCTGTGTTTCTGCCTATTAATTTCACTGAATGCTGTGTTTCCTCCAGGAAAAACACAAGGATGGACTGAGTTTGTTTTCTCCCCATTACCTGGATCAGGCCTTGCCAGGCAACAGCAGGTACCTCCCAGGGCTAAAAGTCTGACGGTCAAATAAATACAGTGTGGATTAGGTTTACAGCTGTTAACCTTCCATTTCAATTGTAGTCAAACTTGTTCAAAACCTGAATCACTATTTGGAATATCATCTTTTGGAAGTAGAGAGCAGGGAAACCTACCTTTAAAGTAGTTTGAAAATGTTAAAGATGAAACTTTAAAGCACGTGAGACAATTTTTTTAAAAAAGGGAATTAGGAAAACATTATTTAATTCGGTCTGATTATAGTTTACTAATTATCTATAGATGTTTTCTTGCAAGACAGATTCATAAGTGTGCCTTAAGAAATGCACCAAACATTGCCTTGTTACAGTATGAATACAATAGGAGTCTTCCTCAGTCATTTACAATAAATGGCTTAATGAGTACACCAAAGCATAGAACAGAATGTCTAGTTCTTTCAGGAAAAAAATTGTGTAGACCAGAAAGAAACTCTGTTATAATCAAAGGTATCACTAAACTATGAAATCAAAGAGCTGACAGGTAGATAGTAAAAAACTCCATTTGTTGCAGATAGTGATCTATTCTATGCATATCAGCTGTATTCTAATGTTACTGCTTTGCCAATAGAAGGTCCAGACTGGCAGAAGATGGAGCTGCTGGAAACTTTCCACTTTTGGAAGTGGAAAAAGAGCAAAAGTGCTGTCAGTCCAGATCACAGCAAATACAGCAAAATGAACAAACACAGTTTAGAACAGGCCTGCAGCCAGGGGAAACCAGAGACTTGGGGAACCCTAATCACTCTCTCATCGACCCTATGTCCCTGCTGAGTCTATTACAAACTGGATGAAGAGCAAAATACAGTCCATCATGCTCTAATCAGAATTTTGAAATCTTATTAAAAGCTTATTTGGGTTTGAAGAGTTGGGTTTTTTTGGGAAAGTATATGTTTTAGATTAAGATGTAGATAGCTGTGGCAAATTTGATAAGTTAAACCACTTGAAAGTTAAAGTTGATTTTATAAGGAGGAGGAAGGAGAGAAAAAAGAAGAGAGGGGAGAAGAAAGGACTCGTAAGTTTAAAAAATGTTTGTAATTCCAGGCCAGCAAAAAGACACAATTAAATGATATTGACTCTACTCCATACTCCGAACATAAAAATGACAGCTGGGTACTTAACGAATTATTTCTTACTGAAGAATAAGAACCATCCTTAGCTTACAGACTCAGTCTAACTCAGACTGTTCATGGGACTATTTCTGTCTATCCATCCATTCCCTACCCCCATCTCATAAATTTTGATATTTGATTCATTTCAATCAATTTTGAAAGGAGGCAGAGGGAGGGAAAGACTTACAACACCCACAAGCTGCTTACAACATATTTCATAGTGAGGTAGATGAGGCTTAATTTTGTGTTGCCCAGAAGGAAAGAGTGCGTTTTAAGCTGTACACTATCTATTCTCCTAATTTCTTTAGTTAGCCAGTCATAAAATGCATAGCTAATAGGCTACAAGTATTTTGAAGTTAGTCACAGCATCCACTGTCATTTACCATAACGGTACTTAAGGAACAAGGGAAAGAAGTGGGGTACAATAACAGCATTTAAAGAAGCTGAAGGAGCTGGAAAAGTAATGTTTATGGGACAAGGAGAGGTTTGTGAGAGACGGAATTAGGTTTGCTGCAGTAGGCTTACATAGAGGCAACGGACAAAATATCAACAAACTAGTCTAAACAGAATAGCGTACAGGCCTGTGGCAACACTACAGTATCTACACCAGCTTTCCTTTGGAATTTTTCCAGCTCGCCTTAATTTAGAAGGATTTATAACTTCTACAGAAAGTAGGAGAAATATTAGGTTGCTCTAAAATCTGCCATAAATTCTGCTGATCCTGAAAAAGTTATACCCTACAAAATGGTCATTCTCCACCTCTGATTTTCTTTAGGTTTGACATTATTCATCCACACCCAGCCACACAGGACAGAAGTAAGCTTTTTGTACATTTATCAGAGAGGGAGTTCTCTGTGAAACTCCTATCTTCTGTCTACCCCAAGAGTGGCACATCTGCCATTTTGTGATATTATTTCCTCCCGTTTGCACCACAATGGGATCAGGTGGTAGACCAGAATAAAATGCAGTCATTATGACTTGCCCTTAAAGGATAGATGCTTAATAGAGCTGATTGCCACCAGAAAAGACTGACAATGAAATGCATTTTTTAATAAAAATGAAATTAATCTGAAGATTTCCAGCAATAATCATCACTCACATAATACAGTATAAGTTAAAGAATATTCCCTGCAACATACTGTGTGAAAACAAGGAGCTTGATATACGTTTCTTTCCCTTCTTTTCCATTGTACATGTGCCATAGACTGCAAAGCTAGTTTTAGACTATTTAATACTATTTTACACTATTTACACTAACATTATTTTACACTATTTAATGTGCTCAGGAGCATCCTCAGGCACTGAAACTATGTTGGCATTAAATAGCTTTTTCTGTAAACTCATGCTCTTAGAGGAGGTGACTATGTCCAAACTGCTTTTCGGAAACAGCTCCTGACCATGCACACCCCCAAATGGCACCTAAGAACCATCTGCAAGCCTGTGGGTCAAAATCGAGGCAAAACTGTTCCAACAGTTTATCAACATGACAATCAAGTTCCAGTGCCTGGAACATTTCAGTGTTTAATTTCCTTTTGTTTATGTAGCCTAAATTTTAAACAGCCTGGCTCAAGCCCACATTCTCCTACAAAGACACATTTAATTTCCAAGATGCTTTGTCCAACAGTTAACAAATACCTTGAGAAATACCTTAAACAAACTTGATGATGGCAGAAATGTCACAAATCCATTTAAAGTAAAAATCAATATACAAAAAAGAAATATTTCACGTTGTCTTTTCATTTCCTTGGATTGCCTTGGACTGATGCTCTATAATTTATTGAAAATAAATTTCTTTAAATGGGGCCTCCCACTATAGACCTCACCCTACTGATGGTATTGTGTTGTTTAATGCTCTTCACACAGCATCACAGGACAAATAACTGTCATGGTGTAGGAGTCAATAGCAGTCTTTAATGTTTCACAATGAAAAACTACCACGTAGTATATCTATACTGCCAGTAGCAAGGATGGAAAATACATAAGTATTTTATACAATAATAATTTGCAAGGACAACGAGCTTTTAATATATAGGAAAATATACAGCACTATTCACAGCAAAAGTAGTGGACATTGCAAATATGAATTTTCAAAATAGGTACAGGTAAAAGAGGCTGTAAGATGTCACCTTCATTATAGAAGCTTATTGATAAATAACCATTCTTGAATACACTGTTGTTACAAAATAATTTCAAGACCAGATACTATATTGACAAGTTTCCTACAGCTGATTAGCCTACTAACTTTAGAAAGTTGGAACATCAAAGAGGTAGCAAGAGTTAAAAATTGTGCAGGACTTCAACTAGACCTTTTGATAATTAAGAAACTGATTTCCCATTCAACAGGAAAAAAAGGAAGGCTGATAGTTTAGGTGTTTTCCCCACCTGTGATTAGGGAAACAAAACTAAAAATATTAATACATCACTATTCCATAAAAAAAATAATTAAAAAGGGGGTTTCAGAAATCTTACATTTCAAATCGTTTCAATATACAACAAACACAAATGTATTTTATCCTAAAAATTTTCTTAGAAGTTCATTTTTAAAACAGGAAAATGTTCAAGATCTTAGAGGAAAAATCCAATTCAGTAATTTTATATTTTTCCATTAAAAAAAACCCCTAATTTATCAAAAATCATCAGAATGTAAATTGTAAGTCATCAATATTGTTAATGTATAAGGTGCTATGCATCAATAAAGCCATAAAATGTATATTTTATAGATAAAGAAAGATTTTAAGAAAAATCTTTTACATAATCTAATAAATAGTACAAAGACAAAATATGTGATTGCATCGATGAGCGCAAAACTGCTGAAGAATAAAATATGCAATAAAAGTGTGCAGTCTTTACCAATATACAATTTACCTCTCCTATAAATGTTAACACTCTAGTGCCAAAGTGACATCATACACACAATACTACTCAATTTTTCTAGATAATCACATAAGGAAGTATTTTAATTAGGAAACCATATATTCCGCCAGGGAACTTCTAAGAGTAGTTAGTCTCATCACACTCTCCAAATGTGCAAACTTTTATGTCTTTATTGCTATTAATATCTGTTTACCTCTATACAAATTCATTATACAAACTCCGCTTCTCCTAGGAAATCGATATTTACCTCATTAAGTGCAAATTCTATTCATTCCTACTGAAGGTGTGGAACAATTCTTAACTGAAATCAATCAAATTCATTCAGCGTGCAAAGTGGAGCAATCTGCTTTTTCATGATTTTGGCAAAGTCTTATTGCTGATTTATGGTAAGATTTTCCAGGGTATCTTATATCTGCATCTTATGTTTCCAAAATTTAAGAAATAATACTACAGATTTTTCCTTTCTGTAACATACAGTCCAAGACATACATCAGATCAGGGTTTGCTGGCTTCTACCAACTACTTACATGCCTAAATTGATATTTGTGAATTTGTTTTCCCAATACACAAGTCTTAACCATGCAACAATCTATCTTTTTTAGAGCAAGTTGCATAATCTCATACAGTTCTTCAATATGCATCACATTAACCACGAGGCTATACATAAGGAATACATACTAGATCTGAGTGCTTCTACTTTCTTTGGTATAGAAAAATATGCCACATAAAGATAAAACATGCAACAATTTACATTATTTAAAAAATCCCAATCACCCAAAATCAAAGTTAGGTTTAAAAATCTGCAGATGATCCTATACCTTCATAACTGCAAATGCAGAGTTTTGGGTGATAAAGTCATGATCATAACTTAACATTAAATATGAATTTCTACTTGGTGACCTTTGCTCACACTGTATCTAGTGTCTACTTTATGCTATCTAATAAATGGAAAAAGAAAAAAGAAAAATCAAAACTGAAGGCAAAAGGAGAAGTATTAAAGAATATAATATCTTCATTCCATTTACATACATATAAAAGCAAGAGAGACTACATTATTTTTAAGTGCATTCAAATCTCCTAAATGTAATTTTTTCATAACTATGAAGAATACATTGCAGAAACAGTTTTCTGACCTTAAAAAAAAATTAAAATTAAAAAAAAAATACACAACTGGTGTAATCAAACTTTGAACTTTTAAAGTATTAAGGCAAATATTTTGCATGCATGTAATTTTTGAACTCTGCTTTCATTTGAATCAAAGACAAAAAACCTAAACTGTATGACCGTTTTGAAAAATGGAACTGTGCCAAAGCATCCAATCTGTTTTAAAACTTCAGATTCATGCTCTACCATACTCTTATTATTTTGTTTGAAAGAAACAAAATTGATATGACCACGGACCCCACAATGGATTTCAGAAAAGTTCCTGTAGAAAACTCAAAATTCAATGCCCACAGTACATTTCCCCTTTACCAGAAATTATATCTTTATGGCTAAATATTTAATCAAATTTGAGATGGTTTCTAGCAATTTTCAGATTTCAAGAATGACAAAGATGATATTCTATAAACATTTTATATGCAATATCTGTATTCCATGAGGTTTGGAGATGTATCTGCTTTCCTTACTGACAATGAACTAGCTATAACTACAGCTAGTAATGCAGAGACTCTACCTATCATATCATCACACATCCTATGTGTGATTTCTGTTATAAATTTAGTCTGCAGTTTTTAAACACTAACAAAGTACAACAAGGTGTATAGAAATGTAAGTTAATGAAGAAATTACTATTGTTTCAGTGATCTTTCTTGCTGTATATCCTTTTTGACCCAGCTCAGATTTCCTTCTCAGAGCAAGAAATGTAAATATTGGGAGCTTGAATACACTGTACCTACTGAGCAGAATCTCACATATTGCCACTGATTTTGAAATGGTCATATCAACACCGCCTTCTCTAGTTTAATGTTAGATTTATAGAAGACAGTTCTGCAGCAAGAGTTATGCCATTAAACCAGTTGAAAGATAGTAATGCACTCAATATTGAGAGGTTTTTATCATCTGCGAATGTCTTAACCACCTTAACGAGAGTCTGAGGCTAATGATTACAGTTACATCAACTGAAGTAATGAACATATCCACTCTCCTGAACAGCGTAGTCAAGAGAATCCCAAATTAGCGTTATCTGACTGTGCCCTTGAAATGCACCTATACTTAAGTTTAAAAATGCACTAGTACGACTGTATTACTTTCAGGGCCCAGACTGATATTTCCCTGTGGCATTGTGCTGTGTGTAACAGTATGCAAGTCCTAGGTGCCTACCTTATGCCCAAGACAGAATAGTACTAATTCTCTAAGGACTAGAAGTACTTTAAATTAGGCGTATATTCCCAAAGGCTTATGTTGTTATGCAAAATGAAACACAGGTGCTTCTGAAATTTTTCTTCCACCTTTTTGAACCATGATTTCAAGAGTGCCTCAGAATCAGACATAGCACAAATAAGTAACACTTTCTCTCCTTGTTCTAGTTTACAATAGCTACCCACTATAAAAATATTAATCACTTCCAGAATCATTCCAGAAGCCTAGCTTTAATGTTTGTTTGTGTCTTTCGGAGATCAACATGTAGACTCCTTGCTTTGTTTTCAACTCCTAACTGTAGCTTCTTGTTTGCATTGTGAATCAACACACTCTCCTTGTTCATTTGTTATGTTTTTTGTCTGTTCCTAATAAAAATATGGTCCTTTTCTCTAGTAATAGATTGATCTCTACCTACCCAATGCAACCTAAAATTGACCTTTTACCCCAGCTTTCAGGACCAGATTAATATTTTGCTTCCCTTTTATATTTCAGCAATTCTATTTCACAAAGGCAAGAACTACTGTTTCTTTATTATTGGATGGCTCCTTTCCCCCATATAGAAAGACTCAGAGAAGAGATTCCTCTCTCCCCATAAACATATCATTAGTGAAGGAACCCCAGAACACACTGAGAAATCCTCTGAGAGGGTTAAAACATTATTTATCAGGAAAATCAGTACTGTGTATGAGGTGTATATTAACCAAAGGAAGATGAAAATTCTCATGTACTCTAAGTATTTTAGTCTTATTAGTATAATCTATTTTAGTATCAAAAGGGAAGACTAAAGAATTGTGTAAGGTCTTTCTCATCTGTACGTGACCTGCAAAGCACAGAGAGGAGCATTATTCTGACAACGAAATAAGCATTTCAAAATACACCTTTTCAGAAGTGTATAGTGAAGGAGACATAACCACGTAGTCAAAAGCATTGCAACCAAGTAGTTAAAGAAAAACAATCAGTCCTGCAGCAGCTATGAGATATTCAGAATTTGCTTTTCTTTCACAGCAGAATGGAACTATATTGATTTGTCCACCTTTAATAAAAAAATAAAAAACCTCACAAAAAAACTGTTTCCTAGTAATCCCCCCCCTTCTCTCATTAGAGTTCACTGAGGGCCTCAAAAGCCTTCTTGATGAAAACCTGTGTCAAAGGCAATATGCTAATACTTCAGCTCAGATAAGACTTTTTTTCCCCCTCTAAAAAGTGTTACCAAAAATGTTTGTGTAGTTGTGCGCAAAAAAGTTCATACCAGTTAAGCATGCAAGACCTAAGATATTAATCTAATGTAGAGTATAATTGAAAAGTATAATTGTTTTGTACGTTTACAGTAAATCAAAGGAAACGTGTATAACTGATGAGTTTCACTGACAGATGGGTATGCCACCATGCAAGAAGTCAGGAGTTTCCAGAAATTTACAGTTTGTCATATGATTCCACATATGGTATGGTCAGATATATGGTTTGGGGTTTGGGGTTGTCCTGTGCAGGACTTGATGATCCTTGTGTGTCCCTTCCAAATCAGGAAATTCTATGATATGCTTGAGCCCAAGCTTAAGCTAACCTAACACTCACTGTTTATGTTTGCAGCCTCAACCAAAGGGTATTACTGAGGATAGAAGCTTACAGTAGTTCAAAACACAGTTGGACGGGCAGACAGAGGAAGCACAGTCTCTTAAACAGAAAGAAACTACCTTTTGTTCAATAACAGTTGAGCTACAAATCACTGGTGTTGGGAGAGTAATGTAGGGCAGTATCATTATGTACTTGTTCTGATCTTGCACATTTCCCTAGGCATCTGCTATTAGCCATAGGATAGAGGCCAGATAATAATTTGTCTGACTTGGAACTGTTGATCTTATGTTCTTATTTTCTGAGGTTTGCTTCCTGAAAACTCAGCCATAAGCCAAGTCCTTAGAGACTATGTATGATATTCTTTGAATAGAAACTGTTCCAGAAAGTATAGCCTGGAAGCCAGAAAAGTCCACATAACTTTCCTTGTTCTCAGAATTTGAACCGTTCACAGCACATGTTTACTGTTCAACTCCTCTTCTGATTCCATAGGTATTAATACCAAACCTTAGAGTGTTCTATGCTAAGTTTAGAAATGCTA
Source organism: Phalacrocorax aristotelis (assembly GCF_949628215.1). NCBI lineage: Eukaryota > Metazoa > Chordata > Aves > Suliformes > Phalacrocoracidae > Phalacrocorax > Phalacrocorax aristotelis. The sequence goes on along the minus strand of NC_134279.1, from coordinate 42,384,283 downwards.
TATAATGCCCAAGCCGTAGATATAGCTATGTTAGGAAGATGGGCAAATTACTCAGTGTGTGAGTTGCTTTTTGATGTCGTTTTAGCTTTTGCCTAGAGAACCTAACATTGTTTATAACTATAGAAAATGAAAGCATTCCTTGTTCTGTTTACATAAATAATTTTGAGAGGAAGAACCTAAGAATTCAAATGACAGTACCAAGGATAGCTAACCTGCATATTTGACAGGCTCTAGCTAGATGCTTGAAGCTTCAGGGAATGATATTGTCAGCTTTAAGGAGCATATACTGAAGGAATCACTGGGATTCCTTCTGACCTGGCAGAAAACCATTGGCAAAGGTGTATTCCGTATACTGGAGCCGGAGGTATGCAGGGAAAAGAAAAGGTGCAAACACCAAACCAAATACAAAAGACTACAACTTTGACAGCAGAAACATACAGTAAAATGCTATAGTAAGTATTCTACAGTCAATGAAGACAAACTCCTAGAGGTTATGGAATATTGGTACTCTGGTAAATGCAGTCAGGGAAAAGTATGAAACAGCAAATAGAGAAAAAGAACCATTTTCCCACCTATGCAGAAGTCATCCATGATACTGATAGAACCAAGAACTCACATCCAGAAGGTTCCAGAAAAACAAACAAAAGGCCCAAACATCTTCACTTCCCATTCTATCACTAAAATTGTATTTTGCAATTTTCCATCATGTTCTTTCGGCACATATTTCTTGAGGACAGAAATCTTTTTTCCTTCCTTTCTCCCCATGCAAAGCTACTTAAGCACATTTCATTGAAACTGACAAAAATCCTGTGGGGAAGAAAATGACATTTTCTGTCAGTTCCTGAACACTGTAAAAGGTAAATATCATTAGTGAGACTGTGGAGGGAAATGCTGCACACAGTGAAGTATCTTTCAGAAAAATAAAACTGAATGTCATATTTATTAATAAAACAATATCTCTTAAAGGAGGCAAGAAATGCACTAAGTTGTGAAAGTTTTCAAGAAGCCTTCACTTATGCCCTGTTTTGCTAAAGCAATAAAACAAAACCCCCACAACCTCAGTTAGCTCTCAGACTCGCTGACACATATAATATTCTCAGTGTTCCCTGCAGTAACACCTCAATCATAGATTTTTGATTGTTTCAGCTGACATTTTGAATAAACTTTCTTCTAAAATGCTTCTTTTTAAAAAGGAGGGAAAGGCAAACTTGTTGACATGATGTGAAATGACAGAGATATATAAAAACTGGCTGCGTATGGTTGTTCTTGACCTGTAGCAGGGACACTGCATAGGACTGCAGCACGTAAGTCTGCTTGGTGATGTGACAGCAAGTTGCAACATCACACCTTTTAGACAAACATGAATGTATTTGAGTATTGATGATCAAAGGGAAGCAGCAATTTGAAACTAAACATTTATACAAAAACCATACTATAACATCATGCTACAGAAGTGGTATGCATTGAAACTTGTGTCAGAAACACAACAGGAATGAGTTTTAAGCAGAACACAACAGGAGTGAACTCGGAGGGAACAGACTCAGCCAGCAGCATCCTGTATTCTGATCTCCGTTAAACCAAATAAATACAGAATAATGGCTGCTTTAACCAATTTTCTTTAGATTCCCACAAAACTGTTATGTCTCAGTCACTCTGCACTGGAACAGTTGTTTCTGAGGTGTAGGATTTTCATAGGAATAAGGGGCATAAATACTATTTAAACAAAGAAAAATCTTGAAGTGACATAATACAGTCTATAATGCTTAAAATATCCCTGTAGCAGTAAAAATAACATATAAGAATTTATGAAAATTTTTAATAGAATCAGAGAACAAAATCTCCAGATTTCATATAGCATATCTGCCTTAATTTACTTGCTCTTTACATTCACTTGTTATGAGGTTAACATAAAGGTATATTCTTGGGTTTGGACATCATGCTCTGATACTATTTATTCTGATTCTGTCCTTGACTTTTCTGCTCATCTTTCCCTGATGCTTTTTTCAAAAAGACACAGAGAAGCAGAGAGCTTGATCAGACAATTCCCTAACCCCTTTCTCCTTTCCTATAACAGCCACTAGGAAATTGTTTTACGTGCGGCAATGCTCTTGTTCATCTCTGCATGTTGGGGAGGGGGCATTAGGTACTGATTTTTACAGTTTGGTCTGTTACATGCAAGAGCATTCAACACTAGCATAAAAGAGAAGATACACTGCTCACTTGTTTCAGTAAATTTAGCATTATGCTATAATAATAATTTTCCTAAGACATTAGAATTGAAAAGAGATGAGGGAACAGGGCATTTACACTGGATAAAATTATCCAAACAAAATTCACATAGCCTACAAATGTTATTAACCCTCTTTCAAAAAATAGTATAGACTATTCAGTATCTCTAAATTATCAGAGTCTAAGCACAACAGTTCATTTCTTGCTCACGATGAACATAATATACTGAAATAATAGTGCTACCACTTCAGACATCAATTTTTCTCGGATGTTTCACATCCAAGAGCCAGCCGTGTCCAGTGTGAATGGATGGCAGCATTCAATGAAATGCTACTGCTGAAGGCATTTAGCAACTTTCTCTTTTTAATCTACATTTACTTTTGATACCAGGAGCAAAAACAAAGGGATTATATATTTAAAGAAACAGAAATACAACCTTCAGATATACTGAGTCAGAAGGTCTCTAACAAAACCTAGTAGAATTCATTTGTGCTTTCAATTTCACCAGAATGCAATGTAAACAACCACAGAAACCACACAGCCAACTTTTAAATTAAATCCTACAATGAATAATTTATATTTTTAAACAAGGATTAGAAGTCCCATTCAACTGCAGAGTTTCAGGGGTGGCTTTAATAATTTACATGCTTTCCAAAGGTGAATAAAATGCCCTCCTGAACAAATATCAAAACAATCCAAATATTTGCTTTGTTAAAGCCACACTGTGATTGACAAAGTAAAGGGTCACAGTTGTAAAGTTGAATGTGTGTGCTGTGGGAGATAGGCATGGGAACTCAATAAGTTTAAAAGTTGAGGTTTCTGTGTGCAATTTCTAGCATGTACCAAAGGGAATAAGGAAAAATAAACCACATTATCAACAGCAAAATCTGCATATAATATAATTTTTGCCCTTTACTGAAAGTCTTGGAATAATACTGTATATCTTTTTGTGTGGGAGACCACACCATTCTCTCCCAGCAACTGGAAAAGGACTCCAGGCCAAATGTTCCCAGTATTACCAGAGCTATCTCTGACCTTGCAAGAAGTCAAATATGCAAGGCAAACATCTTGCAAAGCACTGTCAACCTGGCTACGAGGAACACACGCTGACTTAAGGTGACCTGCTTAAACTATAGCTGCCTGACTGGAGTTTTTGCAGATAAACCACCTCCCTTTGCTGTAATTCACAGCCTCTTTTCTTTGCAGTCCTAATAAATATTCTTCCAATATCTTTATCTTGAACATGTGTATCCTCTGAGAAAGGGATGGAATATAGTGCCTGATGAAATAGAGTTCACTGTTCTGGAAAACTTGGTGCAATCAGAGCACGAATGATCTATATCTTAAATGCTCGGGCAGCATTAAGGTAAAATTTAATGCAAGACAAATGTCCTGTGCTTGCAGACATAGTTCATAAATTAATTACACATTCTGCATTGATTTTCACTTCCTTATGAAGAAATAGTATAGAAGATGGCTTCTTCCTTCAAACATAGAATAACACAGCCAGACCATTTGCAAAGAAATATTCTGGACCAGACAATGGTTTGCAATTTTGCTAACCAGCATGACAGGTTTAAGAACAGTCAATGTTCTTAATCTCTGCTCACTGTAGTACTGACACTAGTTAGATCTCATGTATGTCTTTTGAAGTAATATATGAAAGAAAAATATTTTTCAGCCAAACAATATAGATTATCATATACCCATTGTAGCAGGAAAAAATAATTGCTGGGCAGGTGGGGAAAATCATGTGATGATAAAGATGAAAATGACCCCAAGCCCAAATCCCAGTCAAAGGAAGACGGCTGGCAAAAATTTTAACACCAAGCAATAGTCATCTCCAACTTGACTCTAAACAGACAAGAAGAATGAAGTATAATTTTACAAACGTGAAAATGAAAGGTAGAAAAATTAAGTTAAACAGGAGAGCACCAGGAAGCAAATACAGATCTATTGAGTCTTAGTCTGGTTTTTCATAAACAAGACCATCCACCCTGACAAAAGTGACCCTGCTATAAGTCAGGAATTATTTTATTTGCCTATGTGGAATACTCAGGCATAAAGACACTGACTTCCAGAGAAGTAACTGGTGTAAAGCTGTCTGCTGCATTTCCACTACTGGGGGAAATGATCTTCAAATTCTGAATGTAACACTTGGGTGGAAGTCAGTCATTGGGGGTTCAGTTCAATAGTGCGATGGAACACCAAATCCAGCAGAAGAGATACATACATGTATTTTAAAGACCATTCTTGATCTTTCTAGAGTTCAAATCTGTCAGCATACCTAGTGATAACTAACTTGGGAGAGTTTGTAATTTTAGGCTGGGATGGGCAGGGGAAAAAATCATAGAATGGTTTGGGTTGGAAGGGACCTTTAAAAATCACCTAGGCCAACCCCCCCCCCCCCCCCGAAAAGGGGGGACACCTTCAACTCAGATGCTCAGAGCCCCAGCCAACCTGACCTTGAATGCTTCCAGGGAATGGGGCATCAACCACCTCTTTGGGTAACTGTTCCAGTGTTTCACCATCCTCATCATAAGAGAGGAAGATTTTGACACATATTTTATTGCCTGTGGATTGATATACAGCATTAGTTTCACCAAAGAATTAAGGCCACAGTCTTCCTGTTATTTCTCTGTCTTTCAGTTTGCCTGACTGTTTTTCAGACAAGACTTCATGAGAGTCGTTGCTACATTAGTTGCCAAATTCCTGCTGAACTAAGTCATTCTGAAAAGCTGTAGGCACCTGCAATTTTGCTTAGGCATCTAAATAGTCTTAGGACTCAGTACTGCTGTGAACTGAGGCACTTTACTCCCACTTGTTTTTATCAAGCTGTAACAAATGTTACAATGAACAGAGGCAAAACATCATTCTCTTACCTCCACACATAGCTTTGCCTCAACCCTAAAATGATGATTCAGCATTAAGAGTACTGACGAAGTTGTTCAAGAGTAAAGAGCAGGAGAACAAAAATCCTGCAGAAAGCACATACGCACTGAGTGACAATGAGCAAATAAGGAAACTCCAAACATCTCCACATCAAGAAGGTGTTTAATAATGATGGATAGATGGAAGGGTTTTTCCCACTTCATAATGGCCTCCCCCCTTCTAAACAAAAGGGTGTCTGCATCAATGCCAAACTAAATTACAACAGGATAAAAAATTTCATCTATACACAGGAAAGATGATACAAATCCTATACAGAAGAACTATTAGACTTTTAATTTTGTATGAGTGTATGCAACTTACAGTCTTCTTCAAATGACAATATGTCCTTATTCACTGTCCTTTTTCACAAAGTCATCCTGTTTTATTCAATACTCAATGGATCAGGCTACACTGCTCTGCCCATTACATCAGTATCTTATCTCATGCTGGGGAATTAGCAGAGCGCTGCTTTTTTGTATGCTCTCCCTTTCCATCTCATTTCAAGTCCCTGGTGTATTAATTACTGCAAGTTTTCATGAAGATTGCTTAAATAATACCTTCGCACTTTTATTTAGAGCAACATGTTTATTAATACACAGGTTGTAACACAAGATCAACTGCAGTTTCTAAGATGCAATGGAGGGGTTTGTCTACTATTCCTGAAATCTTGAGGAAGTTTCCCAGCTGTTGTGAATTATTAGAACACCACCCACACTCAGTGGAACAATAATAATTTGCACCTACTCAGCTTACACTAAATATTTGGGGGGGGGGGGGCGGGGGGGGAATCAAACCAAACTTATTTTTTATTTGTCTTTCAATTTGGGTAGCAGAGTCCATTGCATCTTAAACATATTAAGAAATCTTACCTTTCTGTGGTCTCACCATGATATACTTCTGGCTGACAGGAATTCTTAAGCCATAGCACTATGAGAACAGTGATATTACAGTGGTTTTCAAGTGAATGAGAAGGAATGAGCTGTTTTCAGGAGTACTATATTCATTGGTGTAAAAATGATAGACGAGGTTGGTCAGACTGAGGGCAGACAGACTGCTTAATACTCTATCAGGATCCTCTGCTCCGTGGGCAGGGCATAGTACCAGCACCAAGTCTTCCAACTATAGTAAATTCATCACAGAAAAATCTGAGTGCTGTCTTGAAACTGGCAAAACAGGAGGTAGGTGAATCTCAAAAGCTTCTACCTAGTCCAAAATTTTGTTGAAAAACTTAACTAAACATAACTTACTGGACTAAAATTATTTTGAGCAGTCAATCTCCTGTCTGGATTATTTCCAGCTCAATATATATGGCATCCACTAATGTAAAAACCTCTCATTTGCCAAAGGAAAGCATTCCTCTTTCAAGTTATAGAACATTTTTATTATTGTTTTTAATAGAGTATCATCACCAGCTTTTAAAAAATATGTATATTAATACAGTTTTTAAAAGAAAGCAGAGGGGAAGACCTATCGCTGCAAAGATCATTCACCCCAGGGAAAGCTACAGAAAACTGTAGAACAAATATCCTTCCAAGAATATTCTCACGAGGGGTTCCTCCAACTCTTCCATCCACTTTGAGCTGTGGCCAAGCACAGGTGAGGCTCTAGTGGGACAAGCCATACGTTCTCTCAGCTTGAAAGGCTAGCTGAGCTCTAGCAGAAACCCTGCAAAGCAAATTCGCCATCTTTATTGAACGGTGATACTAAAAAGAGAATTTCAGTTTATGTTTGTATATGTACTGATATTTCTAGTTCTAAAATGTTGTTCTGAGCCAATCAGAAAAAAAAGATACACAACAGGATCCATTTGTCAGGTTTTGTCTAATGGATACACATGAAAAACTGTTCACAGACAAATTGGAACCAATAAATCAAACACTGTAAATAAGTCATTTTGAGTTACAAACCACTGCTACATCATTCAAGCTGTTGAAGGTTATCACATATATATCCTTATGCCCGCAAGGACAGGGAAGGCATTTATCCTGGGATTGGGCAAGTACTAAGCATGCACCCCTGAGAATTTGCAACAGAGAGGAAATAGCAGCACAGAATATTTCTCCATTTGTGAAGAACTGACAACAAACAAGGAAGCAAGAAGTAATAAAGGGAAATTAACTTCTTAGTCTCAAATTTACCAAGGAAGCAAAGGCTCTGCTGACCTAGCACTGCAGAAGCTATCCACTTCCTTTCTTGTTGTATTTCTCTTCCCTGATTTTTTTTTTCTAGGAGATTAATGAACATTAGGCTAAATACTGCCATAAGATGCATGGATGTACAAGATGATGTGCATGGATGTACAAGAAGAATACAGTACATGAATTTACAGAAGAGGATGCAAAGGAAGGTACTTGGTGTAGGTACTGCTTTGTAATACAAGAGCACACGGGCAGCTGTAACTAAGCCCTGTAACATACTACTGCAGGCATACTCACTGTAGCACAACAAGTTGTCCTTAATATATGGTGAAGTAATGAGTGACACTCCCTGCCAATAAAGAATGAACACAGCATCAGCCTAAAGCTGGATATCTTCCACAGTTATCATTTACTCACCATAGCCAGCAGAGTCAGATGTGGGGCAAGATCTTCAGCATTTATTAGAGTGCACAAACTTGTGTCAGTTCATTCAAGTTCTGTTGAATGTTTTCTGCCTACAGGTGTCTGTTTCTGAAGCTTACATCATCTTTTCTTGCCTGTATTTTAATCAATTTGGCTTTTTTTCCCAAAAATAGAAGAAAAAGAATATTTAGGGTATTCTCCATTTTCAGCTTCTGTCAAAGCCATATAAAAGAAATGGAATAAAAATTAAACCCAAGCACCTCAAGCATTCTAAGAGGAATTTCAGTCTACCTTGCATGTAACAGACATTAAAATCAACTTGAAGAGCAGGAATAATCAATATACCTGCTATGCTGGAGTTTGTTTCACTCTCGTTTACCATCAGCTTTCAAAGGCAAATGCTTACAGTAAAGCACCTGAACACTAGAAGGCAACATTTGGAAATATAAAGCAACTTTGTGCATTTAGTGGAGTTAAGAACTTCCAAATTTGATCACATTTGACAATTTAATGGGAAAAATTTAGAAGGCAATTTGAAAAGCAGAAAATGTATAAAAGTTATATCCGAATCGGGGAATGTTTTTTCCCCAGGTGCTATTTTGAGGACCATGATGGCATTCAGAGTTTTCCATAAGACGTTTACAAAAGGCATTTTTTTCCAGACTTTGTTAAAGACCAAATTCCCCAAAGCCCGTACTGCTACTGATCTCAATTATTCATCATTATAATAACTATGCAAGATGATTTAGTAAAAATGATAGAATCTAGCCTTTGTGGGTTTAGTGATAAGTGCAATTTTTATTTTAAGCTAATTTACATGAGAACAATTGCAAACAGATATATTACACATATCATCAAGTATTCAGCAGTCAAATGTACATGATGATCCCACTTAAGGGCTACCATCATTACAAACTGAGGTTGCTCCACTGCAAAAAATAGTTTGCCAACATCTTAAGAACATGGCAAACATGAGGTTGCTTGTCCTTCCTATTACAATGAGAATTCTTAATGGAGACTTCACAGGCTTTAATAAAAAAAAAAAAAAAAAGCAGAACTAATTCTCCCTTGAGGTATACGTTAGAAGACAGAAACAGGAGAAAACACTGCTGAAGAACTACTAACATTTGATTCACATTAACGTAAGTGACTAACAGAATCACAGTCACTTTTCACTACACTGACAGGAGCCACCAGATCCTGGTGTTCCACAGCTAATTCACGAATGCTGGAGATAGGGCTATCATTTTAGTTCTTTATACTCCTTATAAATGAAATTCAATAATGTAAATGGATAAGGACTTTCAAAGTGGTTGCCAACTGGTACATTTTAAAGGGTATTATGTATAGGCATGGGTTGCTCATGAAGAAGTTCATAAAGAAAAATTCCTTCGGAGCATAGCTTTACTCTTACTGCTTCACTGAGGTGAAATGAAAGAGAAATCTCCTCTGTAAATTTTAATTTATCAAAAGCTGGCTGGAATCTTTAATCTTGTGGCAACCCAGATCTCTCCTAGCCCCTCGTCTTACTTTAATCTCATCAGCCTTTAGCAGTGTTTCAAATACCTTGCTTTCAGAAATGCTGTGACAAGATTTATGATAAGAATCTTCCAATAAAGTGTTTCAACTCTCAGAAAATGTGTTATCAATTGTTCCTGCTGAGCAATAAATGCAAAGACCACTGCGCCCACTTAGAGCACTGCCCCAAGACCCCAGAAGTTTCAACATCACTTGAAGCAAAAAACACTCTATATTTCCCACTTGCTAAGTCTTATGATCCCTTTTGATCTCCCAGGGAGGGCAAGTCACCAATTTCAGGCCATTTATCTGAAAATAAAATTTTATGTTGCTGACTTGCTTATTATCTGTACATTTTCTCCTCCAAGTCAATCACTCTGAAAGCATTTATTTCTCTTGACAGTTGCTTTTGGAAGGGCATTTGACATCAACGTGCATCTGAAATCCTCTAGGCAAAGTCTAATGTAATAAGTAAAATTCATGGATCAAGGAAGGAAACATATGCACCAACTATGTTGTACACTGGTTGCTCTAGAGATCAAATCTCTTTGATATTAAACTGGCATAATGGAAATGTAACTCAATGAAGCTACACATGATTTAAACCAGAGCATGAGGGAGTCGCAAAGGGTAAGAAAAATAAGAAATAGTTCCAGTTAGTTAAAAAAATATTCTCTCCAAGGAAAATTCCTTGCCTTTTTTTTCTCTCTAATCATGAACATCCAGCCCTGAACTCTGCTTTCTTACACCAAAGGTTACTATTAACATTAGCAGTTAGCTAGAGCTGGTGTTTCTGATTGTGGAATGATTCTTTATTCTTCTGGAAAATTCTATGATCTATACTATTTAGACAATACAAATTCACTTTTTTTATCTGATGTTTTGAAACTCACTTGAGTTTACCTGAATAAAGCTTAAGAACAGACTTCAGGATTGCACTTACTGTGTTCTACTTTTTTTAAAAAAGAAAAACATAGTAAAGTTTCAATGCAAATATGGCTATGAAAAACATTCTAAAAACAAAAAACAACATTCTCAAAAATTCTTTTCCAGCCCTAAGAGTTTACATTTTTAAAAAGCAAATGTAAGTTAAGGAGGCAATCACAATGACAAATTTAAGGCAAATCCTAGATTTAATATAGCTTTATTTGTATGATTGTTCATGACTTCTGTAACAACACTGCATTGTCCTGCTAGTCTTCATGATATCCCATAGTTGCCAAACTCTGCCTCTTTACCATAACATCATATCACTGATATTTAATCCTGGAATATAGCAATTGTAATGAGAGCAGACAAATGAGAGCACCAAGCTCTCCTGGCCAGAAACTGCTTGGGCAGAGGGCTAAGCCCTGGCTTACTAAACACTGATGAACAAACCACACACATCTGCACTGCTTAAAACTTTTGCTTGCCCTGGAGACAAAGGTGCTGCTAGGCTCCTAACAGCATGTTCTCAGCAACTTACTGGATTTGTTCCAAACTGTTCCAGTTAATCGCTGTGCGAATCAAATCAGGTTTTCTGAACCTGATAGGTGTATGACAGCAATAAACTGAAAGAAACAGTAATAATGAGAATAAAAAAGTGAACTCCACAGATGGCCTGTCGAGGTGGACCCCATGCATATGCTATTGCTTTAGTCGGGCCATAAGATGCATTTATGTACTTATAGTAGAAAAGAGCACAGTGGTAGCTATATCCTTCCAGAAATACCATCTTGGGCATCCTAGCCCTAGCTCAATTTGCAATAGGATGCCATCTTATCTGATAACGCAATATAATTGCTAGCTGGGAAAAGTTTCAGCATTCTTGTATGGGAGCAAGATACAGAACCTTTGAAATGCATTGTTTTCCTGTAAATAACCTCCAAAGACTTGAAAGTTGTTCTCCTAAGCAACAGCGAATGCTGAAGACCCAGTTTTAGCAGTATCTCTATAGTAACACGCTTGCAGTCAGATGCAATATGCAAAAACAGTTCTGTGACATAGAATATTTTTCTCTCAAAATTCTATACTTTCATTGTTAGGGTTGACGCAAGACAGGTACTATCCACAGTCATGTTGTGAACAACTGACTAAGTTTTTATCGGTGTTCTATTAAGAAGAGCAAACTATTTTCTGAAAGCATAGTCAAATTAACCTGAGAGTTGTCCCCTCAAGTTGTGAAAAATAAATGTTTCTCAAAAAATGTACTCTGCAAAAGACAATAGAGGAGCACTACACAGTTGATTTTGGTTTTTTTCTTTTTAAAATCAAACTACTGCCATAGTATACTTAAAGTATTTTTTATTTTAACCCCAAGGCTGGGATACATTCGCTTAGCTGACACACAGATGACTATTGCACAATATGCTTATGTTCTAGCATTTAAAAGCTATAAATGTAGGGAGATCAAAGTTTCTTATCATAGATGGACTGCACAGATGTATTTCAACAGAAGTGGAGACTGTAAACATTTTACCAGTTTTGGTTTAGTGTTGTCTCTTTCCATTCCTAAGTGTCCTGTGGGAAAAGGATGCTACAGCAGCTCAGGAGCAGTACAATCACCAGACTATACATTGCCTTAAAGAGCATCCAAAATGGAAGGGCAAAGGCACTCTGTTGATAACTTCCATCTAGCCTGCAGCACCGTCAGAACTACGTTGTCTGTTGCAAATCTAGGTCCCCGAGAATAAAATCATTGATGCACAGAAATGATAACATATATAGGGTTGAAAATGTTAAACATGGAGTTCACAAAGGAATTGCAATTTTATGCTAAATTCTGCCTAGAGAAACAAAATCTTGCTTTTTTTTTTCCCCCAGAATGGAGCGTTAGCAGAGCACCACTAGGAGAGGGTTCAACCTGAGCGACTAATACAGCAATCTGGGAAAATGGTTAACTACTGAGCTGGAGTATGGGTATGATATTGTAGCTGTCTGCTATAAAGGTGGGATGAATGCTAGCAGACAATACGAAACTGCAGTCAGCATTTGTTTAAGAGGAGATTAGAAAGTTGAGTATACAAAAGATAGTTATAGTATTTATAAAGCTTCACAGGAGAAAAAAAAAACAGTGGAGAAAAAAACTTCTATGAAAAAAAGTATAGGAAACAGAAACCAATGGCTGGATGTTAAAATTGGAAAAGATTAAATTGACATGATATGAAGCTGTGTCAGGCTAAGTTCAGATTGAATGTTAGGAAAAAGTTCTTCACTGAGAGGGTGGTCAGTCACTGGAACAGGCTCCCGAGGAAAGTGGTCACGGCACCCAGCCTGTCAGAGTTCAAGCAGCATCTGGACAATGCTCTTAGTCACATGATTTTTTTAGGTAGTGCTGCAAAGAGCAGGGAGTTGAACTTGGTGATCTTTATGGGTCCATTGCAACTCAAGATATTCATTATTCTAGGAAATCAGGCAGGTGTTTTTTACAAGGATGATTAGATGTGGAATGAAATGTCATTGATGGTGGTATAATCAGTCTTCTTTATGTCCCCTGATTTAGATCAGACACATCTGTAGCAAAGTTTTGAATCACATACAATTAGTCAACAAAAAAAGTCAGCATAAAGATAGAGTTATGCTGTGCTTCTGCCAACTTTACAAGGCCTGTGTTTTTACACAATGTTTGACTCACAGTAATGTAGTTTTTATATACTCACGGCTCAGATACAGAACAATTTTTAAAATTTCTCTTCTCAGCTTTATAGATTACACGACTCCTCTCTGGTTTTATTAGTTTCTGTATCTCGGCACAATCAGCAGAAAATTCATCATGTGTTCTGGACTGTCTTGGTTTTGAAATGGTTCAAAATAGCAAGAAAGATAGAGAATATTTTACGATACCACTTTAAAGGAAATTAATTCTTTCAACCCACATTCTCAGCTACAAAGTTAGTGTGTATCAATTTTATATGATTGTTATCAGTTGTTCATATAAAGGAAGAACACATAAATGAAATCAGGCATCTTAACCGAAATTTGTGTTACTATTTATTTACATAAGATCAACAGCATGTTGAGTTTTCCAGCAGCTTTGAGCATATGGAAGAACAGTACAATTTATGCCTTCAAGGGAACAGTCTATGGTTAAAAAAAAAAAAATAATCACTGAAACCAGAGATTGAACTACCTTGTTTAAGTTAATCCATTTCTCAAAAATGTTCATTTCTTTCAAAACATGGGGAGAAGGTGCCAACCCTTCTATTTCTTGTTCTGTAGGTCAGGGGTTAGAATACACAGAGAGTAGTTTAATTCCCTCTTCCTCCTTACTGACTGCCACAGCTCCTCAGTTCTGGAAGCTTCCTTATATATACTACCCATTAATCTGCAGTAACACATTCAGTCCTTTCCACTGAAACTGTTCAAGTCTCTGTGGAAGACCTGAGGATTATCTGAATCACAGTAAGTACAGAAAACTACAAAAGTCTGACATCTCCTCTGCTGGTTCATCAGACATACATGAATGGATGGGAGGTCCAAGGTATCTTTGTCAGAGACAATTTACTTATTAAGCCCTGTTCAGAAATAAATTCCTGAAGAGCACTTTTCTCCAAGACAGGTGCTAACTGCCACAAAATTAACTGTTATCTTTTGAGAGAGACAACTGTTCTCAAATTTCTCTCAAGAGTTTTTCACACATTCCTCCTAGGGTGTACAATGCAACTGTTGGTAACAGCTCTGTATCTACAGAGGCAGACTACCTCATAGACTCAGTAGATATCCAGCATTATCTCAAAACATAATTGTTTTGCACTGTTGGGCTCATCAAGGCTAACAGAGAGAACTAAATGTTGGATTGGGATCCCTAAGCTAAAAAACGATCCCTAACACAGTACCAAGGCTCATGTAAGCAAATGTGAATATGAGGTGAAAACTATGCAATAGGTCTGCTATCCTGCTGATGTGACTCTTCAATACAATGATATGAGACTGTAAGACCGCTCCCATCTGGTAGAATAAAAGCTTAAGAGGAATACTGGCTGTTAAGGGGTATAGAGGGATAATTTCTCTTTTGTCCACATCCTCCCTGCTCTTTTCTGCCTGAATTATAATGGCAAGTGAACAAACAATTTGCAAGAAGGTTTTCAATTTGGCATCAATACAGTATTCACAGCCTACTCCCATGGGTAGACTCATCTTCCTTGAGCCACAACACTAGAGTGCATAAGACTGTAATAAAATTACTAATGTACACTATCACTGGTTTTAACTAATTATTCTAGAAGGATTAGATCAAATTCTGACTTTTTACAGTTATCTGTATTTGGGCTTGTATATAACACAATCAGAATTTTGCCTGGTGTTGAACATAGTACACTGATTTCAACTTGAAAGACCTACTTTTTCTCTCATAAGAGAAATTAGAGGTCTAAAAATGTGTTTCTGAAGGTTTACATGTGTTTTTTTTATTGTTCCTTCCTTCACCCCCCCCCCTCCATTTGAATAACAATCTATACTGATTAACATTTATGCTGTAGTGAAATCTTCAGAGTGCCAGGTCCCTATTATTTTGTCACACAAAGATTATACTTTTCAGCACTACCTATAGTACTACAGTTCTTATAAAGCTCTTAAATTTTTCTACATATTTTTCTTAAGAAAATATCAATCCTTTTCTAGGAATTCCTGTTTCTTAGAATACCAATGTAAAATATTAAAACTATAGAGAAAACAGAATATATATATTTTAAAATGACTTCCTTGGTGCTGATGTTCTGGCTACTGTTTCTAACTTAGACTAGTTAAGTTTCATGCTGCCCTCTTCACTGAATTTCTTTTTTAGATTTTTGTGTGGTTTTTTTAAACATAAGTATTGCAGAAATATTATGCCAAATCTGGAAATCATCTTGAAGATGACAGGGAAGATGGTTGCAAATGAGTTGCCATACTCATACATTAATAGACCTTGGGGAGAGAGAGCGCCTGTAAGAAAAAAAAACTATAAGAGAAAGATGATACAGAAGTACATAGTTCTCATATAGTCATGATATATATGGGTTTTTTTCCCCCCAATATTTTATATATAAGTCGGTTTGTGTTTCATAAAGTATGCGTGCCTAAACACCACTACATACACTCCACACCAGACTAAGCTTACTTCCACTCATATAGCAGGCAAAGAAGGTACCTCAAAGTCAGCAGAATTATACCAGAGATTAATCTGAGCTGTATTTTGAGTAGCTATTCATTTTAACCTGACTGTTGAGAGAGAAGATACAGTTACTGACCTGGAAATAAATTAAAAACTAAGGAAGGTAGAAGTCACTAAAAATGGTTTTAATGGCTGTACAATTTTCACGCACGTGAAATATTTAAGGAGACTTCACTGGTCTTAACCCAAACATAAGATATCATGCATTTCCCTTTCACAAATGTAACTTTTACCCTAACCTCCTTTATCTGAATTCTAACACATACTATTTTTCAGAAGCTGGGTATGTGTATGTTTACAGAAAAGGGAGAGGTGCAAAAAGTTAGTTTCAAAAAGAATCAGGGATTGGGCTGATGGAACAAAAAACCTAAACCAACAAATTACTTCCTAGGTCTACGAAACTCAGAAGTCAAATATCTGCTTTGAGTAGCCAAAGTTGACCCCAATCTGCTCTAAACTCTCACTTATATTCATTCACAGACTTTATGCATTTTTTTTCCAAAGAAACACTAATACTCCCCCAAAATAATTCATTACTAAATGAATGACATCCTCAGTGAATTTCATACCAGACATTTGCCTGCACACAATGCAATGAAATAACATCTACCACATTCATTGTTTCTACTTAGTTCATCTCAGTCTTTCTCAGTGAGTGTCCAACCATAATGCATTTGTACATAATTACTTTTACGCATACCAGACCATTTTTATTGCAAACTCCAAGGAAGAATACCAGTGTCTAATACTTAACTATCATTATACTCTCCAGTGATCAGTGCTGATTACTGACGTTTCAGACCAGGCAACCCCTGGTTTAGAACAGGTCCAAGACTAGTCAAAACTAGGTCATACCTGATTATCACTCTAAGAAATGACACACCGTTCTACATAAACTATATGTTCTAAACCACTTGGTCCTGATGTCCTGTAACATTACTCAGTTTCTTTTATAAGCTTCAAAGATTTCTCTTAACTTTTGTAATACTTTTACCCATTTTTCCATAAAGCTTTTACCATTTTCTCCATTTTTCATCAAATAGAAACCAGTACACCAAACTAGTGTGATAATAATACACTTAGTCACTGAGCACATTAATTTATTGAACATTGAGATTATATCTAGGTTTGTTTAATCTTGTAGTATTTGAATATTCTTACTCAGACCTGATGCTTTATCCTGCCATTGCTTCACTAGTCATCCATTGTGAATATTTCCTTTTAACTTTTTAATAAGAGAGAAAATTATGATAATGTGAAAAAGTTCCTATAAACAAAAGACAAAATGTGAAAGTTAGTATTAATGTTATCATAATTTTGCATATATTTTTCGTGACATGGATTTAATTTGTGTTCTTCAGGAAAGTACGGGCACATACTAACATGAATATTTTTTACCATCTCAGTAGAATACTAATAGAGATGCTGACACATTTTTAAGTATTCAGGCAGCATTAACAACCTGTAATTTCTACTGACTAAAGAGCTTTAAAGGCAGTGTTCTTCTGTCTCAGAAGAAGGGTAGAGAACATCTGTAACACTTCAAAACCCTTTTTAACTTTGTGACTTCAAGTGATTAATGCAAGGACTAGTCAGTTACCTCTTTGCTTGAGTGACAACTGAGACCCATGTAGCCTAGAACAACCTTTTTAGTAGAAACTTCCACATTTAAACCACCGATTTCAAGAGGAGCAGACATTATTTTGCCATATGCATACTGCAAAGAAGAAAACTGCGTTCTTACACTTTTTCTGAGGTTAACAGTAAAAGACAGTAGGATCTCTGTTGTCTACTTCTATCCTACATAAGGATATTTATGAATGGCTGGAGCTAATATTTTTGAAATACCAGAAACCTGACTAACTCAGCCCAACACCTGGTGAACACATTGGTGTCATGCACATAGTTCTGACCAGCATGTCAGCCAATTGACTCAGATGACTCTTTTCTTCACTTCTTGTTTCCTACCTCTTTAGCAAGCAAAGCTTTTCAAGCAGGAAGCAGCCCTAAAACTGTATTTAAAACAGTGTCTGACACAAAAGGATCATGGTAGCATTTGAATACATGCAAGTATTACTTCAATAAAAAATACTAGCAAAAAACAGTCAACATGAGAGAAAACTGACTAGGATGAATCAAAGGAATTGAAATAACAGAAGGGAGGAGGTAATGCAGAAAATTTAGAGCACACATGATGTGAAATTTCCAGGTTCTGCAGCTGTTGTCTGTGTATGATGAAGGGGAAAGGGGAAAAGAGCAGACCAAGAGAGGGCAGAGTATCATAGAATCATAAAGGTTGGAAAAAGACCTCTAAGATCACCAAGTCCAACCGTCAACCCAACACCACCATACCTCCTAAACCATGCCCTGAAGTACCATGTCTACACGCTTTTTTGAACAACCCCAGGGATAGTGACTCACCAACTCTTTGGGCAGCCTGTTCCAGTGCCTGACCACTCTTTCAGTAAAGAAATTTTTCCTAATATCCAATCTAAACTTCCCCTGGTGCAGCTTGAAGCCATTTCCTCTCATCCTATCACTAGTAACTCGGGAGAAGAGACCAACCTCACTACAACCTCCTTTTAGGTAGCTGTAGAGAGTGATAAGGTCTCCCCTCAGCCTCCTCTTCAGACGAAACAATCCCAGTTCCCTCAGCCGCTCCTGGTAAGACTTGTTCTCCAGGTATATAACATGTACCTTTTTACATCCTTGTCATTTTAACATGTATTTTACATAATGTATTTTGAGTACCCTGAGAAAAAGACGACAAAATGAGATAACAAAATCTGAGCACAATTACTGAAGTCATTCTCACCTAGGAAAGATTTTAAGAAACAGGAGTTTTATACATATTCACAGCTTTCAAAGTGAGCTGAAACAACTTAGATGTAAGTGTAACTGAATAGCTCATGAAAACGTCACTTCAGTGCACAACAGTCAGAAAGCAAAGGTGTCAGGTTGTGTAAGAGATGATGATAATACCAAACACATTAAAATGCCATTATATAAATTAATGGCATTGAAACTCTCTGAAAATTCTGTTCAGCTTGATTACCTGATCTCTAAATAGTAAGAGAAGAAATAGAATAGTTCCAAAGATGGTCAATTAATCTGATTAGAGCACAGGACAACGTGCGGGCAGTGCTCCCAGTGTGTGCTACAGCCCATCTGTGCTCTGCTGCCCATCTCAAAGTAGTGTGAGGGCTGCAAGTGCAAGGCAGGATGGAAGTGCCTGGCTTCTGGCAGCAGGAGAAAGGGTCCTGCTCCACCTGCAGAGCTGCAGCTCCAGGTGTATTTAGTGCCCTAGGCAGTGGTGAGCAGATGACACATTAGGATTCATCAGGACGAGCTTAACCCAAACCTTATTTCTGCACAACAGGGAAAAGGTGAGTGATGCAGGTGATTGGATGAGCAGAGTAGAAAAGATATTCTGTTGGATCTACAACTCAAACTACTGCTGGATGATGTAAAGGTCAAGGGCAATCTTGGCTTCAGTAACCACAAGACTCTGATGTTCAAGATCCTAAGAATAGTGAGAAAGATTAACAGAATTACAAACCTGGACTTGAAAAGAACGGATTTAGATTTGCAGAAAGCTGAGCAAGCATTAAAGATGACTAACATTGATGAACATGGAGCTCCTGACTTGACCTTAAAAACAAAAAGGAAGCAGGAAGTGAAAGCAGGGACAAGCTACTTGGGACGAATAAGAATACAGTAGGAAATAAGAATAAGGAATAAGAATAAGGTAGGAAAAAGCCAAAGCTCAGATGGATTTGAAACCACCAACAGAGATAAAAGGGTAGTACGAATGGTTTCTTTCAGTTCCACAGTAGAAACGGAAGGCTAAGATGAATGTGGGCCCATTGTTCAGTGGGACAGGAAGTCTAATGACAAATGATAAGGCTGAGATATTCACTGTCTTCTTTGTCTCATTTTTCACTGGTAATGCTTGTTCTCAGGAATCCTGGGTCCTCCAAGCAGAGTCTGTAGGAGTGAAGTAGTAGCCACAGTAGAGGGAGAAAGAGTTATTAATTTCTTAACCCTCTTGGACATACACAAGTCTGTGAGATTGAGGTTTATGGAGCTGGTTGTGTCACTGTGAGGCTGCTGTCTATTGGCATGGCAATCATAGGAGGTTCCTGATAGCAGGAAAAAGGCAGATGTCTTATCCATCTTCATGACTGTATCAGTAAGGGTTAGCCAGCAGAGAACCAGTGAAGTGATCCTTCCCTTCTGTCTGTCACTTGTGAGCTAGCATCTGTAGTGGTGTGTCCAGTTTGGTGCTTCCCAGTATAAAAAGGGTATTGGCATACTGGAGTCCAGCAGGGGACCTCAATTAGGGGAATATGACATGCAAGGAGAGACTGAGAAAACTGGGTCTGTACAGCTTGGAAGAGAGAAGGCTCAGAGGGAACCTCACTGCTGTCTACAGCTACCAGATAGGAAAATGCAGAGAAGATGGAGCTAGGCTCTTCTCAGAGGTACATGGTGATAAGAGAGACAACAGATGCAAGTTGAAATATTTTACCATAGGAGTTGGTTAACTACTAGAACAGGTGCCCAGAGAGGTTGTGGAATCTGTCATTGGAGGTGTTCCAGACTTGACTCAAAATGCCTCTGAGCAAATTCATCTAATTAGACTTGTTTTGAGCAGGTGGTTGGACTACATGATCTCTGGAGGTTTTCTGACCTAAATTATGATTCTTTCAACCCTTTGCAACCCTTTCAGAAAGAGTTGCAATAACTGACATACTACTGATAAGACCAAATCCCAACATGTAATGAGTTCTACGTTCCCTTTCTCAGTCTTTAAATATAATAGATGGTAGATATGCAAAAGAAATCTGGCAAATCGCCAAACTATAGTGTACAGACACAGTAGTTCCCATTTGGTCCACCTCGTGGGTCTTGATAAAAGAGGGCAGCCAGAAGTAAATTTTGGTCTAGAGACTGAAACAGAATTTCAGTTTCAATTTGGCTTGCAGCTTTGGTTCTCTGATTGCATTCCATTAGCTGACTAAATATTATGGACATAATCCTTTTAAATACTCCTGCAGAAGTTTTGTAACCTATACTTTTCTTACCCTTTGAGCTGTAATTTTTTATTTCCTGCCTTTGCCTGACAATGAAGTAAATACAGTTTCATAAACTTATGAAGTTTAATTTTTTTTCTTTGTTGTTTTAACCCCATTAACTATATACATACACATGGGTCGCTTCCATATCGTGTGTGTTAAAGTGCACAGCAAGCTGACAGGTGCCAGAATTACTAAGTAGAGCTTTCATTTTCATTACTAATAAGTGAACTATTCTGTGGGTTTCTTATTAAGGTCAGTCTGATCCAATAACATACAGCTTCCTTGGAGAGAAAAACTTCTCTATTGCTTTTTATATTTCAACTGGATATGTGCCAAAACAAAAATCAAAGTGACTGTACATGGTTACAGATTAGGAACAAATCAACCAAAGCAGATATATTATTATGGATGTCTTTGATAAACCGATATTAAGATTTTGTTATTTTTTGGTCTTCTCACAAACATTTAATTTGAGTTAGTGTTCACCTACAACCTACCTAGAAAATCAGAAACTGCCTTTTAACCTTAAAAAACCTCATGGTTTTTTAAAATGGAGTAAGAATATTAAAAGCTCTCCCTTCCTTTCCTAGCCCTAGATGTGCATGTAAGCACTCAGATCCCACTGGAAAAAGTTCTTCATTAGGAAAAATTCAGTCACCAAAGAGTTTTTCCTCTAATTTGGCAGCACTGAAATTGAAAAGTGAGAAGACCCTGAACAGAAAAAGATAAGGGACTGGTGGTCATAATGTTTCGAACTCAAAACCATATTCCTCAAGTGTTTCCTATTGTGCATAAAGTGCTATCTAAAATTAGTTTAGATTATACATGTTTTAAGCATGTTCATTTATAATAATTAATAAAAACTATTTAACAGCCACTGTTGCATAAAGTCCTCTGGATTGTCTACACCTTTCCACAGAGCTGGGAACCATTCCACTCAACATTATGCTCAACTCTAGTTCTGACAGAAGTTAAATGGAAATTATTCATCAGTTTGAACCTTGTTTTTAAAACTCACCAGATTAGAGCTAAATTAGGTTGCACTATATAGGAGGCAAAATTTTTGAGGAAACCACTGTATTAAATGAATACAGCACAATGACTGTGGTTTAGACCACCACCATGTGTAGATAGATTTTAATACATCCATTTAGTTACAGCATAATTCTTATTCCATTACAGTTCACCAGAACCAGGTAAGAGTTAAGGGAGCTGTTCTGTGCTCAGGCAATTCTGCGCTCGTCATGGGGAAGGACTCTCGTCTTTCCTTTTCCCTGGTCAAGAAGACAACTACTTACTGCATCCCCTTCTGCAAAGAGGAAATCCCATTCTCACTCCTCTTCCTTCTAATACATTTCCCCCACCTCAAATTTTAATACAGATATCTACAGTCCATTGCTGTTTAAGCTCCATGAGAAATTACTAACTTCAGACACTTCTTTATATGCAACTCTAGGAACATCATGTACTGGAAAGCATAATTGTGCTACAAATGCTTCAGTTCAGTAAAATGACTTAAAAATAGCTCCAGTAATCTCTGCTGCATCTGCTGCTACCTCCTTCTCTATACAGCCTGATGTCAGCTTAAAGACCTGCCTTTCCCCATCCCATGATCTGCTGAGGCTCTGACCAAGCAGACCCCCAGCTCCTTCTATGAGAGGGATAAACTGCTGTTAGACCCTGCCTCCTGTACTCCTGGGCTGCACCTTAAAATCTAGCCAATATTTGGTTGGAAGCCTATCTGCTCTGGAGCGTTATGTTTCCCAGGGAATTTGAACATGAAACAACACAACACCATGCTTCCTAGAGACTCCCAAATTCTCTTTCATCCCTGCAGAAGCAATCTTTAGGGCATACATGTGGATTGCCTGCACTCCAAGTCCGCACTGTTTCCCACTGGGAGGTGTCTCAGAGTATTTTGTCGTCTTCAAACACAGAACCTTTAGATTAGCAATGGCTTGCACCTCACTGCTTTGGAGGGTGTCACATCGTTCAATCTGATCTTTCAAGTTATGAGGTAAACTGGAAAAATGAGAATGAATTTTCTACTGTAAACCAGTCCAATCTGTATTAAAAAAGGGTCACAGGCAATTCACATGTTATTACCTGTACTGGTCTACATGTGACCATCCCCTAAACTGAGTTTATAATCTGATTTCCTGGTCTGATGTTTCTAATATCCTAGTACTTTATGACACTAATACATGAAAGTATATCTGAAAACAGGGACAGCCATGGGATAAATGGTATAATGATACACAGTTCATTCAGAGCCATTTATCTGTCCTTCAGGTAGTATTTGATACACAGAACAATACCTTATTACTTATTTTTTCAGTTGTCGTATCTTTATGCTCCTCCTGTTAGGTCAAATTGTGTCAAATAGCATAGTGTGAAAGCCCCTTTCTAGATGTAGAATGGCAGTCCAAAAAACTCAATGAAATATTGGTGCAAAAGAAAAAAAAAAAAAAGAACAGTACAGACTCAGAAAGGGAAAAGCTGAGAAATATGTAGTAATAGGATGTGCACGAAAAATATATTTCAATAATTATTTGCAGCAGATGTAGCGATAAACAAGTACAAATATCAAGGGAATACTAAATTAGTTTGTGCTTTATTGTTGATGACCATGAATATTTTCGCTACTAAGAAAGTCCCTTAGTCCCTTTTTAAATTAAGTTTGTACATGTATGAAAATATAATCTGATATAACTTTTATAGTACTAAGTATAGCAAATCCACCATGGAATTAAGTATTATTATTGTTCTGAAATTATATTTCAAATACCTTTGCTTTCTCTACTGACTAGCAGTATTACAAGAGTTTTCTAATTGAAAAATGCCCATTTCACAGTTTTTTCTTGGTAATTTCCCATTACCAAGAGCTTGACAGGAATAATAATCCAGGAATAATTAGAAAGTTCTTTTAGAGCATCAATATTTCTATGGTGTTACTCATTTAAGAACACTTTGATTCCTGAAAAGAGGGGATAGAAAAATAAGAACAACTCAATATTATGGTTTAGTTTGATATATGAGTATATTACTCTAGTTTTAGTCCTTCATTTTAACAGCATACCAATTCAATTTCTATGCTTCTATTTCTTTACTTTCCTGATATTAATTTCATGGCTAAGTTCCTAAATGACCTTAAATTCATCAGTCCTAAAATCAGTAGCTGGAAAAAGACATTCACCAGTAGGAGTGAAGAAAAAAAAAAAAAAAAAAAGAAAGAAGGTAGGATTCACAAAACCAAACACATTGTTGAAAATTAGATATTCCTTCAAATGGTGGTATCTTACAATTAAGAGTAGGTCTAAATATTGATCTGTGTTAGGCTGCTTTTAGAGAGGTCAGAATTTCAAAGTTATTTTTCTACATTTCCTATGATGGTCCCATTGCAGCTGAACAAAATCTATTTTCATTAAGGACATCGCACTTGATTTGGTACTTTTAAATTCATTACAATTTTTCACCAACATTTCCCTCCAACTTAAATGGACTTTCTCAGCAGGACATCCTATCCAAATCATAGCGTGCTAGAGTGCTGTGTCTGAGCAATCACTGTCTCTTCTAAATCACTCAATAAAATTAAACTGGGAATAATCTATCCTGTTCCATATATTTAGAGAAAAGAGCACTGCAGTGCTAAAAGTCCCCAAAGTAACCAAACCCACGCTCTATCTTATTCTTACCTCAATTATTTTCTAAGGTAGATATATCTGAACGCTTAAAAAACCATTATTTTGGGAATTAAGTTTTTCCTACTCCTCCTTGTCATTTTCCTTCAAGACCACCTCTATCCACTCCCCTCTAAACATGATTTGTGTCACACCAAAAACTGACCAAATATAGTAAAAGACATCTCCCACTTCTGAGGATCTTCTAGTTTTGCAGCTACTTAGGCAGAAGTTTTTTTCTGAAGATGAACAATTTGAAAAACCACTTAAAATGAGAATTCTGATTCTTGCCAAAATAGCAATATATAAAATTAATTTCCCTGCAAGTGCTGGTTGTGAAGAAAACAACAAAAATACCTGTTACTAAAACCTGACTCCCCGCTAATTCCAGTTGGATATATGGGGAGTACAAGGTACTCTAGCTATACACTTCTCTGATTCCAGACTTCGCAAATTCCTCTAAATACAGACAGGAATAGCGTACAGGTAACACGGTAAATAAGGAAGGTAGGGTCACCTTTTCAGCATATAGGAAAAGTGGGTAAATAGTTTTCCTTTTTCAAACATTGTTATAGCCATCAATTTTCTATAAACCTATTTAATATTTTGTCCGAGAAAAAAACCGACTGGATTTTAGCCATGGAGTGACTAGGAGAAACCAAGACTTCAAATAAAATACTTTGGTAGATTCCTAATAGAAAAATCAAATACAAGAGCAACCATCCCACCACTCCTCAGACAGTTACAAGAGAATCAAAAACTTGCTTATGCTTGTGTCACTAGTTCTCAAAAAAAGCTGAAGTGTACAGTCATCCATTGAAAAAACTAGATCAGTATATTTCTTAATTTAGTATAAAGAGATAACCGTATATGAGAGACATCTAATATACCATCTAGCTGAGGTTTTCTTACAGGGAATCTTTAAATGAAAGAAAAAGTAAGAATCAAAGTGGCAAGTTGAAAGCTAAAAAGATAAGCGTACACAAAAGTATATCCATGGCAATTATTTTTGATATGAAGTGTTATTCTAAAGAGAATCAAGTTAATATTTTTAGCAACACAATAAAATTTTATTGTTGTTAATTTCTTGTGGTAGTAGAGAAAGAGAATCATAGAATACTCAATCCAATTAAAATAAATTTTGATTCCTTTCATGATTTTTCTAATGTTTGAAGGAAAGATCAGTGGTTTCTTCCTCTGGAAATACTAACTATCCCAAAAGCTCCATTTCTGTTGAGTTGGTGATGGTTAAACTGTACACTAATAAATCGATTTTGCTCTAGCCAAAGAGTCGGTTTTTCTTTAGAAAAGAAGAAAACCACATGCAAGGACACAGCATAGCTGATATAAATGTAATTAGTAATAATGTTACTATGTGTGAAAGCAAACAAACATATTAGATAAAGTTCATTGTAAAGTGCAGATTATACAGAAGAGCAAAGGTCTGTAAGGGTATGTCACACCTGACTAATATCATGTTTACATGGCATATGAAGAAACTATCTTCTCCACCTCTGACAATGCATAGAAGAAAAAGTTCATTTCAATTTCAAATACCTTTAACTGCTCACTGGAAATTTTAACTTCCATTTGGCCATCTCTCAGTCAGATAATTCTGTAAGACATGAGAATTTGGGTGATGAGGGAGAAGGAAGCAAGTGATACTGATAGCAAGGCCAACAGATATTTCTTTTCTTATTGTAATCATTCAGTCCCAGCTGGCTTATTTCACTGTTCTTGTTCACCTGTTTAATATTATTTATCTGTGTTATGTTTGGTACCTTCTGTGTTATTTTTAAATCACTACTCTTATCTTGTGTTTTGTTTTCCAGTCTCTTGAACAGACTTTGAGGCTGTTCCAAGGAGTTCTTAATTTACCCTCCCTCACTTCTAGATCTATTTGAATGGTTAATGCATTTGTCATATAATAATTTTTTGTGTTTTTTTGTTTTCTGTGTTTTTCTTACTGTACTGAATCTTTTAGTTCTGGACAGTATTTGATACAAAGTTTATAGAACAAGTAAAGTCACCAAATCTGCTTTGCACTGTAATTTTAATCTAGTTAAGTGTAAAATTACATCTAGAGTAAAGCCAAAGGGGGGAAATGAAGATACTGGGTTTCAGAATAACAGACTTCAGGGGAAAAAAATTCAGCAGGTTGAGTGCAATCAAGTGTAATAAAGTAGCAGAGAGGAAACAGCAGAGAGAAACTGAAATGTGTATAATGAGATTAAAGTGTGCCCAAAGGATATGGAATGCATAACATACAGCAATAAAACGAGGAGTTTAAAAAGCCAATGTAGCCAAAGGAGGAAAGATAGGGGGAAAAAAATCCTGCACAGTAAGAAAAAACACTAGAACTGGAGCCTCACTGAAATTAGGTATGATAAGATTTGTGTGGTCTTCTTGACCCACAGGTGTTGATAATATTTAAAACACAAAGTACAGAGAAAGATTTGAAAGAATACAATGAGAAGCTGACAATATTAAAACTAATTTTAAAAAATCCTGCAGTGTAAGGCAGGTGTACATAAAATAGAATAAGCAAAACTATTTCAAGGGACTGATGCAAGAATTTGGGAGGACCTCTCTTTTTCCTGCCTACACATATTCTTATTGCCCTTTAAACACCAGGAGTTGAGAAATTACAGAGACATTCAGGCCAAAGACTTACAATGCAGGAGGCCTCGGTTTTGAATTAGAATTGGAAAAAAATTAATGGATTTTGTGAAGAATGATATTTTCTGACATTTAAAAAAACACCTTTTTTAAAATTCTGATTTGGGGTGAGGCAAATAAGCACAAATTTTGAGTGTATTTTTACAAGACGGAAAATCCTAGTAGGTATTTAATTTTAAGTTTGTAGATTTAAAGTAGTCAAAATGTTAAAATATTTCATTCATTCTTTGAACAAATAGGAAATGCTTTAATCTTCTCAACATCAAACATTACTTTCTCCATAACAACACACTGCATTGTGTAGAAAGGTAAATGTTTCATCTGCACCACCCAATGAGCCAGTCCTTTGTGGATGAGGAAAGTTGCTGAGGAAAGCAATTTTCTTCTTTTAAGGGAGCTACAGTATTCAGGAAGACCAGCAAATATTATAGCTAATCCTAGTCTCCATCAAGTCTTACAGAGACTGACAGTTCAAGTAAGTTTTGAAACCACATTTTCCCAGACCTTACAAAAATGTCTTCCTAATGAATTATTTTTATTTGTGCACAAGATAGCAGAAATCAGCACAGTTTATTTTTATTTCACTTAGGGAAAGTCAAAGATTTTTCTGGGAAAAAAAGGTAAGAATTTCAATTTTACTGAAGTGCATTTTCTCTTACGAAACCACTGTAAAAGAATTCACAAATACTACCACAATTTTTTTAAAAAAGAAAAATATCTGTGTTTTCCATCTGAAAACTACAAAGAACAATCTGTCCGTTACACTATCATTGCCTTACTCTCCATTTCTTTTTCTTCCCTGCCCCCTTACTCTCTGTCCGCATTTAAGTCCAAGGTCTTCTACTGCATGAGTTACTCCACGTATATTCTCACCACACAAATTAAAGGCCTATTTTTGCTACCACTTGAGCCAGTAGCCTTTTTAAGTAAGGGAGGTGGGTTCCTGCAAAAGGTGGTTTGGGAAATATAAGTTGTGATCCTTCTGTGAATCATCTTTTGAGAATCTTATTGATTATGAGTCTAGAGGGAACCTAAGGAGACTAGCTGAATAAGTCAGATTCATGAAGTTGAGCAGGTTATCGGTGTTTTATTTTCCTTATGCAGCCACCCCTCAGAAGAGCAACTTTTCAGTAAACTTCCAGGGACAAATATTTTATGCTAGAAGAGATGCACCGAGCCTCTAATTTAGCTGTGAGTTCTGTATAAAAACAGGTTTAGACATGATTTAGTAATTTGTTTCAAATAATAAAACAAGAACTTTTCAGACAAGATAATAACAGTCAAGCACTGAATCAAGCAATTGGTATTTAAAAAAACTTGCTTGTAGCAGGATCCTGATTCAGACATGTTTTCCTGACTGACCACTGACAGAATGAGACTACTGAGCTAACTGTCCTAATATATAAGCTATATATTTATATATAGATATATATAATATATATATAAGAAGGAAAAACAATGATACCAGAGCACATGAAACAAATAGCTAAATAGGTTGATAGACTTGTAGTTCATGTGTACCATCTGTTTCTGGAGATAATTTACCACTGTTGGAACCAGCAAGAAATTTCACAAGTAGATCTATACCCCTCCAAAGTCATAAAATGATACTTTTAAGGTTCTTGTACAGTAAAGCAACACAGGGAATGGCATAGTTCCTGCTGCTGTTTTTTGGCAACGGAACCGTTGGCTAGAATGGCAACTGGGCCTTAGCTACCTAGAACTATGTCCTGGTTTGGGCTGGGATAGTGTTAATTTTCTTCATAGTCATTAGTATGAGGCTATGTTTTAGGTTTGTGCTGAAAACAGTGGTGATAATGTGGAGATGTTTTAGTTGTTGCTAAGTAGTGCTTACACTAGTCAAGCTCTTTTTCAGCTCCCCATGCTCTGCCGGCAGCTTCACAAGAAGCTGGGAGGGGACACAGCTGCGACAGCTGACCCCAACTGACCAGACGGATATTCCATATGATATGACATCATGGTCAGCATATAGAGCTGGGGGAAGAAGCAAGGAAGGGGGGAATGTTTGGAGCTACGGTGTTTGTCTTCCCAAGTAACTGTTACACACGATGGAGCCCTGCTTTCCTGGAGACAGCTGAACACCTGCCTGCCCATGGGAAGTAGCAGATGAATTCTTTGTTTTGCTTTGCTTGCACACATGGCTTTTCCTTTCCCTGTTAAACTGTCTTGATCTCAACCCACAGATTTTCTCACTTTTACTCTTCCAATTTTCTCCCCCATCCCACCACTGGGGGAATGAGCAAGCAGCTGTGTGTAGCTTAGTTGCTGACTGGGGCTAAACCACAACAACCTATCATCCAGAATACCTCAGAAGTAGTTCAATGAAATAACTAATGATAATTTCCCCATAAGGAAAAATAGGGATTTCTTGCAATTTTAAAAAAATTAGAAATGTTAATTTAGTAATATGGATCTGGGAAGAGGGGCAGTTGACAAAGAAAGAACAAGCTAAATTAAATTTTTAAGCCTTAGATTCAAACCACTTTTCTTTCAGGCCTACTACTAATTCTTGGGTTTATGGCTATTACTTATCATTACTCAAATGAAACTATTTTCAAAATGAGCCTGATCAATGACTGGATTTCCAAGTCAGCTTATCATTTAAGGTACTCCTATTAGAGTTTCACATTGAAGAAATATTTGCTTCAAGTCAAAAAGACTAATACAGCGTAGAAACATGAAGAATGTTGGTTTATGACTTGTCATTTTTCCCTTCATATTAACAAGATGATGAAATGTAAAAATAGATTACATACAATAGAATGATGGTTTTAAATCATAAGAACAGATGAACGTTCATATCAACAACCATTCTTTTCCAGGTAACTGTCTATCTTTGCCAAATTAAATCTCTTGATTAATTCTTAGACTTCTCTTTTCATGTAGGAGGTTCATCACTTTCAAAGGCATAGAAGGGCAGACAATTCCCCATGACTTCATAACAACCTGTTTTGGTTATTTTTTCCTCTTAGCATAAGTATCCTGGGTTGTGTTCTATTGCATTTGTTTAAACATTAGTATTTCTTTAACCAAGTGCTTGATATTGAGAAAACGACTTAGTTAACTAAACACCGTTTTAAAGGAAGACCTTTTACTGGGCAAATTCCCTAGCACTGAAGAGCCTCAGCATGAACACGAGACAAGCATGGTAAAGCTGTCCTCCTCTTCCTATGGACACATGGCATTTTAAAAGTTGATTTTTCAGTAGCTGGAGTATATATACTTCATGAGAGTGTGTGTGAGGTGTATGAATCCTAGAATGTTTGCATTACAACTAGTATATATCTTGCTACTGTAATCTCTTGGAAAAGTCTAGGAAAAGGCTAGCCTGAAGGCTTTATATAATTTTCCATCTGGATGTTTTAAGAATTCTTTAAAGACTTTATATTTTGTCTCCAGTAAGAAATAGTTCTCTTAATACTAGACAAATACACCACATCTTTTGTTCCAAAACCCCGGTCCTTTAAACTCACATTCTCATTCCAGTTCTGGCCTGAGGATCCATCCTTATATACTTCTCAGAATAATTCCTCAAAGAGCATGCTTTCTACTGGAGTATTTAAATAATTCTTTTTAACATTAAATTAAGTCTATATTTATTGTCCTCTGAAAAATTTGTAAACCAAACACTTTCCCAAAATAGGTTTTGTTTTTACAGCAGACTAAGTCTCCACTATGAATGTAAAACCTTGTCTATTCACAAATATCCATAAGCAGGCTGGAAAAATTAGCAATAATGAAATATGGATGTATGTAGCATACACAGTTATTATTTTGATGTCAAAAGAAGAGATACACCTTTTCTACTTAGAAGTAGAGTCCAATTATTTTCTCAGTACACAAATATAAAGTTCTATGCAATTCCACACCAAAATGCATAGGTGTAGATCAGGACTCTTGAATCCTTAACTTTTTAATCTATGAGAATTTAATACCTTATTGTGTTTAAAGACTCTCGCTCTCTTTTTACAATGTTTTGAGAGTGGCTGTATAATATGCTTATTCAGGTTAATAAAGATTCAAATAAAATTTTTTCTATGCTTACATATATTAAATTGAAATACCCATATATTAATATTTCAGTTCCCACTAGTTACCTTACTCAGTACAATTATTTCATTGAACAGACTTTTGAGCCATTGTCTTTTATCTTCTGACAATAAACTGTTATGTTTTTATGTAGCATCCATAATGTACACTACAGCAAAAACATTTTATAAGGAGTTTTACAGAGTAAAGGGGGTGGGAAGGGAAGTCTTTTACAAGGCATATTTGGCATTACATTCTTGAAGGTACTGCACACTGCTTCTCAAGGTTTGTATGCCATTATTGTCGTTTTGCAGAAATCAGAAGTGTTCGTGTTGGTATGACTTCAGTCGATACACTGTATTTCTTCTTTTTGAAGAAATTTGTATCTCTAGATTTAGTGTTTATTATATATCTAAAAATAAAACATATGAAATAAAAATTTCACTGGCAAGCATCTCATTGGAGAGAATTGTGGTTTTATAGTAACACTATTCCACATAGCGACAAGCATGGTTATAATTCAGTATGTTGTATATAGTAAAAGAAGCTTCTGCCCACTAGGTAAGGATGAAAGTTTCTGCTCAATGTTAAACCAAGCACATGAAATTCATTTGTAATATATTACAAGGTAGCTAGTGCAGTACCTATATTTTCCAAACAGCACAATTCTCCCCTCATTTTAACAGATTTCTTAAAAGTCTTGCACACTATTATCATCAGGTTTTTTGGTTGATATAAAATACAAACTTTCACATGCTTGCATACTTTAATCTCTTATGAATGCATACAAACTTTTACATTTGACAGTAGCAGACAGGGTTGGATTTCTGAAACTTCGTAAGAGCTCTGGTTGTGGGACAACAAATAAATGTCCAAATTACTTTTGTCCAGATGTTAACAGAAGACATTAAAAAAAGGCTGTCCTTCAACCTGGCATAGAATGTTCAGATCACAAGGGTTGGACTTCATATGAATATGCAATGCATTCTGCAATAGAAAGTCTTTGGCTGACTAAAAATCCGTTTCACCCTTTGTGATGCAGAAAAGTTGTCAAGCATTGTCAATTGAATTGTTAAAATATTTAGGAACAAGACCCAAAACTGGCCAGAGGTTTAAGGTGGATCAAGCAAGATATTTTCATGAGTGAACCCCCCAAAAGACAAGGTTCTTCAGTGAAGAAAAACTAAACTTCTCTCACAAGGAGTTTCACATTTAAAATTAAAAAAATAAACATTTTTTCAAAAGTAACTGAGAAGGACAATACAGAAAAAAACATGTCTTTAAAAATATCTCTCTCCCTCTCCCCTTCCCCCTCTCTCTCACTAATGTCCTGAAAAACCCCAGAAGAGCCTATTACTTCATTAACCTTGAATCTGAACTGGGCCTGAGTTCTACGTTTCTGTTCTGTTGGGTAAAGCAAGCTATTGCTGAGTCCTATGCAGAGCACAAGGACAACTGTCTTCAGCTATGATTAGCACAGATTTATCTACTATATGTTTTGCATATAGTTAAGTACTCATAACTATGAATGCTTTTTTCTTCATGATTTGAGAATACTATTTTCTTCATAATGCTTTTTCACTTTCTTCAAGGAGAATTCCTACAAAGACAATTGTTTCATATCACTTATGGCTGCCCCTTTGTTTATAGCATCAGGATACAGTGGGAACCTTCTACTCCCTTGGAAGCAGCTGTAGTCTGTGAGTGATTTTACACCTTTAAATCCCATAGGCTATTTTCATACATCCAGAAACTCTCTCATTAAATGTGCTGAGGCATTTCTAACAGTATTAAGTCTGTGGAGCTTCACTTTCCTACAAGTCTCTGGCTACCTTCAGAACCAGAACAGAACTGTGTCACTGGGAGCACTGACCAAACATTCATCAGTTCGTGTCCTAAGGTGACACCAGATGGCTATTAGAATATTCTGAAATTATGCTAAATATACATATTTTCTGTGAGTATTTGAGATTACCTTTACTAACTGCTTCACATAAATCTTTAGAGACACAGTACTGTGGGTACGCATTATGCAAGTAAGAGAAGTGGCAGCAGATTTATAAACAAAGTCAATACTGTTACTTCTAATTTTTGTTTTGGCAGTCCTCACTCAGAAGAGGCATTTGTGTGGAAAGGTAAGCATCTATTTAACCATGCGAGTCTGGACTAAATGTACCAGTACAGGTTGGGGGCTCACCTGCTGGAAAGCAGCTCTGTTGAGGAGGACCTGGGAGTGTTGGTGGACAGCAAGCTGACCCTGAGCCAGCAATGTGCCCTTGTGACCAAGAAGGCCAACGATGTCCTGGGCTGCATTAAAAGGATTGTGGCCAGGAGATTGAGAGGGGTTATCCTCCCCCTCTACTCTGCCCTAGTGAGGCCACATCTGGAGTACTGTGTCCAGTTTTGGGACCCCAGTTTAAGAAGGACATGGAACTGCCTGAGCAAGTCCAGCAGAAAGCTACGAAGATGATCAGGGCACTGGAGCATCTCCCATATGAGGAAAGCCTGAGAGACTTGGGTTTGTTCAGCCTGGAGAAGAGAAGACTGAGGGGGGATTTCATCAATTCCTATAAATATCTAAAGGGTGGGTGTCAGGATGATGGGACTGGACTCTTTTCAATAGTGCCCAATGAGAGGACAAGGGGCAATGGGCACAAGTTGGAACACAGGAATTTCCACCTCAATCTGAGAACAAAACTTCTTTCCTGTGAGGGTGCCAGAGCAGTGGAACAGGCTGCCCAGGGAGGGTGTGGAGTCTCCTTCCCTGGAGACATTCAAAACCCGCCTGGATGCGGTCCTGTGCCCCTGCTTAAGCAGGGGTGTTGGACAAGATTACCTCCAGGGGTGCTTTCCAACTTCTACCATTCTGTGCTTCTGTGAAATCGTAAAGCATATTTTGGGTCAAACTACATACCAGAGAAAGGGGATCATCTGAAGTGCCTGTACACAGAGGCACGCAGATGGGGAAACAAATGAGAGGGACTAGAAGTCGGTGAGCAGTCACAGAGTTCTGGTATTTTTGAAATTACAGAGATGCAATACCGTAGCACATACAACAGGAATACTGTGTTAGATGGATACAGGCATTTCAGTAAAAACAAGCTGGGAATACAAGAAGGCAACATAGCAATTAGCAATCCAGGAAATTTTTCAGTTGCATTGGACACTATTTTTGGTATGTGCTAGGTGGATGGGCCAATAGGAGAGGTGCTTTGCTGTATATGCTATTTGTGAAAAAGGAGATACTGGCTGAGGATTGGTAGTACAAGGCAGCCTTGATTTCAATAACAATTAAAGGTTTAGGTCCCTACTTTAACGATTTAGGGCCCCTAAAATACAGGCCTCAGGTCTTAACTACAAAGAACTGTAATCTAGAGTCTGTACCACTCTGTGGTAAAAACAAGTACAGAAAGCTGAACTGGTCTTGTCTCAGAAATAAATATTCCCCCCCGTCTATCTAGGGATTAGCATGATTGCATAGAATGAGACACAAAGTTAAAGCCAGCATCTATTGTCTTCTGTCAAGGGAGACTTTGGAGTTAGAAGACTCCTACAGCTTTTACATCCAGAAGCGATGTTGTAGGTAGGCTCACTTCAGGAACATTAACTGCATCTGTCCCTGCAGACAGGAGTAGGCAGAGTTACAGCTCCTCTGTGGACCCTGAAAACACTGAGGAAGATAGTTACTCCCCATAAAGAAGTCTGAAATCACTCCTGTTCGCATTCTTCACACTCAGGAACATTAGCAGGTAATCTAGCTGGTGTATATGGACTTCAGCTAACAAAGTCCAGGATATAGCGTTTGTTTAGTTGCACCTTGGTCTGAAGGACTCTAAGTGACTGCTGGAGACTTAAGCCTTTTCCTGTGCACGTTAGTATTCTTAAAGCACATAAGAAAATTACACTAGGTTTTGAAGGTTTCTCTGGAAGTTCTTCGGAAGAGGAATAAAACAAACAAAATATTCCTGGAGAAGTTTTCTGTGAACGTTTGAATTTTATTTTGTTATTAGCACAGGATGAGATTATTCAAGGTCAAATATATCTCTACTCCATGTCTTGTCCAGGATCTGGGAGCTGTCAGAGCTGCCCCAGTGTTTAGTCTGGTGGACATCGTAGACATACTGAAGGCAATGAGATAAATATGCCCAAAGCACAGATTTCATTGTTCAGTCACATTATTCCCTTACTACTGAGTCTTTCATTAGTTCAGTGATACTCTGGTATAGAATGAACTCAGAAGTCACTCTTACTATCATTTTGTAAGTTTAAAAGTCAAAATTGTTACTGTGACCCCTTTCCCCCCAAAAAATGTCTATGGTATATTCTGCTCTCACAATCTAAAAACTTTTCGGAAACCAGAACTACAAAAAAAACGAAAAGAGACATTCCAAAATTTTCTTCTTAAACAAAGAAAATTATGATGAAAACAGAGAAAGAAAAGAGTTGATGCCATAGTGACTAAGTAACCTTCAGGATTTTTAGTACTGTCAAGTCACATATGTTCTCTTCCATTTCACTCAATTCTCTTTCTATCTGAGTTGACAGAGCTTCACTTTTACATCTGCCAGAATTATTGCCATTGCAAGCTTATCTAGAAGGTACCATGCCATATTCTAGCTGCATGTCTTACACATTGAATTTATGTTGCCTTAAGCAGAACATAAAGCTCATCACTGAATGGCAAATAACAAAAATTAAAAAAGCCTTTTAACTTTGATCCTCAGTTACTAGTATTGCAACCTCAACTTTTGCTTCTGTGTTCTCCAATTTAGAGACCAAACTACACTGATGTCCATATGCTTGTATAAATTCTTCACAAAAATCTGGAAGCATTGAAAGATACAAGAGAAAGCCTGTGAGACAGGTAATTATATTGCTTCCATTTTATCTACAAACAAGAGATTCATCACGCAAGATTTATGCTGTTTGACTAAGGTCTGATAGCAGGTGTAAGGCAAATGTGCAAATAGGCACCAGAAATCCAAAATTATTCGTTTCCAGTAACTATTTTGTAGCAGCTGAAAATGTTTATGCTAGAAAGGAGCATAAACCAAAACCTAAGCTCAAACCTTCTTGAACAACTCATGATTTTTTTCTCATTACCTAATTAATTATCCTCAACATGTAGTGGCAAGTCATATCCTAGTTTAGATCCAGTTTATTTCATTTGTATATGTAACTTTTTTTCAGAAAAGATATCAGACTGCAGGGAGCAGCACTTATTTGCTTACTATTTATTCCTCACTAATGCACAGTACTGTCATTCTTTGAGTCCCTCATCTCATTTCCTTCTGACTCCACAGATAACTTGCTCCATTCGGTTTTGATGATGAAATATCAGTCATTATCCAACTCATACACTGGGACATTAAAAAGAAAGCAACAATGTTTCATGGCAATACATCAGCCAGAGTACATTTCTGTTAAGCAAGTGACAAAGGAATAGAACGGCCAAGTCTTTTGCAAAACTCAGACTAAAATATTTATTTCTTAATTACAAAAGAAAAAAAATAGAACAAAGGCCCATTGTGGCTGAAAGTGCTTTTTCTCCTTATTCCATAATTAAGAAAATAATGAAACATAGATGAATTAGGGCATATGAAGGAGGAGAAGGGAGAAGTTTGGGAAAAGATGAGAAATAGAAGGGGGAGGTAGAGAGTGGTTTGTACAACATCTGGCTGGCATCAAGAAGGATGTTAATCAAATACTAAACTTCTCTGGTTTACTTCATGCACATGCCTTAGAGATGTAAGTCACTCTTTCAATTAATCCAGTCATTTGAAAATTGATCATAATAATTTCTTCTACTTTGAAAGTCTGCTTTTATGTACCTGACATAAAAGTGGTTCCTTGAGAAATTTTTTTTCCTAAATTCTTAGATTTCTTGAATTACTCAAACTCCTCTAGCTAACTCTCTGTAAAGAAAACATCATGTTTTCTGAAGAGTCATCCCATACTTACATAAATTAAAAAAAAAAATCATTTTCTCATTTTTCATAAGCAAATTTAAGCTAAGAAATGTAATGATTTTGAATGGTAGGAAAAAATAATCTTGTTTTGTTTACAAAGAGATAGAAGATGACCTTGAAATTGTGAACTACTTCATGCTAAGGCTGCCTAAACTTCCATGTTAACCATGTCTCCTATATCTGAGAATTTTATTTTTATGTGAGCCAGCCATAATAATTTTGTAACATTTTTTAACCTCCATCATGCATTGACTTATACTGTTTCCTCAATCCTTCTGGTGAATACTGAGGGCTTGAACAATAGTATATAAATTTCAAGAGTCCACACAGGAGTTCATGGAGTTTCTCTCAGTCTTCATATCCAGGAAGATTCCTAAAATGCTACAAACACAGTTCTGGACAGACCAAGATCATCAGTTGCATAAATATAGTTGTCTAGTAGAATTCGAGATGCCTGAGTATATCTGAAACATCTGCATGTAGCTGGAAGATCACAGAGTCTCTGGAAAGCTCATCCTGAAGCAGTACAGCAGGAGATGAGGTCATCTTATACAGCTAGACAGCTATAATCAGAACAGATATACTTAACATACACAGAAGTATGCTAGATGCTTACGTGTAGAGAAAACTGATTTTAGGTGGCTTAGTCCCAAACACCCAATAAATAGGTGGCCAATGGATTTATTGATAGATCCATTAATGAAAAATGAGGTTCACCAGCTAAGTCTAGAACAATAATTTGTAAGGTCAAGAGGGAAATGTCAGATACAGAAATACAGCTTGGTCTTGCAGTTCATATGAAAACTCTTATGATCTGTGAAGTAGTTCAGCAGTAGCTGGAACAAGACTGCTGCTATCACTGAAGGCAAACAGAAGACGACATGGACAGCAGTATGCAACACTTGCTAAAAAATAAACTGAAAAGGCAAGACACACATGTAATGTTTGGAACTTGTTCGATATCACAACAACCAGCTTGATAACAGAAAGATTAGAAGATGTGAAAAGGTGAAATCCCCTTGGAGCATCAGGAAGGCATTGGGAAGAAGCATGGAATGTGTTAAATTAATACAGATATGCTTTCTTGTTTCTGAGGAAAAGGAGGTGTGGTGTTCTTTTAAGACTAGTTGTTAAAAAGTCCCTTAGAGCTTTGTATAATTTGCCAGCAGAATGACAGCTGAAGCATTTGCTTTAAACATGTACAAGGGAATGTACTTTAGAAGGAACAATTTAACCTACTTCTACACAGATAGGTTGATAACTAATTCAGAGTCTTTTCATAAGAGAGATTCAGATGTCCATGTGGATAGTACAAAGGAACTACTTAGCCTGAATAGACTGAAATAAGTCTTGTGGACAACATAGGAAGTTATCAACAACATCTGAAATAGACATCCCAACAGAAGTCAGCCTACAAACTCACTTTCTTTTTACCTAAGTCCATGCTAGTTCGCATTAAAAAAAAAAAACAAAACATGCACACAAAAAAACCCCTCCTAACCCCAAGACTCAATGTTGAAGTTGCACAGTCCTCTGACTGTATGTTGGAGAACAGTTTTTGCCACTGCAGAGGCGACTTTTTTCCTGCTCATCTGACAGGAAGGAAAGGATTAAGTCTACCCAAATCATAATTCTGTGTGATGTCTCTATGGACTATTTTTCTTTGTTTTCTTTGCACTTTTGTGTGAAAACATAGCATCAAAGGAGACAACATTACTGTACGTTGGAGTTTGTAGCAATGTGATTTTTCAACTGGCCAATGTGAGCAACCCTGTCCAGAAACAAGGTTTTTGAAATAATCACTGGAATGGTTTTTTTGTTTGTTTTATGATTTATGGGGAAAGTTAAATTTTCTTGTTACTGGGAACTAAACAACTGTGAATATGCTAGACATACAGTAATTTAGTTTACATAATTTTGTTTAGTTTAAAATTGCTATCTTGTGCTAAACCAGAGTTGGGTTTACCATTCCATCAAGCTTACTGCAAAATACGAAGATGACTTCTGGAGTGGAAGACAAGGGGGAAGGAGAGGTGCGATATTTTCATTTGCCTGGAGCTATGCAGTCATGTTCAGTTATAAATCTATTGTCATTTCCACAAATCAGTACCTATTAGCAACAAGCACCATGAGTCACCAGTTTGACACTGATGAATGATATAACCAAGAATGGGAGAAATCTCCTGAAAACAGCATCTAGATTCAAAGAAGTCATCCATCCTCCTCTTTCTTCCTCCCATCCTTTATCCCAATGAGTTATTTCTCTGAATGAGTACCACTCCCTTTTTTTCTGTCCCAAGTTGTGTTTAGTACTAACTTTGCCTTAGTGCTGCCTTGCACACACCTCTTCCCTTGCAATTCACTAATTAGTCAATCCTTCATAGCCATTTCTAAAATATAAGCAAGAGCTTTATGTATGTAAGTACTTCTATTTTCCTACAAAGTTCAGAAGCTAGAAGCAAGAAGAGAAACATTCATCATACAGCAAAGTTAGTTTTCCATGGTTAAGCAGCCAAGCAATCTTCAAGGCTAGCTGCTGAACAATGTATTAATTCCTGGGAGAAGAGTCTTTTAATATATATATAGATTTTCCTGTACATTCATTTTGTCTATATAAGTTTGAGTGCCTTTGACGTTAGACTCCCAAGTCCACATGAGCACCATTGTTCATGGCTGGTAGCATTAACTTATGCCAGTATGACTAAGACAGCAGAGTCAGGCTTGCACGTATATGCAATAATGATGGTATCTATTTATCTACTACATTGTAAAATAAAGACTTTGGTTGAATTCCTCTTCAGTTTCAAAGCTAATATACTTATTCTTAGCTCCCATGCACTGGACTTCAGAGTTGCTTCATGGAAAGAATTGAGGCACCCTGACAGTGGAAAATACTAATTCTGTACAGTTTCACCTAGAAGAAAACTTAAATTCTTCTTTCATTTATTCAAATGGCTGTAAGCCACAAATTAAACAACACTATTTTAATGGGATTTGCAGAATTAATTTGATTATAATCTCCGGTTTTTTTGAATGCACCACTGCTCTCACTTATTCCACTGTACAGAACAGCTTCACATCATCTAACACAAAGCAAGATACTTAATGGTGTCTAATCAGAGGCCAAAATGGACAAAACTATGTGGGGGGTTGAGTATCTTAAAACAATTCCTTCCTGGGAGTGATCAGCCAGGTGTTTGCACTTCATGTTGC
This sequence comes from Phalacrocorax aristotelis, assembly GCF_949628215.1. NCBI lineage: Eukaryota > Metazoa > Chordata > Aves > Suliformes > Phalacrocoracidae > Phalacrocorax > Phalacrocorax aristotelis. The sequence continues at coordinate 42,344,239 of NC_134279.1, read as the reverse complement.
ATTAAATATCTCATCAACACCAATTCATCCAGTTCAGTAAAGTCCAAGAGTTATCTCTTTATGACCCTCCTCCTTACATCTTGCTCTAATTTACCACAAGGTGTTTTAGTTCAGGTCAATAGCAAAGAACTACCATGCAATGTTACCATTAGGTGAGCAGTATGGCTAGCTTATTTCCAATTACTGAATTTTCACATTTGCTTAGAATCTGAAAGGACCCCAAGCCCTACAATTCACTTGTTCTAATTTTTTTCATTTTCCTCTTCCCACTACATTTTCATTTATCTTAGTTTTTTACAGTTCAGATGTTACCTATCATTTAACTTCTTTCTAACTTCCAAGATCAAGTGGAAAAAATCATGCATGCTGTCTCATAAGGATTTATATTTCACACGAAAGAATTATTTCCTTTTAGCTGTGGGGTTACAGCTGCCTGCATCTCTTCTCCACTATACTAGTTAACCACAAATATTAGACCCCCTCAGGGCAACCACCTGCACATCCACTTCAAGGAAAACAAATGGAAATTGTCCTGTCTTTTTGAACACAGCATACTCATCTACCAGATATTTATGAAAAAGAGACAATTGATCCAAGCATAAAGTGGGGGATTTTTGGTAGAAATGTATATACTTCACAATAAAACACTAGCAACATTTTAAGTAAGCATAGGTACAGGCCTCAGATATTCCATTTTTAGTGGTTTTTTCTAAACTTTAAGAGATAAAAAGAATATAGGATGAATAAAACAAGGAAAAAGTTGAGGTGAAAAAGATAAAAATTATCCTGAACCGAAACACTGTACATTTCCTTTTTATGTTTTTTACAGAGATGTAGTTTCTTCCTTCATCTTCTCTTTTTTCCAGCCAGGATTAAAATCAGATGCCCCAGAGCACTATAAGACAGACTATGGTGCTCAGAAAGGAATGTCTGCTCCAGTATTTAAGCTCCATGGATCATGTCTAGTTTAGCTTAGCAGTTCTACTGTCATGGGTAGATTTAGGAATATTCCCTTTTTCATTTGAGTGGCATCAGTATCAATTAAGCTCTCTTTCAGCCTCCCTTCAAAGCCTGAAATACAATTTTACTGAACCTTCATTTCTTTCCCTTTCAGAGAGAATTTTTAAAAGGAATCAGAGTCACACTAACACACATAAATGGATACCATCTTGCTACCTCACAGCTAAATGTAGTTATTGCAAAAAGATGGTTTAAGTACACACACAAACTTTATCTCAAGTGAAAGAAAATAATACGGACTACCTACTTATTTATAAAGAGAAAAGTTGTATCCAAGTCCGTGTTCCCCTACCCCTGTGGATTCCTTTTGAGTTTTGAAATGGACTACTCTATTAGAGGGAAAAAAAGTTTAAAACCTCTATTCCAAATATTTCCTGAACAAGTACAACACTGCTAATAAGAGAGGAAAAAAATTACCACAGATCTAAGTTTTTCCACTGAACTTTCAGTCATCATTACAAGACCAGTTCTCAGGAGAATAAAAGGGATGAGCCAAATGGGAAGACTTTCAATTTTACATTTCCTCTTGAGGAAGAAGAAAAAGCTATCAACCAGAAGTTCCACCATCAGACTAATAATCAAAAAGAAAATAAAGTAAGAGAGTGATTTAGAGAGTGACATACAATTTCGGTCCAAATGTCTTTTACAGACTTGATTAGCAAAGAGAAAATCAGACAAAAGCCAGGCTTAGCAAAATGATGTTGTGAAAGTCACATATTCCTACATCTGGCACACGCGAAGTCCTATATTGTTATGCTTTTCTACACCAATACCTCTTAAAGCTCTTTTTTGTCTTTCTAGATTCATTTGGGATTTCCTTCGTATTTCATAAGCCAGAGCACCACACAAATACAATCTCTGAAAACAACTCTTCTAGCACTTGCACACAGAGAGAGAAATCTCAAAAATGGAGCCAAAACCCACAGAGTTAGCCCATCACACCTTTCAAATAGTCTACCAATAGACTTCTAGCTTGACTAGAATTCAAAGAGGGACGGGGAGGTCCCAGACAACTGGAGACTTGCCAGTGTGACAACCACCTAACAGGAGGGCCAGAAGGAAGATCCAGGCAACTGCAGGCCAGTCAGCCGGACCTCGGTACCAGGGAAGATTATGGAGCAGTTCATCTTGAGTGTGCTCACCAGGCATGTGCAGGACAACCAGGGGATCAGGCCCAGCCAGCATAGCTTCATGAAAGGCAGGTCCTGCTTGACCAACCTGATCTGCTTCTATGACCAGTTGACCAACCTGGTGGATGAGGGAAATGCCATGGATGTTGTCTACCTGGACTTTAGTCAAGCCTTTGGCACTGTCTCCAACAGTATCCTCCCAGAGAAGCTGGCAGCTCAAGGCTTAGACAGGTGTACTCTTCACTGGGTAAAATACTGGCTGGATGGCCAAGCCCAGGGAGTTGTGAACAGAGCTAAATCCAGTCGGTGACCGGTCACAAGTGGTGTTCCCCAGGGCTCAGCTGGAAGATCTACTGCATTGTATTACAGAGTTTATTGATCCCTGATATGAGCTTCAGATTTAACCTTAAAGTATCAAGTGTTTCATGCAAAAATAATCGGGAACACCTTTTGTTAAATCAGTCTCAAAACAACCAGGTATATTTTCAGGTTAACTTAAAAGGCAACTTATTTTTTCAGTGTTTATGTTCTAAACACACTTCCCAGTAACTCTGAGGGAGAATCCAAGCAAGATGTGAAGAATACGCTTCATTAACACTTATCTATCATTGTTTTACTCACTGGACTTTATTGTATTCGGCTATTTTGAAGACACCTGGGACAATATTTCAAGATAAAAATATCTGTGTTACCTAGTGATTTTTACCTACCTGAACCAATGGAGGACAAGCCTTACAAGAAGCAGTGCAAGCGCAGCAGTCACCCAACCTGAGCTGGCTTCGGTGCCCAGTAACTCCGCATAACATACCACCTCTGTCCTGAGTGACCACCATAACAGATGGAGCCCAAAGTCATGGACTAAATGAACACAGTGGATATTTTGTGGACATTTGAAAGTAATTTTAAAGGGATGGTCCATAGACTAAGTTAATGATAGCTGCGTATTGTATCAAAGGATGGGAGGGGGGTTGGTGGGTAATGAGGTTGCATTGGATAGTGTGGGACCTGCGCATGGTGTAAATGGTATGGAACAAGGGGTGGATACGGTCCTGGTTTTGGCTGGGATAGAGTAAGTTTTCTTCATAGGCATTAGTATGGGGCTATGTTTTGGGTTTGTACTAAAACAGTGTTGATAATGCGAAGATGTTTTAATCGTTGTTAAATATTGCTTACGCCAGTCAAGAACTTTTTCAGCTGCCCATGCTCTGCCGGTTGCACAAGAAGCTGGGAGGGGGCACAGCTGGGACAGCTGACCCCAACTGTCCAAAGAGATGCTCCATACCATATGACATCATGCTCAGCATATAAAGCTGGAGGAAGAAGGAAGGGACAAGAAGGGCCAGAAGGAAGATCCAGGCAACTGCAGGCCAGTCAGCCGGACCTCGGTACCAGGGAAGATTATGGAGCAGTTCATCTTGAGTGTGCTCACCAGGCATGTGCAGGACAACCAGGGGATCAGGCCCAGCCAGCATGGCTTCGTGAAAGGCAGGTCCTGCCTGACCAACCTGATCTGCTTCTATGACCAGTTGACCCACCTAGTGGATGAGGGAAATGCCATGGATGTTGTCTACCTGGACTTTAGTCAAGCCTTTGATCCTGTCTCCAACAGTATCCTCCCAGAGAAGCTGGCAGCTCAAGGCTTAGACAGGTGTACTCTTCACTGGGTAAAATACTGGCTGGATGGCCAAGCCCAGGGAGTTGTGGTGAACGGAGCTAAATCCAGTTGGTGCTGGTCACAGTGTTGCTCCCCGGGGCTCAGTATTGGGCCGTGTCTTGTTTAATACCTTTATCAATGATCTGGATAACAGGATTGAGTGCACCGTCAGTGAGTTTGCAGATTACACCAAATTGGGTGGGAGTGTCAATCTGCTTGGAGGGTTGGAAGGCTCTGCAGGGGGATCTGGACAGGCTGGATCAATGGGGCAACGTCAGTTGTATGAGGTTTAACAAGGCCAAGTGCCGAGTCCTACACTTGGATCACAACAACCCCATGCAATGCTACAGGCCTGAAGAAGAGTGGCTGGAAAGCTGCGCGGCAGAGAAGGACCTGGGGGTGTTGGTTGACAGCCAGCTGAACATGAGCCAGCAGTGTGCCCAGGTGGCCAAGACGACCAGCAGCATCCTGGCTTGTATCAGGAACAGTGTGGCCAGCAGGAGTAGGGAAGCGATCGTGCCCCTGGACTCAGCACTGGTGATGCCACACCTCAAATACTGTGCTCAGTTTTGGGTCCCTCAGTACAAGAGGGACATTGCGGTGCTGGAGCGTGTCCAGAGAAGGGCAACGAAACTGGTGAAGGGTCTAGAGAACAAGTCTTATGAGGAGCAGCCGAGGGAAGTGGGATTGTTTAGTCTGGAGAAGAGGGGGCTGAGGGGAGACCTTACCGCTCTCTACAACTACCTGAAAGGAGGTTGTAGCGAGGTGGGTGTTGGCCTCTTCTCCCAAGCAGCTAGTGATAGGATGAGAGGAAATGGCCTCAAGTTGCACCAGGGGAGGTTTAGATTGGATATTAGGAAAAACATCTTCACTGAATGGGTTATCAAGGATTGGAACAGGCTGCCCAGAGAGGTGGTGGAGTCACCATCTCTTCTTCCTCCACTCTATTATTATTTTTCTTAAAAGTTAACTATTTATCGAAGAGAAGTTAATAAAGTCAGAGAATACAAACCCCATTGTTGCATAGACATTTCCTTAGAGGGAGGAATAATACTGACAGAAATCAGGTCTGCAATTTTTCTAGTTCTAGGAAAACTGAAGATAATTTAATGCTATGGTATACAACAAGCTCATCCCACCTCAGTGCTATGGTATGGAATATCATTGGAAAAGGTTCTGAGATGGACTGTAACAATGACTACAGGGACAGTGAACTAAGTAAGTTAGGTATGCTTAGACTAGAAACAGCTGAGGAGACATTTGGTAGATTCTTATTCTTAAAAGTCAGACAAGAGTCACTTGTTCACTAGGGCTTTTCCTACTGCAAGCATTGAAGGGTACCAGGTTAAAGGAGATGACAAGTTTCCAACAAGAAAACACCAGTTTTCTTCATGCAACAGATGGTAGACTCAAAGGACTTTCTGCCAGAGGATATTGTGACTTATAGGTCTCTACATAAGTTCAAGAAGACACTCAACAAATATTTTTATGACAAATGTGCTAATGGTTATCAGATGTACAAATATGTATATGACTCTGGAAGGCCCCCAGAGCTGAAATATCCGGAGGCTGGAAAATTATTGCTTTTCTCTCACTCATTTATAGACATTTCCTTACATCTGCTGACCAAAGAAGCACCAGTCCAGGCTTTTGTTGTAGCATGGTGGGCCATCCTTTAGCGACTGTAGTCAAATACATCTTTTTTTTTAATAATCATAATATTTTTATTCTTTCTGGGACCTCTGTATTCTGAATGACAAATGCTTTAAGGAGTGTTGACAAACGTTTACAGGATATTTCCATCCCTAGGGCTATGGTTTCCAGGAGTGTGCTATAGTTCTGAGAACCATCAGATTGAAACAGATCTTGACTGCTTAGAAGGCCCCAGCACACCTCCTGGACAAGACCTTTAATATTCTAAACCCACCATAATAAAGCAGGTACAAGAGTGGGTTTTTAAATAAAAGTCTTAATCTCCTTTTAGGTTCCCCTCTTTTCTCACTTATTTTTATTCATACCTCTACTTTCCTCAATTTCTCTTCTTCCCATATGTTACCCTCTTTTCTTCTATCTTTTCGTCTTTGTTGTATTGAAAAGTTCATCAACTCTTTCTCTCTCTACAGGGACCAAGAAAGGTTTCCAATAAAACAGCTAGCGATAGAACAAGACCACAAGTCCTGGGCAGGTTTTACTCTTCAGAAAGTGTTTAACAGTTTATTACATCTGTAGAGAATGATTTGGACAGAAAAGCTGAAAGTCTACTAAAGCATCAGTGCAATCGTAAATAGATTGCATTAAGAAACATATATACTTACCCAGTGTAATTTGATTTTAAAAAAATAAATCAAATATAGCTCTTCTTCAGAGGAAAAACCCTGAGGCAACTAGACCAGCCTCACCACCTGTTATTATTTAATTAATTTGATGCTGCATACTGGATTTTGAGTGGAAACTCCAGACTAGGGATCACCTAAAGTTACACTCCATACTACTTTACTATATTCACTGAAGTTATGCAAAGTGAAAGGGAGGACAAAGCCTGCTCTTTAGACTATGGAATAATGCTGCATCTTTTACAAGTAAGAACCTTCAAACATTAAAATATTTGGAGCTTTCTGTTTAGAAGCAGTAGATCTCTACATACAATATCACAACTGAGCAATTTTTAGCTTACTCCAAGTTTGCGGTCCCATCACATTTATATATTTTTTTTGATTGAAATTCATAGATTTTCATAGCTAGACACTCTTGCATTGGGAAAATAAGAGAATAAATGTCTGAAATAACATCATTGCAAAGAGTTTAAGAATTAACAGAAATAGTAAGTACTTCAGGTTGGATTTAAAGTACTCATAGCATGGTAAAATAAGAATGTGAGGTAAGTTTTTCAAAGTTGTTTGAATATTTAGAAGTTTCAGGCCTGTTGATGTAACCCCTCTCCCAGGACTTAATTTGCAGCCAAGTATAAAAAAAAGAAAGAAGAAGAAAAAGGCTGCATTCAGTTTTAAAGATCACTAATCAACAGCTCAAGCTTTTAAGTGAAACCTTACTTCCAGGCCTCCCTCAGACATCTGGAAAACTCAAAGCAAAGCATTTTGTTGTTCCATGTCACAGCTGCACTGCCAAGTGCAGGCAGGAGAACCACCAACTCCTCTTCTGGCAACCTCTCAGCACCTCAAAGTCAGACCAAAACCACCATAGCTACTGGAGTTCAAGTTTGAATCTTTGAGTTCCTCTTCCCTGTGGAACTAGGGGATGGTTCTTCAGACAGCTAGTATCTAAACTCTAGTGAGTGGATGCATTGCCACTAATTCAGCATTTATCTACTTAACCACAATTTTAAAAAATAATCATTCTTTTTTATTTAGTATTAGATGACTAAAGCTACATTTAATTTGTACATGCACACACAGCTTTTAGTACCTAGCACAGAAATCATTGCAACAAAGTAAGAAATAATATTTACTGCTAGTCAAATACAGCCAGAAAACCATTTTATGATACCCCTTGGAAGTTTGTCTATTATTAGGCAAACAAGCCATGCTGTGAACTCAAAATATCAGCCTTTCCTCTGCCATTCCTAAGTTACTAAAAGCACAGCACGTCGGCGTCCATCACCTAATTATCTATGCAAGCAATTAAACACAGTCATGGTCCAAAATATTAGTAGTTGCAGGGTAGACTGGATATGTAACTGGAAGGAACCAAAGTAAAACTAATATTACCTGACAGAGGGTATAGCTCTGATCCCTGGCCTTGTACAAAATATAATGATAGGAAAAATCTCATATTTCAGAACTGGAGCTGTAAAATGTTCAGATAAGTCTTGCTGCCAATAGTCCTGATGGCAATAAAGAGGTGCAAAGATGACAGTGAGTCAGTGCAAAAATATATGCACGTTCACCTTTTTGTTGTATTTTTGGCCTCTTCCATACTTTACCTTTTTATATTAGAATTTCAAAGTACTAAATATCAAACCTATAACCCTCCTTTAATCCAACCTGGAAAAGTGAATTAATTTGTTAGCAGCAAAATTCTCAGTAATCATGGTGCTGGCATGAAATCGTGATTTCTAAATCCATTTTAAAAACCATGTCACACTTTCCCACCTTCCTCTAGTGTTTTATGCAGTGTTCTGGTACATTAGCATTTTTTTCTCTAGCTTTCTCATCTATATTCTCAATGTCTCAGCAGGGCAATATTCATTTTTCCCTGGACAGTCAGACAGGGAATACACTGGATAAAGCAACATTCTGTGTGCATTTTTCTTACTATAACACTCAAGTGATAGGAGCACCTTGATATAGGGACAGATGTACTTTGTGTTTGATATGTTAGAAGATAATTAGTAACATAAGAAAGAAGCTATATTATTTATCATGCAAATGGATACATCAGTAGTATATCAGTTACTACACAACGATGAGGAAAAATGCTGTGACACTAATGTCACGTTTAAAAGACATTCTTATTCTGTATTCTTTATAATTATGACATCGTATTCATCAGCAGCTTGTCAAGTCAATTTACAGACAGACCATATTTAAAAGGTTAATATTTAATCGATTTCTTTGAAAGAAACTCAAATTTTCTTGGTACCTCTAAGTATACCTGCAGTCTGATTATTTCATATTTTCCACCTTTCAGACACAATTCTACTAAATCATTTTCAAGTATAGGAAGTTTAGAACATCCTTCTCATTTTATAAAATGTTCTGATTATGAACTAGTATATCCACTAATATTAGAACCCTGTGAAGTCAGGGTGAACGGTGACTGTCAACTTTTGGCAGTAAGGAGGAGTCATAACTAGGCAGCCTGGCTTTCTATTATTAGATCAGAATAGCAATCTACACTTTAAATTAATCTTAAATAGTACTTGACCTCAGCACTGTTACTTATAGGCTTTGGAGGTTAAAATACATTTTCAAGTAGCTCCTTAGTTACAGCAGGTATGAAAACAGAAAATCCAGCCTCAGCACTCCACATGTAGGTGAAGCTACTTCATGTAGCAAATGTAAACATTAATTTCAAACTTAAGCATAGCATATCTTTTACTCAAGCAGCCTACCCAAAACAGGTAGGCTCCACATACTGGACTCCACAACTTGGTTCCTTAAACATCTCACTTTCTATAGATAAAAATTTTTAAACTCTCACAAAGGTTCAGTTCTACACTTGAAAATCAAACACACACACAGAAAAACAGAGGGTTTCTAAAAATAACATCAAAGATTAAGATCCTATTAACCTGAAGCATTTCATGCCTAAGGCCAAATATGGCTATTAAAACAAAACCAAAAAAACCACACAACCAACCAACCAACCAAACCCTGCTATCACCCCCCTGAAAGAAGCCACAAAACCAAAGCATACTTGTCTATGCAGAACTGTTTGCAACAGCATTTACCAACTTTGTGAAATTAAATCAGAAATTACTAAAAGCTTGATTCATTACTCCTCTTGGTTCTACTTTTTTCCCCTTGTGTCATTGGTTTTCTGAAACTGTGTCTTTGTATATGTACCAGTTTTTATGAACCTCTTTTCCTAGTCACATATCGAATGCTGTGCTCCCCCTATTTCTCTTTTGTCAGTCTCTTGATGCACTATAACTGTATTCCATCTTCTCTTTCCCTTTTAGTGTAATCCGTACCTTGGGCTCAACAGATATTAAAGTCTTAAGATTCATGCTATTTTTTTCCTTAATTTCCCATTTCTTCTTTTATTTTTTCATGAAATGTTAAGGAATCATTTTAATTGAGTTCAGGCTAATGAACAGTTATGAACAGTTCATAGCTGCTCTTCCTGAAGACAAGCCATAAAAGGTTTTCATCAGGTTTTCAGTTTTGCAAGTGCTTGAGGATAGCAAAGGACAGTGAAGACAGCTACAAAGGGAATTAAATGCATCCACTAGTATTTTACTGTTTCTGTCTGCTAATTCATTTAATCCAAGGGGTGAAGATCTTCCAAAACCATTGTGTTTTAAACTGCCTTCTATACATTGTGCAAGCAAGATGTACCATGGAAGCGCAAATTTCTTCCAGTGTGTCCTAACGCACCCTTGTACATGTACTTACTATGGCTTTCGTTGTCTATTTGTAAAACATTTAGTCTTGAGGAGCCGATAACAGCTTTTAGAAAAACATCACTGCAAGGAGTCAGGATCCAGCTTCTTATACAGCCCACTTAATACAAAACAGTGATATGTTGAAGTTTCCTACACAGAACAAAGTTGGCTCCTACACAAAATTCACTTTTAAAAGTAAAAATCCTTTTAAAAAAATCCTTTTAAAAAAAGCTTGCAAAACAATCCAGAGAATATTAAATGCTTTTCATGAATTCAAGATTTCTGATGACTTAAAACCTAATAATGTCATCGATATTAGAAAGTTAATATAGCTAGTTTTCTCAGCATACATTGTTGAGTTACACAGCACAGACGGCAACAGAAGCAAGGCATTCATAAGAAAGAAAAACCACATTAAAATGCTAAAGTAAGAGTTGTCCCTTAAATCTTGTTTATCAGTTTAGTTGTGGAAGCTTGTGGACCAAGTAGGTGCAATTCCTACCTTCTCTTGCTAGCAGAAACAGTCAAAGAGTCTTCAATCTTAGATTAATACACGTAAATCTCATGAGGGAAGAATTCCTCTTAATTGGATAGAATTTCGCCTTAAATAAAAGGGTCATACTGTCTCCTTAATTAGCCTTTTCTTGAGAGGAGTAAGTATAGATAACATTTAATAAGCCTGATGTCTCAAAAAAAATGATTAAAATTGCAACTATGCTACAGAACAAAAGCGTTTTATTAAATACAAATCAGCTGAATTTTATCAATAATGAGGCTTCCACCTTCATTAAGCTCTTTATACTATCACAAACACAGGTGTAAGTACTTTCCCATTCATTTTGCCTTTCATTAACAATATTACATTTTCCATTATATGAAACAGCAAGTGAAAGGGGGAGGGAGAAATCAGTCACCTCTTTTCTTTCAATTGAAGTGATGAGGAAGGACAGACTATTTATCTTAATTAATGTTCATCTGAATCAAACTCCTAGCTCCTGAAATGTTCTCCAACTTGAAGAAGAAATTCTTTGTTTGTTAAATGATACAGGCAAGCAATAGGACACAATTATATATTTGATTAGCCATATGATGTTTGACATAGTTCTTAGACTCAGCTAAGACCGAGAGAAGAAAATGCCGAAGAAAATCCAAACAAACAAGGGATAAAGAAAATGGCCTACTGATATTGCAAAAGTTTTGGAACTAACCTCAAAGTGAGAGATTAAGGCAGATGGATAAAACAAAACAGAATCCAACATTGCCATTCTGAAAGCAAGTGAAGTATCTGCATTTAGTAATAAGCAAAAAGGGTCTTGACGCAGTAAAGGCTTTGGAAGGTACCTAACCCAAAGCAATCCTTACTCTGCAGCATAGGAGCTCTCACAGAAACAGAGACACATGTATATATAGGAACTGGGGAGGTGGGAAAGAGACTTGATCCTCAGATTTGATCAGACCTGCAGCCACCTCCTGGCTGATGACCAAGCTGAAGCTGAAGAGCAACCATCTCTGAGAACTCTCCAGAGAAAACTCTTTTTTTCATAATGCCAAGTTTTTTGAAACTGAAAAGGCTGCAGCAGTTGTGATTTCCCTCCTTTCCTAAAATCCAAGTAGTTTCCACTCATGTGTTGATAATCAAAAAATCTGAGGTTTTCTCCAAGTTAATCCCTCTGGCTCTTTCTGATAGAGGGTTGTGAGAGGAGGACCTCGACTTGCCTTACTGGAGTCTAGTGATTTTAGCACTGGGCTAGGATACAAGAGAAAAGTCAGTGCTCTTCATCCCAACAGTGACTGAAACAAGGAGTTCCTGACTTTCCCACATCTCATTCCTTTTGTGTCATTTGAAATAAATCACAAAGTACTTCTCTCTTTCTCTAGAAATGCTCAAAGTACCTAAAATGCTTCCTGCATAATATTCTACTTTTTTTAAAAAAAAAAAGAAAAGGGCAAAAGATCTGGTCAAGTAGTGCCTTGCACCTTAGTATCTTCAGATATCTTCATAGATGACTTCTGGGACAAGCTGGAGCTTGGCTTTTGTATTTTACTATGCTATAAAATACTGTTTGTGATCTACAGTGTAGCCACAGAATATTAAACTTGTGAATTAGTCCAACCCCTCACCTGCCCTTTGGCCACTTTAGAAGAGTAGGATTAAGAAACTCAACATTAAAATGTATCATTAAAATAGTATCATTAATCCTCATTGAAAAAGAACAAAGAAGCAAGTTCTTCAGCACTATGTTCTTTTTTGTAATGAGGTAGGAAATGAGTAGAAACAGGGTCAGGATATTACGTTCAACCTAAAGGATTTATTTATGCTCATTTTGGCTTAAGCTCAAGTTGCTACTCTTACTGCTGCCTCAGTTGCCTGTCTTCATCACGCTCATTCAACCTGTTCTGGTACCAATACCTCTGTAGCCTTTTAATAGCTAGGAGAATTCATACTGTCTTGTAGATTTAAGCTCTGGAAATTGGCTATTTTATTGAGGCTCATGCTTTTAGTGTAGTAGTTTAGAGTCAGACCCCAGAGAGACCATTCTAGAATGCCATTATACCTTTATCATTGTGATTTCTGTTACAATGGTAACCATACAGAGAGATAAAAATGAAGTTAGGTATTCAAGCCAATGTGTGAAATGAAATCCAGAAGTCCCAAATATGGCCAAAGTGACCCCTTTTCTGTTTGTCTTCTTGCCCCTTTACCACCAGTTGAAAGAACTCATTGTCCCATTTTGCGTGCCAGTTTCCCGCACTACAGTAAGACTGCTACCAAAATTAATATTTTACATAAAATATTTGATGTTTCAAGAATCCTAAGAAATTCTAAAATAATTTTATAACTACTGTGAAGCAGCAGCTGAGCTTGCTGGCAACCACTGAAAAGGCAAAGTACCATATTTCTGTGAATCATACTGTGTACCATACTAAAGCAGATCAGTTTCTTTATGTATAGTCTCAAAAGATTCAAATACACTCTGCTGCTGAGCTTTCTAAACATAATCATTAACTATGATCTCTTAAAACATTAAATGTTTTCCATTAATCTGTCTGCAAGATTCCACTTTTCTCTCCAGGTTCCAAAAAAGGAAAAAAGAAAACAGTATGATGACTAACAAGCCAAGAAAGAACGCAAAGAGATCTAAACAAAATAGGACAGAAGAAATCTACATCTCCCCTCAAATGATTTCAGAGTGAGAAGACACAATGGGAGCAGAGTTCCAAGGAATGTGAACATCTCACAAAAAGGAAATGAATGGGTTTTATTATAAAGTTTCTGATGTACCGTAGATCACAGTGGTTAAAATTCAAAGCAGCTCAGGCTGTATTCCATCCAATGTACTTGTCAGCTGTATTTCTTGGGTATGCAATTTACTTGACAGGCACAGTTTAAATGCTTTAAAATAAACCATTGTACCGAAAGCAGATGCAGTGTAGTAACACAGCTTTAAGTTTTATTTGGCTTTAAAATGCAGCCAGTTTGTTAGGGTGAAATCTTTATAAATGACCCCTAAAACCTGTAAGTGGAAGAATACATTCAGATTGCCTTTTTTACCCTCATTGAGCCACTCAAACCTTTTGCATTATTCATATGCAGAGCCTGCTGTAATATATCTTCTGTATTTTAGAAGACATGCACTACTATTGTGACTGTAGCACCTATAGCTAATGTAACTCATGGATGAGCACTGATGAGAACCAAAGACACAAAAAGATTCTGCTAAATACTTCAAAAGTCAAAAGGGATTAAATCATCACACTGTCTTTCCACATCTGCCTATTCTATCCTCCTTTTCTTCTTGTACATTAGGTAATGTTTTGGGAGTTGTGGGGGTTTTTGTGTGTTTTTTTCTTTTTAGCATATGACTTTAGACCTTACACTGTATCTTTCAAATACTGTGATGAAGGTTGCCTAGCTTAGACAAAAGTCATATCAATACACTTAAAAAAAAAAACACAAACAACAAAGTTGGCAAGTTGGCACTACTCAAACAGTGCCTAGAGGAATCCAAGTTCATAATTCAGCTACATATCCTTATATTTTTTTCCAAATTCACTATCAGTCTACTAATATCATGCTGAAAATTACAAATCCCCTTCCATAATTAAAATATTCCAACAGGATGAGTTATGTGAAACAGTTGATAATTGAAATAAACATTATAGTACATTCATTATGAAACTGCAAATGCTAAGTAGAAAGGGGAAATAGAGTCAATGTTATGGAAAATTTTAATTGCAGCACAATTTCATTATATCACAACAGAGATACACACGCAACGAGGTTAAACTTCATCCTAGTTAAACGTCATATGTCTGAAGACCAACTAGAAAAAAATATTGCAGTATTGAATAAACCTTAAAGTTCTCTAATATATATTCCATATTCTAAAATTTAGGCCTGTTTGCTTCTTTCTTCACTGGCTGAGAAAGGTTTTGTAATTAATTTCTGTTTGTATTTCAGTTGAAGTGTCTTAGTGAATTGTCAAGGTTACTATTCCTTCTCTATTTATTAAGAGCTTCTATCGATTAACCATTCAATTTTATTGATAGATGAGGTTGTGCGTTTTTTGGTGGTTTGGGGGGTTTAATTTTGTTTTGTTTGGGTTTTTTTGGGGGGTTGGGGTTTTTTTTGTTTTGTTTTAAACATTAGAATCTTGATACTTATAGACAACCTTTCCTGAAAGCCTATATAAGGCCTAAAAACCTTAACTAAATAGGAATAACATGAAACAAATCAACATTATCAAGTACAAAGGAACAAATTATGAGGGATAAGTCAGCTATTAATTTGTAACACAAAGACATGTAAGCAATACAGAAATGAACAAACAAAACTGATTATATGCAAAAATTTCTGGTTTCTTGTGAGCCAGTCTCTTGACTAATGTAGAAGACCTCAGAGCTAGACTTTGAGTGGAGAAGGTGAACATGTTGGCCAGTTCCCAACTGTCATTCAAATGAGACTTGGGTGCTCTGCGTAACCTTCTCAATGTATGGAAACACTGTTGTAGGACAAACTCTAACATTTAACTTCAGCAGTCAGTGTAAGAAGCACACAGTTACATGAATATGTTGAAAATATTGATAATGAAGGAATCATTACATAGGAAGGAGATGATGATATTGTAAACTAATTAAGGTTTAACGCAAAGTCATGATCTTAGTATAGGAGTGTTTCTAAGTGTACTTTCTTATTCTAAAAGTTGTCAAAGCTATTATCTGACTTACAATTGGAGGGCATGAGTTAAGCGTTCTTTGCCAAATCATTCAACCCTTCAACCCACAAGCTGTAGAAATCATCTGGAAATGGGTATGAAAGGACACTGTCTGACAGACATCTAGAGCTTAAGCACAGACACAAACTAAACTGTACTATGTCCTTGCCTTCAGAAGTTGGCCAGAGCACCACAGAACTGACAAAAACCCACAGTTTGCTGCTTAGATCCAAGAATGACAACTTGAATACATGCTAGGTATGCAAGGCAAAGAAAACCCCACAAAGATTAAGTGGACAATTCTGCTATCAAGCAAGGCTGTGTGCATGGGATGGGGGAGTCATAGCACGTAAAATTGTAAAATTTACATTGCCCAAATAAGACACAGTATAGATGGCCAAGGACAGTAGTCACCAAGAACTGAGCATAAGCCATCCCCTTCATGTACAGCAAGGGGTGACCAATATTGAATGAAAAAGTAAATATACTTTCTCTCACGTTAAGTTGCATCAGCTACTTTTTAATAACAGACATGTTCAAACCTGAATGCTTAAAACTAGTGATTGGTGCAGAAAAACTGTTGCATTTTAGGCGCACACTTGGAAAGAATGCTTTAGTGAAACCAATAGGGTTTAATAGGAGGCATAATAAACCTGCAAATGATCACATCACAGTCTTAAAACAAAAATAGATGAAACAGCTGGTACTTGGTACCTTCTTAATTTTTTGGAAGTGATGGTGGTATACAGGAGCTAAGCTATGTATCATTCACCTAATGGAAAGACCATATTTGTACCTTCTCAAGACACAACAGTTTTCAAATGAACATTATGCACAGCTTTTTTGATATCTCACCATTATATTCTACTCATTCAGGCCTCTTCTTTAGGGGTATGTAGTACTAACCAGGTCTTTAAATAAGAAAGAATCCGACATCTAAAAAACGTTACATGATGGAACCACAAAAAGAGTCAATAAATATTTAATCTGAGGGAATTTCAGTTTTATTACCGAACTGATATATCAAAAACATTTGTTAAAATGTGTTAGCAAGACACATGCATGCCTGTGCATTCACTCTTTGCAGCAGCACTACTCTTTGCCTTATCAGGATTTGTTACAATGAAGCAAAATGCAGGGATCCCCCAAACTGCTACCAGGCATAGGAAGACTTGACTTTCGTCCAGTAGTAGTCTGAAGTACTAATGTGTACTTTCAAAACTATTTGTAAGCTTTTAACTTAAGACATGCATCTATATCAGATATCAATATATCATCTATCTGTACAGGTGTCTATCACTTCCCATCAGAGGTCTTGAAGGCAACCAAACTGAAGTTGACTGTCAAAGTCAAAGAAGGTTAGTGAGAAAAACACATTGGTAGATTCTGAATTCACTGCTGTGTGTTTAGTTAGCCTTGCAAACCAAGAATTTTCTATCTTGAGAGAGCACATCTAGTCCACTCCTTTAGTGTTGCAAGTTCTAAAAGTAGTACCTGTAATCTCAAGGGAATGAGACATTTTGGACACTGAGATCCCTTTCAGTTCTAATAAAGCCTAAACTTGATCCTAACAGTCTTTATAACATAACACAATCTAAGAGGATACCCGTTTGTGTGTTTCAAATTCCCCCTCCCTCCCCCAACATCACCCCTGCCCCCACTTTAGAGAAAGGCGTTGTTTTGTGCTACATCAGCTGAAGAGCAGTGTTCTACTCATCCTCAAATAAATTTAGAAATCCTGTAATATTTTGTTTTCTCATCTCTTCCTCCCAAGGAAGTGCATTAAAAATCCCAAAACAGTTCAAAATATGAATTAGAGGGCTTGCTCTCTCACAGTTCATCAAACCAATCAAGTACTGAAGATCATGTACCTATGATTGATACTAAGACTTTAACAAGCTGAGATATGAATAATTCATTTTCAATATGATCTCTGGACTGGCGTCCCCTGGTTCTTCTCAAATTCACTACTTCAAAAGAATTACTCTGAAAGAGGTTTCGCATGGCACAAAGATTCCTTTGTACTTGTCAGAGAGTCAAGGTGGCCTCTCATCAACAATATGGCTTCAGGTTGATTTTCTTTCTCCTTTTCAGAGTCCATTTCCCTCCTCTGAATACTGATTAGTACCGATATCTGCTATGTTCCTTTCCATGACTTTCAGTCTTTCTATTTTAACGGAGTCAAATGAATTCAACTTTGTGAAGACAGTGACTGGAAACCGTTTGAGGCAGGAGTATGAGAGATTTCCAAGATTAAAGGCATTGTCTATGCATTCTTACTGCACTGTCACTCAAAATTGCTGTGAATAAGGTCCTTTTCCTTCCTTCTCTGGAAGATTTTGTATACACTGCAAGAGTTGACAAGAACAACCTGATATTGACTTTATTATAAATCTCTCTTATCATTGCAATAGAAATGGAAAGTATGGTCAAAATAATATATCATGGAAAGTAAATTATAGACATGAAATTAAATACTTTTAAAAGTGAAGATTTTGGATATCAAGACATATTGACATCTCAAAATATGCACTTGACATGTTTCTGTATTGTACCTGTGTGATCACTCATTGTTTTTCTCCTTAAGAAATCTTCTTTGGCTAGTATTTCCTTTACTTTTTTTTTTTTTTTTAAATTCTCATGTTAGTGTTCTAAAAATAAGGTATGAGGTCAATAAGGTCTTCTAAGAATCCATAATTACTTGTTTTCTTATTAACTGTGCAGTGTTTAGTTTTTATCACTATCAGAATAATATTTAGAAGAGGAAAGGCTGTATTACCTATGTTTTCCATTTGGGACCTAAAACAATAAGATTGGAGGTCAGAACAGAGGCAGGAAAAGCAGGCTTGGTTTTAGCACACAATTATACGCAACAGCTTTCCTGTATCCCCATCACGTGGTCCAACACAAGGAGGGAAGGAACACAAACTTTTTTTTTTGCCTTAGATACTGATTTACTGGATTTGCCTAGCATATCAAAGGAAATCCATGACAGAAAATATTTAACTGAGGAAGTACCCATCACTCCTGGAACGAGTCTCTATTTTTCTTTACAAGAGCATTATTAACTAGGAATGCCCTTAAATTTAGGGAAAAGTTGGCTCACAGAAATTAAATGGGAGATGGCTTTATGTTTAATAGGCATTAGCATGTCTGACTGGGGAAGATTCAGGAATTTATTTGTACAACAGGCAGCTTCCTTCATTACTGAGCTTTTGTTAGTATCAGAGAGAGCCTACCCTGAAAAGCTATCTACTGAAGGTCAACAAAAACTTGTAAGACTTAACAGACCAAACTTCATTGGTATTCTTATATATTAGGCAGGATTTCAAGATCATTTTTTATTATTAAACAAGTATAAGCCCACACTAAGGCAAGACAGAACCCACATTAGTTGAACCGTTTTAGCATAGTTTGGACCAAATGGCAGTATAAACAAAAATATCTTTACTCCCACACATTTTAGTATAAGGCCTTGGTATTAAAATAGTTAAGAGACCATAACAGCAGGTGTTCCTTATGTTGTAAATCACTCCATATAAACTGATAGCACATCTTAATATAAAACTGAGTATTTCCAGAAGTGAAGTAAGATCAGATTTACTCTACATGTACAAAAATTAAGCTAAGTGTTTTCAGGGATTTTAAGTTCTCTCAACAGAAAAGAAACTTTAGTTCTGATATAGTAAAATTATTGCAAGTTATCTGTCTAAAGAGCAATTCATACAATCACATCTATCTCACACTCTAATGCTATTTAGGATTAACTATGTGATACTGAATCCAAAATACCCTTCACTCTGATAACTCCTAGCTATTCCTTCATTTATATAGAGAAGAGGAGAAAGGAAGATAAATAGGGAGGGCACAGAGAAAGTGGGAGATTAATTCTTTCAAACATAATGAGACAATGTAAAGGAAGTATCTGGCTGAATGTGTGTGGATAAATACCAGGTACACAGAACTCACCTCTAAAATGTTACATATAGTCACAGAAAAGTGTGACTATTCCAGGAATCTAGGTCTCCCAAGGACTAACAAAAAGTGTAGTTCTGCTATTTCTTGTTCTTTTCTGCACAAAATGAATGCTCCCCTCTATCCCCAAGAGACAATTCTGCAGTGGTGGCAGTGAAGTAAGAAGCAGGATCCGTATATTCTCCTTCAGAGAGTCTGTGCATGTGTTCTTTACCACATACTAGATGTTCCTAATTTTTCTTTAAAAAAACCCAACACTATTAAGTTGCATAAGGACTGAAATAAAAGTCCACAAAGTTTTCAAGATACCAGATATAAGATATATGCATAGAGTAGCAATTAGAACAGGTAGGCATTTGTTTCTCCCATAGCATTTTTGGGAAAGATGATCAAAAGTAATCAATTCAGATTTGTAATTTTCACAGAAGTCTATTTTGTAACAGTACAAAATAAACTGTCCAGCATCTGCTAGATATCTTCAACTAGCACATCTCTTATCTGAGTGGGAACACATATCAACCTCTGAAATGGAATTGGTTAGACAGTATATGCTCCTCTAGTCCCTAAAGGGCTACAAGACCTATTTCCACATCAGTAAATTCAGTGGGAGCTTTCTTGCTGAAACAAAAAGCTCAAGTGAGGACACTAGCCGGCACATTGTAGGCTACAGTGTGACTCTAGGCACAGTTGAGAGATACAGATAGTATGTTAGCTACTTCTATTATATCTGAGAGATATTAATACCAAGGGTCCCTATAGTCCAGAAAGACATACCAATCACAACTGTTCTCTCTTGTTTTCTTTTTTGAGGGTACGCTTGTTTGTTTTGAAAAGGATGCTTGATAATTTACCGTTCACTCCATTCAACCTCAAGTCAATGTGGCCAGGAAGCAGGACTGGAGGCAGAACTAAGATGTCATTCATTCTTATTATTTCCCAGCTGAGAGAAAAGGGTATTTTGAGAGTTTTGGACATAAATCTATATGGCTTATCTAAAGAGCAGATAGGGAACCAGAGCACCTGGTCTTCCCCCCTCTCCTGCTGGCCTATTCACAGAATAGTTGACATAGTAAAGGATCTCGAGATCGTCTAGTCCACCCTCCTGCCCAAAGCAGGGTCACCTAGAGTAGATGACACTGTGCATCCCCTTTCTAATTGAACTTGCTCCTTCTCTACATCAGATGACCACATCACTAATAAAACACTTAGAAACTAATATGACAGGCACTACACAAGCATAAGACACTAGTTCTTATAAACTTAATGACTTTCTTTTATATCTCAGTAGGACTTCTTCTTCCTCCTATAGTAAAATAGCTTCTATATGATTTACAGTTTGCAAGCTTCAAGTGGTAATTTTAGCTAACAAAAATTAAATACTATATTGCTTTATCTTTCCTTTAGAAAGCTAATGAAATATAAACTGAGGGGGAGGAAGGAGACAGAAGGATATATATGTATGGAAATATTAAGAGTTATTAGTAAAAGCTATATCTGAAATATTAACAAGGTTTTTTCTATAAAGTTTGAAGAGGACTGAACAGGACAAGCAAAAGAACAAGGGCTTCAGAAAAGATTTTTTGTTGTTTTTGTTCTCTATGCCCTGAGCAGGGAAGAATGCTGAGCAGAATTAACAGAAATATCCACAAGATTCTTTCCATGGACTTTCAAAATAGGGGACAGATCTGATCTACATCTAGGTAAATGGAGGGGGAAGTTAGAGGAGAGTTTCCTTCTGAGTACAATGTGAGGAATGCATCTGTGCAACAGATGTCACAATGGGCAAAACACTCTTCCAGGAGAAAACAAATAAGTGTCTGGGGGAGTGAAGTCACTGAAGCAAAAAATGCTGGAAGATAAAATTGAGGTGGTGGCACACCAGCTTTTTCCTTCCCATCCAGTGTAGAAAGAGGACAATGCATGGAGGCTATTCTTGTAAAGAAAAAGTCTCAAATTATAACTTTTACAAAGTGTTATGGTAACACTGAACAATGTTAGCAGTTTTAATTGGTTCGAGTATATACACAAAAATAATTTTAGCTTTGAGGGGAAGAAAAAAATCTATTAGAAAGAAATCCTCTTTCTTTATTCCAGATGGTCTGAGAAAACAATTATTTCTCTTCCTTAAACAATTAACTAAAACTTCACCAAGAACAAAAGTATTAAGACTAACCGACTCTTTTTGTCTCTCCTCAGACAGTTCAGATTTAGTCTCAGATGAACCTGAACTTACTGAACCTGATTTTTTTGGCAATTCATGGAACATTAATGGGAGAAAAGAAGTCATTTCATAAAAGTAATAAGTACCTCTTAAAGTGTAATGTTCAGAAGAACAAAACCAAAGAGTTCACTGCTTTGTAATAAGGAAACATAAACAAGATGGACCCATGAAGAACACAGAGACAGCTTTAACAAAACAGCCACAGCTGAGACCAGTTCCCCACTGATTTGTCTTTTGTAATCAGGGATTTTTCTCTAAAATAGAGGCTTTCTCCTCCCTTCCCCCCCCTCTGCACAGGTATAGATTACCTAAGCAGGCAAAGAGCACTGGTAAATCAAGTTCAGCAGAAATCCAGACATATTTGCATCTGAATGGGATTATTACAGCCTCTCTTTACAATCGCTTTCAAAAAGAATATCATTGCTGAAGAAAAAGCACTCCATCATTGAGGTATATCAGAACTCTGCTACTTTCTCAGTGTCACTGGGATAGCATGAATTTCAAAGTTACTTTGAAAAGTCAGTGAGAGTTCTGCTTGAATATGGCTTTTGAAATCAAAGCCAGGATTCACTTTTTAGCATTTAGTTTTTGCACCTAACAAATAGTAAGTATGAAAATAGTAACTGCACTGCTCTGAACGTGTACTTTTTCTTCAAAGTACCTTAAAAAACATAACTCTCTGCGTAATGGTTTTTACCGCTTTTATTCTGAGTCACCTTTTAGCACTTCCAAGGTAACTGAGGCTGTCTTATGACCTTTGCTCAATGTTCTTTCCATCATTGTTAAGGGAGAGTAGATAGGTAGTCACTAAGTCGTCAAAGGTTTGAGAAGGCTAATATGAGTATTCACAGCATGCGTTAGGGAAGAACTTCTATTAGAATACTTTAAGATTTATTTTCTGACAAATAAGTAATAGAATATAGACTGTATGCAGTTATATCATGGTAAATAAAGAACTCCACCACAAAGCACAGGGTAACTTTGAATTCATATAGCTAATAAAAATTTACTAATTAATTTTATTTTGCCAAATAAAATTAAATGATGTTTGTATTATTTCCCATCTTATGAAAAATATCTTCTACTGGTAAAAGTAAGCCAAAATATGAACAATGCATATGTTCAAGAATTATACTTAAATACACTTTTGCTTCCCCCACATAGTTTTCATTTCTTCTAATTGTATATTAATAAATTCTAGTTATACTCCAGGAGAAGTATAGAGCTACTGTGTGATTGATCAGGGATAGGGTTAGGAAAGCCAAGGCTGATCTGGAGTTAAGTCTGCAAGGGAGGCAAAGGGCAACAAGAAAGGATTCTACAAATAATACATAAACAGCAAAAGGGAAGGTATTGAAAAAGCTGAGGTACTTAATGCCTTATTTGCCTGTGTCCACTAGTAAAACCAGCCTTCAGGAATCCCAGGCCCCCGAGACTAGAGGGAAAGTCTGGAACAAGGAGGATTTTCCCACAGTGGAGGAGGACCAGGTTAGGAAGCACTTAAACAGTATGTATGTAGATGCATGGGGCCTCATGGATTGCACCCACAAGGGCTGAGGGAGCTGATTTGTATCTCTGAGATCACTGTCAATAATCTTTGAACAGTCACAGTGACTGGGAGAGAATTCTGAAGACAGGAAAAAAAACAAATATCACTTCTGTCTTCAAGAAGGGTAAGAAGAAAGATCTGATAAATGAGCTTCACCTTGATCCCTGGGGAGGTGATGGAGAAAAACCTTCTAGAAAGCATTTTCAAATAGATGAAGGACAAGAATGTGATCAGAAGTAGTCAGCATGGATTTACAAAGGCTGCAGGGAGAGCTTATTGCAGCCTCTCAATACTTACAGGGAGCTTACAAGAAAGATGGGGACAAAGTTTTTAACAGGGTCTGTTGTGATAGGACGGGGGCAATGGTTTTAAACTAAGAGGGCAGATTTAGACTAGCTATAAGGAAGACATTTTTTACAATTATGGTGATGAAACACTGGCACAGGTTGCCCAGAGGGGTGGTCGATGCCCCGTCCCTGGAAACATTCAAGGTTGGGTTGGCCTTGCTCTGAGCAACCAGCTCACTGCAGGGAGGGTGGACTAGATAACCGCTAAAGGTCCCTTCCAACATCTTGATTAGTGACCTGAACAATGGGACAGTGCACCCTCAGCAGGTTCACTGATAACACAAATCTGGCAGGAGCAAGTGATACACCAGATGGTTGTACTGCCCTTCAGAGAAGTCCGCCTCGACAGGCTGGAGAACTGAACAGAGAGGAACCTCATGCAATTCAACAAGGGGAAATGCACCAGTACAGGGTGAGGGCTGATCGCTAGAAAGCAGATTTGCACAGGACCTTGCGGACAACAAGCTGACTGTAAGCCATTAATACTCCCTCACAGTAAGGAAGGCCAACTGTATCCTGGGATGTATCAAGAAGATCTTTGTGAACAGGGCGATGGAAGTGAACCTTTCTCTCTACTCACCATTGCTGAGGCCACATCTGGAGTCCTGGATCCAGTTTTAGGCTCCCTAGTTCAACACAAATATGGATTTACTGAGTAGGGGCCACAAAAATGATTAATGAATTGAATTATCTTTCATATGAGGAGAAGCTGAGAGAGCTGGGACTGTTTAACCCAGAGAAATTAAGTGTCTGAATGATGTGATCTATGCATATAAATACCTGATGGAAGAGAATGAAGAGGATGCAGCCACTCTTCTCAGCAGTGCCACCAACAGAAGTAGTAATGAGCACAAATTAAGCCACAGGAAATTCAATCTGAACACGAGAAAACACTTTTACTGTGCAGGTCATCAAACACAGGAGCAGGTTGCCTAAAGAGGTTGTGTAGTCTTCATCTGTGGAGATATTAAAAACCCAGCTGGAAACAGTACTGGGCAACCTGCTATAGCTGACCTTGCTTGAGTGGGGGGGTGGTGGTGGGGGGTGAGGTTGGAAGAGATGATCCCCAGAGACCCCTTCCAACCTCAACCATTCTGTGATTCTGAACAAAGACCTCCTTGAAAATATTATACTGTATTATCCTTTATGTTACGGTAACAATATTTATGGATTAAAAGGATTAGTTTCTGTGACTGTAATTTATCCCCTTAACAGAGAAAAATATCCTAAAGCATTGTGTGGGGAAAAGTAATCTGAAAAACTTAGTACCAGTTTGTTTTTCTTCTAGCTATTTTGAAAAAGTGACATTTAATGTTTCTCTTGTAACTCAATGAATCACTTAATTTAGACATTAATTTAAAAGTTTTCATTTGTTGCATTAATCTTCACTAGTCAGTAAGAGAATCCTTTTGTCAGTAGAAAAAATATCTATAAGGCTCTTAAGGTGTAAACTGGAGGTTAAAAAAGAAAGATGCATTTTCTTATAATCCTTCATATTTAACTTAAGTAAACTGGAAACTGCAAGAACAGATATGTGAATGATTCTTGGGTAACACCCTCTCAATGCCACTGAAAAGTGGATACAGGGTGTTCTATGAGCTTCTCTGCTGACCTCACTTAACCTGTAAGACACTACCATGGGTACACATTGAGATAAGTTCCCTAAAAGCAGTAACACTCAAAAAAGGGTTAAATATTTTTACCTATAGTGAAAACACCTGTATCTGCAATTAAGATATAAACACTATTCATAATAGAAACCTCCCTGGAAAAGAACATTACCTGTAGGGGACAAAGGACCAAGTGCATCCTTGAGCAGGTAATTATACCATTTCCAGTATCAAATGGATTCATTTTCTCTGAAACGCTGTTACCAGTTACTACATCTATTCTGAGCAAAGATGGATAGTCCTACACTCACAGTGGCTTATTCCCCTAATTGATAGGGTTCACCTGGATTTACAGCTACAAGAGGGAAATAGTTTATCTAGTGCAGAGACTAGAACTATACCTATGGAATTACTAATTTATGTAACAGAAAAATCTTATAAGTGTCAATATAATGCAGTTGTAGCAGCAGCTTTTTTTCCAGCATCAGTCCTCTAAGTTATCATGAAAACATAACATGCAGTAATACAAAACAAAATCAGCCAGGTCATTGTTAACTGTAACAATTAACATTTATGTTTACATTTGCACTTAGAGATGTCTGATCTGAAGTATGAAGCAAAGATCCAAAAGTTAGAAGCTTACATATAACATTTTCTCTCATCTTCCTATACCCATAATGTAGAAAATAAAGAATGGGTAAGTGCATCTTAAACATTCATTTTTCAGATTCTCCCTTTATTTCTTCAGATGGAATTAGCCACGAGAGTTAGAGCCTACCTGGACACATTTTATTAAAGGGAATCCAGCAAGCTACACTTGTTTTCAGCAATGTCAAAACACTTCATGGAAAGTAATCAGCATGAAGTTATTGCAGGGCACTGGCTAGGACTTGCTGGTCAGTTCTGAAGAAGGGAGTCCCGCACAGAAAAAAACCCACTAAGATTTTCAGCTGGAAAGTATTTGGACAATTTTGATTTACAGAAACTCTCAAAAGTATTATTTTCATTCTACAATGGAATGAAAATTTATGTTAAGACTTTGAATGTTACATGGACACACTTACTGTCCTCAGCCAGGCACACAAAAAACAAAGCCTGGAGAAGTTTGAACTTTTGCCGCCCACATCCTTCTCCAGCTCTTCATCTCTCTGCTTCTGAAAATGGAATGGGGGGATCCCTTACAGGAAAGCACTGATATTATCTCATTTGCAGCATGTTTAAAAAAAGCCCAAAAGTTGTTAATCGAAGTTCATAAGTGAAGAACAAAGTAACTATAAATGTAAAAAACTAATGATTACAGCTCATCACAGTAAATGGATTTGAGTAACTCCTATAGGAATGTATGACTGGCTTTATCTAATAGCAGAGAAATGTTAATAAAATGAGAATTTTTTTCCTTGAAGTGTGTTGTAAATAAGCAGCAGCATTCCCACAGCTGAGAAGAATTGAGCATGAATTATTTATACTGTCTGGAATAGATTTAGATTCTTTCAGGCATTCTGTGAGTTTTGCAGTCAAGACGCAATCTTTCAATAAATCAGATGTCAGAGAAGAATAAGTAGTCTTGTTTGAAAACATCATTGCAAACAAGTTTAAAGCATTGAAAATATACAATGCAAGGGCAAAACAAAGTTATTGTTTAGTTAGCATTTGAATTTAATTGTTTATATTATTAGGATTACTATGATCTACAAAATAAAGGGTTTTAAAATGATGTTGTCCTGTGGAGAAGTAGGATGAACTAGAAATATTTGTGTTTGTAAGTGGCAGATAGAGATGTTCTGAAGGTAAATGTTGACACAGAGAGACTAAAACCAAGTAACACCACCAAATTTATGCAGATCACCATTTAGATTTTAATTCTGACCAGTACAAGAGAATTTCATTAAAGTTAGATGTTATTTTTTAAAGCTCAGAAAGGTTAAGTATTAAATGGCAACTGTAAAGCCTGAATATGTAACATTATTCACAGATTTTTTCCTAATAAATAAGAATAACTTTTGCTAACTTGGTAATTCCTGATCATACTTTCCTATTTCCAGTAATTCTTGACAAGTGTGGCTACAGCCAGAACTTTGAGGTAGAGTTGTACCATATTTTCTTTAAGAGGAGCTTATTAAGCTAGCCTAGGCTTTCTCAGTCTCTAAACGAAGACTCATATTATGTCACAGAAATAGTGATCTGGAACCAGATCTCTCTAAACAAAGAATGTGAGAACTCATTGATGAAGCAAATAAAGATGCCCTGTCTATATGGTATTGCATAGGACCCTTTCCTTCAGTATTATCTTCTAGTGTGGAGACTTTTAGTAGCTTTCCTGGTTGCATTCCGAGTCCTCTTGAATCCTTATAAAAGTTTCACTTCTGCCTTGTAGCAGCTTAGATTTAGGTCTGCTCAGAAGCTCTGCCTGCACTGCTCCTGTGGCTCCCTGCTTGCTCAAATCCACACTTCGTGAGTTTGTCCCACCTGAGCACTCTCAGCTAAGAACCACCCCTCTACAAAATCCAGAGGGAAACTAGGGAAAAAACAAAAGCATTCCTTCTAAAGGTACAGTTACTACTTCTAAATAATAATTTAAAAAGCACAGTATATACACAGTAGCCTGTTGAAGAAATAAACTAGTCATTAATTTGCTGCAAAGACTTATATTTTTATAATCACATTTAATGACACTTGACACCTATATGATTTTTTAGCCTTCATTATTTCAAAGCCAGTATATTTATACATCCCTACATATACCAATGAGAACTTTGGCAAGAACAAAGCTGCACTGCTTCACAGGAAGAGGAGTAATTTGACCAGGCATTACTCTCCATCTTCCCTCCCTGTTAGCAGGACTGGGGCCTTTGCGATGGACCGAGCATACAAACAGATCATTGCTGAAATGATGGCTGAGATGATATTGTCCCCTCACAAATGCACAGGAGAGAAAAACAAAGTTTGCCCTAGGTTTGTGCTCCATTTGTACTTAACCTACATAAGATCCATGTCTTTCCCACTCTTGTACTTCATTTAAGTGGCTGATGTTGTAAAAAGTGGTAACGCAGCATTTCCAAGTGGGAGACACGCAGTGGTCACATTAGTGTCACTGTTTTCACCTCTGCCTCAGGCATCATTAAGAGGACTAGACATCTGCTGAGTTCCAGGAATAGACATTCTGTATTCTTGCAGGAGACAGGGACTTTCAGGAATGACTAAGTGGTTTTTAGTGAGTTTCAGCTGACAGCCCCAGTTGCAGCAGAGTCTTTTGTCCAGAGCCCCTTGATTTCTGTTTTACTTAACTGGTAAGAGGTGGAAGGAGAACCAGATTCAAAACTAGACTGCAAACAGAGCTGGTAAAACTTAACCTCCAAGCAATGAGTTCCCACACACACATTCACAAATGAAGGACAGAAAATACTGTCAATTCCTCACCTCAACTGGTAGTCATGCCCATTTACGTCAGCTGAGAATATGTTTCAGTAAGTCCTGAGCTGGAGGACTCTGACTGCAACACAGATAAATGTACAGACAAGTGGATTAAAACGCAGCTTTGGAAAGCATTGATTCTATGTTTGTTTTGTCAAAATCTTCAAATTTCATGGCTTTAAGGTAACTTTTCCCCTAACAAACAGATTTAAAAAAAAAAATTAAAGTTAAACCAAAAATGATCCAGAACTATTTTCTGGATTAGGCACCCCTCCCCAAATAAAAACTTTGAAGGTGAAGTATTCACTGCTTGACATCTGTGCTTCCTAAAAATAATGTTGGCAGACATTTTATTTCTGTCTTCGCTGCTGTTATTTGTGACTTTGCTTTCACTTTTTCTGTGTGCACAAGATGTTTACTGAAATGATAGAACCATGTTGATCACCCAAAAAATAATTTGGATAGTTGGTAAAAGGCTTCCAGAAACCCATTTGCTTTAGTATTCAAAATGCTTCTATCCCTTGCAATAAATTAATGCTCATTACTTCCAGGTCCAATTTCATAAAAGGATAGGCACCATTTCATCCATTTTTATTTCCCCTAAAGGATTAGGGTAGGAAGGAAGTGGGGGAAGAGAAAGACAACTAACAGAGGGTAATAATGAAGACCAAGACTGAGAGCTTGGGCTGTGTCAGTAATTCACTGGCTAATTAAAATACACTAATTAAATAGAACAAGTTTTCAGGTCTTGGTATACCCCCAGTGCCTCATTTTTATTGATAAACACTGAACTTTAAGGTAAAGCTTATTAGATTTTCAGAAACATAGTGTTTGAAAGGTTCTTCAAAATGCTAAAACACACAGTAAAAAAAAGCGTTACAAGTACAAACATAAGCATTTCTGTAGCACTCACTGCAAGTACATCCCTGTGTATTGATCAGGAATATGAATCCTTTTGTCAAAGGCCTTACTGAGGCTTTCTAGGCAGTTACTTCATTTTCAACAGAATTTGCTGAGAAGCATCTTTGTAGTTTTTATTTTTATGTTGGCTATTTGCACAGAAACAAGTTATTTTCCTTAAAAGCTTATTCTTTACCTGAAGCCATAATATTTCCACTGAAAAATTACACTGATGCCACAGAGGCAAAACAAAAGAGGATATTCTGTTTAATAACTGCTTACAGGGTTGTTCTAATAATGTGGGACAGTAGGTATCCCAATGATTAATTCAGAATGGAGCTTCTCATGTACTAGCAGCCTGTAAAATAAATAAAAAAGCCAGCTTGAGAAGAGGTCCAAGTCCTCCCCTTACAATTTAAACATGTTTTCCTTCTCTCTGTTTTTAATTGGCAAATCCCACTCATAGCTTTCCTTTCGACTTAAACAGTAGACCAAAAAGCCACCTTCAGTTTCAGTCCATTTTAACAACCGTCTAGGAAGCATTATTGATGACAACCACCTAGGAAGTAACATTAATCACAAGGAAAGATGCTACTTCACTGGACATTGTTCTGGTTGCAGTGAAGGACTATCCCATCTCTTACTACTAAAACACATTGTGCTCTCCCTGAAACATTAGAAGTCTTTCCTTTGCTACATATATACACCTCACCTACAGTGTTATCCACTGTATAGCCTCTGTAATTTCTACCCATTTATCAGGCAGTGAAGCATATCAACACCCTTTTAACCATGTTGCAGCAAGTACCCAACTCATATGTTTTCAACACTTTCTGTAAAGGAAGAACAGACTGCAACAGCTATTGACCATTTCTTCAAGGTTAATCAAGAGAATTGCCAACGGAGCAATGCCAACTGTCATGTAAATTAGGCCAAACACTGAGACTGAATAGTAATAGCCATGAAAAATAACATAAGAACAAGTCACAGAGGGACAAGAAAATAATATTGCTGGACTTCTGAAGTCCCATTGCTTTAAAATTATTTTGGTTCATAAGCCCATGTTTATGAAAGGACCATTATAATCAGGGGGAAATTGCTTAAAGTAAAAAAAAATAATAATAATAATCATGGAACCATCTAAGACTCTCCAAAACAAAGAACAGTTGCAGTAGCTATGTTTAAAATAGCTACTAGGATAAGAACTAGTGGATAAAGGAGAGAGCAACTTGTGAGAACTGTTATATCAATAAGATTGCAATGGTATATTTTTAGAACAAAGGCTGAAAGGACCATGTATACAGCCTCCATAGCGCAATGATTTTTGTCTAGCTCAGCAGAAGAAAGCAAACTTCAGGATTTAAGCAGGCATTGTAGAATCACCAATTTTTGAACTATAATCTGTACTTTTGTTCCATAAAAGTAGCATTGTGAGACTCTAAATAAGAGCTCCATTTATTAACAAAACCTAGAAATCAAGCCATGTTCTTTTAAACTTAATACACCACAACACCAAGATAATAAAGGCATCTTGAAAGAGGTAGACGGAACAATTTGGTAAGTATGGCAAAAATTTGGAACAAAGCTTATTTCAGAGTCTATTCATTTGTTTAAATCAAAGATGTGTCTTGGTGTGGTAATAGCGCCAGAACAAAAATCATCCATAGGATACTGGAATATTCAAATCAGGTTATTCCTACAGCCATCTGGAAATAAGCAGAGTAAACAGAATCTTAGCAGGATAACCTTATGGAAAAAGAAGCCTTTTTCTTCTGAAAAAGAATATTAGTCTTTTTGGAGTGTTTCAATATTATGCTTTTGTTTTTTCTTCTCCACATTCTTACAACAAACCAGTAGGCAATTAAAAAAAAACCACAACAAAACAAATAAAACAACACACACCAAACAAACCAGTCATGATTTGGAAGTGATCCTCTTCTGTTCCCTGAAGCCAGTGTGTTTAAAAATATAACAGCTTACTTTTGTAGTGAAATGATCTTAATAAACATCTGGTTTGATTGTCATTTTGTTTAAAGCATTGGGTACCTCTGAGACCCTTCTCCAACATAACAAAGCTATATTCAGCCATCTTGCATTAATGGTAACAGCCCCTGTATCACCTATTTCTTTCATCTTCCTTTTAACAAGAATGCAGAAGAACAGTACAACGCTTTAGCTTTATGGGGAAGTATGTCCATATATGAGAGAAAAATATACTAAGCAGCTTTATAAGAGAGGGTGGTGAAAACATCACCTTAGTGTTTCTTACTGTACTGCAAGTTGTGAGATACTAATAAGCAAGAGCTAAATGGGATCCAAGTCCCATTTCCTACACTGCAGGGAAGTTTGCAGGCAGCACAAGATAAATTGCTCTAGTCATAGGTCATCTTTAATGTTTATAGAGCACTCTCTTTGTGAATGATCCCAGAGTGAGTCGTGAATGTTATAAACAAATTACACTAAAATTACATAGTGGCTTTTTCCTGCCAGAAATACCAATAAAAGATATTCAGTATGCAAATGATACATATTGCAGTTTCTTGGCTAAATAAGAATTTTGCTTTCATAGACTGAAAAATTACTTAGCAAAAACATAACTGGCCTAAATTTAATAATTTCCTACCATCTCAAATAGGAGTTAGTATTAATCCATAGAAGTACCTGGCTCCTGGCCAAGAGTCACTATTTCTTTCCTCTCCACCCTTCAGTAGAGGATTTCTGCATAGTTTACTCACTAGATAGAAGCCTTGAGTTACTGGTGTTCTTTCAACAACCTGGTATTCATATTGGAATTATTGGCCAGTTACTACAAGCAAGTTGTTTTTTATGTTTTGGTTGTTCATTTGGGTTTGGATTTTTTTCCCCTAGAGAGTTCTTATTCCACTGATTCATCCTTTAAGCTTCATTATACAACCTGAAGAACTGAACACTTAAGTCGTATGAACTTCTGGTATAGGACTGTCAGATGGATGCACCAGAAAACATTAACTTGGTGGTGGATAAGACAGGGTGTCAGACTCACTTCACAAGAGAAATGCGTTTTCTTTCTACCCCCTGGTCTTCTAAAAATAAATTCTACAGTCTTAGAATCATACTACTGGGTTCTCACCACAAGCAAAGAAGCAGCCATATTCTAGGTTCAGTGTACACTGGTGGAAGTCCCCACTGTCGTCTTTCTTGCATGCCTAGAAACCCAGCCATGAAAATTGAAGCCATATTCTGACTCATCCAACTTCCTGATGGTTCAGTGAGTCAGCCTGTATTTTCAAGCACAGACCAAATATGGCAAGTGATGATTCAAGCCAATGGGCTTTGTATTTTTATAGTCATTATACATTCAGCGCCTTTATGTCTAGCTACATCTGTTATCCTTTTCATATCCCTACTAAAGCTCTGATCCAAGAGCCTCTGCAGAACAATTGACCATTTAAAGGCATGTGTTCGTGTTCATTAATGAAATTCTACATTTTCCAAAATAAAAACAGCACAGTCAATTTTGTATTGCAACTCAGATATCATGCCCTCACTAAAACAGACATCAGTGTCACAAGAAAATTCATTAGGAGATGTACTGTCAGAAAATAAAGTTTTGAATTTAAATCTGTGATGTCCGGTACACTTCTATAGTTTAGTGTGCAATCATACAACAGAAGGGAAAACCCAAGTTTCAAATATTCTCCTATACCACCATTCCTGTCAGAAGTATAAAGGAAACTCTCTTGCTTAACAGGCTTTAGATTATACTAAGTGTTAAATGCCCTTGCCCAAAAAGGGTGAAAGTCAGTTTCAGCATATTTTGGTCTATTGTAGCACTTTGAGCCTATTATTGCTTAAAGAGAAAAGAAATAAAAATAAAAAACCAAGGATAGAACGAATAAAAAAAAAAAAAGCAGCTTCTGTTGCTGCTTTTTCCTCTAAAACTACAGGACATGCAATTCAAGTTGTGGATAATTTAACACAATTAAATTGTGGAGTGATTTTACCTTTTTCCTTATGGAAGTTTTGGGCTCTCGTACACTATAATAAAGGTATCTTGTACAGCATTGCCATGTTCCTGGACATTTGGAGTTGAGTCATATTCTGGAAACAAGGCTCAGTGGTTTCATTTATTTTCCCAGCATTTCTGTTTCACAACAGCTCTCTACTGGTTCCCTTAAAATCGTCAACATCAGTCTAAATGAGCAATAAGGAACGCCAGAGATGGGGGAAGGAACTTGATACAAAACTGCCCATGTTTGTAATTGCTCTGCCTGCAGTGCACTCTGTAATAAGTTCTCATCCATATGAGTGCAAAATTTAGTCATGCTTACAAAAAAGTGTTTCAAATAGAAAGCAAAACTGGTCAACACACATGAAATATTTTGAATTTTTATTACCTTAAGTTGTTAATTCCCCTATAGAAAACCTATTCCCTCATTAGCACAAAACAAAAAACAAGCAAATAAAACAAAAAAGCCTCTATACCCTTGATGTTTGGTAACATTCAAACCCCAAGCAAAAGAAACTAACTCTCTTAAACTTTCCATTGCAAGTAAGTTTATTCAACACCTGTTATTATATTTTCATCTTAATATTTCAGTGAAATCCAGGAACTTCAACCTGTTATGAAGCAGACTCTTCTCCAAGTGCAGCAGTATTTATATCACCTTAGCATTAGAGGATAAGAGGATATGCACATATTAAGAAAGAGGTCTAATGCTAATGTCAAACAAGTTAAAACATGCATTGCTCAAAACAACTCCTGGCATT
Organism: Phalacrocorax aristotelis; assembly: GCF_949628215.1. Taxonomy (NCBI): domain Eukaryota; kingdom Metazoa; phylum Chordata; class Aves; order Suliformes; family Phalacrocoracidae; genus Phalacrocorax; species Phalacrocorax aristotelis. The sequence goes on along the minus strand of NC_134279.1, from coordinate 42,310,390 downwards.
ACAGGTATTTTGCTGATTACTCAGAACAAAATAAACCCCTGTTTTCTCATTTCTCAAATGAAGTACAAATACTTCTGGGTTTATTTTGCTAGTTCATATCACTCACAAAAAGGAAATATCTCCTAGTTAATATAATAGATATATCTGGAGATTATACCTCTCCAAAATATCAATAGTTGTATCACATAGCAACACCATCAACAATATTTTCTGATTTTAAAATATTTTAAATCTAATAGCATACTTATCCTATGCTATTGCATATTACTTCTCCCCACAGATTCAGATGCAGAAAAGATACAGACATCCATTTGAAAATTAACAGTCGAACAAAAATATTTCTATGTTCCATCTGAAATTAATCACTTGTACTTGTCATGGCAGCTGAATTTGTCAGTATGACAACTAAGAAAACTATCTGAAGGACACAGATACACAGGACTTTACACTGCCAGCAAGAACATTAAGTAATCCAAGGTTAACACACAGGTGGCAGATCAACGTAAGGGGCTAAACACATAGAGGAAGAGAACAAAGTCTATTTCTGAAGAACAATTCATAACCCTCAAAAGCAAATGAAAAACATTCAAAATGTACGTTCTATAGTCAACAGGAGCACTCTTAAAAGCTTCAATCATTACTTAACTAAATTGCACCAAAGCTTCCCTACTAAACTATACTCCCATCCTTAGAAAGAAATGCTAAACTCAAAATCCATTATTATTTTAATGTGGACTACAAAAGTAATCACTAAAACCAATTCTAACTCAAGCACATATTTTCTCCATTTCTTCAGATACCTACAGCAACAAAAACCAATGGTTGGCAGACCCTATGAAAGCATTCTAAAAAACAATCCATTTTTATGCAATTAATATAGAAATATGTATACAAACATTCACTAAATCAACATAAGATGACATATAATCAAAGTTAAAAATAAAAGCAGTCTTCATGCAAGTCAACAAATACACAAACATATACTAAACAAAACAATAGAGATCTCTGGCTATCATTTCCTACCTTTCTTAAACATTTTGCGGTTGTAGTCCAAAGTTCGCCTCTAAACATTTTGCTCTGTCATTTCTTCTCCAAACCACTCTCTAATTCCTGATCCATTTTTTATCTTCCCTTAAAGTAAAAAAGATCTTATTATGAAGTGATTCATGAACAAATTAAAACTCCCTTTAAGTTATCAAACTTTAAACTTCAAATATTATAAAAACCCAAAAAATAAACTAAAAAAAAACCCCAACACTTAATAATTAATGTTAGATACACAAGACAGTTCTCTAGATGGGACACACAAGGTTTAAAGAGCTTGTTAACATCCTACCAGAGAAAACAAATCTGCCCCTTCACCTCCCTAGGTCTTACCCCAATAAAAAGGCAAAATGAAACAGGAAGGCCTCCTTATTTACATAGGTACATGAATCAAATTATGTTCAAAAACAATTACTTGGGAAAGCACAAAATGGTTTCATTAAGTAAAAAATACACTTTAAGAGTGGGCAACTGGAAAATGCTGTGCAAATTCTCAACTGCTTTATGGTTGCTGTAACAGTGCTAAGGATTACCTGACCCTCGACAGCTGAAATCTATATGAGGCTGTTAGAAGTTATCAGGACAGCTGGTCAGCAGGGAGGATACTAGGTTGGTGCAAATAATCTGGAGATCAACGTATCACTCTTTTAAGACCTAGGAAATTGCTTCACTGCTTTATCTGGCAGATAAAGGTCCTGAAAGTTTGTTTGTTTACTTTTAACAAGGATCCAGAAACAGCCCTATACTGACTTTTCTTAAGCATTTTAGGATACTCAGTAAAAACTGAATTTGTTTCTAGTTGCACCAATTCCCTTTCATTCCTATCTTTCTAACAACACCAGAAAGAAGAGAGATCTTGAAGTGAAATTCAGTAAAACAGGATAGGCAATGAATGTACTTTTACCTCTATGAACTAGATGGCTAAACTTTCAGGTGCTCTTCTCCAAGTGTTTCAGGTTAACAGCGAGGAAAACAGATGCATTATCTATTTAGGTTTTTTTGAATCCACATTGCATAATGGTATTTGAATACTAAAAGTAGCATTGATTATGCCCTAAATAACAGTGTCCTGAGTTTCCCATGTAGCTCAGTGGGTGGGGTTTTAAGGCCTTAATTCTTTACTGGCCATGTAACTGTTTTACCCTGTAAACCACAGGCCATTGCTAAAAAAGTCATTATCAGAAGAATTACTTTCTGTGGTATGATAAGCTATGATATTCACACCTTTCCTGCATGAACATATCCATCAAATCACAAGCACAACAGAAAACAAACGCATATGATGATATTAATGAACTACGGCTTCTTAAAAAACTCCCACATTCTTGCCTGTGCCCTCACCCCCCAAGTCCCTAACAGACTAATTAAGAGTGGAGGAAAAGGCAATATGGAAATCAGTCTATCCAAGCATCTGAAAAAAAAAAAAAAAGGCTTTTAAAAGCAGAGTGAGCCAAAACAAAATAAATTTTGTAAAAAGAAAGAATTCCTTGTAATCTGCAGGTTCATTCTAACAAAGGCTGTTGATTTTAAACAAGTCACCTATGCAGGCTCAGTAAGCTGATATAGCTTATTGACTAGTTCAAGAATCAGGTCGTGAATACAGTCAAAGTCTGTTTGTAAAAGTGTGGTCTGGTAGTGGAGCGGCATACTACCGTACTGATGGACAGGTGACAAGTGATAACAGAAGAGTCAAACCCAATCCATAAACAGGATAAAAAGCACAGCTGATGCGAACTGGATACCTGAATAGAAGCTTACCTGGCAGTTATGACGTCATTCACTACTGCATGCAGAAAAAGCAGGATCCAACAGGAGCAATACACTCTTTTTCCCTGGAAGAGTTCCCTGAATAATTCTTCTTTTGAATACCCAAACTATTCCAAACTTTATGTTGAGCAGAAATCAAATTCACATGGAACTTACTGGGGAAGTGGTTGAAAGCATCTCTCAAGAAAAGGATGCATTTGGACAAACTAAATAGTATGACAGAGGGAATTCAGTTCTTGTGGGATACAGTAATAGTTGTTCTTTTCCAATGTGGCTGGAAACTTAGACACATTATGTCTATTAGCTTTATAAACAACCAACTTCATCTCTCCAGGACAGGAAAGAGAAAGACCATATAATGGATAATTTTTGTGTTACTGTGAATAGGATATTTGTCTCAATAAAATAGAGGCATGCCACTGAGATGTTTTGACTCTGGCACTTATTTAAATAAAGGCTGTCCTCACCTTTGTGTACAAAAGCAATTTCCACAGCAAAATAAAATGGCCTATGGATAAACAAGGTCTATGTACCCTGAGAGTAATAAAACGTGCATGTGATGAAAGACGGTTTTCCTTCTGTGCATGCTGTGCTATTCATATAAGTATATGTAAATCCAGTGTGATAGTTGAAAATATGTCAACCACACAGCTTATCCATTATAAACCAACAGATAAAAACTAACTAAAGAGATAATGCTATTTTCCATCTCTTTTTTTTTTAAGCAAGCCAAATCTCAGGATATTTTAAGAACAGGTGGTTTGTGTTGGTCTACCTAGAAATCAGTACACAGACACAGAAACACGTGCTTCTAGAGCAACACATAAAGAACACAACAATGATATATTTTTTGCATGGGCTTTTGAGAAAGGAGGATGCAGACTGCAGTGAAGTGGATATTTTTCCTCATGATGTACAGCTGCTTGGATTTGAAATCTTTGTAACACCCCGCTTGATATAAAGAGTAAAAATGGTCTAGCTGAGGGGCTTTTTTCCCATCCTTTTGGGGTATATAGCTATTTAGATTGCTTAAAAACCTCATATTCTTTTTTTTCTAATATAGATATATTAGTTAGAAATGACAGTATGCCTCTCCTTAAAAGCAGGCACATGTTAATGACCTGTTCCTCTGTTTTCTGCTTTCTTGGGGAATGGAGATTAATACAAGAGCAGTTGATCCAGTAGTAACAGCACTAAGTTATTTTAAACATTTTAAATGTAGCTGATAATCAAGGACAGGTAAAGCTTCCACTGATAAAAGAAAAACTTGAATCCAATAATGTTACTGTAATATTTACTTTGACCTTTGGTAATGTCAAATGCATAACAATCTGTAAGGGTCTGATAATGCAAGTGGAAAGGCTGGCATTCTTTCCTGATGATGCCTCTTTCTCCTGGTGGTAACCATCTCAAAACCATAGCATAACCTATGAAAGTTCTGCTTTTTATCTGCATTGTGGGCAGTGTACAGATGCCTGCTCGTATTTAGTCTTAGAGTTTAATCCATAAGCATTTGAAGAGTTTAGTGACTTTAACAACAAATAGTGTCTTTAATATAAAGTGTCACCAACTCATCATCTCTCCTGTCCTTTTGGGGTGAGTTTTATTCAGATAAGAAGAAACTGCCTTTCTCAATACATGTCAGAAACCTCATCTTTCTCTCTCAGTCTCCGTCTCACTATATATACACATAAACCGAATTAGGTTTCAAACCCAGGAGAACATTTCTGACAAAACTCCAGCCTTTGAGGGAGTTCTTCCACAGAATTCTCATTATATGAACTTGAAGTAATAAAAAGAAAACCTGAAGTGAAAAGCAGACCTAGAAAACAGTTTCATTCCAGATCTTCATGCATACTTCTGTGGGGGCAAGAGAAGAGACTTGGAGGACTGGTTACATAACATAGGAGAGTTTGGAAGCATCCAGAAATAAAAGAAATAGCGAGAGAAACATAGAACAATGAATCTTAACATTCACAAAAACAGTAATTTTCATCGACTAATGGAGACTTTTATGAAGTAAAAAAACCAAGCAGCTACATGGGAAGAATTAGCTTTTTGTGAAAAGGAAGATCTGTTTTTAATGAAAATTTACCCAGAAATTTAAAAAATAAATAAATAAAAATCACACATGCATCCTAGCATACACTATGCAAAAAATAACCTCAGAAAACGCTATCTCCTTTTCATAGCATTCTTAAGATTCCTCAGTGGACAATCTGTTTGCTAAAACTACAATGAAATACTCTGCAGAATCACTTGTCATACATGCTGGCTATGTGAGAGAAGAGAAAATGACCTAATTTCAAAGAACAAAAAAACCCACACACATTTGAATAATTCCAGTAATTTGCAAAGACCTGGTGTTTCTCCTGCTTCACCTGCACACAGGTGCAAACCATTAGATATTACCCAAAATCCAATGGACTGGCTGAAGAATACAGCTAAGCCTATACTAGCAAAGCAACCATAGACCTTTGTTTAAGAAAACAGCTGCAGTACATGTTTACTGCAGAAAACAGTTGAAGGACACCAAAGGAAACCATTGTTTCACTCTGACTTTTAAAGAACAAAATGCTAAAATCAAGAATAATTAGTCTACTCATACTCAGGAAATGCAAAGCCCAAGGGGAAAAAAATCCAGAGTCAGGAATAGAAGTGTTTTAAAGAAAGATTCAAAATTAAGTTCACATGTTCACTCTGATACTCTAATAAGATAATATCAAGGAGTAACACCTTAGCAGAAAATATTCAGAGAATATTATGTATTTGAGCTTAAAAAAAAAAGTTGCTAAGAAAAATGCTAGTCGTTTAATTACAGTAAGTCCTGAGTTTCTTACTCCTTATTGCCTGTAGGTTTTCTTTTCCTGTCTTCAGCTTCTGGCATCTCGTAGGCTTGCATAATTATTTTTTTTTAATTAATAGAAGTTATACTTACTTTTAGGGTAATTGTTTATTCATTTTTCCACTGCAACATGGTCCATTTCTGCTATGTATGATGTATTTCTTCACATTAGTGGTGTATTGTGTCTAAGATACAGATGCTTTCTCTGCATTTGAAAGCAACTCAGTGATGTCAACCACAGCAACTCTTTCATCTTCCCCTAAACACTCGCAGATTTCCTTGGTTTACATTCAATGCATTTTTTTGTGAATGCTGATTTTGAACTTTCAGTATTGTTATATTATTATGCAGTCTCTTTATCATGTTGCAAGTGTCATAGCCTTGTTCATCATCCATACATTTCAATCCATGCTAGATGATTTTCTTTGCTGAAATTCAGTGATGTGATTTGAAAGTAACCTTAGATTAGTTCAAAGATCACTGAAGTCAACAGGGAGGTTCCCATTCATTCCAATAAGTTTTGTTTCAAGCTGTTCACTGGTCCAAATACTCTTCATTCATCAAACCACCAAATGGGAAAAGATGCAGGAGTATTTTTAGCTAGAAACAGATTAAGCGGGAAAATCTGCTGCATTCCATTACAGAGTTTATTGATCCCTGATATGAGCTTCAGATTTAACCTTAAAGTATCAAGTGTTTCATGCAAAAATAATCGGGAACACCTTTTGTTAAATCAGTCTCAAAACAACCAGGTATATTTTCAGGTTAACTTAAAAGGCAACTTATTTTTTCAGTGTTTATGTTCTAAACACACTTCCCAGTAACTCTGAGGGAGAATCCAAGCAAGATGTGAAGAATACGCTTCATTAACACTTATCTATCATTGTTTTACTCACTGGACTTTATTGTATTCGGCTATTTTGAAGACACCTGGGACAATATTTCAAGATAAAAATATCTGTGTTACCTAGTGATTTTTACCTACCTGAACCAATGGAGGACAAGCCTTACAAGAAGCAGTGCAAGCGCAGCAGTCACCCAACCTGAGCTGGCTTTGGTGCCCAGTAACTCCGCATAACATACCACCTCTGTCCTGAGTGACCACCATAACAGATGGAGCCCAAAGTCATGGACTAAATGAACACAGTGGATATTTTGTGGACATTTGAAAGTAATTTTAAAGGGATGGTCCATAGACTAAGTTAATGATAGCTGCGTATTGTATCAAAGGATGGGAGGGGGGTTGGTGGGTAATGAGGTTGCATTGGATAGTGTGGGACCTGTGCATGATGTAAATGGTATGGAACAAGGGGTGGATACTGTCCTGGTTTTGGCTGGGATAGAGTAAGTTTTCTTCATAGGCATTAGTATGGGGCTATGTTTTGGGTTTGTACTAAAACAGTGTTGATAATGCGAAGATGTTTTAATCGTTGTTAAATATTGCTTACGCCAGTCAAGAACTTTTTCAGCTGCCCATGCTCTGCCGGTTGCACAAGAAGCTGGGAGGGGGCACAGCTGGGACAGCTGACCCCAACTGTCCAAAGAGATGCTCCATACCATATGACATCATGCTCAGCATATAAAGCTGGAGGAAGAAGGAAGGGACAAGAAGGGCCAGAAGGAAGATCCAGGCAACTACAGGCCAGTCAGCCGGACCTCGGTACCAGGGAAGATTATGGAGCAGTTCATCTTGAGTGTGCTCACCAGGCATGTGCAGGACAACCAGGGGATCAGGCCCAGCCAGCATGGCTTCGTGAAAGGCAGGTCCTGCCTGACAAACCTGATCTGCTTCTATGACCAGTTGACCCACCTAGTGGATGAGGGAAATGCCATGGATGTTGTCTACCTGGACTTTAGTCAAGCCTTTGATCCTGTCTCCAACAGTATCCTCCCAGAGAAGCTGGCAGCTCAAGGCTTAGACAGGTGTACTCTTCACTGGGTAAAATACTGGCTGGATGGCCAAGCCCAGGGAGTTGTGGTGAACGGAGCTAAATCCAGTTGGTGCTGGTCACAGTGTTGCTCCCCGGGGCTCAGTATTGGGCCGTGTCTTGTTTAATACCTTTATCAATGATCTGGATAACAGGATTGAGTGCACCGTCAGTGAGTTTGCAGATTACACCAAATTGGGTGGGAGTATCAATCTGCTTGGAGGGTTGGAAGGCTCTGCAGGGGGATCTGGACAGGCTGGATCAATGGGGCAACGTCAGTTGTATGAGGTTTAACAAGGCCAAGTGCCGAGTCCTACACTTGGATCACAACAACCCCATGCAATGCTACAGGCCTGAAGAAGAGTGGCTGGAAAGCTGCGCGGCAGAGAAGGACCTGGGGGTGTTGGTTGACAGCCAGCTGAACATGAGCCAGCAGTGTGCCCAGGTGGCCAAGACGACCAGCAGCATCCTGGCTTGTATCAGGAACAGTGTGGCCAGCAGGAGTAGGGAAGCGATCGTGCCCCTGGACTCAGCACTGGTGATGCCACACCTCAAATACTGTGCTCAGTTTTGGGTCCCTCAGTACAAGAGGGACATTGCGGTGCTGGAGCGTGTCCAGAGAAGGGCAACAAAACTGGTGAAGGGTCTAGAGAACAAGTCTTATGAGGAGCAGCCGAGGGAAGTGGGATTGTTTAGTCTGGAGAAGAGGGGGCTGAGGGGAGACCTTACCGCTCTCTACAACTACCTGAAAGGAGGTTGTAGCGAGGTGGGTGTTGGCCTCTTCTCCCAAGCAGGTAGTGATAGGATGAGAGGAAATGGCCTCAAGTTGCACCAGGGGAGGTTTAGATTGGATATTAGGAAAAACATCTTCACTGAATGGGTTATCAAGGATTGGAACAGGCTGCCCAGAGAGGTGGTGGAGTCACCATCCCTGGAAGTGTTCAAACAACATGTAGATGTGGCATCTCAGGACATAGTTTAGGAGGCATGGTCATGTTGGGTTGAAAGTTGAACTTGATTATATTAAAGGTCTTTTCAAACCTTAATGATTCTATGATACATCATGCTTAGCATATAAAGCTTGGGGAAGAAGAAGGAAGGGGGCAGGTGATGTTCAGAGTGATGGTGTTTGTGTTCTCATGTAATCATTACATGTTATGGAGCCCTGCTTTCATGGACATGGCTGAATACCTGCCTGCCATCTGGACGCAGTGAATGAATTCCTTGTTTTGTTTTGCCTGCATGTGCAGCTTTTGCTTTACCTATTAAACTCTATCTCAACCCATAAGTTTTCTCACTGTTACTCTTCTGATTCTCTCCCCCATCCCACCACTGGGGGAGTGAGCGAGTGGCTGTGTGGTGCTTAGTTGAACACTGGGACTAAGCCACAACAGTCTGGCAGCAGCCTGACTGATGTGTTCATTTGCATGTTGTCCAGTCCTTGGTTGGGTGACAGCCTGTTTTGTTGTGTTGAAATACTGCAAGAGCAATTTGTGAGAGCAATGCGTTTTTGCATTTCTAAGAAAATCCGTGTTCACCTTCATTCTCAAAAAGGGAGGCAAAATTGCCACAGTAAAATGATGAACCAATATCTACTTTCCTAAGATACAAAGAATAGCAACAGTAAGAAGTTAGAAATCAAATGGTTAAGAGTTTTAGAGTAAAAACCTTAGGTACACTGAGCGCAAGCATAATTTCAGGGTAAGCAGTTAGCAGTGTAGGCCCTCCTTCTACAAACCATTCCTCCACTGTCCCAGAAGGAAAAGTTCTTTATCTTCCTTTACCTTTAAAGGCAAGATTTAAATAACAGTTTTTAAGGCACATGCTTAAAGGAGAACGACAGGAATAGAGAAAGCTGTCCTTATGTTTGTATCAGTCTTTTGTCAGTGGAATCATGGCTTTTAACTACTTGCAGGTATGTATAGATAGGTGAAAAATGTATGCATGTGATATTATTTTAAAGGAATTATTAATTTTCCTGAGCTGTTCATATATGGACTTACAGCAGTAACACTGATGTGCTTTGACCTGTTTTCTTGCAGAAGATTAAAACCAAAAAGCATAAAAATGGACTCAAATTACCAACTGCGCATCTGCAAAGTTAGGAGTAGCTCTGTGAGGCAGAAAAAAAGAGATAGCTGGGAACTACATCAGAGTCTGACCCCTGTTAACACAAAAATGAGGTGTCATTACTATGGCAACCAGCTTTGATTACAGGTGGAGGTGGTTGACATTTTCCTTCTGTCTATAATATCCCTATAGGCTACATAAGAACTCAGGAAAATACATCTTTTCTGAAGGTACAGATTTTTGTCTCAAAACACATGGAGGAATTTTATCCATCGCACAGTGTTGTTATCCCCAACTGGAAATGCACAAAACATCCACCTGCGTGGCTGGCAGGATGCCACCCAATTCAGAGGACTTGCATTCATTTGTATTGACTGTGAATTTCAGCCAGTCTCTGGTGTTATTGCAAATCAGAGGATATACACTGAATCCCTCAGCTTACATTAATTTCTTCCTGTCATGTCTTTTAAAAGCCTCCTTTCAGTACAGAATAGGTCATAACTCCTCTTTTTTCCCCCTTGCACTTCATGAGAGGGACTCAATACCACCAAAATAGTTCATAAACACTTTCCTGGAACATATACACATGCACAGGCACCCATCTATCTATTCTTCCTTTCTTGGATGGAGTTAAATGCCCTATGAGTTATACTGGCATTAGCATTGTGAAAATGGGCTTATTGGCTTCTTAGCTAGAACAGTAAGAATGACTCTACTTTGTTATGGAAGTTACTAGTATGTAATTCATGAACTTCTCTTACTTAAATGAATTCACATCCCAGAGACCAAGCTCGGCAAATGACATAAATTTTCACAGAAAACAGAGGACCCTGCAATATAGTTATACTTCTAAACACAGTCAGCTTTTGGTATTGAGTAAAGCTGATTTAAAATGTATATTCTGGTTTAGCACTTACACAATACAAGGGCTAATGAGCTTCAGATTTGCTATATTTAACATATATGTATTTCCTCAAAGTAGCCTCATTGCTCAGTACAAAATGTTTTCTGCATGACGCAGGCTAACGATTGGAAAAACAGTGGTTTAATTTTAACAATATAACAATTTAGTTAACTACTATGTTTTTCAGGAAGTTGCATGCAACAAAAATAACAGTTTCCCACGGAAAAATCATCTTAACTTTAGCAATAGTAGCCACTGTCAAATGAAATTTAAAATTGTCTCTGTGAATAACATTTTTTAATTTGGTGTCAAGTGCAAGAGTAGGCTTTTCTTTACTAACATTTCTATTAGCTTTTAAGTATTTCAGGTGCATAAGAATTCTAACTGTAAGACCTAATTCCTTTGTTCTTTAGTTGGTCCGGGATGCTAGACAGCTTAATATAAAGTTGCAATCTCCAGGGGCTTCTCCATTGTTTGTCATTTGGCAATTCTTCTTTTATAAGGGTCGTAAAGGCAACAGTCTGTAAAATCTGTTTCAGGTTTTCTTGCTCAGTTGTACTAATGTTGGTATCTTTTTCTTTTTATAAGAGGTTGGTGTCTTTCTTTTTTTCAATTAAAAATCTCTGAATGATTCTTCATGATGTGGAAATTCTTCATCTCTTCAAGGAATCTGATTCAGTTAACCTAAAGTGACCTCAATTTTGTACACAATAGAAATAATTTGTTTTCTTTACCTCTACCTTTTAACACCGTCACGCTTAGATGATCTTTTCGGTAACCTCAGTAAGAACTTAAAAAGAGGATTTAGGTAAAACATTATAGGAACAGAAAAGCTAATTGAAATTTCAATAAAAAATTAATTGCCACATCCCTCTACAATAAAGAGGTCAAATCATCCTCTTATGCTCATAGTGCACATTGTCAGAAATACACTGATGCAGAAAAAAGACCAGTAATGGTATCATTGATCTTGCATTCATTTGCAACTGGGAGGAGAGTAAAACAAAACATTTATTAACCTTGTTCTCATCACAGCACCGTGAGCATACCCAGAGGGATAGGAAATGTCCAGATGTATGCTATCACATTAACAACATTTTGCATACACTTATATAGTCATATGAGATGCAATTCTGGGGTGCTTCTGATTGTGAATTTCTATTGATTAAGTCAAGAATGCTCTAGAAATTTCCCTGGAAGTTTTACCTGTATTTCCACAGCTTTTAGCCACAGTGTGATGGGTCCTTCCTTCTTGGCTGTGGTTTCTCCCACTAAAATATATTTATCCACTGCAGAGGACCCTTTTGGGAATATCTCCACACTGCTTATTGTTTTACCTGACCCAGACTAATCCCAAACCCGTGATAGCTTTATACCCTTGACGCACACAGACCTTTCCCAGGATTCCTCACCACCAGCCTGGCACTGTTAGTTGCTGCTGTCAGGATTTCTGATATGTTTTCCTTATATTGCAAGTATAGTAGTGACGGAAATCCAGTGTGATCTGTCCGTAAGGCTAATGGTCTACTTCTACTACAACATGAATGTAAAACAACCATGTCACTTTTCCCATAACTGGACCAGTTACTTGTTTGTTTTGTGCTAATGATAGGGTCCTACCTTTCACACTTGCTTAGTCTGCTTACAATACATGGAGGAACAACTGTGTAATCAGTAGTTTTTCACCCAAGAATAGAACTTCTGGGTGTTTTACTTAATCACATAAAATTTGTTGATGGCAGATAATATTTTTGTGCAAAAGGTTTTGCACAAGAACTTTTCTATCCAATTTTGCTATCTGGATAGAACTACAAGAAGTATGCTAATACATTTTCCCAAAATGTTAGGAGAAACTTTGCCTACAGACTGGCACTTCACGTAGATGGTCTCTTGCTAACTCCAAATCTAAGTTCCAGTTTGCTGTTAAATAGAAAAAAAGGAAAAAAATATTCTATAATTATACTCAAATTCTTATACTATCTCTGAAGAGGTTCTCCGGTATTTTATCCTGAGATTACAAAAACCCGCTCAAAACATTGACTTAAAAAACATACCAACTTTGTTCTATACCATTATTATATTGTTTTACATAGCTTCCTTCATTTTTATATTTTTTTTTTCAGAAATACTGCCTTCATATAGGTTATGTTTGAATTATCTCATTAAAGTTTTGGGCTTAGAACATCCATTTTCTTTCCCTTTTTCATTGTATATAAATTAGTATGTAATGTTCCTCTAGGCATTTTTGTTCCATACTGTTAGAAAACATTTAAAGATTGTAGTGTCTGTAATTGCTTTTTGCAGGGAATGTTTGAGAGCACTGCCTGGTCACAGGTATCATGAATGCATCACTGAGAGGAGTTTCATGTCCTTCAATTTCCTTTTAGAATCATAAGGAACTGGCAAATACAAATTTCATGTGGAAAGAAACTTGATCTGTAGATGAGGCACTTCAGGTCATGGTTTAGGAGACACAGTAGTGTTGGGCTGACGGCTGGACTTGATGACCCTGGAGGTCTTTTCCAACCTTAATGATTCAATGATTCTATGAATCATTAAGGTAACAGAAACCTGATCTGTATCATAGCTGCTTCTGCCTATATTTTTAGTGACTTAGAAATTTTGCCTAAGTACCTTTAGAAGCTGGGCTGTGTCTTGACTGTGGCATAAACAAAGGACTGTGTAGAAATGGTATCTTGAAAATCATTGTACACCTTTTTGCATGCACAGGTTTGTTAAGCCCAAGTGAGTACTTTCAAACTCTAATATTTTGAGAGTCAGTATTCATGTGCTATATTGAAAATCACACATAGTCCCTAAAGCATATAGAAAAGACCAGGGGTCAGAGAAAGGACTCATCTCAGTAGTCAAGAAGAGCTAATTAAGAAAAAATATTCCCTTTATTCTTTTTGAAGCAAGTGTTAACGATTTTTGAAAAGTCATGGGTTAAGCTAAATGGCATTGAGCACTGAGTTAAACAGATTTGAAACAGGCACGTCACTCCCAGCTTGACATTCAAGACTCTCTGAATCAACAGCTAATTGTCCGCTGTACCAACATCAGACTGGGAGGGCAATACTGAGCTTTGTGGGTAAGAAGTTTCCCAGAGCTAAATAGCAAAGGCAGAAGGCTAACTATTGGGGTTAGGTGGTGTTTATCTCAATAACAAAGGCAATAGGCAATAATAAGGTGATTTTGGTGCAACCACTGGAAACACTCTGTCCTCTTTCCATGCCTTCCCTCTCTTCAACAAAACTTGAAGACAGACCTTTTTACCTCAGTCTGTACTAAAAAACAGCATGGAGTGCTGAAAAAGCAATGGGTCTTGAACATTTTTTTGTTTAAGTAAAAAAAAGTTTGAATCAAACTCAGCTTTTATTTCTTTTCCTAGTATGAACAAAGTGCAAATTTGGATAAACTTCAGTTATTTTAAGTGTTATTTTAAGTCCCCGTATATTCCACAGCTAATAAACCCATTTCAAGGAAAGAGATGTGGAATTAAACTTCGTCTCCAATTACACTGCCCCAGGAGGAAAATCTGCCTACTGCATGTGGAGCATGTTAATATCATCACCAGCCTAGAAGAAAGGAATTAATAGATTACTAGACACTGAGTGTATGAATACTTGGCCATTGCTGATTTCAGCAGGAGCAGCAGTAGAGCAAGGCAGAAAATCATACTTAAAATTTCCAATTCAGAGAATCAGAGAAGGTGAGGAAACTAGAAGGAATATATTAGAAAACTTTCTTTAATCATATCTTTAAAGAACTTAAATCTGGTTCTGATCACAGCATGACATGAATCAAGAACAGCTTCAATAATGTCAGTGTTATACTATGCTGTTTCAAATTTGTCTAAGGCAAAATTGTGTCCTAAGCATTATATCGTCGAGGGCTACGGGGGGGAAAAAAAAAATATATCTGTGTTTTGATTTATCATGTAGCCAGGGATAGCCAGTGACTAGCCACTTTTAAGCATTATTGCATGGAATATTATTCACCACTCAAGATACAGTGAACTGATTCACTTTTTTTTTTTTTTTGGACTGATCACATTTAGAACACCAAGGAATTTTTAAGTGATTGTTTTATATATACTTATTATACATTCCTCAGAACTGTCCCAGGCATCAATACTTACCCTTAAAGAATATACAAAGTCACATTATAAGTAAGGAGGCGAAGTGAGAATATGAAATAGATTTCCAGTCCCTTTCTAATAAAAACCTAAGCATTTTTTGCAAGTATCTCTGCCAGTTCAATGGAACAGCAGTGCAGTACACCACCAAGTGCAATCAACAGTATTTGCTGACATGAACATTTTAATTATGCATTACAGAAATGTAGTCAATTTTGGAGGATCTTTATACTTGTATCCTCAATTCATAATTATTTCAACAGTTCCATATGTCATAGCTTGATCAATTGAAGGGCACAGGAAGTCCTTATGTATACATTACAATAATACAGTATCTGTAATAAAAATGCAGCACACATCAATCTTCCTCACCTCTATTTGCAATATAGTTTAGCCTGTGATACTAGAATTGATGCCTAGTACCTAGTGATACTGGCAGGCATTGCCATCATTCCCTTGCAAGGACTAACCAAACATAATGACCAAGAAATAAAACTGTAAGCTGTCTAGAAGTGTTGATGGACTTCAGCAAGTTTGCTGATGGTACCAGACTGGGAGGTGCTGTTGACTCTCTTGAGGGCCTTGCAGAGGGATCTAGATAGATTGGAGCAGTGGACTACGATCAATGGGATGAAATTTAACAAGTCAAAATGCTGAATTCTGCACCTAGGACAGAGTAATCCCAGGCATGTGTATAAATGGGAAGTTGCTGGAGAGCAGCCCTGCAGAAAGCGATCTGGGGGTGCTGGCCGACAGCAGGCTCAGTGTGAGTCAGCCTGTGCCCTGGCAGCCAAGAGGGCAAACTGCATCCCAGGGTGCACCAGACAGTATAACCAGCTCATCAAGAGAGGTGATTATCCTGCTGTACTCAGTGTTGGTGCAGCCTCACCTTGAGTTCTGGAACATAAACATGGGTTTGGCAGTTTGATTTTGAGTTGGCAGCAGCACAGCAGCTACAGAAAGCAGACTGACAGTGAAAGGTCAAGTGTGATGAGTAGATCTAGAAGGTGTCAGTTCAGGGGTAGTATTTAGTGATACCATCTGTAAATGGGACCAGATGAGGTGGCCTGAGGACAATCTGTAGGAGATAGAAGGAGAAGGAATCTCAGAGCTCTAATGGAACCTGAAAGTAGATGAAAGCTGAAAAGAAGTGCTGCTTTGATTATAAGAATAGAAAGGAAGCTAGCAGGGTATACAATACTAGTCTAGATAAAAGAAAATAGGAGTTCAGAAAAAGACTAAAGTTATGAGGCCTGAGAAATATGTCCAACATTGTACTGCTATCTTCATGTATACTGACGAAATTTCTTAAGAGGAAAACAAGGTCTGTTCAAAAGAAAACTGAAAAAACTTGATGGTATATAGCTTTTCCAATTGCTTAAATGTATTACTATTTATAAGCAATATAAACAAAAGCAAAAGAAAGCTTTTTATAAGAAAAAAAAAACCACCACAAAACAAAAAAAAACCCACACTTTTTTGCATGGCCCTTCACGTCCTCCGTCAAGACCAACTTGAAATGGGCCAGCATATTGTACATCAGATCCCTGATTACATATGACATTTTACTAGCAACTTTTAGCATGTGTAACCACGTAAATCCTTAACAGAATTAATGTAAGCTTCATTATCTCACACTGCAACTAGGATTCTGCATTGACTTTGCAGGTCAGTGTTGCAAGAGAAAGGATATTCCCTCAAGCTTTCTTTCACCGATCAATGGATCTTGAACTTTTTTGTCCAAATTGTGATTTTCCACAAAACAAGTCATATTCCAGACACTATATGTGAGCCCTTGTATTAGGGTATACTCCCAGAAGATAGAAGATGTGGATTTGGACCCCTCTCTGAAAAACGGGGTATTAAATTTCTCTCCCCCATATTCTGGGCAAATGTGCTAACTACCGAGCTATTGTGGGAGACTAAAACCACCTTCGGGAAGGGACAAGCTGAAAGAAAGTATTTTAAAAGAAATTACCCAAGAAAGAAATCCTAAGTGAAGGGTATGTATAGTCTTGAATAAAGTACACAGACCTCAGGGAAGAGAAAAATGAAAGATATATCCATGTAATCTGTGTTTTTCATCTCCCTCTAAATGAGGCAGCAGTGGGGTTTTTTGTTGTATTTTAAACTGCAGTGTAACATCAACATAAGAATCCAATTTAAAAAAAAAAAAAAAAAGGAAAAATAATATGAATCCTCTATTATTTTTTAAACTGGTTCTTCAGAGTATCAACAATTACTGTGATTTCAGATTATCTATTACATCTAGGTGGTCTTTCTTCTTTTTTACCTAAAAATGCTGGACCAGAACTCAATAACAAAAAAAGGGAATGTGAAACACTTCTTATTTCCAGCACACACATAAGTATTTTGTTTATTTGTTCCATTAGAAACACTGATGAAAGTTAACAGTTCCAGGTGCTTTGGTAGTCTGTTCTTAGAATTATTAACATGGAAAAGAAAATGAAACCATACACTGAAAGGAAAATGAAACAGCCCACTAAGTATTATAAGCCAGGGTTGTGGAGGTTTTTTTTTTGTCTGAAAAAAAATATTACTTCACCTTTGTCATAGAGCTTTTACCTATTCTGTCCTTTCAGTTCACTGACATCTTGATATGGAAGACATAGCAGGAGCTAAAAATAAAATGTATGGTTACTTGAATCAGCTGAACTTCTGTCCTATAACCAGTATGGGGCGGGGGTGGAAGGGAAATGTATATCACATTCAGAAGACATTTGATGGAAAGCAACGCCAAATTTAAAATCTCTTACACTTACCCGTAGAAAAATAGTATATTATGTACTTAACCCAATGATTACTGTCTTGGACAGTCATAGAAAAATATAATGACTAATATTTTTAGCTAAAGATATGTTAAACATCACTCTTACTGAAAAGATAAAATAAACTACAGCACTGTATATAAATATCTAGTAATAACTAAGTCTTAACAGGCTTTGTTAAGCATTGAGATGGTAATAGAACTTTTTGCAAATGACTTTGATTGAATCTTCTTTTTTAAAAATAGACTTTTCCAACTTTGCCTGGAAGCCAGGGGGACAAAAGAGACATATGAAATCAAAGCCTAGCAAATTCATGTTGCTATTAAATTATGTTCTTTCATAATAAATAATATCTCTATTCTTCTTAAAATTTCATCTTTAACATCTTTGGCATTGTAGAAGTTATTAAAACTTTTCAAGTATAAGGAAATGTAGGGCACTGCTCTGTAGAACTGGTTTCATTTTGCTGCAAAGCTATTTCACTACTTTTTTTTTAAACTTTACCCAAGTATCTTAGACTGTTTTGCCAGAACAAGATCCCAGAAGATGTTTTTGTATTGCTCCTTGGCAGTCTTTTTAACAGTCAAATTATTAATCCTGTAATGGATTACAACTATCTTGCAGTAACTGTTCTTTTTTGTTGTTTTGTTGTTTTTGGTTTTGTTCTTTTTTCCATGGTAAGACTCTAAGGAAAGGAGAAGAAGAAAAAAAAAGTGAAAATAGTATTTGAATATGTCAGAAAGAGTAATATAAGGCACCAAATATGCTGGGGCAGCTATGGAAAAACATTCACACACAGTTGTAGCAGAGTTTTGGGACAGAGTTCAAAAACAAGCCAAGCTCTACCTGAAACCTATGTTTTCCTGGCAGAAGAGCAGCATTATATACAAAAGATGAGCTAGAGCATAAGCCATCACATAGACAGAATTAATGATCCAGACTCATATGGAAGCAATCCAAGTTCAAATTTCATTAGGACCCAAAGTAAGGTGATAGAAAAGACACACCACAGGAAATCTAATGGTATTGCTTGCATAACAATGTGTTACTCATTACCAAAGGATTTAGAATGTACCTCTTGGGAAACATCCCTTATTGCCACAGATATAACATAAATTTGAAGACATTAAAGATCACCCCACCTTCCAGACCTGATCTTGGGAGATTTATTAAATTTTATGTTGGAGAAAACCTTAAGAGATTCTTTTACTGAAAAGGGACTATGTAGGAAAGTGGGCACAAACTAAGAATTTGGGTGTACAGCTGCAATAAGAGTACAGACCAATAAGTGTCTGAACAAGGTAATTTCAACCAAACTAGTTTTATGTACAGATCCTTATATTTCTCAAGAAAAAGGATAATCAAGCTCACTTTAAGATAACCAGCAAGCTGCCACTTAAGAGCACCACAGGAAAACAAGTTGAGGGAAAAATGTATCCTTCCCCAGCTAAATATTGTTTTCTGCCTGTCATAACCACACAAAAAGAATGAAGGTTGCATCTGGTTTGACATTGACTGACACGTTTGCTGTTATGTACAGGGCAGTAAAAGTCCTTATTATTATTCTTTTCTGCTCTTCTTCCCTCCCCCAACATCTCCCCTTAAATATCTTGCTACTAACTGCAGGTTGCCTTCAAATTCTTTGTACTCTGAAATTCCTTGAAAGAAAGAAAAAAAAAATCAGTGTGAGGGAGAAAGGAATGGCATTCAATCATCACCTAACAAATAACCTCTAAATTCCGCACCTCAGCCTGCAACTAAAGCAAAGGTCCATCTCTGTTTATTGTCTTTGTGTCTTCCATCACATCATGCTTTGTCCCTCTGGTTTTGTTCCTGTCACATCCTGCCTTTGTGTGGTTCCTCTGCCCAGCTCTTAGGGTGGCACAAGCTCCTGCTCACCATTAAACATACTCCTAGCCTTCTTTCCTGAAAAAAGTGCTCCAGATAGTTATTGTCCTGGAAAGTAATACATTTTCTCTGTAACTTGACACTGACTTTCACCTGTACACACAGAAAGTTGCTGAATTCTTCTGCACCTTTCTAAGAAATTTTTTCTGTCCTTCAACCTGAAAGCTTCCCAGAGTAAATGATTATATTAATGTTTCATTTATTACTAATCTGCTTAATACTTAAATTATTAAATACCTGGAAATTTTTCATTCCCAAATGCTACAATGGCTACAAGTAGACAGCAGTAACCACCAAACAGCACTGACCAACACTAACTGTAAAGCACTGGACTTTAAACTGGCCAGAGAAATTTTTTCACTCATCATTTAGATCTTTTTCAAGTGGAAGAAATCAGTATAACTGGCACTAACCTTTCAGATAAAACAAAAAGTAAATAAAAGCACTCTGTGTGTATGTTTACATGTGTATATATACAAGAGTACATAGGTAAGAGGTATCCAGGCACACAAACTGTTCAATTGTTACTTCTTAAATGCATAGAAGCAGAAGAGGCAGATGGTTTTGAGAGTTAATATGGAAATTCAGTCAGCTGGTTCTGCAGTTACAGAGGATACTCACTCCCTTCTAAAAAATCCTTTCAAGAACTGTTTGGAAAACAGTTAAGGGTTTTCCATTTTAAGGAACATTGGGTCAATGACACATCATTTTCTGAACTTACCACTTTGATAAATAATGGGAAAACACTTTTTAAATAATAAGGAGAAATTTCAGAATGCAGATGTTTTTTCACAATGAAATGTGTTTAAAAAAGTAATTATGAAATAAGCTCAAAAATAGAACCGTTCTGAAAATATTCTAATACAAGATAAAAATGTTAACATCCAAAAAGGAGCATTTTAAATTGTCAAAACATTTCAAATTACTTTGAAAAGAAGTTTTAAAGTTCTGCCTTCATGACATAATCCAAGACAATATCTATCACGTCTTTTCCCTTTGCAAATGAATTTTCTCTCCCTTACAAATTTACCCATGTCTTGCCATTCACTGATGTATCGCTTCTACAGGACAAAAAAACCAAAAAATCAGCTCTAAAACACATCAAATCAAAACCTCAGGATATGCAAGCTGACGCTGCTGTGCAGTACCTTGGGTACCTTAGTACTATTGCCTTAGTAGTGCTTAGTAGTGCTAAGCCCCTCTGTTTGCAACTCTGGAGCATCCATCAGCTGCTGTAGCAGTCTCTTCTCAGCACCTCTGTAGCAGCATTTTTCCCTTGTTCCCATGCTGTTGTTCTTGTGCTGTTGGTCCCATGATCTTGAACCTGCAAAACCCTGGCGTTCTTGTTGTGGCAGTTCTCGTAGGAAGCAAATACAACTGGTGGGACATCACCCTTCCTTCCTTTGCTTTCATTTACCTCCTGCTTTCTGGCTTTTTTTTATATGACAGAAAGCTATACACAGCGCAAAATGAGGTAGATAAAAACTATTTAAATACTTTATAAATACTATCAAATCATACATTCATACAGGAACTTAACAGATAAACAGGATGCTGTGCTTACACCTGGTTAGCATACTCCAATCAGTGCCAACAGCCTCATAAACAAGAACAAGCTGTACTGAGTTTGAGCAAGTCCCAGTGTAAAGCATATAGTACTAGGGAGAAAGCATGGCATGAAGATCACCATCATCACCATCATCACCTTCATCACTTGTCACCTTCATTGTTTCCACCTGCTGTACTGGAGAGTGCTCCTAGAGGCTGACCACTGAGGGGGGTGTTACCTTTCCCTTCTCTCTGCTTTGCTTTAATCCTACCCCAAAACTACCTTTCAATGTTCTAACATATGCCATCAGCTACAGATCCCACTATGAAATCTTTTCTCATATGAACCTGCCTCAATACCCTTTGCGCAACAATATTATTGACAAATAGATACTATAGTCTTTGTTTGGTTGGAGCATTTTATTTTGAATGTTTTTTCTCAGACTAATCTGAAATAAGACAGTAATAATGGCAGTGTGTCATTGCTTTGCCTGTCTGCACGTAAGTTGAATATAAACTCAAATATTTTCAATGTGATGTGGCTTCCAAGTAGTAGGAGGCTTCTTTTAGCTGCCCCCTGCTACCTACTAGCTGCCATGACAATCATTTTGATGTTTCTGGTTTCCTTATGATAACAGAAGAAGCTGAGCCTACCCTAAGGCACAAGTCTGCCTTTGAAGCAGCAGTTCATGCTGGAGTTCATCCATCCATCCATCCATACACACACACACACACACTCTCCACTAGATTGCCAGTTTAAAAGCAAGATATAAGAAAAAAAGCTCCCTTTTCCCTATTAGGGTCTACTATATAAAGCATTAAAGAATATTTAATGATGAATTAACAGAAATTTTTATTTCAGCAGTGGGGTGAGGGGGCTTTTTTTACTTTTACTGTCTAGCACTGTCAAGTCCCAGATGTCACTGTTGTAACATCTCTCATCTGCGCATCATGTGGCATGCCTAAAAATCTCCAGTTAGCAGAAAGTATAACATTTCGCAACCCCTGAGTTGATCTGATGCACTAATAGTACAATGCACTTTGGATTTCTTTTGGTGCCAGATATTTTCCTAAACCATCTAAGTAAAAACTATGATATTAAAAAAAATTAAGATGCCAGTCAAGAGACTAGGAAGCAGACACGACTTATCACTATATTCAGCATATGCATGCCGAATATCATGCCTTCTTTGTCTGATTTTGCTATCACTTTAAACTCTGCTACTGATACCCTGATACGCTCCAGCTTTCTTAAACATCCCCAGACCTTTACACCACCTGTTGGGCATAATATTGCTAGACTCTCATGACCATAACAGCTGTTTTTTTCATTTTATATATTCTTATATATATTATTTATATATTCTTATTATATCAGAGTGAGGGAGAAGCTCATATGTAAGTCAGGCATATAGTCACTTCCTCTTAAAAAAAAAAAGAGAGAGAAGCTGTATGGAAGCTTGACAGGAAAGCCAATGCAATAAACTCTTACGTTTCTTGTCGTTCAATTTCAATTCGTTATTCCATTTTAGCTAGGTCAGAATTAGAGAAGTGTCCCTTCTTTAAGTGCTAAACTTTCAAAAGAGGATTTAAAACTTACCATAAAATGTTCATGAACAATGTTGTCTCTTTAGCCTCTTTACACTTCCTTGAATTTATTTCCTTACTTTGCTTTTACATTAGTCCTACTATTTTTGCACCTCACCCTCCCTTCTTTTAGATTTTAAATCCATATTGAGATTTTTGTAATATCTTGTATGTATTTCTGAAGAAATACTGATGGGAGTTTTGATGCCATCTACTTGTTAGAATAAGGAATGCATTAAATAATAAAGCATGAGCAGACAAAGGACAGAAAAAATGTAAAAAGTTAATGTAGAGAGTTCCCAGGAAAGCATAGGGGTCTGAAAATGGCAGTGGTCTTTTTATAAGGGCCACTATAAAGGCCCTTATTTTCATCATTGCCTTAATTTATAACATTTGCACCTGTTTCAAGTTTGTCATTTCTCAAGGACTTTGTTTTTATATATGTAAGTACTAAAGAAATTTTATTCCTGCATCAAAACATCATAAGGTAGGAACAAACATTCAAATATTTGCTGATGTACTTGTTGCAATTTTAGCCTCTGCTGCTTGTCGCCCAATCCACATTTCCAGTATTCTTCATTATGTATTGATCAATTCACTGAATTGTGAAACAGTTCACACACAAACTAAGTTTTAAATTGCAAAACAGAAAGAAATCTGCCTGGTAGCTGAATAACCAGCATTCATGAAACATTTGTGATCCACATTAATTTTCACAGACTTTACACTGATGACTGACACCATGCAAATAACAGCAATACAAACCAAGAAAACAGGATGACAGTGAATGACAGGTTTATTTTGCCATAATTTAATTTGCTTAATGTTGAGGTTTTCCATATAGGCAAATTCTGAGCAGGCAGAAGCCTAATCACTGGCATGAACATTACATTGTTCATTTTGAACACCTATTTTGATTATTGTTTTCATCTTTATTGCCATTTAACTTCTTGTACATCTACTCAAAAAAGTCAAACTAACCTTTCATTTTTGTAAATATTGAAAATTTAATCACAAACCAAACACAAATACTGAACATATTAATAAAGCCACCTAACAAGAAAGTGACTACAGACACAAGCAACAGCTTCTCCTGAGACAGAACTTACTTTGTTTTTTCTTTTCAAATAATAAAAACACCTCTTAGAATTTAAACTGACACTTTCCTTGTATAAAACCTATGTTCATATTTACTACTACTGCTAATACTACTGAAACCAATATTGAGCAAACAAGTATGTACTCATTTTTCAGCTTTCAAAAAATGGTTATATATGCAGACCTTATACCAAACTGTCAATAAAGAAGATACAAATGAACAGATATAAGAAAAATTAAGAAAGCTGTATTCTTTCAACTTTTCTTTCTCTTATCAAACTCTTTTTTAATTTGTCATAAGCACACAATTTTGAATTAAATATAACATCTAAAGATGTATGAGCTTCTACTCCTCTTTCACAGCAGAAGCCTGGATTTTGTCCTCTAAGTGAAAGATCCCTTTAACTTTTGTAGTTTTTTGATCCATTTCTGTGCATTTGAATGACATGCTTCTTTGTCTGGAAAAATATAGCCTCTGAATCTCAGGCAAAAATTATTTTATTTCAACGCAGCAGTGAAGCTAAACAGGCAGCAGTGTCACTAGGTATGAGCAATGCCTTTTTTCATCAGGAAGAAATGTAGTAGAAAGGTTGAGCCACCATAAAAATCAGACATAAAATACATTACAGAATGCCACCTAATTTTTGTTATGTTAAGGTTTTTGATTTCATGTACTGCTTACTCATTATTTCTACCATGTTTTTAAGTACATCAGACTAACTCAGTCAGGAATGGTTCCAGCTTATTGCTAAGATATCCATAAAAATTCATTAAGAAATAAATTGGTGTATCTATGTGTAACATCTTCAAGATTCATTAGGATGATTAGAAGTTAAAAATACAAAGACAACCATTAAAGTGAAAAGTGTAACATTAGTCCATATCTCTACACTCTGAGGAAAATTTTAATAGTCAGCTAGTGACTAATAAAATGTTTCCCCACCATTTACTCCCATGCTTACTAAAACATACATGACCAGCAAAGACTGACACTCCTTGTTTCTAAGAGTACTCCAAATTCTGAAATAAGCCTTAAGTGTATTCCAAACAAAATACAACTCTTAGGACAGTGTCATGGTTTAACCCCAGCCAGCAGCCAAACACCACACAGCCACTCGCTCACTCCCCCCGGTGGGTCGCGGGACAGAATTGAAAGGGTAAAAGTGAGAAAACTCATGGGTTGAGATAAAGACAGTTTAATAGGTAAAGCAAAAGCCACTCATACAAGAAAAGCGAAGCAAGGAATTTATTCACTCCTTCCCATCGCAGGCAAGTGTTCAGCCTTCTCCAGGAAAGCAGGGCCCCATCATGCATAACGGTTACTTGGAAGACAAATACCAGCACTCTGAACATCTGCCTCTGCCTTCCTTCTTCCCCCAGCTCTATGCTGACCATGACACCACATAGTATGGAATATCCCTTTGGACAGTCGGGGTCTGCTGTCCCAGCTTGTCCCCTCCCAGCTTCTTGTGCACCCTCAGCCACTCGCTGGTGGGGTGGGGTGAGAGGCAGAAAAGTTCTTGATCCTGTGTAAGCACTGCTCAGCAATAACGAAAACATCCCTGTATTATCAATGCTGTTTCCAGGATGGATCCAAAACAAAGTCCTATACTAGCTACTGTGAAGAAAATTAACTCTATCCCAGCCAAAACCAGAATAGCCAGAAACAGATTTTACCTCTGTGTTGGTAAAAGAGGTCACCCACCACTATTTGGGTATTACTACTATGCACGACTCTAATGGAGAGGCAATCCTGTGCAAGGTCCAACATCCTTTTCAGGAAAATCTCATTAGGTTAACTTCAAAATTCTTTCACCAAGATTTAATGAATTTGCTTCTGAGCTGATATGATCCTCTCCTTCAAAGGACCTATAGAACAGTAACCTCTGGCGTGTAGAACCACCCTATACTCTTAAGAGATTTTCTAGGCCTTAAGATGTTACACAGTGTAGGTCTGAACTAAGAATAGATGGATGTGTTTTAATCAACAAAACTAATGGAGCTCTAAGCAACACAGGCCCATTTTGACCGTCGTTATGCTAAGCTGGGCTAACAAGAGTAATCTACTCTGTAAAAAGCACTGGAAATAAAACATATCAGAGCGTTACATGAGCCGTGATTATTTAATAACTCTATTGGAAAAACTAGCTTAACTGCAGATAGGTGTTTCTGTTTCTGTTCATTACACAAAGAAGTTAGTTTAAAGAGTTGAAAAAATAATAAAACAGGAACTTCAGACCATGACAGTGTTTCTCCTGTACTGTTTGTATGTTCACACAGAAGTACTTGTTTGCACATACACTGAAACACCTCTAAAATGTAGGTTGCTGAGAAGGACTTTTTCTCAAAGCAGAGCCAATTGTTAGTGACTTGTGATGTATTTTTTAAAAGGCAGAAAGGTAGCCATATAAAACCCCAGTCATTTCCAAACAGAGTATCAGTCTACCCTCTAAGAAAGTAACTTTCTGAAACTTCCATTGTAAATGGGGGCGTTTATTTGCTTTTTGTTTTGTAAGATTTAAATGTGTCAGTGTCAAACAGCACATAAACATTACATGGACACTGTTTACGACAATGAGTAGCTATGCTGTTTACAAGCATGGGTGCTGCTTCCATTTCTCTCCAGCATTTCTCTGAAGATTTCATTCAGTTAAAAGCTTGTATCAAAACATTACCAGGCTCATCAGATGTTGAAATATGAGGGATCAAGGAGGAGAACGTGACCCGATCTTAAACTCTTTAAAAAAACCACACCCTAAGACAATCAAAAACTGGTATTTCAGAAAACCTCGTGTGCTTTTTCATATGAGTAAGGAGTGAATGCCTGACGGGTGCATGGCACATGCCATATATTTACAGCTTCTCTTCAGTCTGGGACATACAATAGGAAATTAGTAATTCTAGGCCAAATCTTTAGAGATTTTAAGCATCTGCTAATTAGCCCAAGAGCTGTTGACAGCAGTAGGCACTATAAAGTCTCAGCACATCCATAAAACATTGAATGAAAAGCCAGTACTGCAGTTTATAATTTTATTGTAGTGTGTCACTTTATAGTTTAGTGTTTTGTTGTTTATTCTTGTATTTTTTGCTGATTATTTTATGTATCATTTTATTTTAACTCTTCAACAAAATATTCCATAATTTCAAAAACTCACATCCATAGAAAAAGGGGAGGAAAGTAATAATATGAAACACAATCAGGATGCTGACAGGCAGATGCCTACAAACTCTATCATCTTTATCTATATACAAGATCTCAGCTACCTCATTACTAAAAGCTATACACTATAACTTTGGGGAATTTTCTACTGCAGGTAATACTTGAGAAGAATATTCCTAAAAAGGAACACCTAAGCAAATAAATAAGGAACATGTTAGTCACCCATCAGATCTCAGCCCACATGCTGAAATTAGTGACTGGTATGGCCATCTGATAACTTCTGCAAAGCCCTTTCTATACCAAAACATAAGATCCTCTCGGAAACACCATTCAACATATCACTTTACTTGTAGGAAATATGTTGATTATGAAATGCTTATATAATTTTGCTAATTTTATTTGTGTTTCCCTAAAATCTCTCTTTGTTTTGTTAATAAAGCTTCAAACAGGAACTACCTTTAAGTATTTGATAAAATTCTATTCACACAGGAATTTTGCAGAAAATGTCAAGCAAAAAGATCAGTCTATTTTTAAAAGTCTAATTAAAGACATCAGAAAGAAATGACCTGAGGGTAGGAAGAGCAGTTAATGGATGTTTCTTGTCAGAAGTGGTGAAATGTGTTTTACCAAAGAGATTAAACATATCCATTGAATCCATCATGCCATACAGAAATTAATTATTTGCCAGTTCAACCTATAAGAAGCAGAAATATTTCCCCATTTCTTCTGGTTATAAAGCTGCTAATCCTATGGTGCATACGATCTGGAGCCCCTCTAAATTAGGAGATGCCAGTTTTTTTATATCCCTAAAGCCCATAGGTTAACCTCATCTTTGCTCACCTCCAGCCTTCCTAGGAAATACCTCGGACTTCCTTGTTACCCCAACAAGGAAAAAGGGATGAAGAACCCTTCTTGGAGGTGAGGTGTTGTAGTCACCTGCTTCACATGCCTGCCATGCTATGCCAGGAGCATGGAAGATGACTTGGTCCTTTGACCAAGGAAGGCACTAAACCATTTGATATTCATGACTTGTTCGATCATAAGCACTTCAAACAGAGGGCAACATGTAAAAAGGTGAGTTTTCTACTATCACATTTTGAAAGAAAAGAACTACTCAGGGGTTGCTTCCAAATAAGACTTCAGGTGTGTATATGCTAAACACAGAGAGCTCCTCACTTAAAGTCCTGAGACACTTTATTATGATCAAGAGTAAGTTTTGAAGAATATGTAAATAATTGCATTGTCATGCTGGGTGCTGTATGTCTATAGTATACTAGCCTTTTCATCTGTCAGGGTTTTAGACTCATGATGTGCTTTCCTCTGCTTGCACAAAGCACAGGATGCCTCGCGGGGTTCTGAGTTGAGCCCTAGGAGACAGAGCCCTGAGCTCTTCCCATCCTAATATTGTTGCTATCAGCACCACTTTCCTCATTTGACTCCAAGAGGATTTAATGGTTGCCTATCACAACAGGACTGCACTCAGAAGTGGCAGGATGGTGAGCCCCTCAGAAAACAGCTTGGTGGAATGAAGCAGAAGGACCCATGAAGGACCTCATGGGGCTCCTGGCCCCATGAGGCGTGAGATATGAGAATGGTGGAGGCCAAGCTCGCATATCCATTGTGGGATGGCAAAGCAGCGCTGAGAACTGTGTATTTCATGACTCTTGAGGTTGTCAAGACAATTCTGGATAAATATGATCTCATTTAAACCTAAGCAGAAATAAAAATTCCACAAAATGGAAACACTAAAGTGATAATAATTCAAGGATTTAAATAATAATCTAAGTTTTATGAGGAAACTTCATGTTTAATTTTATGTATGATGTGGAGACTAAGTTTATTACTGGGTATCTATTAATCTTTCTCTGAGATTTGTTAATATTTTTGCAATGCCCAGTGGACAATGATAAATCATTGCAATTAAGATTGGGCTAAATTAATCTTGTGGCTTCATTTTACGTCTATTCTATCTCACTTGTTTTTGATGATCAGCTTTTAAATTTGGGGTGATGGCAGCGAATAGGTAATGTCACAGCACAGCTAGAAATCCTGTATCATTACATACTGCTTTTAATGCCATCTGCAACGTGCGAATTCGCTGTTTGATTTCTGTTGCCTGCTCCATATGGAGTCAGCCCTTTTGCTGGCTGTTTCATCCCGAAAGCTACCTGCAGGCATAGCAGAGACTCCTGAAACTTCAGGACACTGATTTACAACTGATCTCTAGGAAACACCAGCATCCAAGGAACACTAACCAACAACCAATAATTCAGGGAGAGCTGATCATCCATACTGGTTATGGTGTTACTCCTGAATATGTTTCTGGTCTCTTCCAGGGACTGTATTCATGCAGTCAAGTCCTCTCCTAGAGTTCAAGTCAACACTGAGACTTTGCAGCCAGTAGCAATGGTAACTTCAGTCTACAGCTGATTAAAGGGTATCACGGCAGAGTTACCTGCCAAAGACCTGAATACAAATCTTTTACTTGGTACCTTGTATATTGAAATGTGCATTTTCTTACAGTTTTTAGACTCCACTGGCTCTCCTCTCCAGCATGTCCATACTGCAATCTGATATATGCATCCACCTTCAAAGGTGTCACAGACACTTCGGAGACTGTCCTAGAATTTCATGAAAGTCTGCTTACCTGTTTACACTTTGTTTTTATGGACTACAGAAAGCCATTATTAGTTTATCAGCCACAATCTGTTTACCAGCTCCCACTAATAGTTTGACAAATATAAGAATTAGGCATTGTCTTTTCAAGCCTGCATTTTACCATTACTTTATTTAAAATCCCTGTTTCTTATTTGATGTAGGCTATTGGGATAAAAAACTACAGTGAAGGCAAGCCTGGTTTTGTTTTGCCTGTTGTTCTAACACAAATGCAAAAGCTCTCCAGGTTTGCAAAAGCTGGCATCTCCTGACAGAGCTCTCAAGACAGCTTGCTTCACCTGAGAATAAAAATCAAGAAACAGCATCTGTCCTTTTCCTTATTTTTGCATCTCTTTTTCCTATTCATTTATTTTTGTATTGCATCTTCTTAATAATTCCAAGCAGTAGATACATATCAGCAAAGAATATATATCATCAGGAATTACAAGCAAATATTCCCAAGCAACATTACAGTTGAAAAATAGTCCAAGGTAAGAATAATACATTACATATCCATAACATATTATTTGTGACCCATTTTCTTTGCAATACACCATGCTTTGTTCATGTCAGCTTGCTGGTTGATATATAACACTCCCAAGCTAGAAACAATTTTAGAACCCAGATCATATTAAACTTAAAAATAATTTTTAAAAAATCAAGCAAATTGGTCTTGCTCAAGGTCCATTACCACAAATCCTTTCTGTATTCACAGTTAGAAACAAAACACTCTCTCCAAATGTCTCCTCTGTGAACTCGTCAGTGAACTTTCAATACATATGGGGTCAAAACCTTGCACACCTATTGATGTTCTGATGTTGATGTTTCACATCTACAGAGCAAAAGACCCACAAATGAGTTTTAGGAAAGGTTGACAAAGTAAATCCTGAAAAAGCAAGCCTGGGCATAAAATTACATGATTTTTTTTTTTTTCAGATTCTGAAGTGTTTTAGATTCTTTTCATATTGCCCGCTAACAATTTTTAAAAGGGTGTATGACTAAACTCATGCACAAAATCCAAGTCCAGTACGCACATCAATATCAGTGGGCAGCCCAGAATCAAGTGGTGTGGATGGGAAAAATTGATGAGTGGTTTTACACATGTTACAGTCTTCTGAACACAGAATATGATAAATTAGTAATAATATACTAAATAATACATGGACTGGAATATGGCTTGGTGATTTTGTAGCTTCTGGTGTATGTGTGTTTATGTGTGTGTATAAATACACATATTTGCTGCTATTTCAGTTTTGCTCATACAGGCAATAGTATCTTGAGAGCTTATTAGTAGCGGGTTAAGTGGTTTTGCCTTCCTAAATGTCACAATTTGATATTTAATAAATGCCAAGAAACCTCACCAGGTGTCAAGTGTGCTGTTGGCTGACTTTGCACTGGCTCTTTAACACATAGCCCTTACTCTGTGGTAACTCTATCCTTGTCTAACCAACACATCATCTATTTTTGATAAATTAAGAGAATACTTGTAAAACGTCAGAAATGAGTGACATTTCTAGACCACTCTGGTACTAAGCAATGGGTTACTACTTTACTGAAAAATGGCCTACTGACTAAGAATGCTTAAATTCTTGACTAAATCAGCTGGCTACTTAAAGACAAACAATCCTAAGATGGAGTTATAAAATTTTAGGGTTAAGTCCTCAGCAATATGCAACTTAAATCTAAACCAAATTTCTGCACCAAACACCAAATATGTTGAAATGTAGGGCCTAAAGAACTTAACTTTGTCCATTAGTAGCCTTGGTATTTGAACATAAATGCAGTAAGAGGTCGCAGGTATGCTCTTGTAAGATAAAAAAATTATGGGAATGCCCAGTTTAAGTGAGTAGAATCTGATTTTCATTTCATTTCGTTCTCATTAACTGGAAGCTTTGGTCTTGCCTAGTAGAATACTAAAGTAACAGAGACCAGCCAGATTACTCACAGAAAGGTTATTAGTATTTACAGTTTTGAAGAACCTGTCTCTGATGCTCTAGACTAGTGGATCATAAAAGCAAAAGCCTGCAAAATGGGTAATTTGGCTTGCAACTATCCGTGCAGCCACAACAAACAATATTTAGAGTTCATCACTTCACATGTCTATGTCATAGAGTTACAAACATTTTCAAGAGTTGACAAGAGTTAATTTTTTTCAAAATCAGGAAGCAATTGTGTAATTTCTTTTTTAACTATTGCTTTTCCCAAAAATAATGAAAAAGCAAATCTAGTAAACAATATATATAATTTTAGTATATCACAGGCTTTGATTTTGTTTATTCTTTTAGGAATGTAAAAGAAATAAAAAGCCTAAGAAATGAGAAAGAGATTGATTAACCAGTCTGCTTTATTTATTATTGAGCAAGAGGCATTTTCATTTGCCTCTTATTTAGAAAAAGGGAGGTATTTGCTTAGAGTACTCTGAGGAAATCTCAGCCCATTCAAGACAATTACATTTATATTTGTTTAAATTATGTGAACATTAAAAATGCTGCTTTACTTGCCAGTTTTATAAAATAACATGTAACAGATGCTTCAGAACTGATTGTTCTGTTTATCTGAAGGAAATAAGTATATTTTTATTTCATGTATTTACAAGAATGCACAAACACAGGAGGATTATTCTGTGGCTGTTTTCCTCATACATTTCTCAAGTTGCCTAGGTTACATCTGGGCTGCTAGGATGATTTTTTTTTTTTAATTGCTACTTTTGTTACAGTAGAGAGAAGATTTCTGATAACGAACCTTGGGCTGGAACTTGCAGTGAGAAGGGTTTGGATTTTTTCCATCTCTTCTCTGAGGATTTTCTCACTGAATGAGCTCTTGCACTGAAGTTCATATTCACAGATTGTTGGGGCAGTTTTCATTTTGACCACTTACACATGTCAGGTATTAATACTGGCCAAATACTGGAGATAGAATCA
Organism: Phalacrocorax aristotelis; assembly: GCF_949628215.1. Lineage (NCBI taxonomy): Eukaryota > Metazoa > Chordata > Aves > Suliformes > Phalacrocoracidae > Phalacrocorax > Phalacrocorax aristotelis. The sequence goes on along the minus strand of NC_134279.1, from coordinate 42,278,028 downwards.
CTTACAAACAGATGGGATTTTCCACATTTAGAATCTTTGCTGGCAATTGTGATCCATATTTTTCTACCTAGTATCATTGGGACAACTCTTCCTTCCTTGGCTATGGTTCTTTACTTCATGGGAAATTTAGCATACATTAATCTCTTACATGTCTTCTGCATAGGTTAGCCGTACCTGTATCTCCTAATATATATTTATTTTCTGCTTTATTTATATAAGGTGAAGTATTGTGTTCATACTGTCCCCTCCTAGAATACTAATTGCTTCCTATATTTTAGGCACTTATGCTTTTGAACATCTAGCTTTAAGTAACTGAGAACAAAGGGGTTTCTGTTTGCTTGCTGCTTCATCATTTACAGGAGGATGCTCTGTGTTGAGCTGAGCAAAAAGAGTAAGATCATTCACACTCCAAGGTGACTCTTCCTTCTATGAAGGCAGAAAACAAGCCAGAAGAGGAAAAGACCTAGAAAATCTCCTCCTGGGGTCTGTGAACATTGATTAACCCAATGCCAGAGAGTCATAATTTATGATGATCTGAGTGCAAACAGAAGGTGATCTATGAATGTCATGCTATTATCCTTATTCTTCTTCATTATTAATGAAAATTATATTAACCTCTCTCATCAGCAGGGTTAAATCTTACCACCTATACACCTATGCCACTGCAAGTTGTAATAACTTTTATTCCCACTTTAGATAGGCATTTCTCATTAAATTTTAAATTCTGGTTCATTCTACCAGTGAAATTAACACCCACACTTCTGATACATTTGAAAACTATACAGTCAATGAATAACAAATCTAGAAATATTATTTTATGCCACTGTAAAATTTAACCAATCAAATAGAAGTTCTTTTCAAACAAGTGTTCCTTTCTTTACTTTGCTTAAAGAAACAGTGCAGTGCTTTCCTTCTACCCTCCCTAGTGAAGATTTGGAAGAGCCTATTGGAGCTAGGAGAACTTGTTCCATGATTAATAATTTCCCCAACAGATTCCTATCACACAGAATAAAGAGCACTTGTTTAAGCGTATCTAGACTGGTTACTTACATATGGTATAGAAAGAGAGTAGAATTGACTTCAAAGGAAACCCTTTCTCAACTTTCCTAGGTTTGGATGACTATGGAAAAGGGATGGCATAGCACTACTAGATTACAAGCAAAGATATACTAGATGCCTGTTTAATGACTTTGTACCAATATATGCTGGTTCACTGTGAGAATTTTAATTGCATGAGTTGACAAAATTTGAAATTATGAGGAATAATAGCAGAAGCTGCTCCTCAAAATGCATCTGCAACCCTTGCACTTCCTCCCATGGGGTTTTCTTTCTAACCTCTCTACAGACCCTGCCCATGTTGTTCGTAGTAATTTACTCTCTATATTTCAGCATTACATGCAGCCTTTAATTAATACTCTTGGGTATTAATTCTGCTCCACAGAGCGTACCTGGACCCCAGATCTCCTACATGGAAGGAATGAGAAGAGGAATTTTCCCCCACATGGAACAACTTGAACTACAAGAGGAATAAGGAAGTTCCATGGAATTTTTTCCTCGCACCAGAACCTTTCTCACATTTCCCATTGAGAGGATCTATGTGAATCAGTATCTCCTCTTCACTCTCCCTTTATATCAGATAATAGTCTTTTCTCAAAGTCAAAAGTGGTGTCAGATTGCCTGGGTGACTTTCCGTTCCTCCTGTGGGATAAATACTGCAACAGCGTGGGCTAAAGTAGCTTTGTGGCTACTGGTGGTGCAGTGAGAATGGACTTGGCAGTGACGAGATGGATCCAGAACGGATGTTACCAAAGGCAGCAGGCTGTCATGAGACAGCAGCCAGAGATGCCTTTCCTGCTATGTTGAAGGTAGGCTGACAATGAATAAATGATATGGACACAAGGTGTCAAGAGGGGTGCAAATAGACAGGGTACTCATTAACTAAAGCAATAGTGATACTGAGAGCACCCTGCAGTAAGTCATCATATAGATAAATGACCAGATATGGGGGCTGACAGATGGTGAATGACATTTATATAATTGAAAAGTACATCTGAAGCCGCTGAGAATGTTCCAGCAGCAATTTTATGATTTCATTCAGTTTTGAAGAACAATGAATGATTGGGGTTTTTTCATAAATCTCGCATTTGCTTTTGAATTTTTCACATGAATATTACAGATGTCACTGGGTGTAATTTGCAGTTTTTACTTGTTCATAAAATAATTTTCATATTCTGTTAAAGGGACTACCAACTGCATTTTTTTGAAATTTCATCACTACATTCTACGAAAGCATATATCTTTGTAATGGTCATAGTTCTAAACATAAGATCAAAATAAATTAAAACAAATTTAAATTAATGCTGCAATTCTCAGAAGATAATTCATTGTCTGTTTCCCTCAAACATTCTGTCAATTGTTTATAAAATAAAGCCAGAAATGCCAGAGCATTTACTAGTCATCAAGAGAAATTATACCATCCATTTTGCTTAGGGCAGTTGAACAAATCAATATCACTTTATCAAAGATCTAACTGCCTTCTAGATTAAATATATTATGAATATTAAAAATCTTGCTTAAATAAACTCAAAGTTATACTTCAGCTTTTTTTCCAAAGAAATTATTTGTGCAATTAGAGTATGCAAGTAAAAATGCATATTACAGAATCAGAAGGGATTTGATGTGAGCAAAGAAATAGAGAATGGCTACTAATATTCTAGGGTGATGGAGGACTTCTAATGAAATGATCAATGTCTTTTCAATACATTAGCAGAGAAAGAGAACCTAGTATTCAGCTTGTAATGGAAGGCTTAAACAAGGATAATGCAGTGACCAGAGTCAGAACAACCTACTGAGAGCTGATTTTACTTGGGTGGTTTGCATTTTTTGGTAACGATCATGTCTCATTCTTGGATCTTCAGTCTGTGCAGATGTGATCTATCTGCCAAGAGTCCTTCTGTTGCTTTACATGAGTTTTGGAACTACTGTGTTTATTCCCTTTCTAATTCAGCAGGAAGAATGGCCCTGAAATAGCTCAGAACTGGCACTCTTCCCAATTAATTCATTTACACAGTTATTTTTCTCATGAGTAGCTTAGCATGCTCAAAACCTGTGGGTGGTTTTTGTAAGACTGCTTTAGAAAACATCTGACTTTAACATGTAAATAAAAAAGTTTCAAGGTTTAGGTAACTTTCCTACACTCTTTTTACTGTTGAGCATATCTGTCCGTCTTTGGCTAGTGAGAGGTGGATTTTGCAGCCTCCAGGATTTACTTAGTTATCCTACCTCCTTGTGAGTTTCCAGATAATGTTCTATAAATCTTACAGGACAGGCTTCACGAAGGATGGAATAACTATGGTATTAGAAACACCACTTTAAATTGTGTGGTTTTCCAAGACCACTGAATTGGGAGCACAGTCAACTGAGGGTCAGTCCTGGCAAAGGAGGTCAGGACTTTCCTCCTTGTGAGAAAAGGAGAAAGCAGAAATTAAAAAAAACCACCAACAACAAACCAAAACAGTTTAAACAGTAATACATAGGAAAACACATTTTAAAATCATGGGTGATTTTTGTCATGGTGTTTTGATCAGAGTACAGTCATAAACAATAACAGAAATCCAAACACAGAAAGATTTATATAGAACAGATTGTGCTTCCAGCAGATATCTGAAGGGGATATCTGGTTTATAATCAGAGTCCTATACCTTGTGAAGCAGTAAAATATGATTCTATTGAATTATATATTTGGAAACTGAGTAAAAAATGAATGATGAGGACCTGTATCATCAGGCATCTGGTACAAGAAACAAACATCCACATGCGTAGCCATTCAGAGAGTATTCACACATTTCTGTCCATGCAACTGAGAAGCAGAACATATGGAAATGCATAGGGACACAGTTGTGCAAATGCAGAAACCCATTCATCATCAGATAAGCAAGTGCACTGAAGGAGTTACATGAAGAAGGGTTATTGATATTTGAGGTGTCTGCTTACTTGCCAATTTATTCTCTGTGATGGGATGACAATGATTTTAGGAATGAAAAAAAACAAAGAACAGCAAATGTCAGGCAGGACAATGTATTCTCTGCAGATTTCTGGTGAGCAATGACTTATGGTTGATAATTTATGATCAGATAGTAATTAATGACTATTTTGTGATTTGTCATTTTCTGTCCAAATTGCCATAAATAACTGCATAAATTGTACCGAACCAGACTCAGCGTTTCTTTTCTTGAAAGCAGTAAAAAAAAGATAGTGTTTTGGTGAGTTTGTGGATTATTTCCTACTACCCTATCAGCCATGCTTGGGAAGAACAGCAAATGAAAAAAACCAATGCAATACATAATGATGTCAATAACAAATGCACCTGGTTGGTGGATGACGAATGCAGATAAATGTAGACTAACGAGCTTGGATAAAAAAAGAGACTGTGTATAGCTACTAAAAGGAAAATGAACATCAGGGTACTGACACAAAAAGAGATTTGGGAACTATTATAGACATTTCCTTAAACTCTATAGCCCATTAGGTGGCTAAACTGAGAAATATAAACAAGACACTGGGATGAAGCTAAGAGTGAACAATATAAATCAAAGTATAAACTTATTTTAGTTAATGAAGCTTCATTCACAACACTAAATACACTCATTATCGCTAAGAGACAGGATACCAAAACAGCCCCTAGGCAGGACAATCTTTAAAGGTGGGGGACAACAATTAGGTTTCTGAATCTCTACTTAGATCAAAGGGCAAGACACTCAATATCTAGAGTGATGAGCACTTGGCAACTTCCATTCAAGTAGACTCAGATACCTGATCCTATACTCTGCACAGACAAAGCACACAAATATATTACGTTCCCCAGTCTTTCCAGGTAGAGATCCAGATTTCATCGTGAAGCAGTTCAGTACAGATTTGGAGTAATCAACATGGCTACACTTCACATGAAATCACAGCAGATTTCTAAAGGTGACTGTGGGCAAGGAAAACTGTTCAGATATTACCGTTATCATGCAATGTTGCTTTATGTTTGTTGTATATCATCTCAAATTTGTCTTCAACATAACCACCCATCAGTGTTCTATGGTAGTTGTTTTACATATGTATATATATGTATGCATATGCACAGTACTTGATATACTATATAAAAATACTTGCATATGTTATAAAATGTATGTATAAAAAATTGGTGAGTTTAGAATAATGATTTTGCTGAAAGCTGTTCCTTTTCTCAATGTATATATTCACCAAATATTCTTAAAAAAACACATTTCCATAACAGAACTTTTTGTGCAGATAAACTAACTACTTTTGACACATAACTGGTCTTTGATTCTAATGTTTTAATATCCTAATGTTTCTTAACAAAATGAATAACAAGTGAGTACAATACCAGGACTTTGTTATGAACAACTGAAAAATTAGTTTTTTCTTTCTTAGTTCACTCAATAAGCTCTTACATTACAAATCTGTCAAAACTTCCATAAATATTAGTAGTAAGAAAGAGAAATCGAAGTAGTGTAAAGACAGCCTTCCTCCTTAAGTACCTCACATAAACAAACCTTTCTCCCTAGCGTAGAGGTCAGAGTACTTACAGGAAAGACAGTGAGGACTTTCGGCCAGAAAACTGCTGAACCTCACCTAACAGTCAACAGTAACCACTAGTCTTACAAACATAACTTTACCCCAGACCAGTCTGAAGAGGAATTTCTCCAGCTGAACCAATCCCTGCTCTCTGCATCATTTTTTCCCAAAGTGACTCACTCCAAAATTCCCAAGTCCAACAAATATCTCACCTTCTCCCCTCCACGAGATTCTCTTCAAATAGAGAGGGATGCATTCACCAAGCTGCCTCTAGCTCTCATTTTGAACTCTGTATCCTACGTCCATCAGTCACCTTACTTACCTTCTTTGAATCCCTGAAATTCTGTGTTGAATAGTATAATTGACTAACGTTTCACCTAATCCCCCAAAAGAACTAATTTTCTTAGAGTAGACAGATTCCATATGCCTCATTTTTTATGGCCATAATAGAAATGTTAATTTGTTCTTACATAGGAAAAAAAATATTTGTCTTCCAAGTTGTAAGTCATCTTTCAAGAACTGGAGGCTTCCAGCATGCAATGGTTCCATTTAAGGGTAAAGCAGGAGTTATGTAAATAACATGGATATTATTTAGAAGGCTAGTAAGAGGGAGAAGGATATTGTCTAGCGCAAACTTACTATATTAAAAACCACAAGAGATTTTAAATATTTCTATGTCACCATGAAAGTTTGCCTAATTGACAGAACTCCATTTACATCTGCATATAGTTAATGTAAAAGGTAGGTGTGTGTGCGTATGGATGTATATTCTAAATTACTAGAAAATATCCTCTAACATAGAATCCATCTATAGATGTCACAGTATATTAATCACTGAGATTGAAAATAGCTATCATATCTCTAATGGGACATCTGGCATAATAGACAGGCAGGCATATTTTCATTTAGTCACTGAGGCTTCAGCAAATTACATCTGAAGCTTTGGATTTTGAAAGTACTTTTGTTTAAATGTAGCCCTTTTTGGTAATGATTATATGTTAAAGCATAATAAAGGAATGTCTTTATAGTTCCAATAGGGAAGTGAAGTACACTACGAGGAAACATTAAAAGTATTCATCTCTAAATGTCACTCAACTACAGAGCTCGACAATTGCACAGGCTAGCCCAAACAGCAACATAGGGAGCAATACAAAATCCTCATATTGGACAGATTTTGAAAGGTAGCTGGGGACCACAAAACCACGTTGCAACTATTGCCTGACTCTCACCACATAATAACCAGACACCTCTGTGGGACACTAAAAAAAAATATTTAAAATTGTCATGTTTTTGTTCAAACAGCTGTGAGTTCAGAAAAACATGGATGGTAGGCTGCTCCTCCAAAACGTACACATCTTTACAAATCCACAGTCACTTGGAGAAAAAGATAAAGCTTTAGAAGGACATTTGCAGAAAATATTTGCATAGTTGCTTATTGTGTATGCTTTAACTGACCAAGCAAAATTCTTTATGCACAACCTTAGCTTTACACTTGAATGAACCATTGACAGACTTCTATTGACTTTACTCATATAGCTGAAGTTATGAATACACAGGTACGCTTTCCTGATTTCTTTATTCAAGTCTTCTTCCTTATCACAAGCCTCTGTATGTAACTGCCATTTTTAAAAAAATTGGATTAAACCCAGGCAACTAATGTAGCAAAGCAACATCCTCATCAATACTGCTGTCATTATTATCAATGGAGAAATGATTTCTCCCATTTTTCATACAAATGCCTCCTTGAATAGCAATATTCAATGATCATACATTATTGAGATTTAATGTGAGTTATGCTATTGATTTCTGCAGAGGAAGACCCATGGTGAGAAAGGAGAACAAAAAGAGTGGAGTGTTCTGTAGGTACTGGACCAAATTTCATGCTGAAATCAATGAGGTTATATGTGGTATAAAGCCAATACAGAATTTAGACTGTATAATTTTGAGTAATTAGAAGTACCCAGACTTGCATGGTATCAGTCTTCTATTGATTTTGTCATTGCCTTACGACATGTGTTTTAATAGCAATTATATTTTCTGGCAACCTTTTTTTCCTTTCAGCATCTAAATTGTTGCTTCTTGATTAGTCAACAGGAAAAATCAATACTCTATACATTGCACTTCCAAGCTTTAATTCAATTACCATCTGTGAACTAATCAAACACTGATCTAGCTGTGTCAGTAAGTAGAAGGCAATTTTTTTATATACCACTATCTTTCCTTGTCATTAAAGGTTACAGTTTAGTTCATTCACCACAAGTTTAAATCATTACTGTAGCTAAAAAGAAAAATCCCTTTTCAACTTTAATTTCATTTAATTAGAAACTTATAAGACCTTTTACATCCCTTTGCCTACTTCCTGCCGTTCATGCCCTGCTAGTGCAGGAGCATTTCCTACCCAATAGCCTAAAGTGCTTTTTCCAGTGTGATTTTAATAGACCGGAACAACAAAGAACAATTCCTTTTTCCTTGTTGTCAGAAATTACCTTCTATCATTCCAATCCTATCAGCATAGGCTTCGTCCTCACTTCATAGCTGTTCTGTCCATTCAAATAAGGCAAAGTGTTCTAGGGTTTTTTAAATAAATAAATTCCTAGTAAGGTATTTTTTTTCTTTTCCATGAGCTTCCCAGTCACAGATTATAGCAGTTGTGCTTACTATATATCTGTTTCTAAATGTCAAATAATTTTATCTTAAAAAGAGTTACTCAGCATTTTAAGAAAAGATGGGGTTAAACTCTTATTGTCTATGTGGAAACAATTACCAAATGGTAACTCCACTATTTTTATTTCCTTTGCCCAGCTCTAGGGGGAGCAAACAAACAAAAAATGGTTGAAAAATAATGGTTGAAACAAGATAATCATAATGATTAATATTATCACTATTGCTATTATTATATTAAAAAGAGAAAATTTGAACAAAATAGACAACAAAACCCAAAACTGTAGCGTTCTTTCATACCTTGGATGTCTGCCCTTGGCGGGCTGGGTGGGAACCTGACTATCTTGCCTCCCATATAAATGATCACTAAAGACATCTAAAGCAAGAAATAAATAGGTAAACGTTCTTTATGTTGGCTAACTCTGCCTTATTCAGACTAGATACCCTCAATATCTTAGAACAGGACTAGCAGCTTTAGGAATTATAAATAATTCCTAAAAATACAAAGACAATAGTTAAGTCAATTACCTAGAAATATCACATAAGAAGTTGCCTTGAAACAGGCAAATCACTGAACAGCAAGAGTCCTGAATTGGAATTGAATTGCCCTGTTACTTTCCTTTCACCAAATATTAGCTTATGCCTCCTCTCTGAGCACACATGAGCAGGGAACAACTTGGTGTTTCACAGGAACTGGTTTCTGCATTATACTACAACTTCAGTAATCCACATCAGCTTTAACCAGAAGTTTTAAAATTAGTCTTTTGGAGTGATGTAAACTTTTTTCCTCAAAATTCCAGGTATCGTTTAAATAGTAGCTGTATTTTTTTTCTTTTACTCATTTCATTTTCTGTGTAAGTGTCAACATTTTTGGGGGGTTTTGTAAGTGCTTGTTTTTCTCTTATTTCAAGAAACAAATCATTGGATTCTTATACAAATCCTCTCAACTTCTGAAACAGCATTAGCATCCTCTGGAAAGAGTGCTCTGGTTTTCCTGTGCTTGGAAGGAATTTGCTTAAGTGTTGCCAGGTGATTACTTTATCCAGTTGGTATCAATATTCTCATACTAATAACCAGTTGTATTATCAAATGACCTCAATATATTTTTCATAAAGTATGTGATTATTCAACTACAACAGTATTAAGAAATTACAACATGAAGGTTATACAAAGATACACAGCATTTACAACGCATCTTAAAAAGCTCTTGTCATATTAGCCATAAAGAAGAACCAAGATTTATTATACTGAGAGGAAATATGAGTAAAATAAAAGCTAGCTGGTTTATTATGTTTTTTTATTGAAAATACTTTTCTATGAATCAGAGGTCTTTACTTGTGAAAGGAACAGAAGCAAATTCATTTTGCAACATCGTTTACAACCCTAATTAAGATCTCAATACCATTATGTTTCCTTGTTCCTCAGTAGAATACCCTTACATTGTTCTGCACTAAGGAAGTTTCAAAACCAATCTCAACCTCAGTTTTTGAGCTAAATATAATTCCAATATTTCAATTCAAATACTCCCACATGGCCCAGTTTCTGAGGGAACATTCTTTATTAGATGGCTTCTGAATGTTTGTGTATTTATAACTCGCAATTAAAGAAAAATCCTGGTAATCAATATCTATTCTTCAACAGAACATAAACCAAACTGAGAATTAAAGAGGCAAGTAAATTATGAAAATTTTGGGGTCTGCACAAAGTTTGGTGTTTTATGATCTTGAATTATACTTTCTCTGAGATTGCTTTATCCATATACTGGGACTTCAGAAATCCATTGGCATTCTTTAAACTACCAAACTATTGTGATAATGTGAACAGCTGAAACACAAAAATCTGCAACAGCGTATCTGAGTATAGCTTCCAGAAAGTAAGAGTATACAGGTCTTTGTCTCTTTTAAGCATTATAGACTCAGAGAAGATTTCAATGACCTAATTTCACAATAAATACCAGCCATTTCATTAAAAAACTGTTTTCATACTTCAAAATAGATCTGTGCTGTGAAATTGTGATTATCTTTAAAAAAAAAAAAAAAAGAGATTCCAGTACCTTTCTGGGTCACCTTGTTCAGCACTTGTCACCTTGTTCACCACTCTCACCATGAAAAATATTTTTCTTATGTAAAAGTACAAATCTTTCTTGCTGCATTTTGCAACTCTGATCTTTCTTTACTTCATTGTACTCCCCTGAAAAGCCTGGTCCTGGCTGTTCCTTAGCTCCTAAGTAGTGGAAGACAGCCATTAGTTGTCCTTTTAGACTCTTTTTTTCCAGGCTAAACAAACCCCTGTCTAAAACCAAGTAGCCCAAAACTGAACATGATATACCAGATGCAACCTAAAGAAAACCAAGGAGAAGTGAATATTCATGTCACCTTACCTGCTGGCTACTCTCTTTCTAATACAGCACAGCTGATGTTAGCATTCCTCCACCCCAAGGGAGCATGGCTGACTCATTTTCAAGATGTTATTCAACATTTTACACCTTCATCCCCAAAAACTCTGGCTTAAATAGCCTGTAGGATAAAGGAAGCAGAAGAGAGCACTTACACAGGGGCAGTTACTCAGCTTAAAGTTCAGTGCATGCTTAAATGCTGTTTTGAATGCAACTGGATTTAAACATTGGTATACATGTCTTCCTGAGCAGGTATCCCCAAGCATTAATAGTCAAGGCAGGTTCAATAATAACATAACTGACCCTTTGTTTGAAAGAGTTGAGCATATTTCCAGTTACAATACTGGAAAAAACTTTTGTGAATGTTTTCTTCCCATTTAGGTAAGCGATACAATTCAATACATGGTTTCTACTCTCAGGTCTGTCTGACTAGCTATGTGATTGGAGTCAAGTGGCACTGCCACTAACCGGAGCTGAAGCCTGCTTTTGCTGCTCAGGAAAATCCCATTAAAGTCAGTGGTGCAGATTGAAGCCTAGCACAATCATTTCACTACACAACTTTTTATACATATTTCAAAGCAATTCCTATAAAATTTGTAGTCAGAGGATATAGCTTTCTGTGCTAGGTTTCTCAGTTAGGATTTGCTTTCAATTCTCATTTGTTTTATATTTCTGTGGGATCAGCAAAAATTACTCAAATCAACATTATATAAATAATTTTATTACTTTTGCAGAGCATACGATGGTTTGTTGTTTTGGTTTTTTTTTTTGCTAATATGATCAATTACTCCAGTCCCTGTTGACTCACTGGGTAGTGCTGTCTTTAGTTCTTGGGCTTTAAATTTTAATAGCCAATGCTGACCTCTGTGCTTAGTCAGTTCTTCATAAAGCACACTTTGTGGCTAAATTCACAGACTTCCCTTTGTCCCAGAACCAAATAATGAGATAGCCTCCGCTGTAATTTTTGTAATAGTGCAGCACACTCACCTCCTGCCAGGCAGCTTATACAAATTACTACAAACAAAACAGTAAATGTTATTTTAACACTTGCTTTGGGCTCCAACATAGAACTATATTACAAATTTTATTAGCTCATTTACCACCTACTAGGTTATATTATTAGCTAATTCATTGAACATGATATGTGTTAGGTAGATTTGGCTACCACTTTAAAGTGACTCTTATCTGAGTCTGGTTTGTGTTTTTGTGAATCCACAGAAGTTAGTCCTTCTGTTATTTTCATAAATGAAGAATAAACCTCAGAGATATGGGGAAAGCATAAAATCAAAGGGTAGGATCTGCCTCTGTCCCTCTCACACACAATACCTTATTATAAAAGTAATTGATTTCTCATTGCCATTGTTCAATAGCTCTGATTCGCAGCCCATTAAGGTTAATGGAAGCAAAGGACCCATGAGTGGAACTTGAACTTAATTTAAATCCTTGTTAACACTCACACTGACTCAATGGGATTGGGATTTTGGTAAATGTCGAAGTGGCAGAATCTAACTCAGACAAATCCCCCTGGTCTTGAATTTTGGTGGGACACATGATCTGAAATTCCCAAGTTCCATCAAAAATCCTCATCATAAAGGAAACATCAGCTAAGACTCTTAATAGCCTAGTACTACTGAGCATTAATCATAAAGCCTTGTGTTTATCTAAGTCTGCTTTGGTTCAGGTTGTCAGCAATAACCAAGTCATGCATGCTACTGTTTAATACACAGATATTTTAAGGACTGTCACCTCTTATAGCTGGTTCTGTTTTAATAAAGCTTGAGCTCGCACTACTAAAGAGCATCACATATTTTTATGTCACGTGAGAAGAATTGGCGGGGTGGGGGGGAGGAGGTTTGCTGTATCTTAGATAGAGTAAGCTTTTACAATTCCATATAGCCTTTCTCATAATATTTGGCAAATATGTTTTTAATAGCAGCTCTGGACTCTTTGAAGGATAGCACTGTGATCCACAAACACATCAGACACTTCCATGGCACTAAACAGGATTAAGAAATCCTCTGAGGATCTTAATACTATTAAGAATGAGCAGCAAATCAACATGGCGACTGGTCTGAGAATGGAAAATGAGGAGCATTAGTTAGGGTAGGAAAGAACAAAAAAAAGTATCAGGGAAAGGCTGCAATAACCACCATCAAACAGAAGCATCTGCAGTTTTACAGTAAAAGGTGAAGACATTGCCATGTCATAAGGGGGAATATTTTTGACACAAGGTCAAAAATAACAGAGAAGAATAAATAGAAGTCCAAATGAAATGAAAGCAACATGCTGAGGAACCAAACTGTGACAAAGTCCCTCAGTAGCTGGTAAGAAGGGAATTTGTTGATAAAACAGGAAGAGAAGCTGAAGATGTGGTAAATAAAAAACAGTCACAAAATAACATAAAAGAGAGGGATCATGCCTCTGAATGCATGAAGCACCTTTTACTGTAGGCAGAAACTAAGGAATGAAGAAGTAAAAGAATGGGAATCTCATTTGAATCAGCGCTGGAAGGGAAGAAATGTGCAAATTGACAAAATTGGTAGGAAAGACAAGGACGGACTGAAAGGAGCAAGAGGCAGAAACCACCAATATCCCCCCTGTGTTTTAGAGAAAGAGACAAATCCTTTTACAGCCTGTGTGATTACGGTATCGTGTGGTAATATCCTGACGCATATCTTAAATGCAATTTCTGTAATGGCCTACTATCATGGCCATGTTGTTGTGCATTAGGATGCTACAAAGTGAGAATTAGAGGGAGACAAACAATATTTTTATCTGCTGGCCATAATCTTAACTCTTGTATTTCTCGCTGAGGAGGGTATATCTGTGGCTACTGGAGTTTTAAGTGCCACTCCAGCTAAATACCATTATATAAACATCTGTACAACATGGTGGCAGAAATGCCATTCCTGCTAGATTTATACCTATGTAGACAAAGTTTTATAAATGAAATCAAAAAGTCCAGTGTTGATAAAGCTGAAAGTGTAATATCTGGTTTGCATTCCCAGTTTTTTAGGCCTCTGCTTGCAAAAGGACCCCAGAACTTTGAAGCAGATCTGCCTAGATATTTTCCTGGTGGAGAGCAAAGGTTTTTTTAAAAGAATACTGTAATAATAATAATAATAATAATAATAATAATAATAATAAGAAGAAGAAGAAGAAGAAGAAGAAGAAGAAGAAGAAGAAGAAGAAGAAGAAGTCTTTCACCCACTTCTTGCAGGAGAGACCTTGCCTTGGTGTCAGGATACTCAATGCCAAAACCTTCCTGGTCTCTAGGAAGTGTCTTTGTCAGTGTGGAGCCCAAAGGGCCACCCGTACCCTGCTCCCAGCAGCCTGCTAGCCTTGCTGGTTCCTACCTGTGATCACTCACTCTCCCGCTTGCCACAAACTCCAGCTGCTAAACTTCCCTTCACAGGCATGCTCAGCTGCTCCCCTCCTGCCAGAAGTTCCTGCCTAACCCAGTCACTCCTTTTTTTTTTCTGAAGTAATGAGACACAAAAACCAAAGCTGAGAAAAGAAAAGAAATCATGTCTATCATTCTGTCTTTCACTAGCATGTCTGAGCGTGTCCCATCTGGAGGACTGAAACTAAGCTTAGGAACTTCAGATAAACTCCTGTGTGACACAGCAGCATCCTTTTCTTTTTCAAGCACAGAGAATTAATAGTTCTTTAGTATTTCCACCTCTCTTACAATTTTAGCAAAGGATTGGTGGAAAGCAGAGGTTCTGTAGAGATTTTTTTTCTCTAATAACAATCTTAAGCAATATTTAAGGAAAATAAGGAAAACAAGGAAAACAGGGAAACAATATTCAAGGAAATAACTTAGCCTTAGAGCACACCCACCTATACTCAAAGGGTGGCCAGTTGTAGTCAGTGGACTAAAATCTGCTTCCAAAGCTGTCTTAATGTGGTTGACAGCCTCCAGCTTCTCAGGATAATGCTGCTGTTGTGGCTATCCTGCACATTAGGATTTTAACAATATGACAGAGGGAGACAGGAGTTTTATCTGCAAGCCAGACTTCAGTATTTCCAATATTGCCCCAAGAAGATAAAGGCTTGCCAGTTGTGCTGCTCAAAAATTCTCAGTAGGGAGTTTCTGCAGGCTCCAGCAAAGGCTGTGGCTATGGAGAAACCCCAGTTCTTCATGGTGGACATTCGATGGAACCACTTTGAATTGTGAAAAGGGCTGGACTAACCTTTCCTTAATTAGCAGCTTATATTTAATATCAGTCATAGTAATAGTGTAGTCATCATATTAGAGTAACCTGATGGCTACTCAGATGGGTTTTGATCAGCTAACACTATTCCACACTTTCCACAGACTTTTTTTCTCACTGAACTGGGTCAGGGGTAGGGATTGAGGACTGCACTTCCAAGCTTTCTCCATGAAAAATAATTAATTCCTCCATTTTACTGCTATCTTCCTGTTTGTGTTGGGGGACACAGCAGAGTGTATTAGCACGACCAGTTATCCTATCAGTGCCAAGAAACCTTTACTTTTCTCTTTAGCCTCTCCTTGGCATGAAATCAAGGCCAGTTGCCTTTTTGCCTTGTAGCTTTTTCTGCAGAGATGAAAATGAAGCCTTACTGACACACACAGGATGGCAGTGTGATCACCGAAATAGCTTGAATCTATTGGTACAGGCATGATTAAGCCTTTCTCCTGTCATTTCCCTTAATGTATGCCAATTTGGCCTTGTCAGTCATCGAGTCTGACATGATCTTTCATCCAAATAACATCTCCAAGAGAAATCCAGAAGCACTATGAGTAGAGCTGGGCTGGAAATACTTTTCCTGTACTGAAAGCTTCTTTCGTTCAATTAAAAAAATTAAGCATTCTCCATTACTGAATTGTAAAATCAGTTTCAAATTTTAGAAGTGGTCAGAATGTCCACAGTAGAGTAAAAATAACAAATAAATTTTTAAAAGTCAGTATCAGAATTAATTGCCTAGTTTTAAAAAGGAGCATATATTTCCTTTAATGCTTTCAGGTGAAAAAAAGAAAACCACTGGGTTTTTTGGTTGACAAGTTGATCAGAAGTGTTCACCTTCCTTCTACAACAGCAAGTCCCTGACTATTTTCTCTGCAGTGCAGCACAACACATCTGTGAAGTATTTTTGCCATATGGTTAATTGATCTTCAGTGCATTCTGCTGGCTGTCACTTTATTAAGATATAACTTGATTGCTATACCATCAGGCAAAGTATCTTCAAGTTTGTCCCTCCATTCCTCTTCACCAAAGCTTTTTATTTAGAGAAGAAATTAAAAGTAAGGAAAACCACCAAAAAGACTAACAGTTAAGAATGAGAAGGTATTTTGGGTCACTTTTCCTGATGTTTGCCATTTCATAGCCAATCTGCAAAAACTTTGTCCCTTTGCTGTACATTTTCAAGTGGCTTGGGTTAACTGGAAGACTCTATAACTCATTTGCCCATTCATGCAAATGCTTTTCTTCTGTGAAAGAGACCCTTGAGGGTCCAGGATATCAAGCATCATCAAATCCTGGCTTACATTTCTTCCAGATACGAAATGCCCTTAGTGCCGCCTTTCTTTTTTTTTAAAAAGGATTAGTAAGGGTGATGAAAAATCTTGGGATTCTCTCATATTGGTATCTCATATTGCCATAAATAATCTCCTTCCTCTTTTCTGTATAAAAATGAGAAGTTATTGAAAGGTCAAGTGTCCTGCCCGAAGTTGATCACTGTTTCCTAATACTTTCTTGTTATAATTTGTCTTGCAGCTTGGGGCATGGGTGGGAGACTTGCAGAGGCATTCAATTGTCTGGGCCTGTTGCACTGCACAATGAAACTAAAGATACATCTTGGGCTTCCTCTGTTTGAAAGAGAAAGAAAAACAACTCATGGATCAGAAGGTGACCCCTTCAGAGAGTAAGAAGTGTTAGATGGTAGATATCTTTTCTGTTTCTTTTTAAATTTTCCAGGGTGAACCTTGAACAACTCTAGATCTAGCCTTTCTAAGCTGCCCCTGGGATTTTGAATGAAATACAGAGGGCAATGAATAGGTAGCTGAGACGAAGAATTAGTCATAACTGAATCCATTGTGGAGGACTAGCAATAAAAGAAAGCAGTTGAAGAAAAATGAATCTTCCTTGCAGGCTGTGAAACATTTACAGATAATAGCACACATTTATTTAGTTTTGTAATTCCTGTGATATTCTTGGGAATAAATAAGGCTGAAAATGCTGACAACATGTCATCTCTTTTGTGCTTATGGATAAGCAGACATATTATGCTCACTACACTTGCAACAACTAAAGCAGGTACTGATGAGCCTTCCAAAACTGAGTGGCAGACACTGTATTAAACTTTGTCTCTGGTTCTTCAGTATGGTTTGTCAGCCAAGCTTTCAAATAGGAAAACCTGAACAATATTTTTTGTGCTGGTACTATCTGTCAGTTATAGATCTAATTGTGCTACTGTCTCCTTCCTGGGCTAAGTATTCTGCAATTTTTGCAATTCTCCTACTCCTTTAGCAAGCCTGACCTAGACGAAAGCATATTTGACCACATTTAAGTATTTGTGATTCTTCTTTCCAAACGTCTGTTGCCAAAGTAAAACAAAGTATTACTTATGCTTCAATAAAACCAGAATACTTAGGACAAAAAGAGGACTGTAAAACAAGCAATGTACACATCTGTCCTCCCATTCCCAGTGGTTACTTAAGCAAGACTAGATAAGGTTTTTTCCTGTCAATGTTGCAAGGCTTGTCTACAGAGTAGATGATTTAAGCACAGTGCTACTGCTGGAAAGTAAGATAAGAAAGCATCTGTGCTGGTTTGACAATGAGCCAGCTGGGGTCCAAAGGATTACAGCTGTACACAAACAGAAAAGCAGACATGCTGGTAGAGTCCTCCCAGAGTTCATAAACATGGGGCTACCACATGCAGCCATGATTAAACCATTCTGTGCCCCAAAGTTGTCAGATCCGTGAGGCAACGCACAGCACTGTGCATTACACCTTGCAGGTATCTGCACCATTTACCCACCTCTTTGAAGAGTCCTCGCTTCTAAATTCACAGTAGTTCCTTTGGTGCTTCATGGGGACTTTTTTTTGCTGCCTGTGACCTTGTCTCTTACTCCATCTTAAGCACTTACAGAAGGATTTTCCATGAAAATATCTAAGCCATACTAAATACACTCCTACAGTACACAGCCATTCTACAGGTAGCACCCATTATATATTCTCACCACCTACTGCTTTAGCCTTCCTATATGGGCAATAGATAATACCAAATGACTCACAGCCTTTTTAATATCTCAGAAACAGAGCTGGCTGCCCATAGTTTAAAATGAACTATACACACTAAAGAGCCTTCTCTCAGGGTTTCTGGTGACTGGGACCTGGTACCTGCTGAAGCTCCACATCGCAGTCCTTTTTTTCCTCCAAGACATTACCGTTAATGAAGAAAACTACAAGTTCTGTTTCTGCCTTTAGAGACATTTCAACAGTCAATTCAACAGTTTAAAAACTGTTTCCACTGAAGTAGCTTCCCTGCTAACATAGTTTTAAACTATGCTATGGCTGATAAAGAAGGAAATATGCATATCTAATTACTCTGTCATCTAGATACTCTTCCTGTGCCTCCTAGCTAATTCGCTGAAAACACTGAAGGGATTATAACAAAACAGAGTTACACTAAAGTTTCCAGGCAGACAAGGGTTTTAGGGAGGATGAAAGGAAAAAGAATTTGTTTGGTTTTGATCAATTTGCAAAGCTTTGGTTCTGTAATGGATAGGCAATAAAGTAGAAATTGTGTGTAACATAAATTCAAGAGAGATTAATGGCCACATTAACCTTTTGAAAAACAATAAAATAGATTTATCCCTTTGCTATTGGTGTGATAAAGTAATAAAAACATAGTAAAATAAACCAGAATTCATGTCTTTTTTCTTTTTTCAATGATCTGACCATCAAATAAACAAGTAAAATAATCAAAGATTTACAGCATGAACAAATGCATACAATAAAAGATTAATTGACATCTTATCCAAGCAATGCAGAAGCACAATTAGAGAGATGATAATAAGATGTTCTAAGAAGTTCTTGAAAACTGTTCCAAAACTAATTTCAGCATCAGAAACATTGCTACCATTCCCTTTATCAAAATGCAGCAAGACATCCCAATCAATCTCTTGGAAGGTACTAAATTGAGAAACATTTTTTTCTGTAGATGTTTGGAATTATCTACATAAAAGGAAACTAAGCTATAATGTGAAAGAAATTGACCAGAAATAAAAAGCATGGTCATGAATATTTTTGCTTTCCACAATTGTCACAGGAGTTCACGCTAAGCCATAGTGTTGATTTCATGATCTTTAAAAATTGTCCTCTTTTTTTAGGCAAATATCTTTATTTCCGCCAGCTTGAACACAGCAATTTTTTAATTTTTTTTTTATGTAAGGACCTTGGAGAAACAGAAAATTCAAATACTATACATAAATCAGACTCCTTGAAATAAAATCATGCCAGCACAATATCGGAAGATCATAAAAATCACTTCACTAATATCACTGTCAAAAACAAATGAGAAGGAGAAGAAGGGCAGAGGAGAGGGAGGGGAGAATTTACATGTCACTTAAGTTGCATGTGCATTGCTACCTATTATGAACAATGTCTCCGTGAGACAGACTCCAGAACAGCCCAGCCAGGAGACCAAACGTGTGGGCTATGCACCTTCACCTGCTTCACTCGTACTCATACTCATTGCCACTGTGCTGGACACTTTCAAGCAAGGGAAATTCAACTTTTAAACAATTCTCCTCTTGGAAGCCAAATTCTCTAGGACTGTATAGAATGAACCAACTTTGAAACAAAAGGTCTGAAAAGCCGCAAGAATGCAAGTTTTACGCTGTGTCTGGGAGATGTTTCACAGAACTTTAGATGACCAAAAGTCAAATGTCCAGGTCAGGATGGATGTCTCAGCTCTTCTACAGCAAAGGAAAGACCTTGAAAAGGTGATTCACACCGCTTTGTAAGTGTTGAATCAGCCTTCTGCATCGAGTCCTATCCTAACTCTCAATAAACAGGAATGCATGTGAAGGACAGTCAATGATGACTTTTAGGAAGTAAAGCAACAAAAATTATTGTTTATTCACAAAAGTAGCATGAAGTTTTATTGTTTATATTGATATCTTATCTCCTCCCAAGTAATAATTAAATTAAATAATACAGAGTTCAAGACAGCAATAGTACTGTATGATATGCAGAACATACTTTAATCAATCTATTAACAAGGAACAGGCTGCCTTGAAACCTTAAAGGCAAAATGAAAACCAGGTCACCAAAAAGAGTGTTTACAGTGTAATATATGTGGGTTGATGAAATTAACATGACAGTTTTGTGTGTGTTTCCTTTTAGAAATACTAGTCCTTTAAAATGAATGAAAAAATTGCAATGCGAAACCCAAATAACAGGTTTGATGTAGCGAAATAGTTCAACAAAATTGTTAAACAAAATTTATATCATCTAGTATCAACTCAATACAATCAGCTGACAGTTATATTTATGTATTACTCTTTCTCCGAATTTAATTTGCAGAATTGTAGAGGATCTGGATTGGAACAAAACAGATTTTCCTTTGTTTGTCACCTTACATGTTGTTGCACTAGAAAGCTAGACTAATGAGTGAAATATTGTTGCCTCTATTTCTTACAGAAACACGCACTGTGTAGCAATTTACATGTAAAACATCAGCGCTGCATTCTGCTACCTCTCTGGCGATTAACTCACAAAAAGGAGCTGTAAACATCTGGGGATAAACATCTTTTTTTTTTTTCATCATTATCTTCTTTATTAGACTTCTAAAAATAGTGTGTAAATATCTTAAGGCATATAGACGCAGGTCTTCAGTCACTACATGGGATGAGATTATAAAAATGAGAAAAGACAGACTGAAGTATCTTTACAGAAGTACACAAGATATTCCCAATGGGTGTTAGGGCTATTTCCCACAGTGCTTGCTCCTCTTTTATGCTCTGAGAAAACCTCTTTGCAAATTTCCAAAAGTTCCAACATGTAGCTTCTACCTATTTTACAGAATAGTCTAAAGCACCTTCTTTCTTACGTTCTTTGAGGTAAAAACAAAGAGTGCTGTAAAAAGCAATATGCTACTAAAACATAAGAAACTTCAGAAGCTCTACCATAAACTTGCAGTGTCACCTAAATGTATCCAATACACCATTTTAGAACACCAGGGACTACCTCTAGTTTCTTTCTACTGATGATGTCGCCGCTAAAATGTGCATTAGCATTGATCACTCATTCTACCGTGATTTTCTTGCAGCTAAGTCAGCAGAAAGATAGACCAGAGTGAAATGTAACTTTTTCCAAGAACATCACAGATAAAAAGGTAAAAATTGTTCACGTAAAGTATTGTATGCAAAACGCTGTAAATAATGCCTAGTTGTTGGAATAAATTCATATATTATATATTCATATTAATATACATGTATTCCTTACACAGCGAATTAATAGAAATTTATTAAATATCGCTTTAAAAATCATTATCACAACAGTTAAGTACTTCATATTCTGGAAAAAAGTTAAGGATGTAGTTTATTGGGCGCATTGAGTTTATGTTAACTGTCTGATTAATTTTAATATTTTTAATTAAATTTTCTCTAAATTAAAACAGTTCACAAGTTTTAGCCCTCTTTCATTGAGAAAATGTCTGTCCCTAGGTCAAGTTTTAACAGGATATTTATACACACAATATAACACATTCATGCGCTTGGTGATTATTCAGATGGTCGAAAAGCTAAGATCTTTCCTTAGAAGCAAGGGAAAAAAGAATAAATTAATGTGATCAGAATAGGGTCAATGGAAATCATAAGAAATTTAGGAAAAGCTTGTAAGGAGAAGAGAATAAAAAAACCCAAATACAGGATGGCTTTGCTTCAAGCAGAATTCCTGGCAGGTATGTAATGCATGTAGGAAATTACAAGTCTGACAAAACTAGCAATGGCCTAAAAACAGCACAGGGAGTAACAGCACAATTGCTGTCCACATGGGCTTCAGAAGAGTCTTACTCTTGAAGGCATCCAGTTGACTATCTTCCACCATAGATGAATGAAAATTTTACATAATTTTTTGAAGAAAAGCACTGTATTGTAAATTTCCATAAAGTCTCCACAGTAGCTAACTTCCCACCAAGACTTTTTAACTGATACCAGCATTTTAAAGTCTTTCAAAAAGACTTTATAACTACCTGAAGCAAACACCTGCTGTCTAATTTCAGCAGCATACATTATAGGCAGCACTTAAGTACCTGAAACAGATCAGGGAAATAATTTAGCTACTGCATAAAATATAAGGTAAAGATTTCTTCCCGCACCAAGCACAATTAGTCAGAAATGCAACACCCTTCTGTTCCTCTGTAACAAGTCCTCTCATGAGTTTGTGCATTTCATTTTGCAGTTGGAGAAGGACAGACAGGAGGATAGGACCTCTAACATGGCAATAACCAACCTTTTGTCCTAAAAAGAGCACAGAAAAGTTGACAGAGCCAGACAAGAGATGTACTGACATTAACCATTGTCAAATACAGTGTATTTTTAAGTACTTCCTTCAGCAATGAGTACATTTGGTAGTTACATTATAAATACCATATATTATATGGCTACTGATTAATAAGAATACTTGGCTCTGTCAAGTAAGATCACTAAAGTGTAAAAAAAGTGTTGGAAACATTCACACTGCATTAACCCCTCTGGGTACTGTCCAAATTAATTCTGTTTAACTAATATGCCTAGGATTATTTCAATTACATGAAACCATCTTAATTATCAATGTGCAAGGGTTCACGGGTATCAGAATTTTTTCTGCACAACTGACAAGAATTAGTTGGTGAAGAGACCAAGAATTCTGGTAAACGAAAGGAGTTTTATCTACCTACACTATCATTCTTATTTAAAAATATATAAACCCAACCATTTGATTATCCCTGTATCTTGAGCCAGTGACTTAGATTGTGATCTGTTATACAAACAAGTGGGACACTTCATATGACTAAAAAGATTAGGGGAAAAAAATATAGGATATGAAGAGAAAGGTGCAAATAATATACTTGAAGCCAAAAGAAAAGTGTAAATTGAAGACCAAAAGTTTATCAGAATGTAGACTTGCTGTACATAAATGTATAAGTTAAAGGGGTTTTTTTTTAAGACATAGGATTAGATTTGTGATGAATTGTAGAGAAGGAAATAGTTTCTGCAGGTCTCCAAGAAAGGAGAAAAGTGCAAGAAAAGCCAGTGAGATTAAAGATCCGTGGGGCTATTGAACATTGCTGGCACATCTCCTGGAGCACCCGTATCATAGATAGAGTTTGTTCCCTGGCATCTGCATGGTGAACCTTATCTCCCTGCTCTCCCCGTGGTTGCCTAAACTACTTCTCTTATCCATAAGGTGGAACAGAAAGCAAAGTGAAGAAGCTAACACTATTATGAACATTATAAGCTTCCACTCTCTTTTCTACTGCATATGGCAAAAAACCCTGCCTTCTTTCCCTCTACATATTGGCATTTTATATCTTCACTGTCCAACTGCCTGGTATTTGGGGATGTTTAGCTCTTCTTTGCTGTCCCTCAGATCACAAAAACTAGGGAGCATACAGTGAACACTGTGAACAGTTTATCAACTCTTTGAAGGAATATTTAGAAACATGATGAGTGGATAGACTCTCTATATCGCCAAGGAACATTTAAGGAAGAGCTAGGAGATGTGGGGACAGGTATAGAAGTAGAAAATTGCTAAGGATTTGGAGAAGTTGGGGAGTTGGAAGAACAGTGACTCTGAAACAAATTGAGAGGAAGGGAAGACAAAGAAGAAAGACAAGTCAACTATCAAGTAGTTGCATGGTTAGATATATTTTTATCAGCCAGTTCTATTAAAATAGTCCAAATAACCCTGAATAACATGCAAAGACCTCAGTTTTAACAAAGAACTTGAATAACTATTGAGGTTTTTCTTCACAGAAAGTCAAAAAAAAAAAGTGTAAGAGAAATAGTGCTGACATTTACCACTGATGTATGTAGCTGGGTTTATATTAATACTATTTTGAAAAACTTATGCACACGAATGCACCTTTATATTTTTGAATAATGTTTTTTTTTAATAATAACCATCTGTTTTGTGAACTTTCCTACCTATCTCTTCTTTTTGTATATATAAAAGTCAGGTGTTTATAAATCAGGTGGTTTTTTTACCAAGTGTACCACTCCCCGTCTATAAAGTGAGATGATAGCTTCATGTTTATGTGGTTAAACATGATTTGTGCTTCCTGCCTTTGAGGTGCAGCCATAGATCATACTGTGTTATTTATCTTGCTTACTCTAGCTTTTTGTGATGAATTATTAAAAAACCCCTGGAAGCATGGAGCCATTTGGAAGGGTCTTACTGGAGAGTAGAACAGATAAAAGCACTGAGATAAAACAAGCAGCCCTGTCACTAGCAGACGCAAGCAATACTGCAGACAAGAAAAAGACCATTTTATCGGTCAAATTCTGCTTACAGCCACACTAGTAAAACCTCACTGACTTCAGTGAAAAGAGTAGGCTGTTTAAATTCATCAGCTGCTTAGAAAATAGTATAATGACTATCCAAAGGCAAAATTGTCACATGAAGCATGGAAATATAATTTACATTGTTAGCATACCTGCAGCTAGACTGCAAGATGACTGAAAAAAGAGACTAGTGCAGGGAAATAAAAAAAAAAAAAAAGAGAGAGAGAGAGAGAGAGAAAAGGGGAAAAAAGACAGTACAGGTTTACAGGTTGTTGTAATAGCTTGTGAAGCCTTGTTTCTTGTAAATGTGTAACTCCTGGCTAGATTCTCTTGCATCCAGAGCTCCTTCTGTAATTGGAGTCTTCATACAGTTTCTTTTTCATCTCAGAGGTAAACTACTACGGGAATTTTCTTCCAGAGGAAGCACTTGAATGGTCCTGTGATTGTGTTGCATTAAAGGTTGCCTGGCTTTTAAAGTAATCAGGAAATAATTTCTCTGCTAAGTATTGCTACCTCTAAGTTTATAAAATTCTCATTTTAAATATTTTTCATATAGCTACAACTTATTTTGGCAAAACTTAAACGAAGAGCATCAAAATTTTGCAAGCCATATGTCCCACATTAAACTTTTTAGACAATTCTCAGGCAAAAAAAGGCTCAATTGTTTCTAAGAGCAAAGTCAGAAAGAAATATGGTTTTATGTCCTGTTAAACTCTGAGCTATTTCACACAGAAGTCCCAAAGTCTGCAGCAGAACATGAAACTTGAAAAGGTGACTGACTAGAGTCAGAGATCTGCCTTTTCCAGATTTCCTAAAGATCTTCCTATATTATAAATCTATAAAAATTAAGTTTGTGCATGCTGAAGTAACATGGGTCAGAATTTAGCATTTAAATTCTGCAAAGACTTGCCTTCCCTGACTGTATTCCTGTACTGCGCATGGCATGTGCAACGACTGCATAATAATTCACTGTATTCATTGTACTCCATGAGGAAGTTATAGATGGGGTTCTACTAAGGGAAGAGAGGTGCTTTTTCTCCCCTAGATTCTCCACGTCACTTCTGGATTCCAGCTGCCAGGAGATAATTCAACGACTATCCATAATGATAACATGTCTAGAGAGGAACAACTGCGGCAGGAGTCAGATCATAAAGAAGCAAACACAAGAGGAGAAAGTCAGACTGGGACAAGCTAGTGTGGAATCAAGCAGTAGAGGACAGCTTGGGGAAAAAAAACAAGGAGTGAAAAAAGTTGGGAGCAAGAACTGAGGAAATTATTTGGCGTTGGGGTTTTTTGTTGGTTTGGTTTGGGTTTTTTTTAACCAAGAAAAATAGAAACAACATCATTTTGCCAAAATAAGGATTTTGTTTGATTAAATGCAAGATATTTTAGAGCAGTCTGGATTAAAGCCTCCATGTTAAGAAATACTAGGTTTTTAATATGAATTCATCTTCTAAGAGGAAAAAAATCGTGATCTATTTTACTTTACAGAAAAAAAAAAAAAAAAAGAAAAATCCCTCCAAAATATTTCCTCCCCTATTTATGGGACCAAAATGTATTCTGAATTCAACCCAATTCTATGGGAACTTTTATTCAGTCCTGAACTGTATTCTTAATAGATAAATTACTTTACTAAAATCATTATGCTAGCACTAGAAAAAAGGGTCATGAAATAGAACCCTTTGAATGGAATTAACAGAAATAATTATTTGTTATAAGCAAAAAGTTGTGAATTGCAAAGGAAATGATACGCAGGTGGCAGCAAGATATAAATGTTCTGAGGCTGTGAGTTTCACAGTTGAGAGAAGTCAGATTCACAGTTATCTTTGTACGTTAGCGCTTTACATTAGCCCTGCATAGGCATTAACTGTGTGATTCCATTCCACTCTGAGAGGATCCCCTTCTATCAGAGCATATGGTGAATGATCTCCAAGGGTCTATGGAGATGCATTTGTCTGTAACAGCCCTAAAGTAATAAAGGGTATTAACAAAGGCTTGGTATCACCTTTTAAAGGTCAGGATGGTTGGATGTTGTGCTGCAAAACTGGATTTTCACCTGGCTTCTTCTCTCCAGCAATCCAGTAGTTTCAAAGCATGCTCTTGACAGGCAGCCAGAATTTATGTGTTCCTGTTTTCTGGGAACCTTACTTGAAGGTCTGAGCTGTTAAAACACAGACAATTCACCGTTGCAGGTGAAATCAGTGGGAGCTGTAATTTTCTTCCTCCTTTGCAGAGTGTAAATCACATACCTCACTCAGACGACTTTAGCAATATAAATTCATCAAATCTTGCTTGTGAAGCACTCAGGTGCTATACTGCTAGGAAACCCAGAAAAGGTTATGAGGAAATTAATATTTTGCATTTAAAGCAAGATATGGATGATTTATAAGTCAAAACCTCAAATCACACGTTTCAAGATTAAACCAAACTAAAATAGTGACTGGCTTTCCCTTTTTTCATTTAGAGAGTCTTGTTCAACTGGTATCCTGAATAATAAAGCAAAGATTCTGGAAGGGAAAAAAAAGTGAACGTATAATTAACTATAAAAGGCATATTACACTTAACACAATGAAGCTGAAGTAACTATGATGTGCTAGTTTCGGGGTGCCTTGCTTTGTTAATTTTTATTCTTCCTTTATACACTGAAGGTTTTTTTAAAACTTCAAGGTAAGAATGTAGTAAACTAAAATTAGTAGGAAAGATTACTGTACAAAGCTGAAATTTGCAGCACTGTTGACCTTACTTCTCTTTCTTGCACTTAATAGACACATCCATGAAGTAAAAACAAAAAAAAAAAAATCAATGGCAGTGAAACCTCAAGTTTTGTCCCTTTTCCAAAGATGACCTATGCATTTTAAAAAACAGTCAGATTGTTAGATGTGAAACAGAAGAATCTCCTTTCTCTTGGGTACATTTTGTAACAGCAAAGGGAAAAGAGAAAAGGAGATTTCAAAACTGAGTGTTCACTACTACTGCATTTTACAGGGAACTCAGTTCTGCACATGTCTGAGAAACACACTCAGGTGTTTTTCCTGACTGAGTCATCAGGATACTTCAGTAGACAAAATTGTCTTAACACCAGCTGGTCTTAAACATGAGTTGGGCATGAACACAGACATCACTGTAGGGATTAGACAATAGCTCAGCAGGGTTTCCAGGACCACAGTTTTGGATTTAACTGCTTAAGTGTTGTTCAAATAGCAATTTCCACATCTGCAATCCTTTCTGCAGTCTAGCCCAAGAAACCTTTTCCATTCAAATGCTCTACAGACCTGATGAAATCACAAAAGCTACCAAATTTTGAGTGTGAGTCAAAGTACAGCATGTAGAAATGCAGAAAAAATACCAGGACAGAGTTCTTTTTAGAAAAAAAATTTAGAAAGTCTTCAAAATCCAACAACAACAACAACAACAAAAAACCCTTTTCAATAATAGAATGTGAATAGGACAAGAATTTTTGGTGGTAGTACCTTAAGACTCTTCTCTGCTTGTTGTCATGTGAACTGCACCTTCTGTGATGTGCTGTAAGGCGTATAGTGATACATAGATTTCCAGCTTAGTGAATCATATACACGTCTTCTGTCAAAGGTAAAAGGAAAATGGGACAACTAATTCTTTAGAAACTGTGCTAACACCTCGCTACACGGCCATACATACTACAGATTTTAGATACACTGAGGCAGCTGTATTAAAATATTTAATCACCTTATGAATTCATAAATATTTCTTAAGTGTCTCTTTATAAGATCAGTTTATGAGGTGTGCAGCTGTAGCTTGTTTGCAATGCAAAAGTAAAGAGAAAAGGGACAGATAAATGAAATGCATGCAGAAATACAACAAAGAGACAATAATACATTGTTTACAGTATAGCATTCAGAATCTATCCAGAAACTCAGAGATTCTCTTGCTAAACTAATGTGCCACAAGTGAAATGCCTGGAATCCAATAAATGCATTGCAAATTTTGCAGTAAATTAGAAGCAAGTCATTTAGCTCAATTAATTAGCTCTACAAATTCTACAATTTGTAGATACAGACAAAAATTCTAGGCATAACTTTTCCATGAGGTTCACTGCAAAAATACTAATAATGGAAGCTAAGCAATTAGTCTCCCCATTTAATATATTGTATGCAAGTCTTCCGGTATACACTGACATATAGTAACGCTGCTTCTCTGCGCTAAGTTTCAACACTTGAATACTGTTGGCTAATACATGCTCACTGTTATTAAGATATTCCTCAAAAAAGTGTTTTGAATGTCAGTCGAAACCCTATTAGTACTCCACAACAATTGACTGTAAACAGTTCACATCTCAGAGCAAGTATTAGTAACAGTGCCCAATACCCTAAATTCGCTGCAGTGTTTTTAGCAATAGCGTTTGTTAGTAAGCAAGCTCATGTAAGAAAGTTCTGTGAATGGAGCGCTTCATCACTTCAGTGATGGAGATCTAGGGGGGTTACCTTTGCTAAACTGAGGAAGCATCAATACGCCAAAGAAATCCATCTGCCAGCAGAATATCTACATATTCAACAAGGTGAATCCATCCTTGCTTTACTTAGTTTTGACACTGCTTTTTCCCTGAATGAATTAGAGGCAAAATGAAAAGGAGCCAAAGAAAATTGGATCTGAGTGGATTGGACAGAAAATATATACTTTGCCAATAGTTTCTGCCTTTGAGGAGAGCAACCCAAGATACAGGCTATGTTGCGAGTAAACAGATCTCATAAGAAAATCAGGCCAGGATCCCCAAATGATGGGAGAGGCTACCGTCATTTAATATTGATTAATTAATTTAAACTTGGTTTCTTTTCCTTCTCAGTGGTGTTTTTGCAGACATTTGTAACTATTGCTGGAAAATGTAAATGAACATTTTACATTGCATCTTTTCTTAGCCCAAACCCCTACAGATAATTTCAAGATGATGATTTGCCTCATCCAGAGATACTAAGAGACTGAAAATAGCAGACCTGGAGCCCAGTGCCACAGCTTTCTGACATAAAGGTCCAGCATACCAAAGAATAAAAGATTAAGATATTTTTTCATAGAAAGTCTACAGGATTACATCTCATATCAAAGGGACCAGGGAGGAAGTGGGGTCAGTCACTGTCAAACAAGCTTTCTGGCATATGTTTAAACATTTGAACCCTGAACATTCAAAGGAAGCTTTGTGGAGAACTGACTAGCTTAAAACAAACTTTTCTGAATATTTTAGATGATAACATTTACTGGAAGATAACCTGGAGCTCTTGGTTTAGCTTGTGTTTGTCAAGGTGAGGAAAGATTTCAACTTTTCAGGAATTTTTTTTTCTACCCTTATTTGTGACTGGCAAAAATACATTCAAACAAGGAACATGTAATTCAGTCACATTATGCAAAAGATCAGTTTGATGATATTTACGTGACTGAGTGAACATCAGAGGACATTAATAGAGCAAAGCTATGTAGTTAGAGTCTCTTGCCTGCCATGAAAATGTTTTTGTTTAAAAGACTAACAGTTATCTGATCACTTTCTATATACATCTAACACTCAGAATAGTTAAATGATTCTTTTGCATTAATAAATGCATAATTTTATACATTATTAGTCAGATTTCCACATTATTATTTGTATAAAAGGTACAACTGGAAGGGGTTTGGGGCTTTTGGGATTTTTATTTTCTGCAGTGTTAAAGATAAAATTCAAATTATGAAAATTTTTAATCAGCCAATAACATGATCCTGACCTTGCTGGAAGCAGAAATCTTTCTTCTGGAAATCCATAACCATTGTTTCAGTATTATTCCCTCTGGATGTTGTTACCTCTCTGTGTACTTTATTTGTAAGCATTTGGATTACAGAATAATATAAAGAAAAAGTCACTGGTAAGTCCTACCGGGTATTCTTTTTTTTTTTTTTTCCTTGAAAAGACAGATTGCATCTAAGAAAAATCTCTTCACATTTCCAAGTTACATGTCTGTATTTTAATTTTCTAATTTGAAAACAAATGGCCATAATTCTTCTGACTGCAGAGAACATGAGAACATTCTGGGCAAATATTCCTAGATATATTGTTGATATATTTGTCATGGAAAGGTCATGGCCCTTCCAAGAGGCAAAAAAGTAATAAGGGGCCTGAATCAACCATTTTAATCAGAGTGTCTTACAGAATGCAGTTGTCCTACAAAGCAGGAAGCTTAGTTACTATACAGATTGTGTGCAAACATATTTTCTTCAGACAACTAGAACAGACAAATTGGATTTCCTCTGCAAGCAATTGAACTGGGTTATATTAGACTGGTTATGATGAAAGACCGAGTTTTTTATTTCCTTGTTAAGGAGAGGCACCTGGCTCTACTGAGTCTTCGTTTGATGGCTTCTGCAAGCCTACTGTTATGTAAGTTTTTCTACCCAAGTAGAATAAGGGTTGGTGGTATCTTCATTGGCTTGTGAAACAGGAAACCACTCAGCTTTCAAAGGAAGTTCAGGTTCCATTAATTCATTTCCTGACAGAATCAATAACTTTGTGCTGGTGTTTTGCTCAGCTCTGATGGGATATTTCATTGCTGAGTTTGCTGAGGCAGCAGCAGTCAACAGCTGTTATTAAAAACGTCACTGATTGAAATATATACAGGCTCAGAGTAAGGACTCAACCAGGAGGAAGGATCTGCAGCCTACCTACTGTCCCCAAAACAACCCCTTTTTCCTACTTACAATTCCAAATGCATTAATCCCTATGCACTAATAGCCCAGATGAAAGTTCAATGTTTCGATGTTCCTAACCACTGATACCACCGTCCCTCTAAGGATGCAGTCAGAAAACTGGAGAAATAAACCACACCAGCTAGATTCCCCCTCATGAGAAATACCTTCACATTTTCAAATGCTAAGTCAGTTCATGTTTAAATATTCACTATACTTCACATAGAAACAGCAAAGGGCAATAAAACAGCAACTATGTAAATCACCACAATCAACAGTAATGATGTTACAAATGGTCTCTGAGTACTTACATAACGGAAAAATCCTGGTCACTCTCCCACCACTTTGAGCCGCTGTAAGGGTAATCAGATACTTCTTTCTAACCGTGGTTGTACAGCAATCAGTTCATTTGGCAGGCTTGAAGGCATTGGAGGTTCCTGGAAAGCTTTTCCGGCACAAATGAGCACAGGTCTAGTGGTAGCTAAGTAATCCCCTGCCAGGAAGCAATAGTTACTGTAGCCTCAGTAGCCTCAGAAAAGTGGCCCATGCTGCTCCATCATGATTTGACTGCTTACCACTTGCAGTAAGTGCTCAGAGGAAACAGTGACACACAAGATCCCAAACCTGCAACTCAAAGGAGTTTCTCCTCTTCCACCACCTCAATCCAAGGGTCTTCTGACACCATCATAGTACAGGGAGGCACTGTTAAGAATAATCCTTACACTGCTAGGAATAATCCTTAATACAACCAGTAGACAACTCTCTCTGTCAATATAATTTCCAGCAAATACTATGTTTGACTCAATATCTAATCACTTCAAACCATGGAAGAATGTGCTTGCAAATAAGGCCTTCAGATCCAGTTGCTTCTCTCTGCTTGCCTACAGATGCCTTCAAGCATATCCTACAAAGAATTTCTCAACCCTTTGTAAATATACTGATTTTATTACTTTATTATTATACCATAGAGATACACTTATGGATGAGTGTCAACAAATTAACAAACTTTGCTAAGCATAAAATAACCTGAAATAGCAAAAAAGTTTTCTTTACCTTTAAGTCCTACTAGTAAACAAACTGCCAAATAATTTTTATTTTAAACCTCTATTCTTCCTTTTTAAAATCTGTGTTTCTTGACCTGTATTCATAAAGAAAGCGTTTCTTCATAGGTAGTTCTTCAATGTATTTGTCAGTTCAGCACACTTCAGAACAAGCATGTCTGTGCATTTCTGCCTTTGTGCAATCTCTCAACAGAAAAGTCTACAAAGGCCTTTTGTATCATCTTGCTCAAGCATTCGCATCCAAGAAATTCCATAATTCATTAATGACTCAAATTATAAAGAATATATAAAGCAATCTTAAAAAAAGACAGCAGTGTTCAGGATTCACAAGATCATTTTTCATTCATTTTCATATTCATTGGGAAGCTACCAGTTTAAAGATGGGTATCAAACACGAGCCTTTCAAAACCAACAGCCACATCAAATTCTCTTCACTTTTGCTTTAGACTCAAAGGTGTAGGGTAGGAGTATATACTTAGTCTTGTATTGTAATCCAACATCACTGGTCAAACAGCTGATTTTTATTGTTTAGGAACAGGGAAAAAGCAATCTGACTTAGTGGGTTGAGCAAAACAGCTTGTACTTCTTGGAATAACAGAACCAAATATCATACAGTATTTTAATATTTGTCACTGCTAGGGCTGAAATACAGGTATTCAACTTTCTAAATAACTTCCCTACCCACAGATAGGCGCTCAGTACTCAGTTGCTTCATGACCTCTCTCACCTGGTAAGTATTTCAGGATTTTTACACATATGAAATGTTTCATTCAACTTGAAATAGCACCTGAGCATTGCTTTTACCAAAAAAAATGTTGAAAAAAAAGTTTTTCTATATGCACATATGTACAAATATCTAAATTCCTTTGAATAAGTAGCTGAGCCAAAAAGCTGCACCAAGCTTTACATAGTGGCAGTTAAAATCTTTTTCTAAACAAAACCTTATCTTCTGGAGAATTTTGACCAAAGATTTACTGGTGTTAAGCCGCATATTGAAATTTAAAACTGTATGCCCCATTGATTTCAACAGAGTATCCTCACCTCTCACAGGGAAGTGTCCAATGCAGACAAGCAGCAAGGGGCATGTCATATCTGTAACACATGGCTGAACTATCAATGTTACAAACAGATTTGTATGCTGGACGTTTGAAACTCCTGCCTTGCTCAAGTTAAAAACAAACATGATCGGAGAACTGCTGATATTGCACATTAAAGGGAATAAAAGTGTAATATGTCACTACCAAGAAAGTCCTTACAGTATTCTGGGTACATTTATGGGAGGGTGATCTAGTGCATAATCCATTCTGTATGAAAAGATGCAAGATCAGTGGAAACCAAAATAAATAGTTTTCAACCATTTCACTAAAGTTATAAAGGAATTCTAGATCCCAAACAAGAATGACATGTGCTCAGAATTCCATCTTTTGATGAAATACATCCATCACAGATTAAGAAATGGTTTCCTTGCTTGATCACAGTATAAATTCTTTGTTTCTTTTTCATAACTGTTGACTTTTTTCCCATTCCATTAAGAAAGCTTAACTCCAGCTTGAGCAATTTGAATTTTTTTTTTAGTATCTTTAAACCTCAGTTGTAATTGAATCAACAGAAGTACTATTCTAATCATATTGTTCTGCTATTTATGAAGCTTTATAAATCTCTCTGCAAGTAAATTAGTGTCATATCAAACTGCTGAGCCTGAATTTTGCTGGCAGAGACAGATGTAGGACACTACAGCACGGAACAGCAGATCCTATTTTAAAAATAATTCCTCTCCCTTCCTCCCCAAACTACATAATCTAGTGTATTCAGGAGTAGGACTCTTATGTGGGTCAACTACAACTAAGATGAAGCCATCTAAGCTGCAGCTTTCACAAAGTATGAGACACCTATTTGTCTTAATATATTCATTACTGCTAATTAAAAACTGTAGCATTTAAACTCGACTAAAATATTATATTCAGTCTCATTATTTCTAATAAAAAAACCTTTAATAACTTTTGACAAAAAGCAGCTTCAGTGAAATAACATTTTGTGATGCCATAATAACAGCAAATCAAAATTTTTATATATCTGGTTCAGCCCATATATAACTGGGCAATCCCAGTTTACAACAATAATTTTGCAGTCTCCGCTGAGAAAACAAAATCTTATTTTTGTTCCTAAACAAAAAAAAAATCATTAATCTGCCACAGTGAAAATATTTAGCAAAATTATATTAATTCACTTGTCTTCTCACAACTTGCTGACACTTACTTGCTTGTCATGTATTTGGTTATCAACATTCAAATTCATGTTTACTGACTTTAAGGACTGTTGAC
Source organism: Phalacrocorax aristotelis (assembly GCF_949628215.1). Taxonomy (NCBI): domain Eukaryota; kingdom Metazoa; phylum Chordata; class Aves; order Suliformes; family Phalacrocoracidae; genus Phalacrocorax; species Phalacrocorax aristotelis. The sequence goes on along the minus strand of NC_134279.1, from coordinate 42,243,808 downwards.
TTAATATAATTTGATTTTATACGTCAAAACCTTTTACATCAGTTTTTGGACTGTAGTTTCTTTAGTATGTAATATCAAGATATATAAAAAATGCTTCAAAGGGAGACAAAGGGTAAAGATGCTGTTTATTTGGAAAAAAGTATACTGTATAATTTAATAAATTATAAAATAGTTTATATCTCCAATTTTTTAACAATTTTAAAGCTATATAAAACCTATACAAACCACCTTCTCGATGAGCTTTTCAGGATCAGAAGAAAATTAAAGAAAATAAAATCCATTTTTACATACCAGATTTGTAGAATAAGTAAATCAAGTAGTGAACTTTAAAGATACAGGTTAATTTACTGCACTTAAGGATGTGATGCTATACACATACAAAGAAACACACTTTACAGCACGGCCATCCTTTTCAAACAAGACTATGCCTACACGTAGCCTCTGTAATAAAGCAACTGATCACCTGCCAAAAGTAACAATGAGAAATCAAGAGCTCTGTACACCAGGCCACTCTTATTTAAACCGCTAAAAGTGTATTATGAGTAATGCTAAAGAAAATGAGTTTGAAAGATTGTCTTTGGCCATTTTTATGTGAATAATACATACATCTACTCTTAATCAGCTCTTTAAACTTGCAATTTACACGTGAGAACTAAATATTGGCTGCCCAAATACCTCCAAACTAAATCAACCAAAACAAAACACTCATTTTTATGTGGGGTATGCAGTCAGACAATTAACTCTAAAATAATATACTCTCATCCATGTAATACACACACAGAGTCACCCCAAGTTACTTTCGCACATGTTAAATTCAGGAGGCTATTGTGGGAAAAGCCCACGTTCCAATGGCCTGGACTTGCAAAGAATTAAAAACTTTAGGTTTAGGTTTGGTTTAGTTTTGAGTGTCTTTTTGTTTGCTTTGTTTTGTTAAATGTCTGCTAACATTCTGGTATATTTTCAGCTGTTTGTCTATCTTATATATCAAGGTACAAAAGCACTACAGTCACTTCTGAAAATACTGTTCCAGCTTTTAAGTGTTTTGTACTTCTAACGACTTTTCATTTTTTGTGTTCTAGTAATAAGCCAGTGTTGCTTTATAAACACCTTGAAAATGCTGCTATTTTACAGCATACTTGAGAATTGTTCAGAGTGCTCAGCTCCCCTGACATGAAACTTTCTGATGGGAGTTGAGCATCTTTCAACATATGACCAAGACTGAGTAGTCCAGAACAAGAATATTAATGACTACTTCAAAATAGGAGCGAGAGAAGAAATATAATTTTAAGACACTAGATTGGCAGTGTTAGATGAAGTCTAGTAAATTGTGATTAAATCCCTTCTGGTAGAAGAAAAACCTCTGTTCAAAATACTTTGAATGAATCTTAAATTCTAATAGAAAGATTACTGTTTCTTTCTAGAATACAGTGTAAAACTCAAGCCCAGATCTGCATAAATTACAGATAAATCTGCCTGAAGCCAAGAGTTCTGTTGACAAGGCTTACTAATAAATAAAATGCTTCTCTTGCTCCAATAAGTATATTTACACAAAAAATTATTTTAAGTGGTGTACTATGCTAATCAATCAAAATAATAGTCCAAAGATTTTCTTTCAAGTAATTCCTGTTGACAACAAATTTTCTCCTCGCATTTGTCTTCTGGTGTGCTGTATGTTCCATTTATTTCTTCTGCGTTACTCAAAAAACATTAAGATGTACTCCAGGGGAAATTTATTTTTTCAAACACATCTTTTTATATATACACACTAGTATTTATACACATCTTTACATAATTTTTTTAGTTCATAGGATTTTTTTTAAGGAGGTACTGTCATTTTCTTTCTCTTCTCATCATCAAGCACTTCAGTAACACAGAACTGGACATCCCAGTTCTCTAGTTGTTACACTGATAATTCCATGTTCCCCATACTAATGTGGTGGGACATTTCGAGCATGGAGGGAGATAACAAATTAGTTTGTGTGTACTAATTTTAAATTGTTTTATAACTAATCTCAGCTTTTTTTTTTTTAATCTCAGTTAAAGCCATTGCTTTAACGAAGCACCCTGGTATGTACTTCCTTCCTTCTGAGATTGACTGGGCTATCACTGGAGAGAGTTAATGAAAATCTTGCCATTGACTTAAGTAGAACCAGGCTTCATATATTTGAAATGAAGCAAAAAATGTCTCACAACACTCCTAATTACACCCTGGGGAAAACTGCTGCTGAAATCTATAGACAAAGAATTCTGCTTTATATTCCAATCATTAATGTTATGCTGAATAATAAAAAATAAAATAGAAAATGTTTGAACCTTGCTACAATAAACTGCAGCATTTCAATTACTTCCCTTCTATCTAAGTGTATTTATGTCGAAGATGCTTAATAGGTACGTTTGTTATTGTTCTGCTTGATATTGGTGTGTTACTCTCCTCCTTGATCCCTGAGGACAAATTCAAGTTTTCAGGTAACAAGCTTCACCCCTCTGTGTCTCCTACCTACCTCAGTTGATGGGACCTAATATTATATGCTACGTTTACCCTAATGATAATGAATTCTTAATAATATGAAGATCTATTTTATTTAGTGAGTAGGGTGATGCTATGTAAAACCAATCCATTAAATGTTTCTGTTTCTATAAAGCAAAATTATTCCTTCAGGTACAGGTCCTAAAACATACTGTTTTTTAAAAACACACCATCTGTCCTGGCTGGTAAAAGGGAATGACCCTGCTCAAAAGCCTTCAATTTTGTTAGTCCTGCAGGCAAAGACATGATTTCAAAAATAACCTGGAGCAAAGAATTTTTATTACAAGAAGTTTTCTCTTGAAAACTATTGGGTCTGTAATGATTTGTGTACTTTTAAGGCACTACACCCTTTTATACTAGAGCCATCAGGTCTAAAGAAGAGGGAAAGAATACCATAGGTTTCCATACACTCAGGGCAATCATACAGTCGTACACAGTGGAATTGGGCCTCCCACTCAGAAACCCAGAGTGGCTTCACTGGTAACCAGGAAAGCCAACAGTAAAGTATCCAAGATGCCTGACCATCCTAACCACTACAGTTACTGATAGCAAGAAACGGATTGCTAAGAGCAGTCACAGAAGAGCTGACCATCCAAAAGTGCAAAATAATATAAAAGAGAGAAAACAAGGAATACAGCTAATGTGGGAGGTTAGGAATGAAGATAACTAAGCAGGGCCCCTAGCAGTAAAGCTTTAGATGACCCAAGCTACTGGAAATTATGTGTAACCAGCATAATTAATATAGCTAGCAGAGGACCAGCAATTAAAGGAATAATACTGAAGTTCAGTAATGACCGTGGTGCAGTCTCTTCCTCCAGGACCAGAACAGTAACTATGTCACACTGAGGCAAAAGCCTAGGAAATTAAATAACCTCTTCATAGCAATCTGCCTGTTCACTGGACTCTTCTCAGATTGTGCAAGTGAAGAACAGAGTGGGAAGATTAAGGGGAGCAGTGGTTGCCTTTTCCAGCAAGTCCTGCAAGCCTAAGGAGCAGGATGGTCCAGCCACTCGCTCGAGTACTTTGCAGGCTAACGGGGAAGAAGGAAGGTGGGAATTGAGCTGCCCTTTCATCTTTCAGTGACTATTTTGTTGGGTAATTATTCAGTGAATTCTATAATCATACTAGAATGCTCAGGTATTTTATAAAATACATATGGTCAGAATATTCCTTTTTCTTCATGTCTACTTGCTCAGCTTGTTGCATGAGAGTAGGAAAGCATTGCTCTATCAGTCTGTTTCTCAATTTTCTGAATGGGTTGTATGATAGCACATACCTGAGTAACTTCTCAGGTCTTAATGCTTGCCAGTCAGTGCCAGGAGTAGCCACAAACCAAAGTGCCTTCTGTTAAAGCACAATGTTCATCTAAAAGATGGTGTTTGTGGAAGGGGGAGACACTGTCACACAGTGCAGGCTCACCTAACCTATGTGGAGTAACATGCTAGGACAGTTATGCTGCTTCTGGTACCCAGCCTGCTACACGGCAAAGCTTCCTTTTCCTCAAATGTTTTCCCGAAAAGAAGGGTCACAGTGAAAAGTAAATAAAAACTGGTGATTCCCTTAGGAAAAACAGGAAGTGACATGTGTTGCTTGCCAATTTCACAAAGTTTTCTTCCATAAGGCAGTGTATATTAAATTTTGCCTAATTATGGGGCCACATCACGAAAAGCACAGCTGCTAATTTGCAATACATATTGACTTAACAGAAAACTGCAAACATTCACCATCTTTGAAGATTTGCTTTGTGTCACTTAATATTTTTGAAAGGCAAGATTTTACAAACAAATTAGAGAATATGGCACTAAAACTTTATAACCTGGCTTGGATGTGAAAGAACAAAAAAATAACAGATTGAACATAAGGGACTAATGTATTTTGAGTTTCAGACTGCAATTCACAACAATGAAAACAGAAAAAGATGGAGTCACATACATTCTAATTAATTGTGTTTCTGGAGCTTCTAGCACTGCAGAACATTAAAGAGAGTAATTTATATTGAATGTTTCCCATATTGACACAAATCTGTGTTTACATACTACCTTATTCTTCATTCTTTCTCTCTTCTCATCCTCTACTGCAAGAATTACATGCAATAAGCTTAAACAAAATTACTGTCCTTTCAGTTTAATTTTATTATATCAAACCGTCATTACTTCATTATGGAAGTTTTATTTTATATTTCTTTCAACTGCAACTGCAGAAATATTCCCTGAAATCTGCATTTTCTCTGTCTCTTATTTTTCCTTTTAAGAAGTAAACATTCCTTTAATATTTACTTAGTTTTCAAACTTTTTTAACTTGCACTTTTTTTTATTAAAAGTTATCCCAGCATAGCTAATCTGCAATTTACTCAATTGAAAAATATGTTCTACCATTTTAAATCCGGTAACTGAATTGAAAGTAAAGTGGTAATGCTAAATCAGTTTATATATAACCTCATGGGTATATTCAGTAACACCTCTCTGAAACAGATTAGGAAACTAGGAACTACTAACTCACTATAAATTGTTCCTTTTGTTGCCGCTAGTGCAATTTATAGTTATAAAATTAAGCCTAAAGTAGAACTGTTTAAGAAGTGTAATTTAAATGTCTTTCTCTTGCAGGTGAAAAAGACTTTAAATCATCTTTGCATAAGGTTATGGGGCGTTCAGCAGCCGCGAGGGGCCGTGGATGTTAGATTGGCACAGTTCTTCAAAGAAGCACTGATCAGAGCCTTCCAAGTAATTTGTCTGTGCCCTGCTGATTCCAGGAGCAACCAACTCAATATGCATCTTCTTTTCCCTGTTCATATGCCAAGATTTACAAGAGTGTCTCTAAGTCCCAGTAATCTACCCTTGTCTGTATTCAGGGCATCAGTCAACAGTGCAGACAGTATCTTTTATCTTAAGCACATTCTATTCTCCTCTGCATAGAAGAGCTCATAGTCACACTCCTACCTACAATGAAAGGCACATTTGGGGGTTGGGTTTCCACAAGTATGTAGGTGTTATTCTGTTAGATTACCTCTCTCACTTAACTCATTTTTTCAATAAGGTTGAAATTCTTGTCCCTCCCTTTGAAAACTACTTGCTGTTCCTCAGAGAGGGATGTTTCTTCCACTGATATTTCTTTTTTTATTATTTTTTAAATCAACCTATACATTAATATGTGCATCACTACACGAGCTACTTTTGTATAGCTTATTGCAGTCTGAACACAGCAGCAATCTACTGGGCAAACAAGTGGGGGGTAACCGATCCCTGCAATCCTTTTCTTAAGTAAATGGTAAGGGTTAAAAAAAAACAAAAAAAAGGAAATGGGCATGTGATGAGGAAGATGCATGCAAATTCAAATATTATTGACTTATTTTAAGACTGATAGATAATTGTGATTAAACGAATAGCCCTACAGTAACAATAACAACATACAACTGTTAATCTGGTTACTCAGAAAGGATGCACGTATGTATTTCCAAAGATGACAAATGGATCAGGTTGGATTCCCCCTTCATTTTACCTCAGCAAGGTCTGGACTAAAACACCATTATTCCAGGAATCACCAACAACTTCAGTGACAACAATCCAAACACAGAATTTAACCTACAATGCTCAAACCTGCGTACCGCAATATCCAGCCTCTTCTCAGAAACCCAGCATTGTCTTTCAGACTCGCAATGCGCAACTGACCTTGAAATTTACTGTAGGTATTTTCTCTCATACTTCAAATACGGTGGAAAAATACCAAGTTGTTGCTAGACTTTTTTAATGCTGATGTAGAAATTAGTTTAATGCTTCCCAATTCTGTCAAAATATTTCAGGAACTACTGCTGAGAGTGACAAATCCACTGATGCTGTCACACACACTGGAAATTACATCTGTAAAACTTTGCTGTCCTTCAGCACTTTGTGGGTGAAGATTGCTAATCTTGAAAATTTAAAGTACTGTATTTGATAGAGTGCACTGAACAGATATAGAACAGTCTCTTGACAGTTTCCTACCTTCGCAGAGTTTAAAGCACAGTTATAATCCGTAGCGTCCACACTTGCAGAGCACTCTATTTCAGCTCAGATAATCTCTTATCTTAAAGCATTTCAAAGTTTAACTGACTAACTGTCATGGTTTAACCCTGGTCGGCAACTAAGTACCACACAGTCACTCACTCACACACCCCCCACCCCGCACCCAGTGGGATGAGGGAGAGAATTGGGAAGAAAAAAGTAAAACCCTGTAGGCTGAGATAAAGACAGTTTAATAAGACAGCAAAGGAAAAAAATAATAAGAATGATAAAAGAACATACAAAACAAGTGATGCACAGCGCAATTGCTCACCACCTGCTGACCAAAGCCCAGCCTGTCCTCAAGCAGCGATCGCTGCCCCCCAGCCAACTCCACCTGGTTTATATACTGAGCATGACGTCATATCTTATGGAATATCCCTTTGGCCAGTTTGGGTCAGCTGTCCTGGCTGTGCCTCCTCCCAGATTCTTGCGCAACTTGCAGAGTACAGGAAGCTGAAACGTCCTTGGCTAGTACAAACACTACTTCACAAGAACTAAAACATCAGTGTGTTATAAATGTTATTCTCATATTAAATCCAAAGCACAGCACTATACCAGCTACAAGGAAGAAAATTAACTCTATCCCAGCCAAAACCAAGAAACTAACAGCAATTTTATGGAGTTCAGAATAAACTGTGAGTATAAGGAAGTGAACATACTCATCACTTTTTTAATGTGGAAATGCAAGCCAAAAATCAACTATCCATGCAACTCCATTATCTTCCAAACGTGTATTTGATACACTAAAACGCCAGCTTGGGGCTAAGTTCTCTTGTGATTTTTAAAAGTTTAGTTGTTAACATACTTATTAAAATTTTCTTACCTTTTTCCCCTATTAGCCATATCATACAAAAATTAAGGTTGGAAAATACCTCTAGGATCATCAAGTCCGCCCATCAACTTAACACCACCAGGCCTCCTAAAGCATGCCCTGAAGTGCTATGTCTACATGTTCCTTGAACACTTCAAGGGATGATGACTGCACCACCTCTCTGGCCAGCCTGATCCAATGCCTGCAATATTTATAATAAATATATATATATGACTACTTAATGAAAACTGTTATATAGGAAGTTAACATTACATCAGCTTCTCAAAGCAAAAATTACCTTCAGGCTCAAGATTTCCCTTGCTGCAATTACAGGGAGAAGATGCTCCTAATTAGTACCTTTTACACTACCAGTAGGCAGGATAAGTCAATATAGAGAAACTAGACTTGCCTTGACAAGATGATGACAGTGTGCTGTCACAGAGATGGGATACCTCCAAAGGCTCTATCCACTCTAACCTGGCAGCCATATATTAAAAAAAAAAAAAAAAAGAAGAAGAAGAAAGAAAGTTTAGTCACTCATGTGGTCCCATCAGCACAATCCGGCACTCCATACGACTATTTAAATAAGTGCAAAGATGGCACAAAGCAGAGGAAAAAGAGGTATTAAGTCAGACTAGTGGTAGTTTTGCACTTTGCACTTACAGTTATCACTGTAAATATTTGCATATACAGCAAAGCCTTACTTTTAACTAGGTCTGCTTACTACATGCTTCCAGAGGCAGATTCTTGGACAGGATGAGCTTCTAATATTCCTTTGCATCTTTTCATTATTCCTATTTCATCTGAAATACCATAATAGTACTTTATAGGAGTTTTAGGCGTTGCTTGTAATGCTCCAATACTTTCCCTGACAATGACTTCTGTTGTTCCCTTTGTGTAAGAAATTAACATTTTATTTGTGGGCTCACAATATATTTGTATTATTTAAATACAAAGCTGTAGCAAATAGCAGGACACACCTGAGCAGCAAACACTGCCTAGGGAGGACAGACACTTGTAGGCTGCTAGCAGAAGTAAATGATGAAATTGAAGAGGAAAAGCAAGCCAAGCAAAGAATACCTGCAGAGGGAAGATAAAACCATTGTTAAACAAATTATAGTACTGAAAATATACAGAAAAGAATTTCACATAATATTTTGTACTTAATCACTCACATGTTTCTGTCATCACAGAACTGGCCGTAGATCTATATGTTTATTAACCAGTTATTGTAAGAAAAAAAAAACAAAAAAACCTGAAAAGTCTTCACTGAGAAAAATGGTGGAGTAAAATGTAAGTTTATATAAGACCATAAGCACCAGTATGCAGCTTCTTAAATTAATGTACAACCACGAACTCATGATTCCTTACCAAAAAAAAAAAAAGAAAGAAAAATTTACCATATTTGACACGCAATAAACAAATAGTTTATTGTAAAAGATGCTTCTTTTCAACTTATGGATAAATTATTTTGAATGTTTCAATAAGCATTCCATATTATAAATTCTCCTCTGATTGACAAACCAGGGGTCCCAAAATCATAGGGTATTTATTTTCCTTTATGTGACTACATAATCACAGAATCCCAGGTAGGAAGGGACCTCAGGGATCATCTAGTCCAACCTTTCTAGGAAAAGCGTAGTCTAAACAAGATGGGCACCCTGTCCAGCCTAATCTTACCAGTGTCCAACGTGGCCGAGTCAACCACTTCCCTGGGGAGATTATTCCAGTGGGTGACTGTCCTCACTGGGAAAAATTTCCCTCTCGTGTCCAATGGGAATCTCCCCAGGAGCAACTTATGTCCATTCCCCCTTGTCCTCTCCATGTGACTCTGTGTAAAAAGGGAGTCTCCATCTTCTCTGTAGCTACCCCTTCAGTACTGGTACATGGGGATGAGATCCCCTCTAAGCCTCCTTTTCTCAAGGCTGAACAAACCCAGTTCTCCCAGCCTATCCTCGTAAGGCAGGCTTCCCAGTCCTTTGGTCATCCTGGTGGCCCTTCTCTGGACCCCTTCCAGCCTGCCCACATCCTTTTTGTATAGCGGGGACCAGAACTGGACACAGTACTCCAGGTGTGGCCTGACCAGCGCTGAGTAGAGCGGGATGATGACTTCTTTCTCTACTGGAGATGCCCTTGTTGATACAACCCAGCATCCTGTTGGCCTTCTTGGCCGCAGCAGCACATTGTTCGCTCATGTTGAGCTTCCTGTCCCCCAGGACCCCCAGGTCCCTTTCCACAGAGCTGCTCTCCAGCCAGGTGGATCCCAGCCTGTGCTGCACTCCTGGGTTATGTTTTTCCAGGTGCAAGACCTTACACTTCTCCTTGTTGAACTTCATAATATTCCTGTTGGCCCACTCTTCCAGCCTATGCAGATCTTCCTGCAGAGCAGCTCTCCCTTCTGGAGTGCCTACTTCCCCACTCAGTTTTGTGTCATCTGCAAACTTCACCAGACTACACTGGATCCCATTATCCAGATCATTTATTAAGATGTTGAATAACATTGGGCCCAATATTGATCCCTGGGGGACCCCGCTCGTGACAGGTTACCACTATGAAAAAGAGCTATTGACCACCACCCTTTGGGTGCAGCCTGTCAGCCAGTTCCCCACCCACTGCAGAGTCCACTTGTCTAGGCCATAACGCATTAATTTCTCCAGGAGGAGGCTGTGGGGAACCGTATCAAAGGCCTTGGAGAAGTCCAGGTAGACAATGTCCAACGCCCGCCCCACATCAACCAGGCAAGTCACTTTGTTGTAGAAGGCCACCAGGTTTGTCAAGCATGATCTGCCCTTATTGAAGCCATGTTGGCTTTTCCTAATCACATGCTTCATTTGACTTGTGATGGCCCCCAGGAGGATTTGTTCCATAACTTTCCCAGGGACTGAAGTAAGGCTGATGGGCCAGATCCTGCCTCGAGCCTTTCTTGTAGATAGGGGTAACATTCACCTTCCTCCAGTTTTCTGGGACATCCCCCATTCTCCAGGACTTCTCAAAGATTATGGAGAGTGGCCTCGGATGATGTCAGCCAGCTCTCTCAACACCTTCGGGTGGATGGCGTCAGGGCCCATGGATAAGTTGGGGTCAAGCTCCTGTAATAATTCGTCTACTAACTCCTCCGTCACTGATGGTGGGTCTATGTTTGGATCAACCAGGAATTTTGTTCCCAAAGGCTGGGGCCCAACAGTGTTGGTAAAGACAGAGGTGAAGAAACCATTGAGAACCTCTGCCTTTTCAGCATCGTTGGTGACTGACTCTCTTTTCTTGTTTAACAGTGGGCCTATGTTTTCCTTCTGTTTCTGTTTGTGGTTGACATGTCTGAAGAAAACTTTCTTGTTATTTTTGACATCTACGGCCAGTTTCAATTCAAGCTGGGCTTTTGCTTTTCTAACTGCAATTCTGCACACTCTGGCAATGCCCTTGTAGCTCTCGATGGATAATCCTCCACTTCTCCACCTCTGGTATCCTTCTCTTTTGGTTTCGAGTAGACCCAGGAGTTCATGGTTGATCCAAGGGGGCCTCTTGCTCTGCTTACTTCCCTTTCCTTTATAGGAGATAAACTGGTTTTGTGCTTCCACGACAGCTCTTGAAGAACTCCCAGCACTCACTAGCTCCTTTATCTTCCAGGGAAGCATCCCACGGAATCCCTCTCAACTGAGCTCTGAGCGAGCTGAAGTTTGCTCTTCTAAAATCTAGAACCCTTGTCTTAGTACTGACCTTCAGCACACTCACAATATTGTGATCACTGCAGCCAAGGCTATCACTAACTGAGATATTACAAAGCAGGTTTTCTTGGTTTGGGAATAGCAAGTCCAGCAGTGCCTCATTCCTGGTTGGCACATCTAACATTTTTATAAGGACACAGTCCTCTAAGCATTCCAGGAACTTGGTGGATGACTAGTTGATTATGATTTCTAAAAAAAACAAAGCATGTCCTCAGGTCAGTACTATTCACGCTCCTGTCATATCTGTCATAACATCTAACAGAAACAGGGTAGCTTCACTGAATAAATAGTTAGACTAAGCAGTTTCCAAGAACAAGACACCACTGCTGGTGCTTTGGGAAGATTCACTGAATGTACCCCTGGATGGTCTCTCGGTCCATTCTTTAATCCTACTTGTTCCCAACCAGCCAGGGCTGTCTCGTTTGTCCCTTTTGTGATGGACCTGGATCTTAAGCACATGGTTACTACCCCTGGCAATGCTGTAGCCTAACTGTTTCAGTGCCAGAGAAGAATTTAAGGACTCTTCACAGAAACCTTAAAGAAAGGCCAAAAGGTTTTTCAAAAAATTAACTGAAAACAAGATAAGAGTATCATCTATGGAATTAAACTGGTACCTTCAGAATATGTTACAGTAAAATGTTTTTAATTATTCTAACTATGTGGCAGTGTCTTTTGATTTGCAGATTAATTACTTCTTTTCCTGTAGCTGGAGTTATATATTTGCACACCCAGAGTTTTGCTGGAAGCGAGGATACTGAAAAATGACCTATGTGACATCTTCGGCATGAAACTCATTTATATACTTCAGGGTCTTGGAGATAAAACCTCACATTCTGAGATAAGGGACAATATATTTGATTTAATTCAATCTTCTTAAGGAAATTAATTAAAAAACATAAGTTCACTCCAGACAAGAGATAGACTGAAGGTAGTTGGGGTGAAAAATACATAGAGTGGACTGAAGAGAATGATGTGTAGTCGTGAATACAATAGAAAATAAAAGCCAAGTATAAAGTTTTAATATATATGTCATCACAAAAATAGCATCCAATAGATGAATAGCATTCAATAGAGCTTGAATTTTGAAAAAAGGGGCTATAGTCTGTGCAGATGCCTTCCCAGATTTTTATTACGTTAACTTTTTATACAGGGTTATCACTATAAAAATTGCAAAGAGAACATTACAAATATGATTTTGAAAGTTGTGAGAGCCCAACATGATATTAAACATCAGAACTCCAACATGATTTTTCTCCCTGATTATACTACTGCTTTTCTAAAGGAAGAGGAAACTACTTCTCTTGTAAAACAGCAATTATAGCCTACTGGACTATCTTGTTCTGCATCATACCCTGCTGGGCAGAATGCAGACTATACTAGTCAATCACATGTCACTTCAACCCTAGAGGAAATTTCTGTCTTTATGAATTAAAGGATTAGTGAAGCTGGTAAGGACATCGAGAAACAGACAGACGTGAGGGGCGAAATGCAATTCTCAGTAGGCATAATCCGCTCTTGACTCAGAACTTGAATTTGAGCATTCAGCCCTTTCAGTGAATAACATATATTTGATATGTCTGTTAGATTGTCAGCTTTGTACTGCATACTTTCTTTCATGGACATTTTTTCTTATTTTGAAGAATCTATAAGGATAGATTAGATAGGATGAATAGAATGAGATACCATGAATAAATACTATAGACATTGAATAAAGTTTACATTTAGATGTTTTAATTTGACTAATACTTGCATCACTCTATCAATGTCCAAGGCATTTTGAAGATATTTAATAAGACAAATGTGTTTCTCAGGAGTCTGAGATTCTAAAATGCAAAATTTAAAACAAAAGTATAAATGTTTCTGCCTACTTTTCTGAACATAAAGTCCCATTTAGCCCTTAAATTTTGAGCTGACTTTCTTCAAAATATTTTTTCTTATTTAGATCAGTCAAAATAAAGATGCATATTTTTCAGTCTTCTCTCCCTTATCCATTTTCTAGTTAATTTTCATATTCCAATTTGCAATGAATATTTTGCCCACTTTCCAATTCAGAAGTTAATCACATCTTTCTTGTCATAACTAGCCTCAACTGTAAATCAACATTGATGTATTAGTTTAGAGTAGCTAAGATACACTGGCCAGAAATGCAGGCAAATCTTCTACCTCAGGCCACAAATATGCCATTGCAATAAGCAGAGAATCATAGTAACTCCATGCCACCAGGCATGGACAGTCACCTTCATACTGCCACTCACCTATAAGCCACATGCTCTTTAATTAGGATTTAACTAATGCTAAAACTCTGCTAATCTTATATTTGCATTTTACCCTACTGTCAGATAAATGTCACTTTTTGCTAAAAGTAAACAAATTTATTCTTTTTCTATCTTATTTCTCTTGGAGAACAGTTTATTAACCTTTCTAATTTTATTAGAAGTCATCTTTCCATCATCTAGCTTTCATTCTTTTATCCAGCAGTCAAACCCATTTATCTATACCTTGCTATTTCAAAAGAGTTTGTACTTTATTCCCACCATAAATTCTCTTTCTTTCTCTCACATGCACATACAGATAAATGCATAAACACCCAAATAGGACATGAACAAGGTTAAAGATGTAAGATGTATACAGTATATTTTTGGGCTCCCTTATGGACAAGTCATATGGAAGTCCACAGATGAGCCCCAGGAGATTTTGTAGACTTCCTTTGAAATCTATAAGAAACAATAAACTACTCATTAGGCAATTCCAAAACACAACCACTATCAAAGTATGCAGACTGATTCAGGAACTAAAAACAGGGAACGAATCATCAAGCCCACATACTCAAGTACTGCCCCAAAAGATCCTCAGACTGTTTCTCACTCACAAGAAAATCCTGTGTCGAAACTTAGACGAAAACCTAAAATTTACTACAGTAATGGAGTGGGAGTGACAAAGCATCACAAGGTGGTTTTTGTTCGGGTTTTTTTTTTTTTTCTTGGTTGGGTGTTAGTTTTTTGGTTTGTTTGGGGTTTTTTTTAGTATTTCATTGTATTCCGAAACCCATAAAGTTTTAGGCTGGTTGTGTTCATAACAGAGTTGTTTCTCCCTGCATTTTATTGAGCAATTGAAACATTAGCACAGTTAAGAGTGTAAATTCCTTTCTCCAGCCATTCTCTTGCAGTACCTCAGCAACAGAAATGGAGGAAAGTCACGTGGCTATCAACAGAGCAAGGCACTACAGCAGTCCAGCTGGATACAAGGGCCATGGCATGGTGTGACAGGGTTGACAATGGTGTGCAGGGTGTGCAACACTTGACAGCTCTTTCGTCAGAGCTAAGGAACAGGAAAGGAGACTACTGGAGGCATGGGAGGTGGATAACACATCTGCAGTGAAGAAAAAGAAAACAAAATATACAGTTAAAGAGAAAAAAGTGCATGAGAGAGGAAGAAGGTTAAATCTGCCGAAGGAAACAGAAAAATGGGAAGGAGCATCACAATACAAAAAGTCAACAAAACTAGGGAATCATTAATTGCAAATAATTTTCCATCAATTAAGTTGCCTTCCTACAGACAGCATTAAAAGCTCTGATTTGGACAAGTCAGGAGTCATTCCTGGTGGATGAGATCTTCATAGTGTGTCATATTTCACTAGATATGCAAACTGAGGAATCAAATTACATCCCTTAGAGGTTCACGCTGCTGCTCTTTGTCTTAATATCTGTTTTGATAGCAGAAAACTAATTAGTTTCATTAATTTGAAGTACGGCAAAAGTACGATAACTTGAAATATAATTTCTTAAATAGCTACAAACTTTATTCATACATGGTTAGAAACTTTTATTTTTCAGTGTTTAACTGAAAACCAAAATACCACAGCTGATAAACTGGTAGTGTTAATTTTGTACTCTTTGAAGTTCAGCAGGAAAGTTAGACTTTCCAAATGTGAAGTCCCTCCTTTTGTTGCATGTTGGACAGAAGAAAAACTTGTTCAGAGAGAAGAAATAAGGGTTACTTATCCATCCATGAGAACAACAGTGTGTTATGTTACTTTTAGTACTTGTCAAAAGAATTAAAATAGGCTGTCACCATTTTCCAAAGCTGATGGTCTGAAAACCACGACTGGATCTCCCTGACTGATCACCCAAGACACAAAAACACTCTAAAAATACTTTAGCAAATATAAGCGGACCTTAAAGAACAAGCTGCAACAACTTACACCATAGAACGTAATAAGAAATACACGCTGATGAGGCTATACTTTATGTATTGGAAGGATGAGTGTACTAGAGTGATGTACATTAAACCAAGTATATTATAACAAGAACAATGCACAGTAGAATATTCCACACTATTCCGCTGCCCAGAGAGTAATTTTTGTAGCAAACTGATCATTTTGTACGGGTGACTTTTCCCCTTATCTCCATCTGCTATTAAAAAGTTATATGTTGTTTTAGTTATTTTAGTGCTCAATTATAATTGCATAAGGAGTGATCTTAGGTCAGATACCTAAGATATCTTTCTACTAAATTGGACTTACATTACAAAAGTTTTTGAAAAATGCTTTTACCAACAGTGTGTAATGCTAAGTATAAGACTCAAAGACTACTGGCACACCACTCTATCCTAAGTTGCTGTAACCTATAAGCAACTACAAGGTGCTCTTTGGAAAATCATATTTTCACAGAAAGACCATTTACAAACATAAGAACTTATGTTTGCTTAAGACCTTTCCTATGGTAATTACCTGTAAAAACTTTGCACCCTTAAGAGGTTTGCTGACAAAATATGGAAGACAGAAACTCTAAACTTCTTCCTAGTCAGTGCTGTCTTTAGATTGAGATATACATTTTCCTGTTTCCATCAGTGAAAGTGACGTGCAGTGAAAATGAAAGTAGATTTAAACATTGCTAAGATGCTATTCTATAGTTGATTATGCTCAGATAATGTATTCTAGAGAGAAAGACTAAGATTAGTGAGAGATTTATATTTCTCTCCTGACTGCACCCCAGGAGTAGGCATGGGAGACAAAAGACGATGAAATTCTATCAGTTACAGAAAACTCCATAAGCCAACCTTATTCATACAAAAAGGGTATTTTCAAGGAATCATAACTTTGTTTTCTAACACATGAACTGAGATGAATAGGTATAATAATACTCTGGACCTCGCTGAGATAGATTGTCTAACTTTTCTCATTTGAATTTTATCACATAAATATTGATAATTTCAATATGTGACTTGATTATAATGCTTCTTAATAACTGTATTTCTATACCCTGGATTATGCTGCACAAAGTCTTATCTATTTGTGTATAGTAATGAAATATTCCACAATCTATTCTTTAGAATACTTCAGGTTTGACAGGTTTCTCAAAGGTTAACTCTCACATAAGTTTCGTCAAGGGGACTTGAGCTATTGTTTAGCAAATTTCTGAGAATTCCTTCCAAAATACTTTGTTTCCCAGAAAGTCTTAGATTAACTGGCAGAAATGTCTGCTGAAAAAAATGACAGCAGAGATGAAATATAAATATCTTTCACTAAACTGCTTGCTTAAAGGGACAGCCTGCAGAGAAATTAAAAACACATGTATAAAGCTTTTGTGAAAAAAGAACCGGAATTGGCCATATTGGTCAGCCTTAATGACATAGAGATGTTTATTTGGCTTCACATAGGTCATGTCACCTATACTCTCTTTTTTATGTGACATTTTTTAACATATGTTAGTAGAAACCTATGAACAAGTTGCCCAATAAACACAGCAGTGCCTTCACACATAGATAAATTGTAAGATTTTTAGTCCAAATAGATTGAGCTAGTTGAGATGAAAGAATATAAAAAGTAAATGAAAAGGGTATAGATGGGATTCTCACTTCCATTAAAAGCCTCCAGGAAACTGGTTCTCCCCCAAAATAAAATGAATTATTTGAACTGCATGCTGAACTTCACTGTCAAAAAGGCCAGTTCACTCGTCCTTATCTAAAGAGACTTGTTTCCAAGTGCTTGAATCTCTGGTGAACAGCCTGATGCAGTACTAATCAAAAGGTGCATGGCTTTCCTTAGATGTGAAAGATGGAGTTTTTGCTGAAACTGTCTGATATTCAATTCAGCCTCAAACTGTCAGTAATAGATTGCCACTAGCCAGTAAAAAGTTCACTATAAAGAATTATATGTCCTTTCTGTCCTTGGTCACAGTTACTGTGTTATCTACAGTAGGCAATTTTCTCATATGTTCTTCAGAAGGTCATTCAAAACTCTTACTTGGCAAGATGATGGGGATCTAAAAATATTATGATCTCCAGGCATTTAGTTAAATTTCCCAGTGTTCAAAATAAGATGAAAGTCAACAAGAAAGGTTAAATTCAAACAATCTGGTGCTTATAATTTACATCATATGAAACCAGAGCCCAATGTTGTAATTTTGTCAGGAGTTTAAGCTGTCATATTTAATAGATGTACCAAGGATACTCAATATATACCAGCCACTTCTAGAATATGCGTGCCTTTTTAATAGATAATTCTGACTTAAATACATATATAAGTTTGTAATTTCTAGCTTAATTTTTCAGTAACAGAAAAATGAAAGAGCCTGGGAAGTTGAGTATTCATACCACATCTCTAAAAACATTCCCCACTATGTGCGGGTCATAATAGTTCTGAAATACGCACAATAGCCTTGGAAAATTACATACAGGGAAAAAAAAAAATCCTCCTGGAATATTTGTAGAAAAAGGCCTCAAGCTGTGCAAGGTTTTAGGAGAGATTTAGTGAGTTTTTTGGGGGTTAGGCTTGAACTTTCTGTTGGGTTTTGTTTGTTTTAAATGAAGATTGCAATGTATGTATGGTACAAAATAAATTTAACAGCTGTCACATTTATATTCATTTATTACTTCTTTTTAAAATATATCAAATGACCCCTTGATAAATCAATACATGTGTTCCCCCACTTGCACAGAAATGGCTTACACTCAGCTCCCGTTGGAGCACACATGATTTTTCAAAATAAGAACTGCATACACAAGTTCCAGACTTACAGATTTACTACCTCTGATAGTGCTAGCATAAAAAAAGAATAACATAGGGAAGAGATGCTTAAGAAGACATGCTTCAGCTAACAAGGACTAAATGCAAACAAGAAGGAAGGATCTGCAATTTTCCAGAACCATCTCCCTCCCCCTTTTTTTTCCTTTTTTTTTTTTTTTTTTAAATTTGGCTATGAATGCTCTTCTGAAAGGAGGGTCCTAAGATGATAAGCCATTTGGGTAGCTTATACCTAGTATGAAAAATGTGAAGAAATGAGAGAGGATATAAAAACCCCCTATATTAGAAGTAAAAAGTTTGACACATGTAGCATATATAGCTGTTACTCTGCTATCAACAACTATTACAAACCATCCTCTAATTTGGACTCTTGGGTTGCTGTTAGTCTTTAATCTTCAGCTAATAAATGTCTGCAACTTGCCTGTCCAGAGTTTTTAGGGTATTACCGGTCTACAATTGTGCTGGTTAGTTGCAGGCCAAGGTTTATTATCTGCCTAATAGGCCCTCATAAAACAGAAAACCTAGTAATCTCCTGAAGCTTGTCAGTTAAAAGGAATACAGTCTGAAGCACTACTTTTCATGAAGCTTGAGAGCACTGAAGCCTTACTTTCTATGATGAAAATTGTGCTTGGGCAGGGAACAAAGGACTGCCCGGTCTGCCATTTAAAGAGGGACAAGTGGAGAGACTGGGCTATATAATGTGGTCATGAAACTACCATACTGGTATGGTAATCGCTGGCAGAAAAAAGCAAGACACTTGCAGGTTTTGATCAATTTATAATTCCTCTGGCAACATCAGTTGAAGGCACAGTCCTATTAAATATCACTGTAATGAAACTGAATGCTGTCATATTTCTGCCAGAATTGTCACAGCACTGACATAAAAGCAGCATTGTAGTTTAAAATTTTCAGCACCAACTATTTTAAGGAATTAAGTTTTACTTAAGTTTACAGCTGAATTTTTAAATAGCACATAGTATAGAACAAGGCTGGAAATACTTCCTTTTCTCAGTCTATTCACTATAAGAAACAAGAAACAAAGGAGGAGTTAAGAAATGGGAGAATTCCCAAATACAGTCAAGCGACCTGTAGCTGGATTTCCGAGTTATGTACCCAAGCAAGTATATAAAGTTGAAAAACACTCTATTCCCAGATGAAATACAATCAGGTGAAAAAATGAGGTGATAGTGTGCAATGGGAAGGAAAAAGAAACACAGTAACTATCTGAGCATCTTCCTTACCCAGTTCTCACTCTCCCTCTCTTCATTCTTCACATGTCTGTGAAGGCACAAAGTTCTGCTCAAACTAATTGCTAAACGAAAGCAGCCTAATCCTCTCAAGTACTGACAAAATAAATCTGTTGCAGCAGCTCCTCAATGTCTTTCATGTATTCTGCACCACTAAAATGACCACAATGAGCCATACAATCATCATATTCACACAGCATTACCACAACTCACTCTATTTAGGGACAGACTGTGAAAATAATGGGGAGAATCCGCCATCTGCACCTCATCCAGCCGCCTGCAGCCTCACTAAGCTAAGCAACCATGAGCATATTCTCCTGAGTGCCAGTCTTTCCATGGATTCTCAATGCTTTTTTTATTCTCAATTCAAAGTCTTAATTCTCTAATTGATCCATAGATCCAGTTTTCAGCTACTCTGACAGTCATTTCAATGAAGCCTTTAGCTTTGCAATCCATGATACAATATGACTTTTAGTGAGAAATTTAGGATTAGGCATAATAATAAAAAGCAACAACAATGAAGTGGTCTTCTCCCTTAAGGGGATGTGAAGCGTTAGGGTTCTTCCTAAGGAAAATAATCTAAATCATATCATAGGGGAAACAGTTTTGGCAAAAGTGTAGTGCTATAAAAATGAAGGGATTTCTGTAAACTGTCAAGTATGCGTTAGCACAGGAAGACAGTAACAGAATGCCAGAATTCCTAGGAAAAAAAAAATGTAATATTTTTGAGGAATATATATAGAAGAAGAAAATAATAAAGGAAACCCAAACTGTTTTGAAGAAGAAATTTTATTACTATTTTCTTGGGTTACTGTAGATGAATATAAAAGGCTTTGGTAGTTTTTCTGAAAGACTATAACCATTAAAAAATTATTTGTTTAAAGAAGTAAGTTGAAGCACTTTCCAGCAAAGCAAGGTATCAATGAACCAAAAATATGAGGAAACCAAACAATGCTTCCTTCTTCAAATCTAGCTTCACATAGCTTAACAGCAAAGACTATCAATTATTTGTTGAAACATTTCATAGTAACACTAAAGTTGGGGGGGGGAGGGGAAGATTAAATTAATTTTCTCAGATATGATTGTGGAGAAAAATTGAATTAATTCTTGCCTATTTTTGTCTCTATTTCAGCTGTATACATGCGATAACAAAAAGAATAACAGAATTGCTAGTGTGTGCAATGAATGTTTAAATACCTAATTCCCACAAAAATAATGAGGAAAATAGTAGATCTCAAAACCTGATTCTTGAAGTGTAATAATCACTGAGACCATGATAAATGGTTTGTAGGTTGTCCCTCAAATGGCATTAAACAATTTCACACAAAGGCTTCAAATTTAAAACCATTGAATACGTGAATTTATGGCAATTTGAGGGCCTACTAGTTTCAGGAAGAATTCCATCTACAAGCAGTCATCTAAAACAAGCCCCTAATTTTTCTAGAAGGAAGGGATCCTTCTCTGCATTTTCTATATGACAGAGGCATGCCTCCGAAGAAGCATCAGCAGTATAGACTAGAGTGGGAAATAACTGGTGAGAGTAACGACCACTTAGTAATACAGGGTGGAAAACCAACTTTTTTTCCCAGCGTCTACTCTCATGACAGCTTTCTAAGCATTCCCCTTGAAACAAAAGGATATTGTTTAAGAGTTTATGTTCAATGTGCAGGCCTTCAGTATTCAATTAAGTTATCACAACATTCTCCTAGAGGTGGAAAATGCACCCTTCATGAGGGATTCTTCCTGAGGGCTTTTATAATGATTAAAAACACCATTACTTTTCATTCTTATTCTCCAGGATAAACCAGTTATGTTTTTGAGTGTATTTGGTTAAAGCTATTAGTATTCAAGTATGGACATGGTCACTATCTGAACCTTCATTATATTCTCCATACCGCCACCCTTCAAACAAAACCTCAGTGTTTGTCAAGCTCTAATCAGCTGTATTTCACACCATTCCCTTGAGATACATGAGGAATTATGTTGTGTATTAGCGCTTTATTATAAAATAAGGATGACCAAAACTGGAAACGTAACCAATATAAGCATGTTATACGTAAATTTTGTTTCAAAAGAAGGCAAAGTGAATTGCAGCACTATTTCAGGCAAAAAAAAAAAATCTGTGTTGGTATATACATGGGGTAGGATATCCCAGTGACCAAAAGACAGAGTCAGCAATAAGCCAAGCAAGAGACTTTGAGTTGAAGAGATGAGAGAATTATGGGGTGGTTTGGGAGTTTAAGGTCAGAGGAACTATTCAGCAGGAAGGGGAAAAAGTGTAGGGAACAACCAGGGCAGTTGTTCATATGGAGAAAAAGAGATATGTTCAATTAAATATAATAATTAGTGACTAGAACCTTAATAATTTTGATAATATTATGCATGCTTATATTCCTAAAGTAAAATAGCAGCTTATTTCAGGTTATTGAGGATTTGTATTTGAACTGAAATCAGCAAGAAGCATGAGCACCTTTAAAATAAATTAAAAAATCAGTCTATTTTTATTTAATTACCTCAAAATGTATGCATCTCTAAGAAAATGAGCTTTCAATCCTCTTTTCAATCTTCTGATAACTACTTATTATGTATTTCATGATGACAATGCCTCTATACTTTAGCATTTCAACTATGCTGAAGTGCCCTCAAATACTGTCAGCAAGATAGATTTAAACTTAAAATGAAATTGTTCATTTGCTAGCACACACAATTAGATGAGCTACATTTACAAAAACTCATTAAGTTATGATTTTTATGTGGGTTTCCAGTTCTTATTGTTTCAAAACTCAGACTAACTTCAATTTTAGGTTTTAACTTCTGTATCAAGAAATACAGATTAATAGAAAAGAACAACTACCATTTAAATTAATCATCTGTCTTCCCATTTCAAAAGAGAATGTGATATACGCATGACTAAGGTTTACACCATTTTTTAAAATCTATGTATCGGTTTATCTTTCATTTGATGGAGGATGTTCAAGTGAAAAATTCCTCAACAAAGCATCCCAGGTGTATTTTTAGAAACTCTGAGGACCTTAACTCTGATATTACTTATATCAATGCAAGTCACCAAACACAACACTGAGACCTAATAAAACCATACTGAGGAAAACAATAATTAGTTCCACATAATTCACTTCAACTATATAAACATTGACTGTGTCCTGTAAGTTTTGGGTTTTTTCTTCTTATTTACTATAGTGAGATGAGCTGACTTGCTCCTACATTTGGTGGACCTTAATGTGACAAGAGAATCTAACTATCTGGCTTTATAGAAGTACCCCAAGGAATACACAAGGAACACAGCAGAGATGCTATTATTAGGAAGATGATTTACAGAACAATACAAAGTAGTTCTACTGCTGTTGACTGGAGAAGTGCAGAGACACCAAAAAAAGTCTTATCAAACAGTTTGTCTACACAAATGGGAACAAAAACCAAGCAAACAAAACAAAAAAACAAAACCAAAAATACCCCAAACAAACCACCACACACACCACAACCACACAGAGTCTCTTACTTAGCTTTATTAAGAGAAGAAAGTATTTGTTATGTGGAGGTCTTACTTGTTAATTAAAACCATAATTAAATGTTTTGCAAAGTCTATAAAACTGCTGCTACAAAACTAGCACCACTTTCTCAGAGCTATTAATAAGGTAATGTCAACGGAAATCAAGAAAAGCCACACATTTTAGTGGTATAGGGGATACTAACTGAATATTTAAAACCAAAAAACAAGTAATGAGACAGCATGGCTCATCTTATTATGTAACTCCACACACTGTAGGAATTAATGCTTTATTGCATTTTATTATAACAGAAATTTAGTCAAATAACCTATGGCTTTCATTTCAAAGATGATGCCTCCTATCCCAGTATAAATAAATTAAAAATAGTTCATTAAGAATCAATGGAACAACAATCATCTTAGTTCACTCTACTTGTAACTTCACCTACTTTAAAAGTACCAAAGAAAGAATATAAATTTATGGTTGCTCATTAAACCTACAAAAAGCTGTGTTAATTGGATATCACTCTTTCTAATTCACTTATGTGTTTGCTGACAATAAAGACAATATGATTTAAGAGTGATTCTAAAGGCATTATTTACTGACTTCACTGAAGTTCATAGTCTGAAGCTGAAACAAGGGTGTTAAGGACTAACCCTTAGAAAGGAAAAGGATGAAAGAAACACAATTGTTCTAAATTAAGAACTGGAAAAAATTGAAGGTGTAAAACATACATTAATACCTTTAGTGTTTTTAAAGCCACAATTAAGTGTCAGCACAAATAAGGATCACACATTATTTTGGTAAATCTCACTGTTATCACAAAGAAAAATCACACTGGAAGCTAATGTTCCTTTTGACAAACTGAACATGCCGTTTTGCATCAGTGAAGTACGCGCCAACTCATGCCTACCTAAAGCACCACAGTTTAACCCAACCACTCATAAGGGAAGTAAAAGACTTATATTTTGAAAACCGTACTGAAAGCAAGGGAGTGGTTGGAAAACTGCTCTATCATATACCATAATAATTAGTGATTAGAAGAAGCTGCATATACATATACACACACAAGGCAAGATTTAATGTTAATTTCATAATTAGTAGATTACTTCAGAGCCATGGATAATGGGAAATTTTACCAATAAATTATATAACAACCAGAATTATTTTGAGAACTGGACATGATAGTGGAGTATAAGGTTTAAAAAAACTGAAAAGCACCATTAGGTGTGAAAAAGATTGTTTAAAGCAAGTTTAAAACATGAAGGAGAAATAATAATAGACAGCAATGAGGGAGATGAGGGAGATGCCTCTCTAACAACATGACAGACAAGACTCAGATTTTCCTGAATTTGTCTTAAAGCTTAGAATCCCTCTCCAGATCAAAGCTAACCGTCAAAAATCACACCATAAAAATGACTCACGGTTTAAAGCTACGCTAAATTCTCTGTAGATTAGCACTGCAGTTGATAAGATCCACTCTCTATCTGTGTGCCCTTGGTAGGGAGTAAAACCAGCAGCTCCTCAGAATTTGCTTGCAAAGACGTGGCAAACCATGTACTTCAAATTGCTCATCTTGTGAGCATCATTAGTACTCTGCTGAAGAATTTGGATGATATTAAGAAGGAACAGTTCAATCGCTATTTTCTTTCACATTCACTTAGATTTAATCTGTAATACTATACCACTATGTCTGAAATAAACCATAACACGGCCAATAATCCTTTGGCTACCTAAATTTCTATGAGAGAAATATACACTTTCCATTCACCCCCCACCCCTGCCAAGTGTCATCTTTTTTATTGCTTTATAGAGTAAATGGAACACATGATTAATCAAATTTATAATTGCTCGGTTTCCTATCTGATCACTAAGAGAAGAAAGGGGAGACTTCAGAATAAGCATAGAATTTTGTATAATTCAACTCAGTCTGGGTTACGCAGATGAACATAGGCAATTTTTGCTGTCCCCAGACCATAATTCTTTCTCCTATTTCTGGAGGACTTGTTTTTCATTCTCAGAAAAATACTAAACACATGGACAAAATTATTAAAATAGACCAGGAAATAATATCACCATTAAAGTGACCCTAAATGAAAATAATGTATTGCTAGAGAATAAGTGCCTTTTAGACAGCATTCTTTATGATACTTGTCACAGACCACTTGGTATGAAAAACAACTACTTTATTTTCCATCTGTAATTATACAACTATTTTGTAATGAGCATATTATGTGAAATTATTGATCTGAGATATTAGAAGCGCTACAAATTAAATCAAGCTATTTCTAATTTTGCAACAAAATAGTTGGAAATATTAGTAATATATTCATTTTATACAGCCCTGTGTAACAGAGATCATGCAAAACTCATCTTAGATTAAGATGTGCTGGGAACCTGACAAGACCGTCTTCAATCATTCAGCTGAAAAAGAATGTGGCCATTGAAAAAATAGTTTCCAGTGGGAGATGGATATTCAGAGATTATCCTGTATGCACTGCACTACAAAACAATAGTCTATCACAGGCAGCTGGGATATGATGTGAGTGCATTGTAATTGTCTGCAGATCTGTGAGTGACAGCTGGCTGAATCAAGTGGAAAGATAGAAATAGTATATTCTATTTGGGGGTAAAGGGAATACAATAAAAGTAGAAGTGTAATTTTTTGCAGCTGCAAAGCCTTTTTGACAGCAATTTGCTTCCAATCACTTTCAAGTAATGCATAAATAGGATAGTCAACGTCATTAAAATAATTTAGTAGTCATCAGGAATAACAAATGAATAGAATAATATACTATTCACACACATCTATTGCTAATGTAGACACCTAAAATATGTGGTTAGAGACAGCACTCTGCATGCTAACATGTCAGATGTGATACTGCAATCCTCTCCTTAGACAAGAAATAGAACTGGAAAGAGAAGTGACTGGAATTACTTCAACGGTATTTCTCAACCATCTGCCAATGAGTTTCTTCAACACACTGCTCCTATAATAATGTCTAGAATTATTAAATGAAATCATGGTTTAACCAGATGTTCCACAAGCATGATATGAAGGGACGTAGACCTTCATACCCAGAGACAAACTGTCTATTGAAAGGAAAATTCCTGTACAAAAAGCAAAAATGCTTAAATCCAATTTTTGGCCTTCCAAAGACATTTAATGCAGGGCTACTGATGTCTCAGAACGCTCCTTAATCTGTTTTAACAAATTAATAACGCATTCATTTTATACAGGAGCAAAGCTATAGTCAGAGACCAATGCCTGTGACTGAAGTACTGCTGCAGCCCAGCATCTCCCTCCTGTCGCAATGGCTCCTTCATACTGATGTGCACAGAGTGATCTTTGGTAGCAGCCTATAAACCCATCCAGCCCGTGGGACACTTGAATGCAGTCTGTTGCCTTTTCCTTGGGGAAAAAGCAAAAGACTGCTTGAGAAGCAAATGCTGCAGGACAGGTGCACAGCTATGTAAGGCTGGCCACAGACCCCCTCACAGCCTCTGCTTGCTGCTACACAGGCTATTTTGTCAGCATCTGTTGCCCACCTCTGTACTGGACAACAGCATCAGCAGATACAGGCTGTAGAAATCCACTCCTGTGATTTTCTCCACTCTGGATTTAAAAATTAATCTGACCAGATAACAGAGATTACCTTAAAAGGATTAGTTTGCCTCCAGTCTGATGAAGAAAATGAAGTTGTATAATAATATCTACATGTTTAAAAATAAAATATGGCTAGATACAGTGCTGATCAGCTATGTTATAAACCCTCTATATTGGCTGTAAAATCAGCATGGCTTTTGAAGCTGGTAAAGAATCATTAGCATGCATCACAATGGATTTAAATCATTCAGGAGTTCAAAGCCTACAGCCTTCATTCACACTTTACACAGATCATTGCAAAAACCAGTCATTGAATTAAAAATATGGATGACTTAATAAAAGAAATGTTAAAAGTTTGCAGGGACATCCAGATTTTTTTCTAACTTCTCAAAGGCATTTTTGTGTTCAAAAGGAAGAAATTATTGGCTGTGTCACTTTCTCATTGCCTTTTTTTGTAAGGTCTACCTTTAATAGATTATCTTAAGTGGAACTAAAATTAATAAAAATACATAAGCAAAGCCAAAGAACAACAAAGGCATTATGCCTACTTTGTAAAGCTATCTCAATTTCAAAACACATATTTTGAGTATCTTGATCTCCAGTAGAATCTTGCCTTCCTACACTCTGAATATAAAGTGGTCATTTAATCCCACATTTAAGTTACTAGGTATACTTCTGATTACTCTAGATTCACACAGGCATTGTGAAGCCTTACCACAGGAAGAGTATGCTTCCACTGTTGAAAAAAGTGCCTGTACTCTTCATTGCTGAAACCGTTGCCCTGGCTCCATATTTTAGATTTTTTGGTTTATTCTACACTTGGAACAAACGTTAAGTTTCTTCATATCTAAAAAACCACATTATTATTCCTCTTCAAAATTACAGCAGAGAATGACTTTTTATGAACTGACAAAAAAAAAATCTGTTGATTTACAAGTGTAAGAAATCTTAAAACAGCCTTTTAAACCAACTTACTAGATGTAAAAATAGTATCTTCTGCTTACATAAAATTAGCAGAGAAGTGATCACTGAGTGTTTTTGGTTTTGTATGTCATTTGCAATATAGGGGGGGGAAAGAAAATAACTTTTTAAATATCATACCTAACACTTCAGATGTTTCACATTAAGTAGAGGCAAGGGAGTAATGTTCTTGGTTATATGCAGTCCAGGAGAACTGCATAGTTCTGAAGTGGCCTTTCCTCAAAATAATGCTAAAAGCATAGCGAGCCTATACATATGGATGCCATGAACATGCGCCCATAGCTTGTACAGGCACATTATGGTCTTAGTGCAACAGAATATGCAACCTCCCCTTTTTTCCTTTCTCCTCTGATTACTGACAGCTGAAAAGACCAACATTTTTCCTGAGCGCAATTAGTATTTACCTACCAGGAACTAAGGGAAGAAATGACAGGTTTTGCTAGTGCTGTCCTGCTGCACTCACGTACGTGAAAGCAATAGGTGATGAGAAAACTGGGAAGAACAACAGTTCTTTCTGAAGCTTCTTGAAGGACATTTCATATTTCTGCTTAAGGAGAAACTTTTGAAAGATAATAAAAATAACAATGCTAACCCTATATTTAAGAATCATCTACTACTACTTTTTTTAAGGCTTTATAATACTTTATCATAATAACCTTTTCATAGCATTTACAAAGCTAAAGTATGTCTTAAAGTAGTTTTCATGTTGTGGTTGTTTTTAGCATCTTGGTTCCATGCGCCCTTGTTGCATATATTTGAAATTCTTTTAAATGTCAATCTTTGCTGAAATTTTGGAGGCAACACATATAGCGTTTGCTATTATGATAATACAAATAATTTTCTGATATTTGAATACTAAATTAGTGCTATTCAGCTACAGCTCAGCCTTAATATGCTGCAATCCTAACAAAAAATATCTTCTGAAAATGTATTCATTCTCTTGTGAAAACTCCAACTTCCATGCATGAAATGCTAGTTAAATATACATCTCAGAAGAGGTAATGAATTGATCCAAATAATTGAAACACTTTATTCACTCAGCCTTATTTATAAGACTTTGTTTCTTCTACATAATTTATCTAGTTATATAGCCAATATTGTGACATAAAGACAAAAAAAAATCTTTGCAGTTTTGGGAATGGATAGGTTTTGGAAGTTGAAATAAATGATAATTTTGTGGACCATAGAAAATTTTTATAATCTCACAAATACATCTGCCAATGTCAGTCATTTTTCTGTAAGTTGTCCCAAGGAAGCAATGATAATGAGTGAAATAATAAGGAAAAAAATGTAGTCTTTAATAATGTTTCCCAATTAGCTGTAGAATATAAACTTAAGCTGGTCTCTTCTTTCACCTCCCCCAAAAAATACCCAAACTTTAAACTTTTATTGTGTCAGTTCATATTTAAGAAGCATGAAAATAGGTCTGAAATAATTGTAACATTTTTACATTATTAACAAGCAATTGAAGTGAAAAACAGACTTTGCTAGCCATTACAGTGGTCACTGTGCCTATAGCAATACAATAAAAAAAGTAATGTTACTTCAGTATGTATAAATGAAGATGTAGTACAGTTCTTTTTAGAGATGCTAAGTGAGTTTGAAGGTTAACTAAAAATTCTGAGTGACTGCTCAAGGTTTTACCATTGTTTTTAATACAAACCCCAAAGCAGATGACTCTCAGCATAGTCCTCCTATTAAAAGCCAGTATCACCATGAAATTAATTTTTGCCCTGCAAGTAAATCAGGTCATTCATTTTTAAAATCTCATGTTTTATTACCAGTTGGAAATCTTCAGTGTTTTAGTGGTTTGTCACAGTACTTTTGAAAAATGTCTGTTGATAGGATTACAATGAGAACTAGAGAAACTAAAAATAATACTTTTTTTTTTTAAAAAAGAGAACAGTTTAAGAACCGAAGGCTAACTTATTCTGATTGGAGAGCTAGGCCAGTTTGCAAAGTCCAAACACAGAAAACTACAAAGTGAAAACATGGTCTGTTTATTTTTGTGATAAATTAATCTAGAACACTTAGAAGTATCTGACACCTAAATCAAAATTAAAATATCAATTTGCTTGGAAAGAAAATTATGGAGATTGGGACAGATATTGCTATAATTAACAGCAAAGTTTAATAGTAAAGAAATCTGTGACTCTGGACACAAGATAAAAATCAGTCTTATACTGAATTTTACATTTATCTGAATAACAGAAACCCAGGTTAGGGGCCAACATCACAGATTCAGGTTCTTGATACTTGCTATCTTTATTTCATAATTAATGGACAAAGGAAAGGTACATGACTAATTAAGTAAACGTGCTCAAATCCTCTTCTGTATAGACAATACTAGTTTAATTAAAACATTCCCATGAGAATCCACAAGATACATTCTTTGCAGGATCGCAATGCTTTCAGATATTACATCTGGCCACCACAGGCCTTGCCTTAAACTTCATAAACCTCAGAAACCCTGTGATAGACAAGACAAGCCTTGAGCCATTTGCCATACATAGGCTTGAAGTGTCATCTGAGATGCTTCAAGATACTATAAGCCAACCTCCCCCATCAACTTCTGAAGTCAACAGCTCAGTTGGCAGTACCTGTCAACTACATCTAGATGCCCTAGAGCACCTCAGGTGGCACTAGAAACCTCTGCGCTGGCAGGAGAACAAAAGCATGTATTATTGCTTGCAAGAAGCATGACGCCTTCCTGCTCCACCAGATACTAATGCTGCCTGAATACTGCTTAGCATGTTTGAGGGGGTTTTCAGTTCCTCAGACCAAGATCAGGTCTCAGAAAATAAGCAGGTATAATGATTCACATAATTTCCCCTTTAATTTCTATTTCATATTAATACAATAAATGTGAGACTGACCTAAGGTATTGTCATGACCTTTTAATAACAGGCAGAGAGGGTCTGTAAGGATATGGAAGCATACAGTGAGGAAAGGTGAATCTCACAGAAGAGAATGAGGAGCATAGAGTAGTGTCCTCACTCCTTTGTCAGCAAGCATACAAGTCTCAAACTATCTGAGCAAGTTACAAGGTGCTGTATCAGCAATCTTAGGAAGAAATGAGCATGAGTGCCCAGGGCCCTAGAGGAAGTCTTGCTCCTCTTCGTCTGAAGCAGTCACCAATTCAGATGAGCACCATGGTTTCGGAGAGCCCTTGCAATGGGCTGTTCATTAATTCCAGCTTCTCTGATACCTCAAGTATCACCACGAACCAGGCTTCATGTAAAAATGTCAGTTATTCATATGCTTGTTTTCTGAAAAAACAAGCACGGGGCTTGTTTTTTCTCATCTCCTCATCCTCTCGGACAAGAGGTCACTTGTCTCCACTGGCAGTTTGTGAAACACTACAAGAGTGAAGCAGCTTAAGACTGTATAGTAAGACAGCCAGATACAAAGAACATTGATCGCTTCATTAGATTTTAGTTCCAACCGAGAGAATACAAGCTAGATGAGAGCATACAGTGAACTTCATATTATATCTGGTTAACACACAAACATATTCAGTGCTTTAAATTTGAGTTCTCTCTCCTTGCTGCAGGGAAGGACCATGATGTCTCAGCAGGAATTACACACAGAATCGTATAGGTTGGAAGAGACCTTTAAGATCATTAAATCCAACTGTAAAGCTAACACTGCCAGTTCACCACAAAACCATATCCCTAAGCACCACATCCAAACATCTTTTAAACACCTCCAGGGATGGTAACTCAATCACTTCCCTAGGCAGACTGTAACAATCCCTGACAACCCTTTCAGTGAAGTAATGTTTCCTAACATCCAGTCTAAACCTCCTCTTATGCAACCTGGGGCCATTTCCTCTCATCCTCTCACTCATTACTTGGGAGAAGAGACCAACCCCCACCTCACTACAACCTCCTTTCAGGTAGTTGTAAAGAGCGGTAAGGTCTCCCCTCAGTGTCATCTTCTCCAGGCTAAACAACCCCAGTCCCCTCAGCCACTTCTCACAGGACTTGTTCTCTAGACCCTTCACCAGCTTCATTGCTCTTCTTTGCACACACTCCAGCAAATCAACGTCATCCTTATACTGAGGGGCCCAAAACTGAACACAGTATTTGGCCTCACCAGTGCTGAGTACAGGAGGACAATAGCTTCCCTACTCCTACTGGCCACACTATTTCTGATAGTTGAACGTCATATCATTGGCCTGGGCCCTTCGATCCAGCCTGCCCAGATCCCTCTGCAGAGCCTTCCTACCCTTGAGCAGATTGACACTCCCTCACAATCTGGTGTAATCTACAAATTTACCAAGGGTGCACTCGATCCCCTCATCCAGATCATTGATAAAGATGTTAAACAGAACTGGCCCCAACACTGAGCCCTGGGGAACAGCACTTGTGACCAGCTGTCAACTGGATTTAACTCCATTCACCACAACTCTTTGCACCTGGCCATCCAGACAGTTTTTTTTTCACCCAGCAGAGTAATCCTGTCCAAGCCATGAGCAGCCAGTTTTTCCAGGAGAATGCTGTGAGAAACTATGTCAAAGGCTTTACTGAAGTCTAGGTAGACAACATTCACATGCTCTCCCTCATCTAGTAAGTGGGTTACCCTGTCATAGAAGGAGATTAGTCAAGCCTGGGCCTGATCACCTGGCTGTCCCGTATGTGCCACGTGATGGCACTCAAGATGATCTGCCCCATCACCTTCCCCAGCTCCAAGGTCAGACTGACAGGCCTGTAGTCCCCCAGACCCTCCTTCTGACCCTTCTTGTAGATGGGCATCACGTGTGCTAACAAAGGATAGCATCTGCACTGGAGAGTAACCACTAAATAAGGCAGAAAGAAGGTCAAAGGAGGAAGGAAGCCAAGGCAAAACAAGGTCACAAACCAGACCACTGGAGATCTGCAAACGGAGCCCAAATGGCCTGGCTTTACACATTGTAGGTCATGCCACTTCTAAGTCAATGAACAGATAAACCGATTTTAGTTGTTTCAGCATTTTGAATAATTAAATTAAGGAACCAGAACATACAATCCATTTTCCGTAAGTAGAAATGTCACATAAGAAGTGTCCTTCTCTTTCCTCACAATTAGGTCACTGAAATATGCTGTGGTTTAAGACCCTGACATTCTTTCTACCAATTTAGAATGGGAACCCCTT
This sequence comes from Phalacrocorax aristotelis, assembly GCF_949628215.1. Lineage (NCBI taxonomy): Eukaryota > Metazoa > Chordata > Aves > Suliformes > Phalacrocoracidae > Phalacrocorax > Phalacrocorax aristotelis. The sequence goes on along the minus strand of NC_134279.1, from coordinate 42,211,210 downwards.
TCATACATAACTATCTGACTTCAGATATACTTCTATTTCAAACATAAATTAAATAAAATATTATTCTATAAACAGACTATTTTCTCAGAGTTGCTACCTGAACCTTCCTATCTCGTGATTTATCACCTAATACCTTTGTATCTCTCAAAGTATGATTTGTTATAAAATAAAAATTACTATCATCTCTGCATCAGTAAGTCTCTAACAGCCATAGTTTTTCAGCCCTTAGAAATGACAGGTTTATCAATCAATATTTTGCTCACTAATACATATCCTTTGTTCACTACTTTTACAAAACAAATATTGTAGGCGTCCATAGTTCTTGCAAAGATTTATCAGTTTATCTTTTATAAGCTGTTTTTAGTATGATTATTTTTTGCATGGATGAGGATTTAATAGCAAACACATTTATCCAAATATCTTTACAGAGCCAATCATCTGTCTTGAAGTATAGAACAGCTTATATTATTTATATGTTAACAGTCAGGGTCACACTGCCAACACATTTTGAAGTTTCCACACTCTAAACAAAAAAAAAAAAGAAGCCTTAAATAATTCAGATATCATTGAAGAGAAATTGCAAGACTTGTTGGGCAAATATCAAAGTAATCTAAAGCTGGTATGTGTAGAAGACATTGTGCAACAACATAAGCAGAGTTATTGTTTTGGGAACACTTCTGCTTGCACTGCAAAGTTTAATAGACCACTGATTGTGAAATGAGATGTCTTCCACTTGTGTTTTTCTTCCTTTCATTTTTTTTAATTCTGAACCTTCCTCCAATTAATAAAGTTTATTAATTATTGCTTGACTTTAGTAGCCCCCAAGTGCAATTAAATAAAATTAACAGAAATTCTGAGAGATGTGTGTTCAAGCCAAGTCCAAAAACAGCAGATAAAGTTTGGTGAGAACAAATTGTTCAAGAGCCACGTACTGAACAAGCAGCACATGCTTACTTGTAATACAGCATGGTATCTAAATTTAAATCTACCCTTTTTCAGTTTAAAACCATTACCTCTTCTTCTATCACTACACTCCCTGATAAAGAGTCCCTCATCATCTTCCCTGTAGGTCCCCTTTAAGTGCAGGAGAGCTGCTATAAGGTCTCCCAGAAGCCTTCTCTTCTCTAGGCTAAAAACCCCAACTCTCTCAGCTTGTCCTTGTATAGGAGGTGCTCCAGCCCCTTGATCATCTTTGTGGCCCTCCTCTGGACCCATTCAAGCAGGTCCATGTCTTTCATATGTTTTCTTTCATCTTCATGTTCTGCTTCCATGAATGATCCAATCACCAGCCCCAAGACCAAACGCACTTAGAGCCCAACTTACTGGCTCAGGCCAATACAAGGCCTAACTTTTAGATTCTCCACTGCTGACTGAGATTCAGAAGCCTAAGAAAAGAACATGAACTTCTCACTGCATAGAAAAGTTTAGATACTATTAATAAGAATCACAAAAAAAGCATGATGAATGGCTTACTGCTTAAGTGACCACCAGCACTGATGAGATTCATAACCCTCAAAAAAAAAAAACACCAAACAAAAAGCTGCACACACATTTGCAGATATAACTCTTTCCTCTCCAGATACAACTTTTCTCAGGATTCACACCCAGGAACTCAGTTGTTTGTCTAGACCAAGCAAATAACATTATTTCTGTAAAAAGGTGGAAGTACTGGGACATATCCAATCCTCCTAATACTCTTCATCTGTATACCCATGTATACAATTTTTCATGAGGTATATGGGATGCCAAGATTCAAACTCTTCTTCCACTTTTCTAGATTTAAACAAATTTTTTTTCAGAAGACTACTCTAACCCTTTAATCCAAGGGAAAATCACAGAAAGGTAGGTGTTGGAAGGGACCTCTGGAGATCATCTCATCAAACCTCCCTGCTTGAGCAGGGACACCTAGAGCGGAGGCACAGGAACCCGTCCAGGTAGGTCTTGAATGTCACAAGGGAATAAGACTCCACAGCCTCCCTGGGCTGAGTAGAAGGGGAGGATAACCTCCCTCAACCTGCTGGCCACACTCCTTTTAATGCATCCCAGGACACCATTGGCTTTCTTGGCCGCAAGGGCACAGAGCTGGCTCAGGGTCACATCGCTGTCCACCAGCACTCCCAGGTCCTTCTCAGCAGAGCTGCTTTCCAGCAGGTCAACCCCCAACCTATACTGGTGCCTGGGGTTGTTCCTCCCCAGGTGCAGGACCTTGCACTTGCTTTTGTTGAATTTCACGAGGTTCCCCTCAGCTGTATTTAGTTCCAAGTGGGCCCTGGTATTCCTCATTTCATCTCTGCATACCCTGACAACTCCTATATTCCTCCCAAGCGGACAATGCCTTTTCCATATACTATAAACCTCCTTCTTCCATGTGAGTTTTTCTATAAGCTCTTTGCTCACCCACGCAGGTCTCATGGCTCCCTTGCTTGACTCCTTCCTCCTAGGAATGCACTGATTTTGAGCTTGGAGGAAGTGGTACTTGAATATTGACCAGCTCTCTCGGACCCCCTACCTTCTAGAGCCCTAGCCCATGGGATTCCTCCTCTTTGAAGAGGCCAAAGTTAGTTCTCCTGAAGTCCAGGGTTGTAATCCTACTTGTCACCCTGCTTCTACCATGCAGGATCCTGAACTCCATCTCATGGTCACTGCAGCCAAGACTACTCCCAACCCTCACATTCTCAACCAGAGCTTCTTTGTTTGTGAGTATGAAATCCAGCAGCACATCTCACCTCATTGGCTCCTCCACCACCTGTATCAAAAAGTTACCCTCAATGCTCTGCTGGGACTTCCTGGATCGCGAGCGCCTCACCATGTTGCTTTTCCAGCAAATATCAGGGTGGTTGAAGTCCCCTGTGACAACCAGGGCTTGTGATTGTGAGGCTACCTCTAGCTGTCTTTAGAAGGCCTCGTTGAATTCCTCTTCCTGATCAGGTGGCCTGGGCTTACACACTTCTCTGTTCTTCTGTTGAAGATGTTGCTTATGCAAACATGCCACAGGTTTTCACCAGCCCTGCACAGCAGGCCAAAGAGATAAGTATGCCTCCCCTTTCAAGTAAGTCTGCTTTTTTGTTTCACAGACTGTAAGTCCACAGTTTAGCACAAAATTACCTTCTGAGTGTAAAGGGGAATAGCCAGCTCTCATAACTCGTGAAAGTTTCCTCAAGACACTAACAGAAAGGTCAGCTGGTGATGTTTAATGCAATGCGTTCAATGAACTGTACACTTCAGAAAATCGCTTCACTAAAATAGATGGTTTTCTGCTCCTAATGCTGACCATCTCAGAAAAGAGAGTTAGAGGTCCTGTCTCACCAGTTTTGTAACAAAACTGCATGGTTTGGCACTCTCTAGCCTTCCAAAAAGCTTCAAAAATACCCCACCCATGTTTCTTCTCCAATAACAATCAGGCAATATTATATGGGGCTTGTTTGCTGTCCAGAATCTTTTAAATCACGTTACTAACTCAATAAAAAGCTGAGTTCAAGAAATAAGATTCCCAGAATGAAGCGAGTCTGATTTTAAAATTAAGTAACTATGGTTAGAATTCCTTTTCTTAATACAGTGGATGTCTAGCCCGCTATGGGGGACTAAAATACTAATAGATACTTACCTCACTTCTCAAGAATCCTTAATAACTCCTTTGTTTCCAGCAGCTCTTTGAAAACCATGCAGCATGAAAGAGAATAATAATGAATCTTAGCTTTGAAACAGCACTTCTTACCAGTGCAACTGAAGTAATTTTATTAAATAACTGGTATCAGTATCATTCATTGAGTAACTAACACACAAAAGGAATTTCTAGCCTGAGGACATAGGTCACACTCAAGGCCATACTCAGTAAGCCACACTGTTCTGAGAATAAATTATTTCATGTCTTTTCTTTGTCATGACATTCTTTGAGTCATGGCTGGCAATTTTTTGAGCTATTGTGCTCCTTCTGTGATATGTGGAACTGGTGGAAATCTCAGACACATGCTAAAATAATAGCTGACAATACAAGAGTCAAATGGAGAAACAATGGCTAGTAGATGGTTATTAGAACAGTAAAGATGAGAAATGAAAGTGAGGTACATGTTTTCCAGAAGACCCTCAGGTCTGGGCTCAGTTCGTCCTCCCAGCTGATGCTGTATGATGGGAGGAAAAAGGGTGTCATAAAAGATTCACATATATGCATAGGTTAACACATTGTACTTCTTACCTAATAAAAGAAACATATGAGGAGAGAGCATTTCAGATACTTCTTACTCCGTATTTGTTTGTAACCTTCACGAAGAGAGGCTTGGTGCTGTATTCAGTTGGCAGCTAAGTTCATAATGCTGTGTTAATGCATGGTCTCATAGTGCTAAGAATATGACCCTGAGCTTTTTCACTACACATTTTTCTGAATAGTCTCTAGCCTCCATAGCTGGATCCCAGCGTTTACATTGAGTTTGTTACTTCAGTCTGGGGCCATCTTCCTTTTATTCCAGACACTGCAAGCCCCAAAATCTTGAGCTACTGTGGGGAGAGCACAAACCCATGTTTTCCCCTCAGAGTTACCATGCAATTACACCTGGCATTGTCTGTCTGCCCCCAATAAGTACTTCAAGCCTGATGGTAGCACCTCTTCCCACTAGCCTATTTAAGTTGAAGCTGAATGCCTGCAAAGGAAGAGTGTTAATAATTCATGAAGGTATTGATTTATGTAAGATGCTACCAGGCATCTTACCAGCCTGACTGAAGTGTTTTCAGCCACTCCCATCCTGTATTACATCCAAGGGAAAAAATAAAATCAACCACCCACCACTTCAAAAATCCTTTCCTCCTCCTCTGCCACATCTGTTTTTTTCCTGTGAGGAGAGGCAAAGACTTCACATCTTTGAGGGTTTAATGTATCAACATAGACACTTACAAATCTGGTTTCACAGGTTTGCCTTGTGCCACCTGTGAACTTCAGCATCCTTACCATCAGTTGGTAATATCACCTAGCGCAATAACCCGAGACCTTTACTGTCTCCTTGCTCTCTCTACTACTTTCAAGCTACTGACTGATCATTTTCCTCTAAAAAAAGCATTAAAATAAGAGGCTTGCATATGCTTAGGGGTATTTCTGTCACCCTACATTCAGCCCAGAACTTAGTCCCAAGTAGGTCCTGTATCAGCTTTAGGACTAGCAACAATTAGAGTTCTCCCTATTCATTTTTCTAAAATATCCAATCTATTTTATCAGTCTAAAAATATATTGACTTTCCAAAGGCAATGAAAATCCATGAAGAACCTCCTAAACAATGCACTGCAGCATACAAAGAAGAGCCACATGTTCCCTCTGAGCGGTAGAGTTTTCAGCATTGCTGTAAGACAGACCAAGTAGCAGCTTTCATAAAATTAATCATTGTTTAACCTGGTGGAAAGCCATTTTGATAAATCTGTGCTCTAAAATAGTAGAATCACTTAAAAGTAAAATTCATAACTCTAATTTTAAATCAAAAGGCTAATCAGCTAACTTTAAATCTACAGAAAAGTAGAAAGAGGGTTGGAGAAACATTAAAGCTGTATCCTAATTTGGAACAGCTTTCCTTATGCTCTCTTCAAATTTCCAATAGTACTTCATATAGTAAAGGTTGTAGCAGCTGTTCATAAATTATGAAGTATTTAAAATCAAAATTATTAGAAGTCTAATATCCTTTCTGTTCTCTGGTCATAACGTTAGTTTCATTACATCACCATTTCCAAGATTTATTTTTCTTTTTAATAAGGAACACGTCACTTTCTCTGTAGCATAGATATTGAAATGAAGAGAAAGAACAGTTCTGCTATTTATGGACCTAATCTTTACACAAGCAACACAAAGTACATGAGACTTAGCTTCTCATGCAAAACCACCCTTATGACTATGAATAGTACATTCTGCAAATAAAACAAGGATCAAAATTTTGGTGGAGCTAATATCGATAAGGTCACAGAAGAGCATTGATTTACAATCTCAGAATGCAGGGGATAAAATGCAGATTGTTTCCCGGTGTCTGGCCAAAAAGAAAAGTGATAGCATGGGAGAAAACAGCCCACATTCCAGGTACAGGATGAATGCCACAGTATAAGTGCTAATGAATCAAAAATCTGTGAGAAAAGGAGAAACTCTTACATAGTTAAGGATTGTGGCTAAGACGGTAACTGCCATTTTAACATATGTTTTTTTGACAACTGATTTAAGCAAGAAAAATCAAAACAGTCTGCACAACTTCTGAAAGGAAAAAAACTTTATCTATAAATACTTTCTTTTTGTTGGTGATTATTGCCCCTCTCCAGTTTAAAATAGGAAATAAAGTATTTTTAATCAAGTCACTTGTTTCATATACATCAACAGATTCAAAAGATCATTTAGGGGTGTGAGAAAGCCTAGATCATGTCAGAAAGCTCATACATGCAACATATTTGTCATTCCCGTGATGTAATTTGCCAGAACATATGGCTAATCCAAGAATTACCTAAGCTTGCACATCAATGTTTCCATTTTCCGTCCATGAATGCAACCAGTCTGTATGGTAAGTTACGCATCGATTGGCCAGGGTACATGCCAAGAAGAGGCCACAAGAAAATATAAATTACCCTTTGCTCTAAATTGTACTTATGTCATCTGACAGATTTTTGCTGCACTGCATAGAGGATATCAGCTTTAACTCACTCATTCAGTAACATTCATTCAGCAACTCATTTATTAACATTAAGCACTATACAGGAAAATTAGTGTGTTAATATTTCATTAAAACATGTGGCTAATTAGTAATTTATTGCTTTGAGGAGTATTTTGTCTCACCTCTGTGTGCAGGCACTGAGCAATGCTTACTGGGAGCCGAGCTCACTGCCACATGGCACAGACAGAGCGATACTCTAATGGCTTTGACACGTATAAGGTAACTAAACCAAGCTCTGATGTGAATGGCCTCTAATCAAAAGTAGAAATAGACACACATCTATAAACTACAGAGGGCTCTAACATTTAAGCACCATAAAGGGTATAAGCTAAAGTTGCCACTCTTTTTCTGACATACAACTGACTATATTCTCATTCACTAAATTGCTCCCTGCTGCTTGCCTATCATACCATAAGCCAAAAGAGCCCCAAACTATGGTTACAGAATGCACCTGTTACCCCAACCCTGCAGAAGTTACTGACGCTGCACATCAAGGATTCTGGGCAGAAATCACAACATTCTCTTAGCTGTGTTTGAACACAGCCCAGTCACTTCACTAAACAGTAACTGAGCACAGTTGTTTCAGCAAAGAGCAGCTTAGAGCTGCAGTAAGGTCCATAAACTAGGAGTGCACGAGAGTTTTCCAGGGCACACTTACTGTGCAGTAAGAGTCCTTTACAGACTGCTGAATTCACTTAAGAACATGCTGCCTCTCTAAAACAAATGGATGACTTAGCAGTCCTCTGGTTTTCTTTGTAAGATGTTTTCACTTGCTCATTTAGGCACTGTGTAAATCTGACATCTCCATTAAAGCCATAATAAACAATACTTTTAGCCTGATCCCATTAACAAGCTCTGCATTCACAAAAAGGATTGTTAAATGGCAGTGTTCTATCAAGAAGACTAAAAAAGTTATTGATGTAATGGTGCTACAATCCAGAACTAAAAAGTGCTGGTGAAGTTTTTTACCCAAAGTTAAACCCTTAAAAACCCAAACTACAAAGGGTATTTCTTTGTGCATGTGTGTATTTGTATGCAAGGGTGGTAGTAGGAAATACTCTCAGACACTGAAATATACATACTTACGGTGCATAAATTAATGTTCTAGAGGATTTGTGTACATGCCAGGAATGATACAAGCAAGAAAGATGACAGTAATATGTTTTATTTGATTAGTATTGGCATAAAAACATCACATTACCATTTGTTTCCTTTATGAAACTCAAGACTTAAATGGAAATCTTCTCTCAAACATAATACATTTACACACAAGGAAAGCAAATATTCAATTTAACACTAAAATAGCAGTTACAATAAAAAATAAGAAAAGGACATTTACTTTGAAATGTCATTTGCAGTAAGAATACTTGTAGGGGAAAATATTCCAAAAAAGAAAAATATGCTGTTTGACAAAAAGCATGGTTTTAATCTCGTCTGTTTATGCAAGGTACTTAAAGAGTTATACTTGAAAGAGAAACACTGAAAACATTCTATTCATTTATTCCTACTGTGTGTACCTTTATGACATTTGGATACATATTGAATAATTGTAGGCACAACTAATATTTCATACACAATTTTTATTACATGCAATACAAAATATTAACTGCAACATAGAATAAATAGACTCAAGTATGTTTCCAACAATCAATCAGTATGTCCCGTTTGATTTATACTACAGCGTTTGGGTTTTGCCGCTCATATTTGATAGGGGAAATTTGTTCCTTGTTCCCTAAAGCATGCATCCTTCAGGGTTTATAATGCATACTAGTAACAAGGAAAGCCTTAGAGGGAAATATGACCAAGGTCCAACAAAGAAAAGAAATATTTATTTGAATGAATTGACACCCCTTTTCTTCCTCCCCTTTTCCTTTTCAGAAAGCTGATAAGGAGACCTGTGAAGCAGGCTTTTCATCCAAGTATCTTCTGAAAAATGACCTTAAGTAGCACATTAATATTCATAGCTCTGACATTCAGTATTCAAGAGTTTATATATCTGCTTCCTTTTCAGAAGCAAGACATAGGCCCTTCCTATCCTGTATAACACCTTGAAACAACAATAACCTTACTTCACTCACATGCCATAACTTTATGTGACCACTGAAGTTTGTTTACTGACACTTCTATACCCTGGGCAGCCTGTTGACCTGGCTATTCACCTTTCCCAACACTGCAAAAACTCACCCACCACATTAAAAAAAATCTGGCATCCAATACCTTCAGTTATTCAGATAAGAGAGACTCTCTTCCCCAGCATGTTACTGTGCTTCCTTGATCTGCAGTCTGGAAGTGTTACATGCCTTGCACATTCACTTGTTTCCTCCCTCCTGCTTTGAAGCAATTCTGTTTGTCTTGCATGAAGTATTTTTTCATGCAAGGTTGGCCTTATCAAGAATGTTCATGAAGTTCAGTAGAAATTTTCTTCCCTTCTTTGACACATGAAAGTATAAATAAAAATGCTTAATCGTTAAAAAAGTGTACATACTAAAAAGAAATTATGGGATTTTAACCACATACTCGATACCTCTATATTGTTGTTAATGAGAATTATCATGGGAAAAACAGAAGGCTCATCTTTTTAGCCAATTAGCATCTGACAGATAATATTGTAGGAATTCAGTTGGCAGCCCTAAAATGTAGCAAAGAAAGTACTTTTGACAGCAGTATCCCTAAAATAGGCCTTAAAGCAAAGTTAATTTTTAAGCATTGTTGAATCAGATGCTGATACAGAACACAGAGCATGCCAGACATTATACTTATTATTCTAATCAAGCTACTGTCCAGACAAAAAGCCTGGATAGTAAACAAGTTTTATAGTTTAGAAATACTAATGACAAAAATAATATAATACTTCTTGTTACTCATTGTATTTTAAATTCCTTTCAGTTTTACATGCTAATAGATACAGGAGCCAGAGTTAAAAAAAATTCTTTCTACAGGTTGGATAATTTATTTCCCCTGGAAAAGCTGAGAAATGACTGGAAGCACTTAGAGTATTGACCTGTATTACTCACTTAAGTAATGCACCCTAAAAATAATACCACATCAGATGCTTTTCTGAACAGAATTATTCTGAAATAGTGCTCTTGTTTAAGGCAGGGGAGGGAAGAAAAGGATAACACCAAAACCTCAAGCATTTCAGTTTCAAGAGAGTAATTAGTTTACAAGATACTATAAACAACCACAAAGTTCATTATACACATACTAAGAAACATGTAAAATATGATTACTATCCAAAATTAATTTGAGTTATTCAATATGTCAGGCTATGTTACAAATTCTGGTTTATATACCGTATCTTAATGCTAGTTTCACTCTAACAGGATGAAGAGTTAATGGAATTATTTTCTCTGGGATCAGAAGCAGTATTTTCATTAGAAACTCGATAGTTTCTATTTTCTAATTATATAAATGGTCTGGTCTGATCAAGTCTCTTCAGGTTAAATCCATCCTGAAACCTAAGTTTTCTCACTGAACAATATTCATTTCATCTGACTGAGAACTTCTGATTGATTTCTCAATTCCTTTTACTTTTATATACAAAGCAAAACCAAAACAAGATAAAAGTTTGCATGTACCACTAAAAGAGCTCCAAGTACTATGGGTATAAGAAACAACTGCTAGCTCAACTAGTCCATTTTCTACTTTCTGAGGCCTCTCCCTTACCTTTTAGGGTTAATCAATAAATCATCTTCAGCTCAAATACTATTCCTGCAAAGCAAAAATCATAACACTTTAAGCATTTATGATAAAACTAAATGCATATCACAATACCATACCTGAAGAAATAGCTTTCAAGAGCTCTCAGCTTGTTTTCTCAATATAGGGAGAAAAATTCCGTCCACTCTTATTCCAAACCCTATTTTGACTAAACACATGACTAACCCACAGCTCAGTTCTACCATTACATTCAAGCATCACACAGTGGTGTTTTATACCAGGAGTTAAGGTCATGTGTTTACACTTATGCTTAATTAGAACACACTTCCCTCACAGGGAAGGGTCATTAACACAGTTAGTGAAGTTTAGAAGCAAGCATTTTTCTAGTTTGAGTACACAAGGCTTTTTAGAGCTGGGTTGGTTGGTTTTTTTTTAAATAACATAAAGGAGTGGAATAGATGGGGAAGTTAGTATCACAGCTCCAGATTTACAGCCGTCTCAGTTCATTATGCTGTAAATAACATCACTACAGAAATGGTCAACTGTTTATTTGAATTGAGCAGCACCTCTCATTGAGATATACATCACAAAAATATCATCCTTACTTCACTCAGCCTGTCTCTCAAGGGAGAAGCCATTCCTGGGAAGAGTTCAGAAGTATTTCCTTAGCAGCTTGTGCTCAAGGCATAGTCATGAGGCTTAATGAGTACATTTAAACCAAAACTATGGATGTTGTAATTGCTAAATTGTCACAGATATAATACCCTATTCTATGGGGCTGTCAATACTCCAACTCACATCTTGACTTGGAAGCTAACAGTGTTCTGTTATGGCCTTTATACTGCTCTGCACTTGGAAGGAATCATCTACTTCTTCCAGAAGCTAAGGAGTATAGAGACTGAGGAAAATAGATTAAGCTCTTCTTTCATGCTAAATTTCCTTACTACCCATTTAGTCAAAGTGCCTTTAGGGGACACTTAGCAAATTTGGAACTGAATATTCTTGAAAGTCAACTGGATGCTTTGACTATAATATTATTTGGGAAACTTTATTTCTCTGCAATAGCAGGTTACATATTTAAGAACCAACCCTGTAATTCTAATCATAATTCTGACCAAAACAAAGCGATAGAGAAAGTATGTGAAGGAAAAATTAAAGTCACAGTTCAGCATACTTTACTAGAAAAATCATACAGTTTCTGAACATTTATGAAGAAAAAGCCCTGGGGTGGAACAAGTGAGAAAAGCAAAGGCTTAGTAGAGAATGTACATTGCATCTTATACACACAGCAAACTTAAACAAGCTGCTATATCAACTTCTGCAAATTCCATTAATTTCATGTTTTCCATTGCTACACAAAATTAAAGCACCAAAGAATACATGCTGGTGAGGATCATGCAGGCTACAGATAAAACATTTTCACTCAACTGTTGCTGTGCTAACCGGTGGCTACAGGATCTCCTGCTGTTGATCTATGTGATCAACATAGTGACAAGTAAAATGCTGGAGTAAATAGGCAACCTGATATGCACCTAGATTACTAAAACATTTAAATAATCTCCCCTTCCTTTAAAGTACGGAAAGGACTTCTGAAAAGCCCTGCCATCTATCTCGATAACACTCATTTAGGAAAACAGTGGGCAGATGAATGACAGGTTATCAGCAGCCTGACTGAAGAAAATCTCTGCATCACCTGGGCTGTCCTCAGTACTGGGCACCGGAAAGTTCAAGAACGTGATAACAGAATCTGAGAGAAGCAGTTCTTGCACAACAACCAGAGACGAAGTCCACTGATGTTGAAGTTTGCATTGCCATTTTTAGTATTTGAATATTTTGTGGTCAAAGGTCTTCTGTCTCCAAGACTTCTGAAATGGCAAGTTTCACTTCCATCAAACTCTCTGAAAAAGTTGGGTATTTATAGTTTCACTAAATTATATTAGCCATAAGAAAAAAAAGCATATAAGAAAGATTTTTACTCATAATTTTCAACTTTTGGAATCAAATGGCTGAATTCTTTTCTTTAAAACACATATTTTCATTTTACAGAGTACATTACATAAAATGGTAAATGTCTATATACTGCCCTTAAGTCCTTTCCTTCTTTGCCAATTCCATTAAACTATTCAAGGAAATATGCAACATAAGCAAGATATATTCAGTTTCACCTTGCTAGGCAAAGCCCTCACTCACAGGTATAGATGTGTAGGTTGAAAGGAAGAAACAGAATTGTCTCAGCACTATTCCTTATCTCATACAGCCAGAGCTACAGTTAAGATTATTTTAGAAGTATTTTTGCTCAAAAAAAAAAAAAAAAAAAAAAAGATTAGAGTCTGAAATGGACTTTGTGGATTACTGTAGTTTTGATTTTTTTCTCTTTACTGAGCTGTTCTGCAAAATGTAACAACATAACATGCCTCGGGTCTGCATATCATGATGAGCCACACAAGGGGTTTTCTTTAAATAGTTCTTTCTTCAAGAGGACAAAACTGATGTTAGGTAATGTTTGAGCACCTGCTTCTTCTGTCAGTGTCAATAACTGCAGGTGTCAGTGTGGTACTAGCAATAACAGCTGCTGGTTTCCCTGTAAGAAGCCACAAATGAGGCAAAACAGAATAAGTCAAAGCCAAAAGCTGACTAAAGATTTAGCTCAACCTTTATGTGCCTCTAGTGCACAAGTGTACAAGTTCTCAAAAAGACATATAAGTTCTAGAAGCATCAGTGGTCTGAAAGCATGAGATACTATGAGTGTTAAGCTACCAGGCTATATTAGCAAAAGTGTAGCCCACCGGTCAAGGTAAGTGATTCTTCCCCTTTGTTCAGCACTTGTGAGGATACAGAGGAGATGGAGCCAGATTATTCTTGAATGTGCATGGTGGTAGGACAAGGGGCGATGGTCATAGGCTGAAACACATATTAGGCTTCTCTGAGAGGTTATGGAATCTCCATCTTTGTCAAAACTAGACAACGGAATCCTGAGAAGCGTGATCCGATGAGACCTGTGTTGGACTAGATGACCTCCAGAGGTTCCTTCCAACCTAAATAATGATTCTGTTCAATGTACTAGCAAAAAGCATAAAGACACTTAAATGGGAACAGTAAAGCAAATCATTGCCTGGTAAAGGGAAATCCAAAAGAAAGCAAAGATGGTTGATTTGGAACATGGAAAATATAGACATAATATCAAAGATTATGTTGGACAAGACAACATAATGTGAAACTAAAATGGCAGTTACCACCAAAACAAGAATAGTATTGACACACTGTTCAAAGAGAGTATTTATTGAATAGGACTGTAGTAAACTCTGGTTTAGTGGCCAATGTGGAGAAAATAAAATAGCCAAGGTCAGCAGAAAAACATGGTTCAAAACTGCCTTCTGTCAGAGCCTTTCTAGAGTTTTTGGATGTACTTTCTCTCTCCCTGGTATTACACTTCTGTAGTGTTGCTGAAATAAGAACGCTTATTCTTTATAACCAACCTGTGACCAAGAGATGCTACAAGTTTGACATTCTACTGCTAAAGATGTATTTCATATTCATTATCATCTGTCCTTTAAACTTCTGGTTTTCCATACAATGATTCACATTTTTAATTTGGGGCCAAAATAGGACATTTTAAAATTCTGATGTTTCAAAATATTTGACGTCCTCATTTTCAGACTTCCTTATTTTTTTCTTCATTTGCCATTAAGCACAATAGAAGGAGCACTGTGTAGGGACACTTGTTTCACTTTCAATTTTCTCTTTCTTCTTGCACTTAATTCTTTTGTCCATCTGTACCTCTTTGTTCTAGCTTATTCAGCTTCCTTAAATGGAAATAGTAACATCAGTCTAACAAGAATACTTAATGGGAAAAGAAAATCAAGGGGAAAGAAGAAAGAATTAACCACATTAAAAAAGATATATGGTTCAAAAAGCATTTTCATCTGCACGTAATTCTCTAATTATTGTTCTAATTGTTAATATTTTCCTAATCCATTTCTAATTCAGCTTCCTAAGAGAGCAGCTTTTACTGTCCTTGTGAGTTTATTTGTCCCTCCTACACAGTTTGTTTTGGATCTATCAGCAAACTAGGGCCATATTTGAAAAAAGCACTTAGGGGTAAGTTCCTCCAACAGCTCTGCACAACATATGGCTCCATGGCCACATGAAGCTATAGAGCCTTGACTTCTGAGAAGCTAAGACATAGCATATTCTGCTGAGTGACAGTCAAAGGGCAGCAGCCAGCTTGCCTGTCAGCATGGTCATATAAAGTAGTGAAGGCCCACTTATTTATTGCCTGCCAGCAATAGAAACTGAAGAGCTGAGAAGCAAGATCCTGGGCTGGCCCTGGTTTGGGAGTGAAATTCTGCTTCCTCAACTGTCACTTATGAGCCTAAGTACCCAAAATATATGCAAGTTGAACAGCTGCAGTTTAGCTCTTTTGTATGAACAGAAATCATTATTAGGAGGCTGTCTGTCTCCCAGACTCTGGGAAGAAAAATTACCAAAAAGAAGTCCATTCATAACCAGAATGCCTGCTGTCTATGTCTGTGTATAACATATAATATGCAGTCATATCATTCCTTAAGTTATGTACCTTGAATCTGCACATTCCATGGACATATCAAACTGTGCTTGTATTGTGCGGCAGCACTGTGAATATACTTCTTTTACAGTTTAGTATAGGGCTTTAAAAGTGTTATCAGAAAGTTTAAGTCTGCCTGGATTTCAGTTAGATCATATCTACTTCTGCAAATGTTATTACTAGGATGTATAAGATTATGCAATCAAGCCCATTATAATTACATTGGAGAATAATAGCACTCTGCAATTTCAATGCCAATAGCATTTCAAAAGCACCCATAGTAAATTTCTCAACGTAATCCAACTGATTTCCTGTCTTTGAAACAGGATTTTCTTCTTTTCTGAAGGTTAAAAACCTATTTCCATTTCCAAGATTCAAAACGGAGTTACACTGCATTTTTAATGTAATTTGTTTTGTTGGTATAATTAAATCAATAAATATCTTTCAATAAATGCATTAACAATGCAAAATGAGAGATTCATTAACATTTTAATCCCCAATTATGTTCTCCCAGCCACCAATTTTTTTCCCCTTCTAAGGCATCTATGAAGAAAACACATTCAATTACTTTTTAAAACACCTTGAGGGCAGGCATAAGTACTGCGGATCCTATTGACAAAAGTGGAACCTTTCTGTACAACCACTTTTTTTGAGATCCTGTTTATTAAGTGACTCCAGTCCCACCACATTAATTCCTTGTTAATTCAAGTCTTCTTTTGGCCTTCTCCCCACTCCCATCTTTTTGAATTCAGGCTGACCATTTGCCCACACGAGGAGGCTTACATATGGAGGATCAGGAAAAAGAACCTTCAATCACAATGACTTCCAGAGCGTTTCAGAGATATATGTGTTCATTCATCTTGGTGATTTTTGCTCTCAGTATCAGTGAGCCAAACATTTTAACACGGTTTTATGTTTTGCATTTTGCAAGAAGCATCCTGGGTTTTGCAGCAGCAGGCTTGGTATAGCCTACTAAAATCCTTGAAGTAAAAATACATCTAACTTTTCCACAGAAAAAAGTCTGAAAGGATCAATCAATCAGACTTAGCCGAGAACTTCAAAAACCAAAAGGCAACTATGAAGACCTTTGATTTTCTGAAGTCTCATGTTGTCCAGGCTTGATTTATAAGTTGGAAACAGAAAACATAAGCAATATTGTCTACATGGAGAAGTTATTCTTTTACAGGGGATGCACTGAAACTTTCTGCCAACTATCCCATATAAGTTCATCCTCAATATTGGTCTAGAAAACATAGTAGGTCTTATTTTACTGAATGCACTGGTTCTGCTAATATTGACTTTTTAAATTATTTCTGTCTTGCTAATAATTTAAAGAAAATCTTCACTATTTGTAACTACTACTAACACTAAAACCTCTTTTAAGCTCTGTACAGAGACTGTTTCTACTGGCAAATCACTCTGATTCTCAAAGCACTTTATACAAAATTTTACATCAATTTTTGATGCACTTACACTGGATTGCTTTATGATTTGTTTTGCAGTCTACAGACTGCTGCAGTAAAGATGAAAGGGATCGTTATGATCATTCGGTATCACAACAGAGCAGTTCCATGATGTACCAGTATGCTAATCTCAAAAAGGTCTCTTTTTCAAAACAACAACAAAATCTATGCTCCCTTTTATGGAATATTAGCGAAAGTAAAAAATATTTCTCCATTAATTTCCACAATTTTACTTGTCCTGACTTTAAAATGATCGAAGAATATTTAGATCAAAAGTCCCATGACCAAACCTCCAAAGTGCCATTGAATATCTGCCCAGGTTCCTGGGTCCCCGCTCCTGTGCTGCTTGAAAAGATTCAAAATACTACAAGGAGCTGAGCACATTAAGGAACTCCTTTTCAGTGATAAATATTTCACATAATTTTAAATACTGAGAAATAAATAGAGACAGTATACTTTTTAAGGCTACTTGAAGCATGCTCGTAGTTTTAGTTTAGTTAATACAGAAATCCAATGTCTGTGATAAGGAGTTTTATTCTGAGCCATTGCCTCTCTTTCAGTAGTCTGTACACTTTCACATTTACTTTGCGATATGCAGATCAAGTATCCCCTGTCTTTTCCTCTCCCTCCCAGATATGTGCCATAAAACTACAGCTTATCACCATTATCACCTACATTTTGGTGAGATTCAGACCCCAATCATCAACAAGGTTCTTACTGTTAGTTACTGTGCAACCATGGAGGAATATTTTACAGAAGCACTAGAACTGGTCAAACTCAGAATAACTGTTAATAAGTAATCTGTTCATGAATTTTTAAAGCTCTTCTGAAAGTCAGAAGAGGTATTGAAACATCACAGTAACAGAAAGTTTTCATTTTGCCTTGATTCAACATTTATATGACATACTCCTACATTTCCACAAAATTGTATAGGATCTGTATAATGCTGTTCATCACACGAGTCTCTTCTATGGGACAAACCCAAAATGTGCTGGTTCTCCTGATGTATCCCACAGGTACCAAAGAGGAGACCATAGTGAAATGTGGAAGCAATCCTGCAAGGAATGTTACCATTAGGAAAGAATGGGGTGTTCTCTGTGATACCATGAGGTACCATGGGAGCTCTTTAAGCACCAGCTAATCTCAGAACAACAAAAAAATGCCAGTTTCCTAGTAATTCATAGAGCTATTTAAGTTTTTGCCCACTTAGTTCCACACAAAATCTTATTACTTCCATTTCTAACACCATAAAGTTAGCAACTTTATTATTTTTCTTGCAGAAAAGTGTATTTCCAAGAACTTAACCATTTATTTGTTGAAAAATATTTTGAAGGCAACAAGGTTTGTGAGTAAATATATACTCTGGGACTGTGCTTTATTTTAGCAAATAAAAGGGGGAGGGCTTCTTCGTATAAATTGCAACAATACTGAACGCAAGCAGCAACATATTCTCACCTCAAATTACGCTGTTATTCAGAGCTATTTGTGGGCTTCAATCTGAGTACATTCACACACTAAGCCCATAAAAATTGTAAGATTTTCTGCAGCATTAATAATTCCACACAGGGCCTTACAAATTGTTTACGTTAAAGATAAATGTTTCTCTTAATTTGCAACACACTTTAGAGTAATTCACCTTTCTTTCTAATTTCTAACATAATCTACTATAGTAGATTATGTGTTAAATCATGTTTCTAACCTCTATTATTTTCAGCTGTAGAGTTGGGCATTGTCATCAATATTTTACTTTTTAATTCAACTACATGATATGACTAAGTTTCTTAATCTGTACCCTTCATTTTACCTCTGAAAGCAAAAGGTATAAAAGGGATTTTAGGAAGGGATTAAAGTACTTAGTCTTCCAGAGAGCACTAAAGGTTATTTATCACCTTAACTCATGTGAAACTCAAACATCTATAAATCTCTCACCATGTCCCAAAGCACTAATAGTGGCAGCAGGCAAAATTAAAAACCACCCAAACTACCACAGAACATTTTATATCAAACTATATGTGATGTAATGTCAAATATCTCATCTAGTATGTTTTCCACATCGGCAACTAACGGAACTGAAGTGGCACCAAAATCCAAAAACCTTTCAACATAAAACCTGACATACCAGCCAGTGCCAGGGCTGCAAAACCCATTTTCTTCAAAATCCTATACACAGTGCATTACTATTACGAAGTATCTTTGTCTTTTTTGGACAAAGTAGGAAATTTTTTCTATCTAGAGAGCAGAATTGATAGGAAAATTTCATGTTGTGGTTTACTGGTTTGGCAGTGCTTGTCCTGCATGCCTGTTATCTTCTCCACATTTTCTGTTTTATTTGAAGTTCATTCTTAGGAGTTATAGTGCAATTACTCTTACAGGAACCATGCTCCAACACATTTCTTGTGACTGTCAAAAACTACACACTGAAATTAATTTTGTACATTCAGTGGTGGCTATTCAGCACAAGTCTTTGCTTAACAACGTTATTTCCTCTCCTGCTGCAGAATTTGTTCTATAGCAGAACTGGTGGAGAAATTCTGAAAAATAGGCTGCTTAGCTGAAATCAGAGAATTTAATAAAACTGGATTATGTTATAATTTAAATTTGAAAATAAAATCTGATGATGCAAGCAGAAAAAACTGTTTCATCTTTTCATTTTCAAATCACTCTGTCTTCAAAGTCTCCAATTTGCATAATAGTGTAATAAGAAGTCTAAATTTTAACACACAACAGTTTGATTTTGTGAAGAAGACACATTTTGATTAACCTGTCTTAAAAAATGTAGATTTTCCTAGCAACAAATTTTAAAATGTTAGGGCTTGTTCATTGGGGAGATAAAACAAACCAAAACAAGTTTCAGTGTTTTCAAGCCTTTGCAAAATTTCTTCTCTTCATATATTTAACCTGTTCTGCAGATACTTAGCTAAAGAAATTATGTCAGGACAGAATTCAAACAGTGTCTTGGGAAGCAAGTGAAAGAAAAAAAAATAGAGTGGAAACATCAGACAATTCAAGGAAGATCGACTAACAGCGAAACCATTTTGGAAACAAAAGCTAGGTAGGGTGAGGCGAGTTGTGCAAGACTGAAGCGTCATACATCACTGTAGCTTAGCTTTTACTGTTTGAAGGCAGAACCACCAATTTCTGGTAAATATCTCTGCTTTAGTGTCTCCAAATGCCCTCTCCATGTCCCAAAGAAACAGAACACTCAGTTCAGACACCAGCACCTTCTTCAATCTGATCCTTAAATGCCTCGGCTAAAATCAATGGAATAAACCAAGCTTTTTGAGTCATCCTGGGCATGTGTAGAAATCAACAAGGGAAATGACAGTACACAAACTTGAATGCAAACATGGCTTTTGGATTTACATAATGGTCTAAGAAAAAATGGAGCTTGAAAATTTAGATTTTTTTAAAAAATATTTTTGACATGTAGGAAAAGGTAAAGAATTGAAACATTCACATTACATTGGAATTGTGCTGAAAACTGTATTATTAACTTAAACCTGAATTAGCTTCTCTTTCTGCAAGCATAAGGAAGTTCTTCTGTCAAGGTTATCTCTATTCCTTTTCTTCCCACTGTTTTTAAAGCAGTGAATGAAATTCAACCACACATGTCAAACCTCCATGGTTAAGAAGGTGAGATATGCACTGACAAATAACATACATATTGCTGTAGTATTTACAGACTGGAAAACATATGCTGGACATGGCTGAACACAGGACTTGTACTGAAGAAAGACTGACTTCACAACTTCTTGAGGTCCCTTTCAGACCTGTTTTTTGGTTATTAAATATGGTCATGCAGAATATGCATAATTTTCACAAAAATTTCTTATATAAGGTTCATTATGGTTTTTTGGGGGGGGGCTGTAGCTGCTGAAAGGGTTCAAGGTAGTGATGTGTAAGTTCTCAGTTATGTGCAGGGTGGGCTTGCTCCATGAAGCAAATGCAGTAATTAGCTCCAGACTTTGATTTCTATAACCCCTACCAGGGTGCTGCATGGGGTCCCCAGGAGCACCAGGGCAGGGCCTGGCAGCCACAGCCAGACCCCATCCCTCTGCCCCAGCCAGGAGCAGGGGAGCTGGGGAGCAGCCCCATCCCTGGGCATTGGACACCTCCCTGGGGACAGGGACAGACCAAGCCTGGGCTGGGAAGTCAGCCTGCAGGACTGTGGGGAACTGGAGACCAGCACTGCTGCAGTATTGCTAGGACAGGCAGCTGAAATGGGGTACTGGTCCCTGAGCAGGGGTGGGGAGGTCGCAGGGGATGGGCAGGGACAGTCAGGGCTGTTGGTGCCCTCAGGGACACAATGACCCCTACTAAAGCAAGAACTACAAGATAACATAGCTTTGAGAGTGCATTACATTATTTATAAGCATCCTAAATGTCTGCATTATCACCAAATGCTTTTTTATATGTCTTGGTTGCCCTTAGACTGTTTGGTTTTCCTTCACTGCAGAGCAACTGGACATCAGTCCTCTTTTCTGCCTCCATCTTAATTCTACCTATGTCCTTGTTTGGTCTCTTTTTCTTTCCCCTTGCAAAACCCTCTTTACGAACTCAGATAAAGAGCTGCATGGAGGAAGCCGCTGGCTGCAGAGAAGATGTTATTTTGGTGCTATTTAGAAACAGCATTGCATGCAGACAGATACTAAATCTGGCATCCTACATTTTTTTCTCCTAGAAAAAGAGAATAATAAAAAATAAAGATGAAACAACTCCTGAGAGATTATCCAGTCCATTTCTGCATCCCAATATGGAATCAGAGACACTCAAACCATCTTAGACATGTAATTTCTTTCCCTAATATTTTGGGGTTCTTCCGCTTTCTCATACACTCATCTCCATAATCAAGGCTTCTAGGTGGGAAACATCCTGCATTATGGCACGTGACACATCTTAGCTTTGCAGGCCACAGATCATTAATCACATACGTCTTCATACTTCAGGAGAGAAGGCAGGGATATTATTTGTCCATATGTTTCCTCTCTACTCTTGGGTAAAGTGTCTATGTGCTGCACTGTACATAAATAGATTGCAAACTGTACATATCAGTATAAAGAAAGCTGATGGTTCAAAGGCAGGTGTGAAACTATACAAGCTCTTAATAACAAAAATTTTTGCTGAGAGTCTTCAGATTCACAAAAAACAAAGTCCAAACCTTAAACCTGTTGTCTCTATGTCTGTAATTCCTAGATAACCAACCTGTAACATACTACTGTGTGTTTATGGTAACAGGTGAGGTGCTCAAGAAAGCAGAAGATGTTCCACTGGCTGTCTCTGGCGCTTGAATATTTGAAGCACAAAAAGGCTGTCACAAAACAACCGAGGAGCCTTCCAGAGGAATTCTGAGACATTTGAACAGCAATCATCTAAGGCAGATTTTTATTTCTTTTACAGTTTCAATCTTAAAAAGAAAGCGCACAGTAGGAACCAGAAAAGACACCTTGGAAGATTATTTCAAAATGCTCCTGAAGACCTGATAGTGGTAGCTTCAGAGTCTGCTATAGAACAGTGTATTTTCAGAGTGGAAAGCTGCCAAGGTGTTTGTGACTCACTTCGTCATGTCAGATGATAACCGCTCACATAAGCCAAGGTGCACACCTGTTTAAATGCCTGCAGAATCACAGCTTTAAATTATAAAAATGCAACTAAATATCAGCAAAATTGAAATTTATTTTGCTGATAATTAACTTGACATTTATTCCAGCATAGAAAGAAGAATGCCAGTCTTGCCGTAAAGGCAGCAGTCTCAGCCACTTGGGTTTTATCATTAAACAGGATACAGGCTTCCCATGGGATCCCTGCTTATGATTCATAAAT
The DNA here is from genome assembly GCF_949628215.1 of Phalacrocorax aristotelis. Classification (NCBI taxonomy): domain Eukaryota; kingdom Metazoa; phylum Chordata; class Aves; order Suliformes; family Phalacrocoracidae; genus Phalacrocorax; species Phalacrocorax aristotelis. The sequence continues at coordinate 42,189,038 of NC_134279.1, read as the reverse complement.
CTTATAAAAAAGACAGCTGCAGGAGTCTGTCATTAAATTCATATCTATTCCTTCTTTATAACTTCTTTTGTTTAATGTTTAAGAAAAGCCAGATTGAAGTTAGGCAGTTCATGTAGCAGGACACTACCTACGTTATAGTTTAATGCATCTCACCAAATCCTAAAGTTTTGTTGTCTGTCACCCCTCATTTTATACTTAGATTGTAAACTCTTTGATGGGAGATCATTATTTGGTTTTGCTTGTATAGTGTGTAGAAGGGTGGAATTCTAGTCTGGAATAGGTTCTTCTATATGTCAGAAAATGGCAAATAATGAAAGTAATAATATCTGATTTACTGTGGAGATCCCTCTCAAGTCGTTTTCTCCATATAATTATTACTCAGTAATGTAATGATCTTTGGTTTCTAAACACTAGAATAGTTTTCTATTTTATTTTAAATATGCTTTATTCAGAGATTAGTTATTTAATATTTGTATACAACCTTGAACGGCAAAACACAACAGAAATCCCAAGTATTATTCGTAGTCTTTTATAATGACATTATATTTTATTGTTCTAAATTCTGTAAAGACTTGCACTCTGCCAAGACATTAAATTTAATCTTGGCTGTTTCTATATACTATCTGAGTTTAGTGGGGTGTAGTTAAATTCATGAATGCAAATATTAATATTTTCTTGAAAAATTCAGATAAAAAAAAAGTCAGAAAAGGATGATGCCTGGGGACACCATTCACATGCAACCCTCAGGCAAGGGCTATGATCCAAAGCCCAGCTTGGAATAGTATAGCTGTGTGACCTGTGGTCAGTCTGCTGAGAAAACTGCTAGGATGTCCAAAAAGAAGTGAACTAAAAGCCACGTGAGGTAAGAAACATAAAAACACAGGGAAAAAAAAAAAAGTGTAAGTGTGGATATAGGTACAGTTAGCAGCAAAACGAGTCGTGAAGAAAAATACTGACATTAAAATGCTTAAAAAATGGGGAACCAGAAGATGGCAACTTAGCAACATCAAGGATCAGCTCAACCTAAGGAGCAAAGAAGGCTGACCCCTCCTCACCTGAATTACAACTGCCTGAGCAGCAAATGCTTGTCAGATGTCTCATCGGACTGGTGAGCATATAATGCTTGGTCTGATGTGCTTACCGATAAATAATTGTTCATTACTCTTCAGCTGTGTAAATTCTGTGCTTTGTGCTCACCGTAAAAAAAAGGAAAAAAGTTGCCGTAGTGAATCAGAAAAAAAGGGTTACAGATGCAATTCTCTTAAAAAAAAAAAGTGAATTATGATTGCAGTACCCTAAGCCTATTATGTCCTGAAGGCATTTTCATACACAACTTACCGCCAGGAGCCCTTGTATCCACACTGAAGTGATTATTATTAAATATGCAGTCTCCTGGAGTCATTGTGTTAGTATACATTCCATATAGAATACACGTATAGAAAGTTTCACCTGCAAAAATTATGTGAACATAAGCTTGACATATGAATGGGTAAAAAGAAATAGGCTTTTCATATTAAAAAAAAAACCCACATTTGCAATCAAACTCAAAGGGTGGACTGCACAGTACTGGTGGAAGTTTTGCAATAAGCTTCAGCAGTCTAAATTGCCCTTGACATGCCTAAATCCAGGCTTACAATTATCAAGACATGTGATCTGCATCAGCAATATCCATCCTGCAAGCTGCATTAGCCCCTAGGCTCAAGACACTAGAACACACTGTACAAGCAGTCCCTCTAACATGCCACCCACAACAGCACAGTATAAAGTGCACTCCTTGACTAACTCCTGTGCCCCATTCCCACCGCAAGACTCTCCAAACACATCCTCTTAGAGGGGGCTCCATCTCGTCATTATAGGGTCTGTGCTAAATTTGTTTGCACAAGCTTTCCACCAGCTGCTGGTCTGAGAAGATCTCAAGCCTATTTCTTTCTCTGTGCTGAGGCCAAGCACAAAAAAGTCTCTCATAGCTTCCTCACATAGGAAGGCACTGCATACATTCCAGCTAAGGAGGTGTCTATCCTTTAGTACATTTTACAGAAGACAGGAAAAAAGTGAGAATTACCATCCTGCCTTTTGTGCAGTGTCATGTGTGAAATCTGCAGCACTGGCATGTAACAGTTAAAATCTTATTCCAGCTCCCAAGAGGGCTGCCTCCACTCCCTGGATTCTGGCTACTTCACTCAGACTAGTGTGAAAAAAATGCATTACCATGTCACAGAAATAGGCATCATCGTCATCCAGCATATCATCTATCCCTATACATTTATCTCAAGGGTGATGCTGATCACTCCCAAGATGGCTGCCAAAAGGTGGAGTTCACCTTCCAGTCCACTGGAAGCCCACTGAAGTTATCTATTCAAACGTTCAGTATCGCTGCACTTATGCCAACAGCTTCAAGCTTATCGGCCCCTCTGCTTTCAGCCTGACCAGCTGAGAGTTTACACCACAGGTAACATGTCCACTCTAGCCATTGCTGGCCTCCAACCTTCACTGACTTTTCAAGTAGGTCCTGAGAGTCTGCACAGGTGCAGTGATGTGCATGCTTAGCTGGCTAATTGCACCAGAGTGAATTTCACACTATCACCTGGACACCAGAACCTTGCCAGAAGAATATCACATTTTGGTCTAAGGTTATAAATTGTCCAGGGACTCCAAAAAGCTCATCCATCACTGCTGAGGTGTCTAGTCCTTCCCTGTTTTTCAGTTGATGGATGAGGAAGTTCAATCTGAGATGCGTGAGTGGTCCAGCTCCAGCAAAATTTGCAGTCTCTAGGGGTAGAGTGAAAGTTTGAGGTGGTCTTCTCCTGTCTACACCAGTTTGAAGCTCTTTTTGTCATCCAAGTTATTCCAGTTCTAACTCATAGGAAGTACTAAATAATTTGTCTGCCTTTTTGGTGCTTAGGCTTCTGCCTAATCTGTGTCACTTGAATAAACCCACACTGGGCACACAACTCTTCCAACAGATAATGTTCTGAAATTAATTTGCCAAATACGAAGGGGAATAAGACAGTCTCATACAAACTGATGCACAATCTCTCTAAATTATACATAACATTTGGATTCAGAAACCACACATTTTTTCTCTCCTGACAGGACAGCACAAATATATACGTCCCTTTACTCAGAGAGCTAAAAGCAAAAGTTTCATCTAACTGAGAGAACAGTTTGCATGCCTAAGTAATATGCATTGTGAGCAACGGATGTAAAACTGGCCACATATAAATATCTAGTATTTACAAACTACTAGCATTCCAACACGCTCTCTGGCAGAGCTGGCACTTCTGAGCAGCTTTCATGTGCTAAAATATCTGGATTAATACAGTGAAAGAAAAGAACATCTGGGGTTAAAATTCACATTGGCCCATTCTCAGCACCACTGCAAATGTTTACACTCTCAGCATCTCATGCATATGCAGACAAATTCAGAATTAAAACACTGCAAAATGCTTTATGTGCAGTTGCTTAAGTTGCTGCAGATTTTCTGAAAAGACTCCAACATATACAAAAAGGGCTGGGGAAATATGGACCAGACTTACTCATAGGTAAAACCTATCTGAATATGCACAGGGGAAAAAAATAAGTTATCTAAAGAACAGAAGCCATTCATAATTAATGTATCTTAAATTATATCATCATTTTTGGCAGCATTAATTATGAACCATAATGTATAATTATAGAAATCAGTTTGGCACTAATGTATCTATAAAAGGAAGCAGGTGTTTTAGAATTAATATCTTCTACAAAATTTACTTTTTATCAAAAATAAAACTAAGTTTCCAACTCACAAGTATTTGGATATATTGTGTAGGTCTTGGTTTACAAAGATGTGAAATACAGTATACATCCACAATGCCCGTCTGATCTATGTTAATTAATGAAATATGATCAGAAATTGGGCCAAACACAGGAATACTCTACAAGAAAGAGCAATTACTTTTGTACCTTTCTCACCTTTAAAAAAAAAAAGAAGAAAGAATTTGCAGCCATTGTACCTCTAAACACACAGTCAGTAGCATCACTGACTCCTGCTTGCAATAAACTATCAGACTGTTGCAAAACAATCAGAATAGTGCTGGTAGTCAAAGAAGATAAGTTTTCCAAGGATACCCTAGTCATCAGCATACTCTCTGTCATTAGAAATTACAGAATGATTACATTAAAAAATATTAACCACTTTTTGGGGTTTAGCATGACCTCAGTGACTTCAGATTTGTAACTTTAAAAATCCCATATCTCCCCCAGTTATGTCCACATGAATAGCTAGTGCTGCACTATCACAAAGGTGTTCTCAAACCTTTTTCATTACGAATTCATTTTTCTGTAGATGACAGTAGTGTTCTGGAGAGCAATTTCTAGCATGTACCTAAGTGTTTTCCTGAGTAGAGATGAACTGACACAGATGTTCACATTATATAAATAAAAGAAAGGAAAACAGAAAACCTTTAAGTTCATTTAGGGGGACAGAATAATAACTGCCACTAACCTGAATCCTCAAAAAGCTCACAGTCTGTCCCTGAACTTTCAAACTGGTAAAACGGATGTTGCTTTTTAACATAGCTAGAACTGGAAAATTTTTTCCTCCCTAAAATATACCAAGGTTCTAGATAGTCTGATCAACTCTGATTTACTCTTTAGATATGAAGCGCTACAACCACAAAACTGAGGGAGGAAGTCAGTAAATATTATGTGTTATATGTCTTCTGAAAACTGGTGCCTGTTACCCTTCAGAATCACTAGATGTGACGGCTGTCCTGTTTCAGGGTGTAAGCAGGGAAAGGCAGGTGTCTCAAATGACAGCTCTGGAAATGCAGATGGCTGCCTTTTGCTGCCCTTGCTGGATGGTCCAGCGTTGGCGAGCTGAGCAGCACTGCTCCTCAGAAGCAGAAACTTTCCCTTCCACATCTTTCCTCCAGGAAGAAAACAGCACTAGGGAAGCCTGGTCCCAGCCCTTCCCATTGGAGAAGCAATCCAAAGGCTGACCCCATCATTCACCTGAGGGAAGAGACGTTCCATGTCTCCTGTGTGGCAGACTTGCCTGAAGCCATCTCCAAGCAGGTGGATCTCTTCCAGGGGGCTGATTTCTGACCTCTGTGAGTTAGAGACAGATAACGGGACTGTTGAAGCTGAGTGTTAGGAAGGCAATAGAGTATCTAAATTATACCAAAGACAACCCCAAATCAAATTTGTAGCTAGTGCAAGAGAGACATAACTAAATTTAGTGAAGCTCTATCAATTTACATCATCCTAGAATAAGGCTCTTTGTACATCCAATAAAGATGAACTGAGCAATTTCCAAAGCATTCCATCTTTGTTCAGTTGCTGTCAAGTTTCCAGAGTCTTTTTTTCTTCAAAATAATGCACTGTTTACCTTTTAATTAGTAGTAAAGTCTATTTTAGTACTTTCCATTCAATCAGGTTTTTAGATGGGTGAAACAGAAGTCAGGATCTTGTTAAGCAGAACGGTAAGCAGATTTAATGCACTTTGTTTATCAGACCCTACTTCCCAGCCCACAAGATAACCCTGAATCTTCTGATCAAGCCAAACTTTTCAAGGTGAAACTGATGGAATTTCAAAGATCCTCCACAGATGGGTTCCTCCCATCTGCCATCAGCCTGCTCTCCAATTGGATATGCAACCCCTCTTCATTTGCAAGCCCTCAAGGCATTTTTGACTGTGACAGTATTTGGTAAATCTTTAAGAAACTAGCTGGGACTCCAGAAATGGAACACATTACTTCCTGGCACATTTGCACATGAGATGGTTCTAAATGTAAAAAAGTTGAAGGCTTTTGACAGTCCTTCTCCCCTGACTCAAAGCCTTAGGCAGATAATGTTTTATACTAATATAAAAAGAGCACCTTACTGGAGAAGAGGAGATGTTGTAACACAAAACAAACTTCCTTGTGCTTTGAAAACTATAGAGTGAAACTTATTTGCCACATCATGTAAGAGGACTGAGAGGAACACAAAACAAGAGGGCTCCCCCACCCACTCCTTTCAGTGGGAAGGAGCTCTATCTTGACATGGATGGGAAATGAAAGCAACTGTGCCCAGGCTTTCTTTTTCACTTGGCTCTGAGGATAGTGATATGGGGGAGCCCAGGGAAGAAAATTACTGCACTGACACACTCTCCAGCTTGGTTGTCTCTAAGTTATAAGTTTTCAGATGTAGAATCAGCTGTGACTGGCCTCCAAACTCACAGTATTAGATGGAGAAAAAACACAAAGACATCATTTATTGTACTAGAGCCAGCAGCAGTTTTCAAGGCATTGCACCCGTAGCAAGAAGGTTGTATGTAGGCAAAAGGTTGCAAGGGGACACAGCTGAGGCAGCTGATCCAAAGTGGCAAAAGGGGTATTCCATACAACATAATGTCATGCTCAGCAGTAAAACTGGGTAGTGGAAGAAGAAGGGGACAGGGGGCTGGCTTTCAAAGAAGGCCATTGCTCTGAGACTGGATGGGCATCACTCTGCTTGTGGGAGGCAGTGAACGATTGCCTTTGCATCACTTGTTAGGTCTTTTCTCCCTCTTTCCTTCACTTATTAAACTGTCGTTATCTCAGCTCATGAGTTTTCTCTGTTTTGCTCTTCCTAGCCTCTCCTCTGTCCTGCTGGGGCAGGGGTGTGGTGGGGTAAGTGAGCAAGCAGCTGTGTGGGTGCTGGCCAGAGTCAACCCACCACACATACCCTTCTAGAAAAATTGTCCTTGCTTTAAGAATGTAGTTCTGTCTTGGGAAAGATATTCAAACTGCTCCTACAAAGACATTACTGCAGTATTTATTCCAAGTACTTTCACCTCTCTCTCTCATTGCACAGAAGATAAACATATGAACACTAACAACATGACAGAATTTGGAATATGTAATTTTATTCCAGTTATTAATATTTTTCCTAACATTTAAAAATAATTTCAGATGTATATCTGTTATCATACAATCAATTTCTTCCTATACTGTTAAACAGCTGACTCCCATTTAAACTTTTAAAAAAAAAAGAGCTGGTATCTCAAAAATACTATATTAAAGAAAAATGGCATCACAGTGGCAAAGAAAATATCAGCACTAGTTACTGCTTAGTGTCCCACAGGCCACAGCTTCATTAAATAATGTAGAAAATAAGAGCCTCCTTGTTTACAGGAAATTATTTTTCTCCTTATTACTTTTTTTTTAATTAGAAGTGAAATTGGCATAGGCAATTCACATGTATTCATATATTTATACAAATAATTTTCTATTGATCAAATAGATCAATAAAAACTATTTAAGCACATGATTGATTGTGTGTGTGGTTTACTACCTCATCATCATTCATAGCATAAATAACTACCGTGATCTAGAATCTCACTGCTATTTGTTAAACATAATGTTTGCATAACAGTAAACATGGTTACATTTTATTTCACATTGCTGCAAATTAAAGTGGAAGATTTGTAATAACTATATATTCTTGCTCTGCCCCAAGTTTTTCCTCCTTCTGCTTTCAAGCTAGAAAAATTTCTGCCCAAAATCTACCTGCTTTTGCAAATTCCCTAAGAGCTGTAAGAATTTTTCAGACTACGGACTCTAAGACGAGATAAAGATTATACTGCAAAAATGACTTAGCAGAAAAAGTCCAACTATCTTAGACTAAGGTGGTTTCCTGTGTTCCAGCCAGTTATTTGCATGTAGAGACTGAATGCACTGAAGTCTGGATTTTCACCACTGTCTAAATTAATGAAAGCTATCCCAACCAATTTGCACTGCTGATCTGGTTTTATAAATTTCCTCTAGGTTTTTCCCTGATTCTCCCAAGGAGGTCAAGGATTTTTTTGCAGCACCTCCCACCTTTCCCATACTCAGCAAGATAAAGGAAAAAAAAGCATATTATCTATGGCCTGTAAAATCCACATTCTCCCTTTTTATTGGCTGTATGCCTTTTCACTGCTACCTGATGCTATCATTCATAAGGGAGTCCTCTGATAAAAACCCTGACATCACATAAGCTTCATCGTGGAAGAAAAGAGCTCACAAGTTAGGATCACTGGGAATACATAGATAATTAAATACGTTAAGCTGCTTTTCCAAAATAAGTCATACTCAAGCCAGTACTGAAAATCCATTTTTGCAATAAAAATATGTACTTTCCCTCATTAAAAAAAAATCTCAATGTATAATGGAAAGATTCCGAATTAGGAAAAAGAAGAATTAGGAAAGAGGGTCACAAGCTTTTACTGTCTTAAAAAAAAATTTAGGTAATTTTAGTGGGTTTACTCATGTTTTCCTCCCACTCTGCTCTGAAAAGTAGTGACCACAACTTAAATCTCTTCCTGCAATACTTTCTTATGTAAAGCAATAAATGTCAGCTTCTTTCCTTCAACCTTTAATGCCATTTATATAATGTTGAGTTTTGTTTTGCTGCTCTTTTTTTTTCCCCTAATGCAAAATGAGCAATCGGTTGCTGAAAATATAATTAATGTTGTTATCAACTGTGCAATTCTACAACATGAAAAGACCATGACAAAGTTTTCAATAAGCTTTGTCTGTATTAGAAAGGCAGCAATGCTGCCTAGGAAATAAGCCAAATGTAAACACACTCTTCATGGTAATTCGACAAGACTGTGTTATCAATTTCAATACATAAAGCACTACCATCTACTCCTCTAAAAATTCCTTATCTAAATGACTCTTGTTTTGATAGTCATAATGTATACTTACTACATTTTTCTAATGCTTACTATTTATAGGACTCGGGCAAGTACAGAAATGGGCTAGCCAAAAATGAGCCTTGCTTTTAAGAGAATCTTAACTTTCCCATAATGATTTTTTTTTTTTCTTTAAGTTATCTTTAGAAATGCAGCTCAGACCTCCTTCCTGCTTTGGCCATTTCCATGTCAGCTGCCCACTGTTACATATCAGCATGCCCAGACACAGAAGCTTTGGAACGACTGACAGGAGCCACTACTCTGAAAAATATTGATTCAAGAAAGCAGGGAGCTGGAAGGTAGGTCTAGATGGAAGGGAAAATGTTGAAAAAGAGACCTGATAAATATTCAGTTTTTCATTGTTTTTTATGGTTGAAAAGATAAATACTAATCTTTTTGTTACTAGCTAAAATCGCTGCAAAAAGACAATAACAATAACAAGTAAGTTGAAACCCCCTTAAATCTATCCCAGTTTGCCACCAGTTGTTTTTTTTTTTTTTAAGTCTCTCTGGAAAAGATTTAGTGCTCTAACAGTCTTATTAGAAACTCTTGTGTTCATGAATCAGGCAAGAACTACAGAACAGGGAAATGGATCTTAAACTATTCCATCTACATCTGCCACAATTCATACACCTCTGTGTAACTGATTTTCAGCCTGAAATTAGAAGGATTTCCAAACCAAACCTTCTTCACCTTGACTTACTTATTACCGAAGCGAATAGCAAATTTCTCATTGTTTTTAATAGCTGCAGGTTTAACTCGCATGCGAACGGCTGAAAAAGTCACTCTGCTTTCTGAAGTAGAAGTATTTATTTATGAGAAATGTACTGTAAATAAAATACCTGGTGTGAATCAAATAATTTTATTTGGCATCTAATTCATCATTGCTGTGAACATAAATCATTCTGGACTTGCTTTGGTATTTTTTAATTGAATCCTTTACTTTGATTTTAATGGCTGGATCCTCCTTCCTAGTGAAATCAAGAGGAATTTTGGCTAAGTTACTGTTTCAATTACATCAATTAAAGCTTAGATAGTCAATATATATGTCCCAAGATCCTTTTAAAATATAATTATAAGGACTCAAGATCTTGGCTTAAGGACAATAAAATTACAATGAAAAACAGGAATGCTCAGTTAATAGCACTAATTAAACAGTAAAGAAAATAGTTACCATAAACTTCCAAGAGTAGGAATCATTGCATGTGAGTATACACGTATTTGGCAAAAAAAAAAGTTCACACAATTCAGCTTTACTCCATATAGATAATCCAGTATAACGTCGTGGGCATTTGGTTTCTTTGTACTTTCATGTAATTCCTCTTACTGTAAATTTACACTTTTAAAAATAAATTCAGTTGAGATATCAACTGGTTTTGTCACATTCTAATGAAACACTGGTAAAGTTCATATATGCTAAATAAGGAGGCTTTTCTTTCTTCCTGCTTCAGCATTTCTTCTGTCCCTAAAGATATTTTTAATCTTTATTCACATTCTGTACATCCCCAAAGTGTTTTGCTTTACTGCTCCAGTAACTTCATAGACAAAACTGACAAAGCAGATGATTTATTTGACAACAAATTCTTATCTATGTGGATTCCATGAGAAACCAAATCCTAGTTCTGAACATCCTTGAGCTGAGAGGAAGTTTGGCTGCAACATTCTCCCAGTATGACTTTGGAGAATATTACAGGACAAAAAAAAAAAAAAAGTGTTTCCTTTATTTAACTGAATTATTTATTAGCTTTACAAATCTTCTATTCTGAAATGTTCCAATGCGCAGTGGTACTGTCTCATTGGCTTAAAACATCCTGCAGTATTTTAAGAGCATGAAGAATAAAGACATTAAGGCACACATACTATATCTTATCAGGAACTGTCCCTCTCTCCTTTGACCCTTACCAAAACAGTCTATTATTCAGAAAAGGCTGCAATAATACAGTAGGAAATCCAGGCTCAAGCGCCTGACCTGGTTCTGCAATTCAAGGCCAGAAACAGAATATGTCCATACTGCCCAGGGAATCGGGATGCAGAGATGCCCATGCTGGCTGCGTGCAAGCTGGTGTCTCACCTGGAAGTCGCTTAGGGTGATCAGTGCAGTGTCACGCTTACCCTGCTCTTCCAGTCTGAGGGGTGTACACAGGTACCAACTAAGTTTGATGCAAGTCCCTTTGCTCAAGCTCTTCCACTCTGTTTAGCTCATTCTAGCTGGAACAGGGATTTACTGGAGTACTAGAAGGTTATAAAGTTAGCCTATTTTATGGAGTAAGCTCAAAGAAGAGCTGAATTAGCTTACCTCCAAATGCTCTCAGCATTCACTGAGACAAGAAGCTCTCCTCAAGGAGAGATTCAGGTTTATGTCTTTGCTTTTGTTTAGGCAGAATAAGGACTTGACTCTCTCTTCCATTTCCCAGGTAGGTACCTTTATTCCCAGTTTGCTAGCTATTCTGTAACGGCTCACTATTTACGCTTTTGTTCACTGAAACTTTCTTATAAAACATGTAGACTTCTATGAAGCGGTTTTGATATAACAATTTCATCATGGCCTCTAGCATCCAGCCTCAGAGCATTCTTACAGGGCAGGTAAAGTTTGGTAGGACATAAATATCAACATAAAACTCACCAGCCAGCCACTGGAAGTGGCTTATGATTATTCATCATAACCCTGAGTGCTCTCCATTGGCCAGACCAATCCTCTGAAGAGACCATCGGAAAAGCCTCTGGTCAGTTGTTGCTTATGGTTTATGCAGCAGTTATGGAGCAAAGCCAGGAAAAATGGCAATTATACATTGTGAGGAAAATTATTTTCAGCCTGAAAGGTGAAAGTGAAATGCAAGAACACTTTCAAAGAAACACAACTATCGCGTAAGAAATAGTTCCTATGTCAAATATATATCAGTGTAGTAATGGTATTGGTCTTATAATAATTTAACTGTATTTTCAATAAATATAAAATTGTCATATATTTGCACTTTACCAATTTTAAACACATACAGTTTTACATCAGGTATATAGATGCTTATTGATATATGTTGATTATAATTAGAATATATTTGGATGTATTTCAATATTTAAGCCATCAAACCATTTGTATGATAAAAATATTAAAAACAAGCAAAAGCATTATTTGATAGTAAGAGAGTGAATAAACTACAAAAAATTATTTCAGTCAAGCATTTCTTTAATGTTTTTATTGCATTTATTTCAAGTAACATTTTGATAACTGAGCTGTCATTAATAGCTGAGGTTAGACTTCTAACTCTGCTGATGCCACAAAACACTTAGCCATGAGGTTTCAGTTAACAGAAGGTATGCCATTGCACTGGAGGTGTGCGGATTCAGAAAGTGACAGCAAGCAAGACAAAGGAGACCTAGTGCAGAAATAGGAAGTAGCAGGCAGCCGCCTGTGGGGATGCTGAAAGCACCGTTGGGAGCATGGACAGTAATAAGCCTGCTATAAAAGCAGAGAAAGCAAACCGTAACAAAACCAATGAAAATATCAGTCTGGCCAAACTCTCCCTCTTTCTATCTACACACACACTCAGTAGGGGACAGACAACAGTATCTCATTGTCAGTATCTAAAGGCAGACTACAATGCAATTTTTCTTTCTGGCATCTAGAATGCATTTCAGATACTTCACTGACCACCACAGTCCATTAACATAAGTGCAAAACTAATATCAGAACCCAAGAGAGCAAATTTTTTCAATAACCTTGGACAGAATTTTCCCAGTTTAAAATTTCCAAACTGAAACTTAGTATTTAAAAATTTATGCCAGTTTGTTATCTGGTTTGTTAGAACTGTAACTCAGTGATATATGTTCTATTTCCTCCTCAGATACATTCATTGTTTTTGCATTTTGTCCCAGATATTTAAGAAAAACTATCAGTTGTAGCAAAGGGATCAAAAACTGGGGCAGGGAGGGAAACAATGGGGTGGGATTTAAGAATCGGTTTCATTACATTATTTTAATTTTTGCCTATCTCATTAGATGACAGCATGAGAACATGTCACAGTTCCCCTGAGGTACCGCCCTGGCATGGGGATAACCAGTTTGGGTATCAGTTTTCCATCTTTGTAATCAGGTTACATCATAATCTGAAAAACTAGAAATGTACAACTTTTAACAGAAGTGGAGAGTCCAATGGAAACTGTCAGTTGCAGCAGCTGGAGCTCTGAGAGCAATGCAAGACGGGCAAGTAGAAGCTGAGATTTCTTTTATTCTTGTTTGTTACATAGTCTCAGTCAACAACCAGCAAAATCAGCTTCAAACACAGTCATTCTGGTAACATAAAAAACCAATAGGAAATAGTCAAACAGAATAATAGCACATATTTTTGTTTGTTTGCACTCATTTTTAGAGAATGTTTTGAAGAACAAATAACACTACGGGTATCAAAAGTTTGAAGACAGCTGCGTGCCAAACTAAAAAAAAAAGATTGCTGGCATTGAATTGTTTATTTACAAAGAACTAACTTCAACAAATCATAAATACTGTGGGATAGGACTGGTTTTGGGGACTGTTTTGTTTTGTTTGTATGATAGCACATGCCTGGTGGACGCCGAAACAGACATGTCAAAGAATTCACACAGCAAGTTTTCTCCCTAACTTCCTTCCCTTTGGGTTAGAAACTATTTTTTATAAATATGGTAGGGTATTTTGCACAGCTTCCAGTGTAAAATACTCTCCTGATGGTAACTGCTGAGGAATGCTGAGGTGCTTGGCTTACAGCATTTGTTCTTGTAACTCTGCAAGACTTAGGATGAGATTTAGGCGGACTTTATGTCTGGAGTTAGTACTTCATCAAATTGTATTGTTCTGTCCAGGTAGATCAAGACATAATTGTAACTACTAAAATGGAACAGAGCAAATAGCTTTAGAAAAGAACATCCAGCTGAGGGAGCAATAATAAGATATTGGGTCTAGCTTCTTTTTATCAGAACAAGTATTGACCCCTTTTGGAACCAAAAAGCTAACCTAAGCAGCTTTGTTCCACCCCTGGAGCAGTACTAAAGAATAAACCTGTACTATTCTGATGACAATCCCATTATAAGAAGCTGACTACTACCAAGTCCGGACAAACAAAACCAGAATAGGTCAAAAGATAGCCTTGAAACTAATGCTTTTTCTGGAAATTAGTTTCACAGTATCACATCGTGTACAGAGTTAGAAAGGCCATACCACTCATGAAAAATGCAAAAGAGCAAAATATTTACGTTACCTATACTATTACAACTATCTCACCTCTATTAAAAGAATTATCCAAACTGATGGATTGCCTTTATCTGGCTGGTGAAGGACAGCTTCGATAATAAAGTATATTCTTCATAGGCTAAAAAACCAGAATAAAATCAGCCCCCTTTCTCTAAAATATCTGACTGTCATTGTCACTTCCAGTTCTTCCTCCACAGAGATATTCTAAGGAAAATATTTGGCCCAGCATCAACTCAGCACCAGAGAATAGTGTCAGAACAGGGCTGCAGAAGACTTCATTTTTACTTCTTCATTCCAGAATAAACCCAGGAACGGGTCTTTCCCAACACATAACTGACAGTTCTGCTAAGCTGCATCTGCTGTGGCAATTCCTGGAGGCCATTCTGGCTCTTCCTGGAGTGTTCATATTCCAGAGGCATTCCTGATTGATTCATTGTTCCCTTTCACTGATACATAAGAGCTACACAAGTATTTCCTAGTGTGGAAACTGACTTTCTTCTACAGCACTTTCAATTAAAAATGTATTTGACTTTGACAAAAAAGTGCCTTTACACTTCTCTAATTTTTGAAAAACATTATTTTTCAGGAAAATAATTTTCATTCATTAACATTATTAACACAATGATTAACCACTATTTTCTTTGAATCAACACATTTCTAATATATTCTATATGTTCTCTGATATATCATTTTACAGCATTGCTTCAACCTACATACAGGTTTTACATTCTACTTATTTTCCCTTCTCATGGTTCCATGATAATAATTCTCAGGCAGTCTTTTTTGGAATAACGGTGTTATTTCGTATTAGGAATTGGCAGAAGACTTAATGCAATTAATGACACTAGGAAAATATTAGTTACCATCAAACCAGAATTCTGTAAAAAATGCATGAGATTGGAAGGATGCTAAACTATTTTGTTTTGTCTATTCAAACTACAGGGCTAGTAAAACCATGATATAAAAACAGGCAAAAGGGGAAAATGTTACAGGTTATCAGTCTCCAAGCTACCCTGAATTTTACTATATTTTAGTGATTTATTCTATCTAGTAATGTCAAAGTGTAAAAACTTAGATATCTATACTATCTAAATGTTAAATCCATGCCACAGACTTTCAATGAGTGCTTTGCTAGTTCACGGGAACATCCTTGTGAATCACTGATACTCCAGTACAGATTTAGATACATTCTTTAAATTATTTTATGATATCTGAAGTGCATAAGAAACGAAATTCTATAGAAAATTATTGGAAATTAGGTACATGGCATAGATTTTCGAAACTACTTCTTGCCAAACTAACTCTGTTCACATTCATATCCACAGAAACTTACCCTTTGTTAAATGGTCTTTAACATTCATAATCCAGTTTTAAAATTAAATTTAATTCTTTTGTCAAGTTAAATGGTGCCTGAGAGTTTCACAAGTGTGATGTAAATATAGCAATGTATGAAATACAGGATCTACAATTTAATGAGAAATACTCTGGACTTTTAGGGTAAGGAAATTCAACTCAGTTTTATTTAACTAGAGGGAAAATACAAGGATTTATTAATACACGCTTTTACAGATAATTTACAAGCCAGAGGGCAAGAAAATGTAAAATTCAGAAATACAAAAAAAAAGCCTAAGACTACAAAAAAAATGTTATGGAAATTTCCAAAACTCTCTGCAGATAAGCATGTATTTTCAGAAGACGTATTTTGGCAATATCTGTGAAAATGTACTAAGGGCAGAGTTAACAAAGAATTTCTTTGTAGTTATCAGTACAGAGCCACTCTGATTAAATGCATATAAATTTGGAGCAGATGACCAGTTGCCGCTGACCTTTACTAAAGCCCATGGAAAACTGTAAATTAAAGTTTAGTATTATTCTAGACAGAACTAGTTTCAGCAATTTAATCTGAGTAAAAAGCAATCTTCCTGCTTGTGTAATTCAACAATTCAGACACACATTAATACGAAGCAAATTTACACACACAAGCTACTCCAGTCTATGTGAATAGAACACTATGTGAAGTCCATTTTCATGCTCTTTTGACTTGTTTGTCAAATCTCAGATTGTGAAAGAATGAGGACAGATTTTTAATAGACCTGTATTCGATTTCCAGAGCAAGCGATTTTTGTGATGAGTATTCCCTAGCCGTATGCCCCAAACTGTGTGTTCCCTTTCTATCTAAACTATGACAGGTTGAAACTGAGCACTTTAAAGTTGCAGCTGAAGGACTTTAATCTTTATCAAAAAGATGTCTAACCCTGAGCTTAATTACTGCAGACATTACAATCATAACAAAATAGTTTGCAATCTAAATGTTCAACAGCTTTCACAGAAGATTATCATATTTGCTTCCTTAGCCTGTCTGCAACAATACTATGCCACAGAAATAGCTGGACTTCATAAATCTGCTACGGCATATTCAGTACATTTTTTAAACTTGAATATAGAAACTATACAATTCTTTATGAGCAATGTGACTTACTTCTTCTTGACTGAAAACCAAACAACACTGTTCAATAAATTGGTTACTGCAGTATGCCACCACTCACATATGTAACAGTATCAAGAGAAAAAGGTCAGGAATTTTGTGCACCAGCTATTTGTTCTTTTCTTCCTGGCTGATATATACTGAAAGGCATCTAAAAAAATCAGGAAAAAAAGTGATTCAGACCTAATTTGTAAGCAGAGTTGATGTGATGTATCCCAAATGTTTCCAATTCACTGTAAATATAATATCAAGTCATTCTGCACTTGTTTTCCATGTCCACTTGCCTAAAATCACATGTAGAAGAAACCATATCATTCTCAAAGATAAAGGAGACTTTTGGTGATTAATATTATGGTTCATGTTTTTCTCTTAAAGGTTTGTGCTGTTTTAGTGGACGAAGTCGTTAATATTTCCTGACTTTGCAGGTCAGGGGAAGCAGATTAATGTCTGTACTGAGAATTTCATTCACAGCTTCTACCTGGAGAAGACCACCTAAAATAATGTGCTGCAATCCTGAGGGTACTGTGAAAATTGAGCTCATTCTGCAAGGAAGGATTAAGTTCCACGGTACAATTTCAGAAGTTGTCATAAAGAAGGAAAATATTTTTTAAAACCTAATTTATTTCTTCTTAATCTTTCAGGGTCACAATTTTCAGACATGAGTGAAATAAATGCAAACAAGTGATGATTCATTTTTAATAGCAAAGCAGCTTATCCACCTGGCATGTTTCATAGACACCTTTGGCTCTGCCAGCTGAGATCAGCACATATTAACTTCCTAGTATTGGAAAAAGAATGATTTTCCTCCAAAATATGTGTCCTATAATTTACAGGAGAATGAAAATGGCTACAAGCTATGAACAGCTTATTTGAGGAGAAAATATTTTGGAAAAATATTTTGTTTAAAGCCAAGCTACTAATCAATTGTTTCCAGAGGAGACCAATAGGGAGTTATCTTGAAAGCTGCTACTTGGCAAAAGCCTGCTGAGCTGTACTGCAAGAATCACACAGATATACTAACATTGCACATACCTTGGTAAAGAAAGACTTAATTTTGAGAGGATCCTGCAGTAAGAAGTCTCCTAGGGGGCTGAAAAGCCAAAACACAGCTAGAGCTGACTACAAAGAAAACAGTAACCCCTTTAAAGCTGCAGTCAGGAATGAATATTGTTTTTGGACATCAGTTTATGCTTGTTCACTTCTTCATATTCTATAGATCTGTGAAACTCACCCTGTATAAGTTTCCTAGTATGTAACTGAAACAAGAAGACCTCATGGATAAACTAGACAAACATTCAAGTACTGAACAAATAATCTACTCTCTGTCAATACTATATTAGTTTCACATGCGAATATAGCTGTGCGTAGACCAGCATGAAAAGATCCCAGTAAGAGTGTTATCCCCACTTCTCCTGGGAAATTATTTTGTATCCAAATATAGCTTAGTAACTTACAAACAGGAAGTTTTTCACCGTAGTCCACCTACATTTTACCTTTTCCTTAATTTCATCCTATTAACTCTAATTGTACCACTGTGTTTATTCTGAAGGATTCTTCTTCCTTATTCTCACTACCCTTCAAATATTTGTGGGTTATTTTCATTCTTCCCAGAACTGTTGTGTGACAGCCATACAATTTGCCTTCAAAGTATGCAAGGTCAGGAAATGTCAACTGCATTGCGATGTCACGGATCTTTGCCAGCATTGTTTGGAACTGGCTGGATTTCTAGGCAGAAGGTCTCATTATTGATCCACTTTTTAATAGTTTAATCAATGATTCAGCAGAGTATAAAAATATTCTTCTGCCCTTTCTAAATTTCTACATTTAAATGTGCTTTTTTTTGGTATTTGCAGGGGGGTGGGGGGAATGTGTGGATATAACTCTCATTTGATATGTAATATTAATGGACTCTTTTTTTCTGGTCTATAATGGATTTCTTTCATGCATTTTAATAAACTTTTAATGGCTGTAAAGGAGCATCTAAGCTGCTTGCAGGAAAAACAATCCACATGGCACATCAAGTGAGATTTGTGGTTCTTTTCACCTCTGCTTCCAGATTGCTGTTACACTAAATGTTGTGAGTGATGAGTGAATTGTGGAGAACGTCAGCAGAAAAACCCTTCTACATGTGAGCTTCTCAGAAATACTTACTCAAGAATAGTTTTTTCCAGAACAGCAGCCCCTGAATAATTCATCTGTGAATACTCTTGTTCCAGGATAAAAGTGCCACATCTGGTTTAACATGATCCCTTCTGAAAACGATTTGAAATAAACCATTGTGGCAATTCTGTAGCTTGTAAACACAATTATTCTAGGATCATTATTCAAATCCTTTCATAATTTTAATCCAAGTTATTCATCAAGAGAAAATAAACCTTAAGTAACTGAAATACTCCAAATATGAACAGTAACAAAGATGGAGATCATTGAGTGAGAAGAGAAGAATGAGCATCACAGTAGCTACTCACTCGTCAACCAACCTAGCCTTACAGGAAGGAAGCACACATAAGACAAAATTGGGAAAACCCTGGAAAACTTAAAAGATATAAGTAAAGGAATACTGAAGTAAACAGTACCACAACTTAAGAAGGGAGATGCGCACTCTACTTTCATATAATATTTTAGTTGTTGGAGCACTAACCAAGAAAGGTGAGATTTCAACCTTATTTCTTTCCTTCAGGATATCTTAACCACCATGTTAATCAACTGAAAGACCTAGGTAAGCAGTGCCTGCTTTTCAGTTTCTCCCTCTGCCCTTAAGGGTCTAAGTGTGAACCTTTCACTTCAGTTATGCTGTGCAGAAGCCCTGAGGTCTCCCACACAACAAGAGAGTGG
Source organism: Phalacrocorax aristotelis (assembly GCF_949628215.1). NCBI lineage: Eukaryota > Metazoa > Chordata > Aves > Suliformes > Phalacrocoracidae > Phalacrocorax > Phalacrocorax aristotelis. The sequence continues at coordinate 42,169,821 of NC_134279.1, read as the reverse complement.
GAGACCTGTGGGCACAGATCTTCTCTCAATGTGTGCATCAGTACATGAACTTCAAGGCAGTGAGGGCTCAATTACTCCAGTAGAAAGCAATAGCACTTGTGGGTAACCTGCAAACTTCAATACTTTTTTGGCACAGAAACACATCTGGTTTTCTGCATTTAGATTCATCATACAGAAGCAACCAGTGCCTTTACATCCCCTTTATTGTCCTGCTTTCCTGTCTGCTCCCTGTGATGCTGCTATCACTGCTCAAACTGAATATTCACGTGGGTATGACTCTTTTCAGTTCTATTTTGTTTCTCTGACTACTTTACATTTCCTATTTGACATGTTAAGCTCAGAAACATGGAGACGTTATTCTAAAGTTACATTGCTTTTCTTTAAACAAAACGGCTTCCTTGATTAACAAAAAAACAAACAAACAAACAAGCTTTTTGGGAAGCTCACTGTGGTGGGTGGTTTTCTCCAGGCACTGCTTTTGAGTATCCCCTGACAAGAGAGCCACTCCAGCTCAGCAGCCAAAGACAGGGCTTGGGCTGTCCTCGAGCCATTGGGGATGGCAGGCTGTAAAGAAGGAGAAGCTTTTTGCAGGGAGGTGGGGAAAGTATTGGTGGGCGGACACTGATTCCTAGGGGAACCTGAACAGTGCATGAAACTGCAAAACTGGGACATTGCTGGGGGACTGCTGCTTAACTTTCACTGCCTCCCCCTCCTAAGCCTTGTCTGAAAGGGAAGCGGTTTGAAAATAGATTAGAATGTCAAAAAAGCACCCTCAGTCACGAGTGGATCTCTTAAGATTCGGGGCTTTTTCAAGATCCGTTCAAGACAGTACAGTTTAGAGTGAATAACATTGGGGGGTTATTTAGATATATTCGTGTCTTGGGAAGGTTCTTAATGTCATTCTGATTACAGGGGTTGTGACAATCTCTTTGTGTTTAACTCAAATACAGCTCATGTAGGAGTCAGCCTTTTCAACTACAGTATGAATCCAAAGTACCTTTGCAGTCTTTTTATTGCTGTAACCACAAAGTATGCTGAGCTGTGAGGAAGTGCACATAGACTAAAAGCTCTGCAACAACCAGTAAAAAGTACAGTATAAATAATATAAAAGCAATATAATTTATATCAATCATACACATAAACAGTACAAAGAACAGTACTAGGAGAAGAAAGCAAACAAACAGTTATTTGTAAATCTGATACAAAATTGGAAAGCAACATGCACAGGATCTGTAATAGCAGAAAACGTTTCTACTTGGACCAGGCTGCCACCTGTAAATGTCTTTCTGTGGGCGTGTGCCTCTGTGAATGAAAGGTTGATGTGCACTGGGCAGCTGAATATTTGCAACACAAGGTTTGCACTCCCTGCTCATGTCTGCAAGGGCTTGATAAGTATTATGAGCAACATGGCTTTTGAGAGATTTTTCCAAAGATGCCCAGGCTGGATTCTTATAATGTGCAAAGCATGGAAAGGGATCTTTACTGAAATCTTTGGAGAAAAGCTCAGAACCAAGCTATAGTGGCACAACCTGTGTGCCCTTCTCATGAAATGTAAAGTTACTTTGATAACAGGAGCGGCAAGCTGTTCCTTTTCAAGGGAAGACAGTGCTATGGAAACAAATTTGGAGATGTTTCTCAGGAAAAAAAAACCTAGCAGAAAGAAAAGCTGTTTGATTTTTAAAAGAAAGGGTTGAAACAGCTCAGCATGTGTTTGAGGCACACAGCAGATTCAAAACTCCCAGGCCTCTGGGTGTGGGAGATGCACAGTTCACTGTGCTGAACTGATGAAATGCTAGGTCTCATCTCTGAGTGGCTGGTCCCTCAGCAGCAATTCCCTCATGAGCCCAACAGGGTTTTGGTTTGGAGAAAAAAATAAGGTTGCATCCTTTGAGGATCCAAAACAATAACTGAAAAGAATGGTAGGACTGAGCTGAGAACAATGGTCTGCCATAGATACCTTCCATGGCCTGACAGAAATTAAACCCGCTGTCTAAAATTGAAGGCGCTTTTAATATAAGAGAATTGTTGCAAGCAGGGAGGCAAATTTATTTGATTTCCGTCTGGTGAAAGAGTGTAATTTGTGGTTTCTGTGAGCCAAATGTTGAGCCAGCAACCTGTAGGAAAGGTCTGGTAGAGGCCTTGCAAAACTTTCTGCCAGTGTATTCTTTTTCTTGGCAGTGATGTATCTATTGTAGGAGTAGATTTTGCGGAGGAGTAGGAGACAACCTCCTCCAAAATAGCAACAATTAAGTGGGGACAGGTGGGAAACCACAGCAGGGCTTATGGGGCCCTACTGCTCCTACGGAAGAGGGTTAGCTTCAAAGCCATATTGCTAAATTAAATTCTGGGAAAGGTGACACAGGGAACTAGAAATAAGGTTCACCTTGGTAGCAGGTAGGTTCAAGGGAGGCTGAGCTCTTGCTCCGTGGGTCTGGGCAGAGGTCAGTGGCCCAACAGTGAAAGCCTGGCACCAGGGCTTGCAGGCCAGGGCTGACAGCTCTGGGGTGGCAGGGTGAGCACCCAGCTGGGCTGGCTCCTCACAGCTCCTCCAGGACCTGTAAGTTGCCGAAGGTCTCCTCCCCTAGTATTGGGTGTAAACGGCAACATTTCAGTTGCAGGGGGCTGTGGGGGTGAGTGCCGGGCAGTGGAGCCCCGTGGGTGCAGGTGGGGACCCGCAGCAGCCGGTTCCCAAGGGGACACGGGGCGGGACGCAGCTGAGCCAATGGGGGGAGCCTGTGGCACCTCTGAACCAATCAGAGTAGGTGGTGCCACTGTGGAAAGCTATTTAAGCGCAGCAGCTGAGTTCAAGGGCTGCTGAGGAAGGGGCTGGGGCTGAGGACCAGGGACAAGGACAAGAGCAACAGCAAGAAGGATGGAGCAGGGAAGTGTGAAGGAAGGAGCAGTCAGAGGCCTTTACTTTGGCAACATTGTGTTGCACCAAAAGCCTAGATCTAAAGGCCGAAAAGATCTGGTGGCCTCCAGGGCAGCCTGACACTGCTACCAGTCAGAAGTCACTTGCAGGAGTGTTAATTAACCCAGTTACTCATGTTGATGTCTGGTATGCTAGTATTTGAAGATGCAACTACTTCAAATTTGTGCTACTTAGTTTCTATTTTCATTTAACAGAAGAAGAATACAAATCACCAAAAGCCTAGCTCTAAACACCGAGAAGATCAAATGCCTTAAACGTAATGCCAGCAGACTGGCTCTCACTCACCTCTGGTGGCAGCACCCCATCCCTCCCCACTTTCCATGATGAACTAAAGACAAATGGCAAAATAAACAAAGCAGCTGTCTGACTTACAGTCTGCTTAAGGCTTAGAAGGCTTTATTGTGCATTACCTAAGCATTAATCGAGAAGTCACATACTACCTCTTTTATGTCTCTAGTGCTAAAGCTGAAAGACAATAGAAGCCAAAAGAAATATAACCTAAAGCAATAGCATGTGTTTAAACATATTAAAATGTTAGTACCCTAAACATTTGTTGATGACACAAGAGCTAGGCTTATAGCCCAAAGCTGAACACTTTTTCTTGCCTCATCAGCAGAAGATGAGGTACTTTACTACCAAGCCCTGCATACACTATGCAGAAATACAGGCAACCTGACAAAATGCAGATAAAACACTCATACTTGCCCTTCTCCTCATCTCTGGCTTGATTTTCTGTAACAATAGTTGCTAATCTGTAGCTACAAATATTATTCAAAAAAGATAAATAAATGGTGAAATCCAGCAGTTCTGACCTGAGAAATCCTTTTAAAGTCAATTAATTTGTGAATTTTCATGTGCTTTTATCACTCTGACCAGATGCAAGTGGATTTCTTTTTAGTATTTGAAAGCTGTTGCTGACAGGTATTTATTGCTGCCATCATCTACTCTTAACATTGAGACTGTAAAAATGGACTCTAGCCTGTCAACCATTAAGCAGCAATAATTATGTCTGAAGTTGTGAAACTGAAGTGTGACAGCCATTTCATACCTAGTGCTTTAACAGGTCTTACAACCTCCAGAATTATTTTTATTATCTGCTTTCCATGCACCAGTCAAAAAGATGAGTGTGTTTAGGGAGAAGAGTAAAGTTCGTACATGACAAAAAAAAAAAAAAAGTGAAACTTTACTGCACTATTGTTGTGAAAGAGGATTATCATGCATCAGGTGGATGTTAAGGTGCCAATTCACAAAAAAAATCATATTTTTTTTTGTCTGTGAATACTCCAGTAACCAACTTTTTTAAATTATATACATTGGCATTGAAAAATAAGACCTTGCTACTGCACTAAGCAAGAATTAACAGACTTCTGTACATAGGCAAAAAGTTATACACTAGTGGAAAGATTTTTGTGAAGTGCAAGTATCTACTAATCATATGATTTTAATCACAAGACCAATATAAATATATAGCACAAGTTCTCTGTAATATAAAGCATGCATCTCAAGCACCAGTTTATGATGCTTTTTAGAACTGGCATATTTATTAAATTGTAAAATCTCTTTGGGTCTGCTTATAACTTGTCAATGTTTGTTCATGTTCTAGTGGTAACACTCCTGTGGTACATCATATTTCTCATTTATTTTGTGTCTGGGCACTAGAAAGAAGGAGGGAGATAGTGTCTCAGACTTTCATTTGTTATGTTAGCTTGGGCCTGACAATGAAGCACTCCTTCAGGTAAAACTCCTGGCAGACACTCCCATGAACTGCAGCAATATCCCCTCCTGCAGCAATTATTAACAGCTGTTGTATAGCATGCAGCCATACAATTAAATTCCCTTTCCCAAGTTAAACGGTCAAAAACTCAGCCGTATAGAAGAATGAAAATAATTCAAATGTTAACAATATGCTGCAAATTATTATGCAAAACCCAGGCACTTTTTCAGCTTATTTAGTTTTAAATTATCTCAGACTAATACAGTTTATTTAGAATGACTGACTCATACTAGGAGCTTTTCTTGACATTTCAAATTCACTTCATTTTTAATGAATCAAATTATTTTAATAACTTGACATGTCTTGTAAAGTTCTGTGTTGACCTAGTCATATACATGCATCATTTTTACACTTCAAAAATTAAATGGCACAAAATGACAAGCATACTATATGCATGTAAAGCCAAATTTGGGTTGCCTGTTTATGTGGATGGCACCTCAACATATAATGGAAAGTCTTCTTAGACACTACTTCTGTTAGCGGAAAAAATTCACAGTGCTTGAGCAACAAGGAACTGATGACTGAAAAGCATCTGGTCAAAAATATAGACATGATGTCCACCATTTAGTACTCAGGAACAGTAAATGGAGAAGGCAAGATTTTTCTCATTAATTCTACAGGAAAATCCTTCAAACTGGAGTGTTCTACATTTTAGCAGAGAATCTGCCCCTCTAAATTAGATAGGCATCATCCTCACTGTCACATAGATATGCCAGGAAAAAAATTGTCTTTACTGAATTAGTCTAGCCATCCATACCAGATATTATCCTCTGAAGACTATGCACAAAGCAGGAAAATTGCACTACATTTACCTTTTCATCTACTCATATATTTTCTCAGTTATTGAGAAGAGCACTCACTGAAAATTCTACTTGCCCAGGAGAAAAGGTCGAAGTCTACGTACTACTTAAATGTCATTTAACTGTTAAGGCAGGTCCCAGAACAACTTTAAAGATGAAACAGCAGAAAACCAAGGGGAAAAACAGATGTTTGGGAACTTATATTTGATTCAAATATAAGTGCATGATATTTTTAATAGCAAAAAAAAGAAGAAATATCTTAACAAAATCTTCCTGGAAATGATTTTTAATCAGACATGGAGAAAACAAAAAAAGAATAGAAGAGCGGTGGCTTTTGAAAGGTTGCAGTACCTTTTTAAACAGCATTATGATGAGAGGTAACAATAGGCAAAAAGAAGTAACACCAAGATTGAAATAAAGAGTAAGCGCTAAAATCAAAGCCAGTAAGATAAGGCTGAATTAATTAATTTATCAAACCTTTCTTAGAAAAGTCAAGTTGAGAGAAGTTTGACGCGTTTAAGACTAATTGCAGCAATCAACGGGCACATGACAGAGTACTTCAAGTTGAAGTTAACCTGCTACATATATATATACTTTTATATATAATTCTCTCACCTTCTTTAAGACTCTATAGCTATTCCCAATATTGAGCGATACTCTCTAGAATATCATATTGTTTGGGTTTGTAAAACGGATTCTTTTTTTAAGCCATGTTTTTTTAAGAACATGGCACATACAAAAGTCTAGGTTAGCTTTCTAAGGCAGGAGTTACCTTTTCATTCAGAGCTTAACACAGTAGATACCTCGCTCATTACTAGCAGGGCTAGCTGATACAGCAATACCAAGAATACTAAAAAGACATTTTTTTCTCCTCGGGATCCATGGGTGAGCGTATACTTGAGGAAGACAAGAATGTATGAAACACTAAAGCTTTAGAGTCTTTCTCAGTCTTTGCTATCAAAGCTGCTCCATTTTGTGCAAAACACTTCAGTATTCATTAAAGCAAAGCCTGGGACCTACACCTCTCAGATGAATACGCTCTCCAATAGGCTACAGCATCACTCTCATCATCGTTCTCTTTGGACCATGAAAATCAGTATGATGATGAATGGGAAACTAGGTGATTTATTTCTAGAACGTTTTTATATAAAAAATTGCTATGAGACTTTTCTTTCAGCAAAGATAACCTGGTTTGGCTGAGTGGGAGAAGAACATATTTCTATTTTGGGTAAACTCAGTGTCAGTGTATATATGGATATGTTAGCTAAACTTCTGTTTTTATTGAGTTCCATACTTTTCCAAAGAAAGTTAGAGAAGTAAGTCACAAAAATATCTCACCAAATTTATTTTATAAGTTAACTATAAGCATTAGCTGCTTGAAATAGTTGTATTTTTAGTTTCAGGAAATGTTTTCCATTTAGTTGGAAGACAGTAATGTCATGGTAAACTGCTGTTCAGGGAAACCGTGTGTGCTGATATTTGAAGAAGTAGCTACTTCAGATTTGTACTACTTATTTTCTATTTTCATTTAACAGAAAAAAATGTAAAAATCCTTTTTCTACAGTGAAAACTGATTCATATACCTGGAAAATCTCCTCCCCCATTAAAAACATTCATCAGGATACTTCATGAAGCTCCAGTTTCTATTTAATATAATTCTGTATGTACAGCCTCATCTCCTTTCTTTAAAAGTCATTTTTCAGGAAATTATTGACATCAGGGGGTGTTCTGTGAAAAGCAGAATGGAAGCACCTGGTTGTATGCGTGCATGTCTTAACACTGTTTTCCATAAAACAGTGCGAGGCAGACGCAGAGGTTAATAAAATGCAAGAGAAACAGAAAATCAGAATGATTTCCAAAGGATTCCTCACAGAAAGGAGAATATTCTTCTCTTTAGAGAAAACACTAACTCTCATATCTGGCATTTAGAATTCTAATATTATACAGAAATAAACATTTGACTTAAAAATGGTCTTACCTGGTCATTTTACACTGGAAGAAAATGTAGATAAATATGAGGGTTTCCAAGAATACTACTAATCATCCTCAAACAATACCTTATCCTATAAATAAATAAATAATTACATAAAACCCCAAGCTTTTTCCAAGCCTTCGATAAAATAATTCAGGCATTCTGCCTGGCCCACACCATTATCCAGGATGCCAGTATCAAATCTTCCCGTAAGTTTTGCCTCAGGAGATTTGTCGATAAATTCCCTCCAGTCAAGGAAAAAGCGTGTATATAAAAATCACTGTCTTCTCACTGAAGTAGAGCTTCAGCTGCCGTGTGGCACTTCTGTCTCCAGTCTCAGTAGAGTCCTCATTTTGGGACAGATGACAAAGATTTAGCAAGCCAAAGGAATGATTAAGCAGGACAGAGGCCTACCAACAGTTTATGGTCTGGCGTTTTCACCTACATACCACTGTCTGTTCCACAAACAAGAAATCAGCCTCCAAAGGCGAACTGATTCAGCAGCAGTGCTTACCAAAGCAAGTACCAGCAACACAACAGGATCTAGAGTACCCCTCTACCTTTGACCCTTTCCAGCTTATTTTCTTTAACTATTTCCCACAACTTTTACCTTTCACCATCACTTTCACCAAAAGCTGGGAATTCGCAAGTCTACAGCTGTCTTTGGAAGACACACCCACACAGAGGTTCTCCTTGGGTTGAAAACCATCTTTAAATACTTTCACTTTCTAAGGAACAGTTCTGTTCTAAAAGGATGGATTATGTGTATGAAAATGGATTACTTTTTGACATACTGCCTCCATATCAAGCTCCAAGAACAACAATGTGAATAGTTCCTACAAACAGCGCAGGTCTATCTTTGAGGAATAGACAAATCTAGATTTCTCTTTCCTGACTGTGTGGGGATGGGAGGAGAATATTTGTAAGACACCTGTGAACTTGGGAGAAAGCTACAGAGGTGCACACATTCACACACTTTACTGTGGACATGAAGTTAGCTAAGTTCACAACACAACCTTCTGCTGAGCCATATATTCAGTGTCTGCTCCAGAAGAAGGTTGAACCAATTGGTCCTCCTGGCGGGCACAGTAGCAAGCATATTTGTGTTAAACTGACTAAACCTTTTTTACTAGTTCTAATGTTCTTTATCTTCACTTTAACCATTCTCAACACTTTAATCTCATTTGATATTATAAGGCTCCTCAGAATTTTTACTGTGACATTCCTATATACAGTACTTCTTATAAGCAGGTTTTCTATTTTATGCTATCATTTCACAGAAGCTGCCTTGGAATTTTAATGACAACCAGTGGTTTTGCTTTTGATACAATATATACTAATGCTTGAGTCTTGAAGTCAATTTTGCTCTACAAAATGTGAGCGGTGATGAATGTGAAAGAGGAGGAGAAAGTGGTAAAAACCATTTTGTTTAAACAGACAAACTCATGAATTCTAATAGTTAATGGATGGGGAAAAGTGAAACTGAAATACTGAATTAAAGACAAAACTGACAGGATAATAAGAACCAAAAGAAATTAAGATAAGTTACTCTAGTGGAAAAGAAAAGGAAAACCCTAACCTTACTATAAAGAATTTAAATTATTTGAATAGTACGTCTGGTTTCAGAAGATGTGTATAAATCAAGTGGATGCACGGGCTCTATGGACTAAATAAGTGAACTGTAAAAGGTAAGGTCCAAGTTAAGGGCTATATAAGCTACTGCAGGATGAAGAATTTGCTCCAGTCTAATCAGTGTGGATTTCACTGTTGGAGTTAAAATGATCAAGATAAAAAGAAAGACAATGTTGTAGCCTGTGCTAATCATAGAAATATAAAGGTTATGAATAACTAATACAGGGAAAAATGAGAAATGGAATACAGAGGAGAGCCCTTAATGGTGAAATGAAAAATGTGTCTCAAAATTAAGGAGTGAATCTTTGTAACTGAAAAAAAGTACTAAAGCAGCTAATTTGAGCATCTACATTATTTACAGCAGCTTAGACCTCCTGACTGATTTTGTCTTGCACTTGAGGTTCCGGTGCAGAAGTGCACGAGCCAAACTTGCCCTCCAAGTTCTGAACAGCACACAGTGTACACGTGTTGCATCCTGAACATTACCTCCTACTATGACATCCAAGAGAACGGACAGTTTAGGCATTCCCGTTCTTGAAGGAACAATGATATAATGCTGTGAAATAGTGCAAATGCAATAGAAAAGGTTAAAAAACATCAATGAAAGGAATTAAATTATGCATTTACCTGTGGCAGTAGAGGACTAGATTCAACAGAAATCTCTAGTCCTTTGTTCTTATGCCAGCAGACTGCTGAGAAGGCAGGCAAGCAGGTTGCAGAAACCAGAAATTTCATTTCTGGAATCACTGGGCCATTCAAGAGTGGTTAAGCTTGCAATGTGGAAACCCACTTCACTGTGTGAGGTTATGATCTCAACCTTTCCTTTTAACTCTAAGAAGAGATAGCATAAAATTCATAGCTGGCAAGAAGCATCTACTTTCAAACATCCCACCATAGTCCCACCCATAAATGCTGGCAGTAAAATCACAGGAAATCGCCCAGTAGAATGACACTACCACACGGAAGGGATATGGAGGCTAGCTGCCCACAATTTGAGTTTTATTAATGCACGCAGCATCATACCAGACATCCAAATTCTGCAATCAAAATCAATATTGTTGTTTTAGAGGTGTTTTTACTGTCTACATCCAACAAGATAACATTTCTTTTTCCACATCTATGCTAGCTATTCTTCATTTGCTTATTAAAGTATAGTGCCTGTAGAAATTTTCATTCCACTCTTACTTCCATAAGATTGGTATCCCAGGTAGTCTGTTTTATGAAGCAATTTCTGTTACAAAAATGTATAACAACATTTAGCCTTCAGTCTTTTGTACTGGAAATCATGTTATGTTCTTTTTTAATGGTGTTAGAAGACTTTTGTATTCAATCCATAAGACTCTTTAAGTATTGCTCTCTTCTTGATGCCCTTGTAAACAATATCATCTTCCTCTAATTTTCCCATATACTCGAGCTACAATTGCTTTTTGGTACTTTCTCAATATTTCAGTACTTTATTTTCAGCACTTCTCATGGAATTTGTTTTTTGGAATCTATCTAGTAATAAGTGTGCCAAATAAGCATGGAGACAAATAACCACTGTCGCAGAACTCCAGATTCTTCTATCACTGTGTTTTCCTCATGTTAATACTACATAACACTTTATATGCTTAATTAAAATGCATTTTGCGTGATGTCCTTATTAATTTTTTTTATCATTTTGTAGCATACTTGGTGTGGTCTACAGCAGTTTATTGAATATATTTTAGAGATCAATTTTATTTTCCTGACCACTTATATTTTCCTCAATAACTGCTGTACATGGTTTACATTCCCATTTCAGTTGCATGAATGGTTTGGACTCTGTGCAAATTTCTGTTCATTTGCCCTTCCAAGTTTATTAATGATACATCTGCCCACTGAGCTCAGTTTGAGGTATTTCTTATTTCATGTAGATCTCTCTGCCACTCAAACTACTACCAGATTTCCTGCAGTAATATATAGGTTCTTCTAAATCCTGCATTATCTCCGCTACAAGATTGTCTCAGTCATTTCCTAGACTACAGTTAATTTCAAACTAAAAACACCTCTTCCTGATAATTCCAACTCCATCATGTTAGGGAATCTTCAGTGAGAAAATGATAGTGAGAAAGAAACTAAAGTGTAGATCAGTATAATGTGACCGTGAGAACTGAAGAGAAGCCACAGTGTAAGAAAGATGTTAATTTGCAAAACTGTGCATAGTTCTAAAGATCTCTGGGTAATAAGGAGTCAGCATAGGTGTTTATACCGAAAGAGGGAGGGAGGTGCCTCAACAGAAAATTATCTGTGGTGTGGCAAACAAAATCATGAATATTGAGATAAATCTGGTATCAGAAAATCTAATTTAAAAAAAAAATAATCCTGTATACTTTGTAAAGAACAGAGGAACTACAAATGCATTTAATGCTTTCAAAACACAATAATACTGCACTACAGAGTCATTTCATATCAACAACAAAGTCTGAGTTGCCAAAGAAGCAATCATATGTTATAAAGAATATTCCACAGAAGACCACTTTCTGAATAAGAATTTGCCATGAATCTACAGCATAGAAAATTATAGCAAACATACTCTATGTATTCATTAAATAATATCTAGTAACTCTAGGACTTCCCTAAGACATGAGTAAATCTGCGAATTCATCCCAGAAACTGTTTATGACGCAGTAATAGCTCCGCTATACAGTCTTTAGACTACAAAAGTAGCAGAAAAGGAACTAAACCTCATATTTGCAAAGAAGCTTTTCCAGGTTATTAATAAGACATTAGCACTAATAAAGGACTTAAAAACATCAGTGACCATTACATTCTGCTTCCTTTCCCTTGTTAAAGGACATGAATATGTAATACAGAAATTGGATGATACTTAACACTAGCAACATTAATTGTTACACCAGACTATTTGGCACCTTAGAGTTTCATAATAATTTACAAACATTACTTTAGCCATGCAACACCCTCTGACGTAAGTGCTATTAGTATTTACCTCTATGAATAGTACAAAATGCTCACGGAAGGCAACTGACATTTCCAAAACTCAGCAGTCAGCCAGCATAATTAGTAAAAGATATATAGTCCTCTAACTAAATAGCATTAAACTTCTCTTTTTGCTAACATAATATTAATCTTTATATACTAAATGGAATAAAACCATTCAGTAAGTCGATATAGCTACAAGCAAGAGATTTAGATCCAAAATACCAAGTAAGGAAAGTATTTATGAGGATTCCAGAGAAACCTCTTCAGACTGCAGTCAGTTCAAGACACTACACAACAAAACAAATTTAAGTAAGCCCAAATGTAAAATAATTGAGGAGTTAATGAGATTCCCACGTGTGTAAAAAGGCAAATCAGATGGATGATTAAGACAACTAAGCAACTCGAAAAAGGCACTGACAATACAGTCCAGCATGCAGCCTAAGCCAGTTATTGCCCTTTCTCCTACGTGCTCCAACTTCCCCACCATCATCCTGTGCCAATGCCTGGTAAATCAGACAGTGGAATTGATCCAGCTTTATTTTTTAGTAAAATATAAAACTTCATATGTTCCAAACGTAAAAGACTGGGGATGGGTGTTGGCATGGTTTCTTTTGCAGTTGGGCCTGGTCTTTTGCCCAGTTCACTGCCTGAGCTTACCAGTGCTCTCACCTGGACAATGCAGGTGCAGAAATGAGGAACCTAATTAGTCAGAACCACATCAAGTGTCCCACCATGGCCTCTCACCCCCTATGCCTGCTGGCTTTTGGTCATATTCATTTAGAAAAGTTAGAACCACAGTCAAGCCCATCTGGGCAGCTCTAGCAGCACAAAGCGCTCTGAATTGGATGCATCTTCATCCTTGGGCAAACACCCTGGAGTCTACCCATGCCACTTTGAGGCAGCTGGTAGCAACGCCCCCAACCCTGAGTGGGACATATAAGCTGTGCAAGTGTGTGACTGGGTACAGTATGCTGCTCTGATTGATCTGTCTACATTGACTGTGAGGCCAGTTAAGAGGAAATGCTGATGACTGGTGTTCATCTTGCATCCCACCTTGCTATGGGATTTGGGTTCTTTATGTGGGGATCAAATCTCTGAATGCCTCAGAATCAAGCAGAACTCATCTAAACACAGGCAGAAACAGTAAGAAAGTAAGAAACCCTCTTACAATGTACATCACTTCAGTCATCATTAGGCATCCTAAAACCCCTTTTGGCTCTTAGCGAGTTCCCTTGAGGCTAGAGAATCATAGGATGAGTTCCCATGTGGGAGAAAAACTGATAGAAACCTTCCAGGTAGAAACTGTTGTTTATGACTTTAACTGTGTGAGATCTGTACAAAGCCCTTGAAATTGAAAAAGCAGAAAGCTACACCCTGAAATATCTAACCATCACCTAAAAATTGGATCCTAAAGATTGTTTAAGTGAACTCTGGGGTCAAGCTGGTGTTGAAAAGTATCACAGAGCTGGAACTACGAACTTGTTTCCATTTGTTAGCATAACCATAAACATGATCCTCTGTATTATACTGCAGAACATGATGGTCAGCAAAACTAGATCATTTTGGATACTTTGTAAAATTAATACAAAATAGCGCTGCTATCTACGCACACCGCTTTGCAATAAATACAGCTTAGCTTAGGAACAGAACTTCCAAAATAGATGATCTGAGACTGTAAATCACACAGGTAAATTGCGCCTGAGTTATTTCTGTACTGTTTCAAATAGTTAAAGCAGTCACACAGAAGTACAGTTATTTGCAGTAATGTCCAGAAATCATTGCTGAAAGGCAGTGATTTAAAGAGCGGAGCTTTCAGATGTGCTTTTGTTACGAACATGATAACGTCCTCTATATGTGACAGACCTCTAAACCAGAGGCTTGAGGAAAGAAAGGATAAAGGTCAGGAACAATAATAAGGAAAATTGTAATTGCACACAAACATGTAAGAAAATTGTTATGATAGCTACATGCACTGTACCACTAATAGTTGGCTAGAGTCAACAGCTTATTGAGGAAGAGAAAAATTAATTTCGCATACAGTATGGCCATGGAAATATGTCACAAAGCAGAAAGGCATAAAGCCAAACTTACTGCTGAGTCATACAGTAGGTGCCTTTACCTCTACTTGCACCAGCTGTGTCCTGTAGTACTTTCCCACAAGGTAAAGGTCCTTGAAAATGTACAGAAAGTAAGCACTTGAGAAGCTGTCTTCAGTCTTCTGGGGTATATTCAGAAACCCCCTTCTAGGGGTGCTGCAGCTGAATAGCACCTTCAGAAAGAAACCCAGCAACCCACCAGCTGCTCCCTCAACCTGTTAACCCTTCTGCCTTGCTTCAAATATTGCCATAATCATTTTAGACATACAGTCAAGTGTAGACAGATGCATAAGCATCTCTGATTTAATTTATTCCAGTATGTCATGGATGTGTATAATCTGTAATTCAAATCAATAAACATTTATTAACCAGGTAGTCTATTTAGTCACAGATGCTCTTGCTGCAGTTCATTACACTGTCTCATCTTCCAGAGTGGCCAGTGAGTGCTGGAAGGATAAGGTACTGCAAAATAAGTGATAAATGTCTAATGCCTCTGGCTCTTCAAGAAAAAAAAAATGTATTACAGTGCTTGAAACAAGTTTAGCAATGTTTCTAAACAGTAGGACTGAAACACCAAGCCAGAGTCCTGTCATGTTTGATATTAGTTGAAAAATAATCTAGAGCAATAAAATCAGCACTGCAAAACTAAAACCCCTTCACAACAATAGCCACAAAACCTCAGAAAATGGAGACATTGCCCTGAAATTATAAATGCACCACACCACTACATTGCTAATCAATGACAGGTCTGGAACATAGAAATGTCATATACAAACTTCAGACAACTCATAGAATAGTTCATCATATTCACAGATCACATTAAAGGTTAACATTAAACCTAATGACTTCTTTGAGATGACTGCTTTTACAAATACAAAGGAAATGAACATTATACTCAGACTAAATAGGGTATTTAAATTTCCTGTAATGAATAAAAGCAGATGGGAGAGCAGTAAAATGAATTAGAAACAAGCCCAGCAGATTGTAGATGAAAAAAATGTAATTACGTCCAACTCCATTTTTTAACTAGCAGCTGACAATCAGAGTGATTGAAGTGATTGATAGTATCAGAAAAATAAATATCTTCTATTGCACATGAATAGGAGTGTCTGTGAAAGTACCTAGGGAAAGTTCAAAACAAACTATATTTAAATAAAATTTGGAAGGAGTGAAGATTCCTCGGGGGCAGAGATATCCCTTGGGGCCACAACACACACAAGTGGTTATGTTGCTATTTGACAGAAAGCGGATGTTCTAGGTGTTCCAGGCCATACATTCCTTTAGAAATAGATGGACAAGCTTTGTCTACAACACAGTAGTTAATCTCTCGGAAATAAGGAGCTTTTCAGAGTCCCTGGTTCTTCTGTCCAGCTGGCATTCTAGGTAAATAATATCTTACAGAGGTTAGAAACGTTTTCATCTGAAATTATTTGGATTACCGAGTCCCCAAAATTGCCAAAACAGAAAACTGGACAGATAAAACTGTTCCGAAAATAAAAGAGCACCCACCATACCAAGGCCAACACTTTACTTACCACCCCTACACAATACTGGTTTTCTTCCACTGAAAACCATGTTCCTCAGATTAAGCTTTGCATCAAGAGGCGAGACTCAGATCTCACAAGCTGAGGTCCCACAGTAAGAATTCCACAAGGAGAAATGGCAGACGTTAGCTGTCATTGAAAAGGTGCAATAAACTGGCAGTAGCAGGCCTGAAGGAATTACCTGAGCCGTTACCTTAGCTGAGTAAGGGGATGGAGACCCAGGAAAACACCTACTTCCACTCCTTCACAAGACCAGCCAAACGAGCATGATCCAGCACTCCTGACAGGTGGAGTCTGGCAGATGGGAAGCAGGAAAAACTACATGGAGCAGGTTTTGGTAGACAGTCACCCCCTGAGCTCAAACCAAATTCAGAGACTACTCCAAGTTCCCAGGCTAAGCACTCTTTTTTCCTTTGGATATAAAATATTGCTTCCCCCCCTGCCCCCCCATTGCTCCTTTCCTCTCTGGATGTGCTTAGTTTTTAATTTTTATTTTGTAAGCAAGGTTGTTCTAAGTGGGGAAGCAGCACCTGCTAAAAGCGCTCTGAGAGCCCACTCTCCAGAGGCATTTGAATTGGTGGTGGGTTACAGATATAAAAAATACCAAACACAAAAATCAGTGTGACCTATTTCCACAGAGACCATACTGAGGTCCTTTTGTACTTAAATCTAAAAATGCTGCATTTCAACAACAAAATGTGTGTGACGAACACAAAGCATCACAAATTCAGATAGCATGATGTAATGATAAATAAAAGTATTAGCTGGTCCTTGAGGATCCTCCATTAGTCCATTCTTTTTGCATATTTAAGTTGCATTCAACCATCCAGCTAAGTTATTGTACCCAAGTGCATCATGAAGTATAGTTTGTGCAATGTCATTAATGTATAACGAACACAAGAAATGATCCTTTGCACAGATCCTAAACAAACAAGAAATAAAATACTCTCCTGCCACTATACAAATGTTTCTTAACTGTTCATCTCAACAGCTGCAATGCTTTAGCAGGAGACACTAGGAATTTGAAATCTAACAATTTATTAGTCCTTGGCCACAGAAGCGCCTTCAGGTAATCTTGTGAGGCAATGAGGGACACAGTCTCTATCCCAAAGACTGCTAGTTTGCCTACACAGAGAAGCTATATTGCACACTAACCTGTGTTAAATACACAGTACACTTGATATGTTGTAAGAGTTCCCCACTGCAAACAATTCTAGTTTAATCTAAGGAAGATTACATACTCTTTTATTGAAAAACATGGAAAGAGCATATCTACACCATTTAGCAGCATACAGCACAGACAGCCTGCAGCTACCTCTGACAAAGCTTGCACACCCACATGACATTACGAAGAGCTATTAACCAGGTCAAGCTAAAAGGAGAATAGCTACCTCAACTTCACTGGAATACTGTTCTGACATAACCATACTTCTTCAATTTCTGATGGACATTTCTGCATCATGTATTGTGGGCACATGCTCTAAAATTGTCTATGCAAGGAGCTAGTATAAAGAGAGCACTTAGAACAAATTACACAGATGAATATACTAGCTTACTTTACTTGCAGAAATTCCCCTTTGGAGGCAAGTCCTGTTATTCCACAGGGTATGCTTAAAACCTGATTTGGATTAAACAGCCATGAAATTGAGTGCAGGAATCTGAAAAGCTTATATCATCAACAGAGAGCAATGTAGTATGGGCAAAGATATGAGAAGTTTTAGCATTTTTCAGGCTTTGGAGGAGTTGGGGGGTTGTTTCCTCTCCTTCCCCTCACAAATAAAACCAGTAACACACAGTAACAGGCTAGCACCTCTTAAGTGTAGGTTCCTTTGCTATCTTAAGTCTAGTTCATGGAAGCTTAAGGAGTCATAATCCCAAGACAGTGAGTTAACAAAGACTTTTTGAGAATTTCACATTTTCTTCAATTTTATCATTAGAGCATAACTCTGAGCCAGGAAACAAAGCCTAGAACCTGTCCACGTGGTGGGAAGAACAAAAATTGTAATTTACAAGGTACTTCATGCAACACATAAGGACACAGTGACGAGAATGAATTCTCACACCAACATAGCCAAGAGAAATCTGTTAAATGTCTTGGAACATATGCAACTGATTCAAGTACAGTAAACAACAGTGTCAACGAAGATCTTTAAAAGCTAAGTGGGAACTTGAGAAGAAACCAAGACCAAAATCAAGGACTTGCATTTCATCCAAGAAACTGCTCATTCATTCTTTTTTATCTGAACAATAAGACAACTGAAGTGTCTCATAACATTTATCAGTAAGATAGAGGAGGATAATACATGAGTTATACATCTCTTCAGAGTTAACATCTCTCTATGGTCAGACTGGTTGTAGTTTATTTACATGGAAATAAACCTTTATTTTTAACATTTACACGGAAACATTTACATGGAAAGGAAAACCAGCAACTTCCCTTAGCTGCACCATGAATGTACTTTGTGAGAGGTTTGTGCAGTCTTCGCAAAGGCAATCATAGCAGAGCCCGACCTAAGTGTTGAAAGGTGCTCAGAATATTGGAATTCTGGCACTATCATGTTAAGTATGAAACTGATGGAATTCACTAACATGAAGCAGCCCTTGTTTCTGAAGGGCACTATTTTTCTAAGGCCTCCATGTCTACAACTCTGGTCCAGAAGAGAACCAAAGCCACCTGAGCACAGGTCTCATGAGCAGTGGTTAACCCACAACACAGATCTCATGAAGTTTCAGTTTCTGAAACAGATTCAGAAAAACAGCATCCTTGAGAGTGTTTGGGAATTTCCACCCCTCTTTCTTTCCCCTATCCATTTTAACAGAGATGAAGACTGTAGTTTGAATAGCCCACTTAAAACTGGCAGCACTAATACCTACCGACCTATTCATTACTTAATTTCAGGAAAAAAGTGTTGAATATAAAAAATAATTTCTCACTAGCACTCATTTCCTTCAGTTTGAAAACACACAAAATATATATACCATTTCCGTCAAGAATTCAGTCTATTCTCAGCACCATACCACATTTTCCATTTAAGCAAGAACACACTGATGTGAGAGAAAAGCACACCACAATACAGACTAGGAGAGAGGCAGGGAGTGGAGAGTAAGACAGGGAAAGGAGTGTCAAACATGCTATTATTATTTTTGTAGACTTTCAGCATGAGAGGTTACTTGGGCTTTGTCAATATTTGTGCATGGAGAGAACCAAGGTTCACGGCTGAGTACTTAGCTTGGTAGAGCTGAGCAAGAAAAGTTATTAACAAAATGTGCCACAAAGGCAGTTGTTTCTTTTGCAGAATTCAAGTTTGTCCATCTAATTAAAACCCCTTTCATGTGGCATTATACAAGGGCTGAGCATTCCAAGACCAAGGCACCCTAAATTCCCATAAAGTACTTAATATGACCAATGCAACCTCAGAACCAATAGTAACAAGTTTCTGTGTCTGGAGCTAGTGGAAAAAGTCTTGAGGTTATGCTCATAAATGCCCCTATTTAATTCATCCCATATTCAGGAGAACATATTCTATAAATAAAATTACATCAATGAAATACATCCAATTTCTCTTTATAATGGAAACAAGACTGAATGTTGTGCTGCTCAGGTCAACAAATGATAATAGTAATACTGCCTGTAACACTTTCTATTTCGTGTTACAACCTCAGAGAAGCAAATCCCATGACTGCAAATGCCAGCAATACAGGAACCTTGAGATCACAACTAAAGAGGTCTGAGCCCAAAGAGAAATGATTGCAAGATTCTTCTGTTTGGCTTAAGCAAGGTTCACTATTAAAACAGAACACTGTCTCTGTCCCTACAAATTCAATAGCACATCTGTAAAATGAATGGCACAAATAGCAGCCAAGGGATCTGGAAGAGAAAAAGCATAATCCAGAAGATGACACTGCATTACATCCCATGAAAGTAACATCAACCTTCAATACCAAATACCTAATCTGTTCTTTCACTTATTTTCTGAGAAAATACCTAACAGTAGGCACAGGCACCAAAGCGGAATCTGAACTGAGCAAGGACTTAATGTTGAATTCCAGAGGTTTTAATCAAGAAAAGGTCTTCCTAGAGCAGGGTTTTCTTTCCCATGGTGTAATATTTACACAGGATTGAAGTTGTTCAGGTGACCTTGGTTACCACAAGGCTATACAGACCTGTCACTTGAAGCAAAATGTTATTACCTTTGGGGACTGGAGTAATTACAATCAATTTGCTGTGTTGATTGGCTAGTGACCTCTTCTTCAACTTCTTAATTTGCAATACAGAGAAAGCTCCAAATGAAGTGAGTGAAGGCCCATAAAGTGATCTGACATTCTAAGAAATACCGCCACATCACTGCTGAAAACTTCACTTAATATCCATTTGAATTTTTAGAGGCCCTGCTAATTCCCTCTTTTGCTGTCACCTACTGTGACCCTTTTGTAGGCCAAGCTTCAGCGTCACCAAAAGAGTGAATAATGTTATTAACAGAAGCCATTCAGAACTACTCATATGAGGACCAAGAACTAATTTCAAAGTTAAACCGTTCTTCTGGTTGTGGTCTCATGCCATTCCGTACCACTGTAGTTTCACTGATTTATTTGGAGTGACTGCTGTTTGACAGCTAGCTTCGTAAAGCAGTAATAAAAAGTACCTTTTCGTTGATAATGTATTTTAAAAACAAAGCTGCAAGTCATTCAAAAATAAACTCTTGGAAGCTGCAAATGCTTATGCTTGGTTTATTACTTAACAATATCTGGCAAAATGAACTTCCTCTTTAATGATTGCTGTGTTCTAGATTCTTGTCTGAGCCCTTTTCAGAAGAAAATCTGCATTTAAGATGACAATTTCCCTGTCAGGTTTCTTTCAACTGCAAATTGCCCTAGCTGAATTACATAATCCACTGAAAACAGACTTTAAAGCAAATTTCTATCCTTAACTCTGGCAATGCTGCCGAGTTTGACTGTAATTACTGCTACACCAGCACATCATTTACAATCCCCTAATGCCCTCTGTCTATGGCTATCAACAAATTATGGATTGCCACCCCAGTTGGTTGCTGTCAAATATATATTGTCTGTCTAGCGGTCAGACTAACAGCCTGCAAATAACCGACTGGAATTATGTCATGTCAATACAACACCTATAGGAATAAGAGGAAAATGAGCACAAATGGGAAAAACTAAAGTGAAAGGCATGCACAGGTGACCTCAGCAATTTTTTCATCTTCTAAGTATATTTGAATTAAGACCAGAGAATCTGGGAGGTAAGTAATGCTTAACCTATTTTTTTATAGCAAACAGAGGTGGGACATAAAATGTTCTTTGGTCCAGGAGACAAATGCAACTTCTTTTCACTTTATATTTGTAAATACTATTTTCAGTCTATTGCTTGGCAACCTCTGTTGGAGGTGAAGCAGGACTTGCAGCTACTTAAAGCCAGAAAATCAGCTTTGTGGAATTGTGATTAATTGATGTGGTTCAGTGACACAACCATAGGAACAAAAACTACCTTGATGTCATGCCAGTAACTATTTCTGATAGTAAGTTACATAATAAATAAAAAAAAAACCACTTCTCTATTTGAAGTTGTCTAAAAGTTGACTTTTTTCTGTTACACATTTCTCTACATTTCTTACCGTATTTTGGGAAATGCTTTACAATGGATTGTGCATTTAAAGAATTCTGTTTGATTTTTCTCTCCAGTTTTGGAGTTACAGAAACCCATAGAAGGTTGCATGTGCATAGATAATTTTAGAAATCATTAAAACTGTGCAAATTGTACACCTGTATTCTCCTGGACTCACAAGCAGAATGATTAAAAAGAGGATTGTATGAGAAATCATACAGAACTAGGGTTTTATGCTCAGAAGTACATGATCTATAAGCCCACTGATGTGACATGTAAAGTCTACCCATATCCTTTTGGGGTATATATGGTGGTCCCATTGAAGTGGCTGGGCCACATCTCCATACAGACTTTAACCTTTCTATTTTATATAATGTTCCTGCTCTATATGACAAATTATAAAATTGCAGGTAAATATCCAACTGAGGGAAGAAATAATATAGATAAACTACCAGTATAGTGTACCTAGAATTGTAAAACAGACTTTAGCTCAGGGTGTACTTAAGCTACTAAAACCAGAAATGGGATGAATATGCCAGGGGAAGCATCATTGCTGCTGCTTTCTTTCCCTAAGCGTTTTCTATGAACACAGCATGTCAGGCTAGATGAACATCTGATCTGACCCAAAACCACCGTTCCTAGGTCCTTATTAGTAGGTACAGTCATTCCAGATAGTGTCATTGATTGCAAAAGTCCATCAAAGACATATTGAAAATTAACCAATATGCCTAGGACATAGGCACAAATCCTCAGTGTATCTGAACTGCTGTAATTTTCTTGCTGTCAGAATTGCTACACTGATTTATATCTTGCCCGACAGATCTGTTTGACCAAGTCTATAATGCTATTATGACAGCATTTAATAAATAATCAACAGGGTAGAGTGACAACCTATTAAAATCAATGGAAATGTAACCTTTAATTTTAGGGAGAAAACTGTTTGCAATGCATAATGAAGTCTGAAAATAAATTTCTGCTTGAGAAACTTACTTTTCTAGTGTCTTCTCATATTTATAAGCATGCCTTCGGAGCCCATTTAGTAAGTTCTTTTAGCTACAGAGTATTATTTTTTTTTCCATTACTACTTCTTGCTTCTGCATTAACACCACCAGTTCTGGTAAAAAATTTTCTTTGAAATCATAATTTTTAAAAGCAAGAAAATTGTCTGGAAATAAAGAACTTCCCAAAAACATTCTCTATGCAAATTCTGACACATCAATTTTCAAGAGAATATTTCTAGGTCTCTTAACTAAGCAAGGAGCATACTAGGACAAAGATGCTTATAGATCTTTTAAAAGTCTTTTGTAAAGTGATTTTCAGAACATAAAATGGCATAGGATAATAGAGAGCATGTTACAGGAAACATCTTTTTGTTTTGTGTTTGTAGAGCACAAAGCACAATAGGATCCTAGACAATGGATAAGAGCTTCTAAGACATGATGGAACGTACATAAAGAGCAGTATTATGCAGTTCATATTTAAGTATATGGTTTTTCATTAGATCTTTTTCACTTGATCTTAAAATGCCTTTACAATTTCTTCTTAATTAGAAACTGTTTCTGTCTTGTTTCCTTGTTTGCACCTGGAGGACAAACTGCTGCAAATGGGTGTGGAAAATACCGCTTTACTCCTTGAGAAGAACGATTTGTCGAGAACTAATAACAGTGAGTGGCATATGAGAGCTATGCAAACGAGGCCATCTCTTGACAGAATTGACAGAAGCAATATGTGGGCTGCTAGAGAGATAAGAGTTTGCAGCTGTTCTAAATGATTCTGTGATGTTGTAAGCTGGTCATCTACTGCATGGATCAGCTTCTTTGGGTTTACAAGTGTACAATTTAGGATTTAACAAATTTGGCTAAGAACAATCAAAGGCTCATTATCTATAATGCTACAGCAAAAATAACCCTTATGTAGAATTCTGTAAGCTAATGATTATGTTGCCATTTCCCTAACCACAAGGTCACAAAAGATGAAAAGATGGTGAGTTTCTAAGGTATGCAGCAACTTTTGAAGTGTATTGCAACCCAGCTTGGTAGCTATTTAAAGAATTTCACAACTACTGTCACACTTCCCTTAACAAGGAGAGGACGTGACAAGAGAAGAGTTTCTCTTATTGCTACCCACATCCCATGAAAAAAAATCATACAGAATGTCAGACTTGACCTTATGGCAGTGAAGAAGAACTATTATGTCCTTGGAAGTCATTTTTACAGGGGCTGTGCCCCCTCCAGTACTGGCTAGTAGTGATATTTGGTAAATTCTTAGCCCAACGAAGGAAAAAATGGTGTCACAAGTAAATGGCACTGCCCAGCTGGGGAGACTGCATGCAGATCCTACTGAAATACTTTTCTACAGTCTGGGCTTCATTTTGAAGTTACAGTTATCAACATATATGAAACTGAAACATGCAGCTCCTTACTGGAGTTTGACTGATATACATGACACAGTAGCAACTAGCTGCTTTGCATTTCTAATTCCTGTTTTATCTTGTAAGGAGGTTCTTGGAAGAGAGGTAATAAAAACAGGGAGGAAGATGAGCACAGAAAAAAAATGAAAGTAAAGAGAGAGAACTGCCCTCATAACGGTAGAGTACTTAGAGCAGTAATTCACCTGAAGGGAAGTAACTAGCTGGTTGTCAGTGAACAATTTGCTTTCATTGATCTCTTGGTTGAATGTTGAAGACATTTGCCTGCAGGGTTCAATGAATGAGAATAAGTTCCTTAAACACCCCACTTTTTGTGCCTGTGCTTTTAAATGTACATGCGTCACAAGAGGAAAACTGGCAAGGTTTTAAAGAATGCTCTGCCACTGTGAGCTGTGTCTTTTAATTGCCGATGTCATCAACTTCCCACGATGGTGCTCCTTCTTTTCTGGTCTGACCTTTATTTCTTTTATAAAACAACATTAAATGCTACCAAATACTTATATCAAAAGTTGAACATGTGTTTCGTGTTTTAACACCTGGCAATAGTGTCACAACTATCTCAAATCCAACTGAAATTTTCCAACTGTATTCTATAAAATATTAAGGCTATGGGTTGAGAAATATTCTGTATAGTTATATGGTCATATAACATGCACATGTTACAGCAAACAGCTTGTTAAACTCTAGTGTTCTGTCTTGGTAGCGTTTCTCTAAGAAAAAAATCTTTCTACATAACATAAAATTAAAAACTGATTAAACTTGTTACATTTTTTCACTATGACTAACTCATAAAATCTAGTTTCTTTTTCTCCTAACTGAATTATCTGTGAATCAGTTAAGCACATACAAGCCACAGACTCACTCTTGAAGTCCATTTAGCCCAACATCCTATTCAATAGTGGCCAAAAATGAATGTTTGAGAAGTAGCAGAACAAGCTAAGTATATTTGCAAAGCAACCTCACAGCTTCTGATCATTTTAGTTCATGGACTGAGACAGATATGGTTAATTTGTATTTATCAATCTCAAAGGGTAACTGGGCTTATTTTAACTCCATGTGGCTCTTTGCCTCTCCATATCTTGTGGCAAAAAGCTCTACTGCTTGGCTATAAACTAATCCCCTCCTCAGCCCACTGCTGTTATTTTGAGCCCACCTTCTGCTGTCTTCATGTGATGTCCCTTACTTTCCATAAAAATGGAAGTTCCTATAAGATGTTCCTCATTATTTACCAGGTAGTCTTGATGAATATGTTACTGGTTACTTTTTAATTATTTATCAACACATTTAAATGATTATTACATTCATAGCATAGTTTAGGATGTTTTTAAGGTCTGATTCTGCTCTGAAGAAAGCCCACAGCCCACAGTTGTTTTCATGAGGTTTCATGTTCCTTGCTCCAACAGTGCACCAGTTTTCAATGCCCACCATTTATACACGTAACAAAGCAGAGGAGGGAATGTTTCCAAAAGCCAACACTGCAAACAATCGAGAATTTAAAAGCCAAGCTGGATCCCTGCCTTCTCAGCTATCACACTGCATGGTTTTGCCAGCCAATTTGTACTTTCAATCAAATCTGGGCAATCCATGCCTGCTTTAAAGAATGCCAAATAAGTAATATTTTTCAAGTCATACTGACAGCAGTGTAAAAAAATGTACAAAATAATTTGAAACCCTAATGGAGTAGAGCTACCTCACAGACATTCAATCCATTTGTGCCTGATTTCCATAGAAGTCCTTGTGACTGAAAGGAAGTTTCCCCTTGAGAAAACTGAAGGAGAGGTCTTAATTCAGATGCATGTGTTCCATGAACTTTTGTTTTGTTTAAAGAGATACTTACCTCTGAGAAGTATATTATCATGAAAACTAAAGCTCCCTTTGTTTTCAGAAACTAAGGTCTTCTTGCCTTCCCCCCTTCCCTCAGGATCTTGAATGCCACTACAGACAAGGCTGCCATTAATGATCACCTCCTTGACCAATTTTTCTTTGTTAGTGAATAGCAGCACATCCAAGAGATCCAAAGTGGCTACACTCACTTCCTCGTGGTGGTCTGTAAAAAACACCCATGAACACGTCACCCCTAATTGCCTCTCCCTGATCCTGCTCCACAAGGCCCTGTTTGTCATTCCATTAAAAAAGCTCCATACATTCAAGCCACTGCTTCATGTATAAGGCATGCCTGCCTCCTCATCTTCCCAGCCTGTCTTTCCTAAAGAGCCTGTCTCCATGCATCACAGATGGCCAGCCATCCAAACCACCCCACTGTACTTCAGTTACTCCAACGGTGCCATACTTCGGTGTCTGCACAGGGAGCTCTAACTCCTCCTCCTGTTTCCCAGGCGAGTGTGCTTTCATCCACAAGCACGTGAGGTGAGCCCCGTTTCAGCCTCTTATCTTTCCTGAGGGCTCCCTCGCCTCCATCACCTTGCTTCACACACTTACCACCCTGACCTCCGTTCAGTTCCCTCAGTTAGATGAAAGCTATTAGCACCATCCCCCAGCGTGAATTATCACAACAATTGTTAATTATCATGCAAATTTACTAGTGTTAATGGAACACCAATTCAGAAAACCCAACATAGCTTATTTGTACAAAATTGTATCCAGTCTTTTCTTTCCTTGAATGGATTGCAAGCATAGAGATACCTGCTTCTCTGGACAGGAGGATAAGCATATACATACTGTCACAGTCAAAATTGACTAAATTCTTAAACTCTCTGCTGAATCAAGTTTGGACGGATTTCTTTGAAGATGCAGCAGTTAGGCATTTAGATCCCAATGAATTTCAATGACTGTGGTCAGAAGAACTTGCCTGTTTATAAACTTGTGCTAATTATCATTATAAACTTATAATGTGAAAGCTTTGTGTGACTGTACTTATGGTCATACCCAGGGGTTAAAATCATACACACTGCACTTTGAAAGTGTTAAATAGACCAAGGCTATATCCTGTACTGGTTTACATAGTCCAATAAATAATATGGATCTTTTCAGGCAAACAAGTGTGCTGGGAACACTCCCTAAATGAATAAGGCTCAGGATCCTTATTTCTTTTATTGATGCTAAGCATTTATATTTGTTTGACTTAAATGTCCATAAAAAAAGCTGCAGCGATTTATTATGTTAGTGTAAAATCACACCAGATAAATTGAGTTAGCTGTGTATGCCAATAGAATGAAATCTTTATTTATGTTATACTTTAAATTAAAATTAAAATGAACTATTTGCCAAAAGTGTCTAAAATCCTATGACTTTTTATAGCAAAAAGAAATTAGATTTTAATTACCTTTCTCTTCACTCTCTCTCCATTCTTCCAACTTACTTCATCATTGTCAGGCCACAGTTAACAGGCCTGTGAGTTCCTTCAGGGGCGAGAGGGATCTTTAGCTTAATTATGCAAAATTTTTTACACAAAAAGTTAAGTATGAGCAGTTTTGTTTCTAACACAACAAAAAGCTTCAAAATACTCAAAGTTCATAATTTACTACTATTTTAGATTCAGAAAAACAACTATTTCATCAAAGGACACCTGAAGTACAAAATCTCATGTTAGTTTACTGTCTCTATCTGTGAACTGCAGGTAAATAGAAGGGATCTGTACTTGGGGAGCAGAGAGTTTATGGATGACAGGCACTAGAGAAAGTATTTAATAATGCAGGCAATATCATCTTGCTAGAGAAAGTGCTCTAGAATTATGCCTTTTCAGACAAAATTAATGACTTAGTTCAAGCATACTCAGCCTAACAATTAATCAGTGGAAGTTCTGTGAAAGACTGTCAAAGGAAATGGTGGAGGTGAAACACTTCAGGGATTTACCATACTCTTAATTTCTAGAAAGCAGGAGGTTGGTATACTGATCACATGCCTGCAGGCTTGAAGCCAGAAGTTCATATGGTTCTGAATGGATTTTATTACTGTCATCCACAAAAAGTAGAGTATATTCAATAACAGAGCTGCTTTCCCATTTGCTACAAAGGCATTATAGCTGATGTACGATAATGTAACTGTAATTTTGATTTAAGTTAATAGGACTGTTTTAGTATGACTGTATGTAACAGTTATTCACATATGGCCCACATGAGGAATTATTTTCCATGATCTCATCGTCACAAGAAAAACGTGTGGAATAGTAACACCAGTGTGATAAACAAGGCTAAAATAGCTAATCATCCAAGTACTTGAGAACTGTGCTAAAGAGTTCATTGACGCTGGATGCAGTGAGAGCAAGATATCAATAACTGAAAGTACTAATTCCCATTTAACTTTTACATCTGTTTTTCATGCATGGCCTGAGTTAATTGAAGATTGCTTCCCTAAATAAACAAATCCCATTGACTTCACTGGGGTCTGGATCATATTCTTCATTCTTTGCATTCATTGAAATACACAAAGTTTCCTTCATAGTCTGACAGAGTAAGGGGAATTACAGTGATTGAGAACTGAACTTGTTGTTCAGTGTATCTGTGGGCACCAACTGATTATGGAAACAGCAAGTAACTTGTTCAAGTTCACAAGTTCACGCTCCTGACAAACATGAAAGCTCCAAACAGTTATCCACAAAACACTTCCATCTCCAGTGTGTTTGCTTAGAAATAAAAGCAATTTCAACACACAAAGGAAAAGGTGAATCCATTTTAAAACAAACGTAAGACAGCTTAGACTAAGATTTGATGCAAGGATTTGTATCAGTGCAATCTTAACCTGACCAATTCTAGCTTGCCACATCCAACATGCTCGTCCACATCAGGATGCTACATTTACTATAACTTTTATGAAAGAATTTCCTCCCATTCGGAAAAGCTCAAATATTGCCTTTAGGCTGTGTTAAAAGGGATGAGCATTATCCTAAACTAACCTCCTTTCATAACTTTGCTGAGACTTTTACAGGAACAAGGCCCTAAAAAGCAAACAGCAGGTGTTGCTTTACAAAGTTAGTTCACATATATACCACATTTTCATCCAGCAGTCAAAAAATACAGCTCCTTACAGCAATATTCCACACAGAAATGATAGAATCCATCAAGATTCTGCCACGATGAGTGTTTCACACACCAAATATCTGAGCAGAGGCTATCACAGATTAGATTTAAGTCTCACAAGATTGCTCCATCACTTTCAAAAGACTTATAGTATGTCAGTGAAGCTAAAGAACTTTTAAATCATGACCACATATTTTCCTGCTTCAGTTAGATTATTTGTTTGTTTGCTTGTTAACAGAAGGATCTTCTGCAGTCATTATGCCAACAGTCTTTTCTTTAGTCCATACAAACAGCTTAACCTTTTCTTCTTTTCAGTGTCAGTAGACTCAGCAGACCCACATTTAAGACAGCATCACATCACACCCAACAATGTTTGGGTAGTATGGCTTTCAGACAGTTCTTCACCTACAGAAAATGAATTTACATGTGGACGGAGATGCAGAATAGAAAAATACTACAATACCAAGCTAAGTAAGTACTATCTAATGTAATGATGTGTACTAACCACTCTGTGGTTCAATCCCACATGTAAAAAGGTAAACAAGATGGCAACAGCAGTGTTGCGCTTAGAATAACAACTAAGCAAAAATAGCAAAACCAGGTAATAGGGGATGTACCAAACACAGCAGCCCACCACGGCCCTATATCCTCCTTATCCAGAGAGTAACTATCATGATGAAAAACAGAGTTCTTCACACAACAGCTACTGGCAAAAGCTAAATATCCAGGTATCAATACTAGACATATGTTTAGTTATTCTTTGATTTAGTCATAATCGCAGAAATATATGCCTGGTTTAAACCATTATTTGACTTCAGATGTACAGCATGTGCCTTGAGTCCATCTAATAAAGACAATCTTTAACTGGTTCTCCTCTGCGTTCTACAATTACTTCAGGAAGTAGGTAATTCCCAACATTTAACATCAACATTCTGTGAACAGTAAGTATCAAATTTATGTGGCTGTAAGGTCTATAAGGCAGTAATAAAAAAGTCTAATAATAATTTAAAAAGTATGTGCTTATTTAAGTAATTTGGGTAGCAAGTTTGGGAGTAATGAGGGTGAAAGGGAGAAACTAGCTGATCCCAGAGCACCTTCCACTTTGCTGTATGCCCCTCTCCTTTCTCTTTTCACATGCAATTCTCTTTTCCCCATTCCTGTTTATTGGAAGTGGATTGACAGCAGAGAACTAGGTCACATCATTAAATCAAACAGTAGGAATTATTATAATGGACACACTTCGATGAAGCAGGATTAAGGCAATTTGATAAGGAGCGATTCAATTCTCACGGTAACATAATCTTTCTAGTAACTTTTACAGGGGTTGGACCTAGAATCTAGAAATGAAGAAGCAGCATGTATCACTTTCCATGCTTGAGGAGAGGCTGAGTAAACTGAGATGCTAAAAGTAGACGATTCACATGGTAAAAATCCTTTGCCCTTCTTGGGAAAGCCAGAAGAAAAGATCAGCAGTTGGAGGCAGAGAAGAGTTGGGGTGGTGAGATGGACTGATAATAAAAAAGAAGAGTATATATGTTCATTTCTATAAATTTAAAGTAATTTAAAAATAATTTAATCCTTTACTGATTGTCTCTGTTACCATTAAAAAGGCAAATAAATTTTCTGTTGTCTGTAGTGTTTCCTGGCTCCTAATTCCCCTAAGAAAGCACCCAGAGAGTTTAGTACTTCTTACACTGTGGATAAAATTGATCAGAATACAGTAAGCTCTATTACATAATAAAAAAGGATGTTTGGCCTGGAAATGGCCCAATCTATGACTGCCATAGGCAAAAGTGGCTCTTGGCACTGAGTTTAAGGGTTTTTTTTAATATGTCACTCAGGATAAGTTGTTTAAAGACTGATTGCTCTGTCTACTTTGGTCACATTTAAATGCCAGATTGGGACTGTCAGATGTGACTGGATTTGTCAATGAGGCAGAAGGATACGAAGGAAATTAAAAGGCTGCAAAATAAATTATTGGGGAATTTAATTATAAATAATATAATCTCTATATGCAAATATTAAATATGTTTAATTAAATCACTGCAGATTTTAAAAGTTCTTTCTGGTTTCTTTGACATGTCATCCCATCAGACTGTTTCTTGTGGATATAATTATTTAGTTAAATTATTAAAT
This sequence comes from Phalacrocorax aristotelis, assembly GCF_949628215.1. Classification (NCBI taxonomy): domain Eukaryota; kingdom Metazoa; phylum Chordata; class Aves; order Suliformes; family Phalacrocoracidae; genus Phalacrocorax; species Phalacrocorax aristotelis. The sequence continues at coordinate 42,138,953 of NC_134279.1, read as the reverse complement.
GAATGCTGTTATACATATTAGCTGTTCTAAGCTTTAAGCATATGAAAGTGTTTTGTCAGTATTCTAACCAGGGACTGATCTAATTGTGAAAGGTTATATTGGGGAAGAAGAAAAGAGTCATTAGCTAAAAAAGCAGCATCATACAGTTATTCTCACTTGCACTTTGAAGGTCATTTGTAAGTTGCACACATAATACTGTTGAGTCACTCAGACCCATTTAGAAGTTTCTCTTTCACTGGCGTTGAAGCCTCAAAACGATGGCTTGAACTTATTCATCACTCAGAAAGGAAGAATGCAGAGTAATTTTTACTTATTAATTTTAGAAATGAGCAGGGATGAATAATCCACTGCCATCACTTGACAGAAGTAATGACATGTAATGATTTTAGCCATGTGGTTTAGACACTGTCCTTTACCATCACTTCCTATCATCCTGATTCAGCCTATATTTTATAACAGATTAGGTGAAATAATATATAAATCCCTAAACAATTTATAAGTTTCCGTGCCTGCTCTTTCCAATAGAAAAAGAGCATCAACCTAGCGAGCTATGGCATCCACAGCTTATTCACCACCACAAGGTAAGCAACAAATGTAGTGCTGTGCAGTTGAAAAGGCAAGACCTCAAGTAGCTCGGCAAGCTCCCTGGGGGCAGTTGTTCACTTTTGTGACATACCAGACAACCGCTATCAGGAGAGACCTATTCATGACTTACTTATTCACAGCATGAGCCTAAACCTCAATACAGTCTTAACTTTCAGCATCATACTTTGACAGCCCCGAACTGACACATAATAATGTGTTGCTCTTGAATGGCCTGTCATTGTTAATGCCCCTGGTTCTCTATTTTAAATCCTTAGACTCCTGGGTTCACTCAAGCATGGATTTGCAGATTACTCCAGTCATGGCATCCCCTGACTAGTACTTCTCAGCTTTTGACAATACACCTAGATGGTTGGACTCAAGACATTACACAGTTTAACTCCTGTATTTTACAACTCTTTCAAGTCAACTTTGCAATGAGAAAATAAGAAAAGAACCTTTTAATGAACAACTTACTTTCTCCATATCATAGTATAACCACTTTATTTTTTCAGAGTATGACAATGTCTAGGGTAGCTATTTTTCTTGAGATCTTTATCTTCTTTCATGTAAGGAGTAAGATTGCATCAGCACCAAAAAGACAGAGTAGGATACATATTAAAAACAACAAAATCCAGTAAGCTGGTAACCACAGAAGAAGTAGCTCTGCGTACTCAAAAATATGCTGCTATAGTAGTTAGTACAAAACGGCTTCCAAGACGAACTTCTTTTCTTCAATACCTCCAACAGTTTTCCAGAACAGTAATCAGCAAGCAGACAGTTTCCATGATGGTTCTAGTACTGAAGATTTCTTTCCCTCACTGTCAGTAAAACCCTTCAGCTGTCTTTAAGAGATCTGGCTGATAAATAGATTGAAAGCTTATTTTTTTAAAATGGGTAATTAAACTTGTATACATTAAATACCTTTAAATGCATAAATTTTGTATGTACTTTCAAAACAGGACTTCTCATAAGAGATATTTAACTAGGATAGTACACTTCGCTACATTCACAAAGAACGCTCACATTTTCTTATCAGAGATATCACTTCTAAGTATATTCCTTGGTGAGGAGAAAACATCTCTGCTTCTCAGCTAATCCTATATTTACACTAGCTTAAAAATGATCCCAAGGAAGCTATATCTAACACAAATTAAAATCCAAAATCCATACAGCATAACAGCTGTAAAACCAACATAGCAAAATTCTACTTTCTGCTAGTTAATGTCCTTGCAAAACGCCTTCTAGTGAACGACATATATAGTAACACCACATGGTATGTATAGTATAGACCCAGATAGAGTAAGATCATATCTCGATTGCTATCAGAAATGTAACTGCAGCAGCAGGGGCAGGCCCACAAAAGCCAGCAGGGTGACAGCAGGGCTGACGACATCCCCAGCTGTAGTGTGATTTCGTTACTGCCTCTTACTTTGTGGAGCATCACACAGTGAAGATTTGGCCATTGCTCAGAGACACTCTAGACCAGCACTCTGAGGTGATCACATTTCATTAAGAGACCTTTACTTTACGACAACCAGAACACCATCATGATGAAAATGAAATTCCAGTGCCTTGTCATTTAGCAATTAAAGATGACTCTAGTATTGATGTACAGGTTTTTCAGTAAGCAAATACGCCTAGTATAGTATGATAAAAATATGTAAATTTTTTATCTTTTTTCTTTTATTTTCATATCACTAAAAAGTGCAGCTTCCATCTGAAATAGAAACATAGGCCACAGGGATACTATTTTCATTATTTTAGTGTCCCCTATCTCTTAGTAAATATGTGAAATTATGAACAATAAATTATGCAAAAGTTGCTGCTGAGAAAAAAGCGTATCCCAACTGCAGAGTAAGGTACATTACAAGCTCCCCTTGCCTGCTAGAACTTAAGAATCTCTGTCTTCATTTATCTTTGCATTAAAGCACCTACATTCTCAAGCAAAAATAGCCAAAACAGTATGCAAAGAGAGCATCACAATTCAGACAGCTCCTTTAGTGTGTCTCACTCCCAGCTACAATAACCATACTTTTTGATTTACTTATTCAGTATTTACTATCTTGTTTCACTCCATCAAACAACAGTTGTCATTTTTTTTCTACAATCAGTGCTTTCTGATACTTATTACGTATTTCCAGCATGTCCACATCTGAGATTAGGGTAATGGATGAGGTGGAGGTAGAAAAGCTTTTAGGCAAACCTAAAAATTTAAGGCTTTCTAGAAAGTTGTAAAGCAAGAGGGCTTCATGGCTCTGACACTGGATCAGGTATTATAGCATTTCTTGTCCACAGTACAGAGTTACCTAGTAATCTACCGTTCTAGTAGCATTTTCTACTAGATCGGAATGGGGAAACTTCACCTTTCTCCTAATGTACCTCCCTGGTCCCAATTCCTTGTATTCCTTTCCAGTGTGCATCCCTCCTGCTCATCATGTCCCCTTTTCTCTAAAGGCTGCCTCCATTCCAAATGTGAGAAGTGCCTCTCCCTATACTGCTTTCAGTACCAATTATTTTTCCATTCACATTTCCCCCAAGGATTGTTACATGCCCATGATTTGCTCAACCCTAAAACTGCCATTGCAAAGTGCAGAAGTAGAGAAGCTCATTAGAAACCACCATTTGTGCTCTGCACGTGCACAGGACCTAAGAAGAAGGAAAAAGATTGAGCCCTAAAAAATGCAATAGCAAACAGCCAGCTAAACACAGCATCATCACTTTAGGATTCATGTAATCACTGGTTTTTCTCTCCGAACCTGAGCTGAGCTGGGAAGCTCTTGTTTCCCTATTTGTTTTTTTTTAAACATTCAAACAGCAGAGGGACTTTCTGACTACGGAGGACACGTCATGTAATGTTTATTTGGCATTACTAATTAATCTATGCTCCCTACAAGAAAGGATTCAGGAGAAGAGTTTGCTGTCTCTAACAAGTTGAGTGAATTGACAGGAGAGAGCACTCCAGATCCTCAGTGTTGATCATTTTTATCAGTAGTGAGAAAAAGGTCACTATAGCAGTGATGGTGATTTTTGTCCTCACTTGAAAATCAATGAGATCATCAACACAAAACCAGTGTACAGGTAGCCTTGCACTATTACCAGATCTCATCCCAAAAATGAAACACAAGTAAAAGGCCTTTTCTCCCATCTGCAGTCCACTGAGCTGTCCACTCTTCTCTTAATCAACTTCTTTCTTAGCAGTATTGTGCACCACACATTACAGGCTGCAATTTGCATTATAATAATCCTTTAAAAAAAAAAAATCAATTCAATGCATTTCCCCCTCTTCAAGTTACACAAAGATGTAACAAACGGTGTTTATGAAGAATAGACAGAACTGGAAAAAACTCTTTTTCAATTTAGAATTTAATTGTAGAAAGCCAATTATAAAATTTTAATTTCCGCTATCATCTGTCTTGAATATTTATCTTATCTAGCAGTTATTTTATTCAGGATGGAAACCTTTGATGGCTTTTTTGTTATGCTATTATGAGTCATGGATAATGCACACTACACTGGATTAAATTTGTATGGAAAATAGGCCATGCTGGCATATGTCTGAAATTAGATGCAGCTAACTTAATTTTGCTGACATCTAAAAGAAAGGAAGCTTTGTTTAAAAAAAGTAAAAGAAATAAATACAGTTAAAAAGCTCATAAAATATTTTCACTTGGTATCATATCTGTCTAAATATGAAATCTACAGGACCTTAAATAGCAATTTACTGGAAATCAGAACAGGACACCTGGGGTACCCACTTTCTGCTGATTAGGACTGCATATATTGAGTATTTAATAATGATGTAAATTTAATGTTACGTGTGTTTAGTGTAGTTCAACAAACTATTTTTTTAAAGGTGGAAAATTCAGGCTCATGTTTATCCACAGATGCAAACTTCAATGCACTGGAACAACATCAAACATGAAATATTTCAATCTTCAAAAAAGAAGAAAGAAGGGCATGGGGCAGATAAGCACAGATTCCCAATTACAAGGCTATTCCAGTAAAACAGATTTGCTGCAAGATAAAATAGAGGATGTACATACAGCAGGGCAAAGAAGCCCTCTTTTAATTACTGTGGATAAAGCAAAGCAATCACCACTATTTGCACTTCAAAAGCATGACATTTTCACAAAATTGGAAGGGCTATAGATTGTGTAATATTGAGATTACCATTTGCAGGAAAAAATATATCAAAAGATCTAAGCCTCTACATTTAATATGATTTTAGCTTAATCATCAGTAATCTCTCATTTTGAGTCAGTTCAAGTTATTTGGTGGGCTTCTAACACTGGCACCCTAGGCATATTTTCTGGAGGGCATAGTTTGGCGCTTCCATTCTGTTCCCCCACATTTTTTCCTCTTTTAATATACACTTTCAGGTTTAACTCCAAGAATTCTTACATTCGTACCAGTCATGATATACAACTACAAACATACTAAAAGCAAGAATGTGGGGGGAAAGGACCATCTTTCTCCCTCCCCTTGGTTTGGGTGGAGAACGGAATAAAACAGAGAGCCAGCCAAAAGCAGGACCTGCAGGATTCACACACCAGGATCCCATCTTCTCTCACTTCAGGACTTCAGCGTTTTTCCACAGCTCTTTTGCTCTTACAGTGTCTCTTGACCTCAGCTACTGAAATACCAGAAAGAGTCCATCAGTGCAGTTTGTGATAAAGGTGAATATATTGATGGATATGGGGGGAGGAAGGAGAAGAATGAAAAAATTGTTTGGCATAAAACACTGGCACCATCTTTCTCTCCTTTCTTGTGGCTGAACAAGTCTGAAATTCTGCAATTGAAGCAGTAAAAATATGAGTTCAAGAAACTGGATTCTTCTAACAATTCATAAAATTAAAATAAACTTCTACCCAGTGCACAAAGAATTCAATCAGACCTGCTACCAAATGATATCTGTCAACTTTTAGGTCATAATAAGACAAGGTAGGCCTTTTATGGCACTGCCATATGTAGCACTCCTTCACGCAGGTTAAGCAAGAATGGCAAGGTGTGCGAACGCATGCATCACGCCCAAGAGGGATTAAATGTTTCATGCCACCACGTTGCCACTGCAGTTTTCTACAGAAAAACCCAAAGATGTTGAGCATGCAAGATGATACAAGCTGCTGATCTTTGAGAAGAATGCTGCCTTACTCAGTGTAAGGGCACCGCTAACATGAAATTGGCAGTCCATTCTAGAAAAACACCTGCAAATAAACTTTAGTGAACATTAGTCATCACCCATAAAACCCAGAGTAGTGCTCTTTACAGTTACAGAAAAACAATGTAAAATTACTAGCACAAGAATAAGATTATTTTTTTTTAATTAGAGTCATATGTCATACCAGCAACAGAGATCTGAAACATGGACTGGGTGACAGTCACAAGGACTCAACAGTGCTTGTGTTCAGCAGCACTGTAACCCAGACCAAATACAGGTAAAACAGGTTTATGAACTCCTCGTACAGGTACCATGGAATTTTCCCATGTTCCTGCTTGGAAAACCAAGCACATGAGTTTTTCCACCTTTCTGATTATCTCTCAACATAAGCAATTACTACTTAGTTTTTTTTTTCTTTTTTTTATTGTTTTTTTAAATTTCTGTAAAAACTGAGTACTATTCACTGTACTTTAAAAAGCTGTCTGAGGAAGTACATGTCACTGGGGGGGGGGAAGTAAAACAAAGCAATTTCCAACTTGGCACATGGGGACTGGCAGAGTTTCAGAGAAGGCATCCAGAATCTTCAGTCTTCACCTGGTAAGTCTGTGGTACAATGGGACCTGTTCCACTCAGTCCAGATGTGTTTGAATTTCTATCAGTGCTTACTATTTTGCTTCTTGAATGCCTAGGTCAAGAAAGTCTTCTACAATGACAGTTGATGAGGCCAGTCACTAACCCAGTGGAAGCCCTTCCATTGATTTCTAATGATGATGGATTGACTCATTAGCCTGTTTAGCTTTAGTCAGTCACCTGCAAAGCGACAGCTGCTACACTGACCGCACAAATAAAAAAGACACTAACAGTTTTGTTTAAACCTGAAATATTACATCACGTTGACAGCATTAAATTTGCATGTTGAATGACTGATCAGTATCACTTCAACAGGAATGCAAATTAGAGTGAAAGCTTATTGTCTTCATAGGCAGAGAAAAGTGCCTATGTGCAGGGCTTAATTGGCAGGCTGCTGGCAAGAATGAAGAGGACAGAGTTTTCTGCTTTTTTGCATGTTAGCGGTTCCTTGCTACTTTGGTGCTCTCTCTGTGGCACAATCTTCTAGCAGGCCTCATGGTCAGACTATGCTACACACATCTTTCGCATTGCTATAACTCGTCCATTCCCCAGGGCAGGCTAACAGACCTCTAATTTGCTCATTTGCACAGCAAAGTAGAACCCAGAGCAGTATGGGTGAAGGACACTTGGGTGGAACCTACTGCAAAGAACAGCAGCAAATCACAGTTGCCGTTTGCATAACACCTGCACCAGCACTCACCCTGTGCTGAGAGAAGGTGAAAAAAGTTGAAAGGTGTGTCCATTAATGCCCAGAATAGACACTACCATGCCAGTGGTACTTGGCATAGCTGTCCTTAAGGTCGAGCTGCACTGAATGATTGAACATGGGGAATAGTCCCTTAGAGTGATGGATGCTGGAATGAGCGCCCAGCACCCTTCTCACTGGGGTCTCCCGCAATGCCACTGAAAGAAGCTAGGGCAGCCAGAGGGTCCATCCTCTGGGCTACCATCACAGTCCTGATCACTGGAACTCATCTCAGATTAAAAGCTGAAGCAAATTTTCTTTCTACTTTTGCATTCAGGGAAAAGAAATCATGGATGCGCCTGGGTCAGATGTTTTTTGACACAAGGCAGCATACACAGGCTGGGTAGAAGGAGTATTTGTCAGCTCTTCAACCCATAGTATCTAATGGCAAGTGTAGCGCACAAAGCAGAAGCTGCCAAGGGTACTTCTGGATAAGAAACAGAAGTATATGCCAGCAAGGTTCCCCCAGTTTGGCACAAACATATCAAACACAGCATGCTCATGTTCTAAAAGGGTAACTCTGGCAGACATCTTTTCATGGCTGCATATGCTCATGCGGTGTGACCAGCTTCTCCCCGGGGCAGAGCGCACACCACCAAGGTGCCTCTCTTCCCTCCAACACACCTTCCCGCACACCCCTGGAAGCAGCAAACCCAGGCAGCAGGACCAGCTTTTATTGGGGTGGCAGAGCACCATCTCACACAAACCCCTGCTGCAACCAGCCCTCTCACACACCCCACACCGCCCCCAGCCTACAGCCATAGCACGCACCCCCAGGCTACCTCAACAGCACGAGGCTCTGAATTTGTGATTTATTTAGTATAAAAAGGAATTAAATAAGTGCCACGGTAGTATGAAACAGTTAACATCTCCTTGTAGCTCATGTATTTGGTATTATCAATGATTCCATAGTATGATACACTTATTTAGATTTATATAGATAGAATGAGCAGGAAATATTAATAAATGGTTAAAATAATACGCAACAGGGTAGTAAAGCAGGGTTGTATTTTTCACTATGGCACTAGTTGGTCCCCTGTACAGAGCTTGGAATTTTAGCATGCTTTTTTAAAATCACATACTCTATATGTTTATTAAAAATATATTTATAGAGAAGTTATTTTAAAGTGTTAAATAGACTTCCAATAATCAAACTAGAAATAACAGTTATCTAATCCATGGGAGGGGTTAATTTTTTTGTGCAGGTTGCCACTGTTGTTTCTTGTGACTACTGAATTAGAACTGGATTAAATTCTGAATGCCAGTGACTTTTGGCTTGCCCCTTTTTAAATTTCTTAGTTCATAGAGCCATATTTGTGCATCTGTTTTGTAAGATGTTGTACAGTCATTATTCCAAACTAGTTCCTGATGTCATAAAGATTCTCAATGGTCAAGCTGTCGCAGGCCGACCTAATTTAGTTCCTTGCCCAAATACAGATTCAGTTTCATCTGTGTCATCCCTTAAAGAAGCAACCTGCTCCTAAAGATCTCCAGTGCAGGAGAGCAGTCTCCTTTAACTCTTTACTTGAAAAAGGGTTTTGCTATCATCTAATCATCCTTGTGAAGAGCAAACCTTGGAATATGCACCATGAATTAGAGAACAGATTATCTACTATTTCTTTGTGACAGCCCCATAAGCATCTGAAGACTTAAAGACCCCTGCCTAGTCTCTCTTCACTAGAATACATCCTATCCCAACACATTTAGTCTTCCCAGGCCAGTGATGTCTTCCCTACCTCTGATCATTTTTACTGCTCTCCTCCTCTCAGCTCTCCCGAATCAGTCCTTCACAGACCTCAGGCTAAAATAGGATACCACCCCCATGTAGCTAAAACTTTACCTACATAGAGTCCCCCAAATGTTTGCATGATACTGTTGGTTCATGCTCACTTGTGATTCATGATAACTCCCAGAGCATTCTCATGGTAGCCACTAATAAATGATCCCGTATTTCTTGTTTTCTGTGAAACAGATTCAGATGAAGGTGTAATTTGAAATGAGTGCTTACTTTGTAATATTGCAGTAAGCAAGTATATTCTCCCTCACTCATCCAATACACCTATACATATATACTTTCCAACTTTTCTATCAGTGCCCCACTGAGCACATTCTTTTCCTTTCAGATACATTTTATTTTAGAAGAATGTTTAAACTTTGGATTTACAATTGGCAATCCAAATGTAGGATTTTCAGTCCATCTGCTCCACCACCTATTTCAGAGGACAGTATTGTCTCTTAAAAATATCTTGATGATGTATTTGCTGGGCTTCATATTAATATATAAAAAGCCATATTTAAAAGGAAGTCACAGAGCATACAATTCAGTAAAATTTAATTCACTTCAGCTGAACTTCATGTGTTAGAAGCAAGATTAGTCAAACAAGCTCTACTAGCTTGGACTTTCCTTATGAAACTCTCCCACTGTTTTGAGACCAGATGTAGCAGTATGCAGAAAGTTGTATTTCTGATGGCCTCTATTTCACAAATCCAGCAGCTATGCAGTGCAAAAATATCCTTTTGTGCTTTGATACTAGTCCGAGAAACTGTACTTAACATTTGTATTCTTTTGCGCATATTCTCTGGTACTGCTGGCACTAACCCAATATTTGTTCAGACCTGATGAGGATCCTGCAATATAAAATAATTCATGAGAATGTGGCACTGAAAAAGAAAGCTATCTGTGTAGATAATAAGCTGACTGGATATGATAAACTTTATGCCGTTAAAACTGTAACAGTCAAATTTAAAATATCTATTTTCAGTGTAACTTTTTATGCTGAAGCCATCATTGATACCTCTGGATGAGTGGTGGTAATATATTGATACCACAGTAGTAGTTGCAATTCTAAGCACATATAATAGCAGCCATTATCAAAACAATTAAATGTGGTGCATGGGTGTAAAATTGCAGTATACACAGCTGTAAGCTTGGGTCCCAGTTCTGGTTGCTGGAGTTCCTTCCTCATTCTCTGCCTCTGAAGAGCCAGGGCACTTCCCTCTGTGCAGGTCCTTCACTCCAGCCATGGGATGGGCAAGACTGGGGTCAGCTCATGCTTGTCCCTTCCCGGCTCTGGAGTGGCAGTGCCAGAGCAAAACTGCTGGGCTGAAGCAGCACGTGATCTGTGTGTTCCCAGAAAACAGGGATCCCAGCTCCCAGCTGCTGCCTACATCGCTGATGATGAACAGGAGTCTTGTGAAAATGAAGCTGTTCTTGTTCATGGCTCTCCTCACTCACCCAAAACCCCAATTCACTAACTCTGCCCAAAAGATTGACAAGTGTGCAGTACTTGCTATTGATATCTTTTATTTCCTGTCAGGATTCTGAATCATTTAAATGGTGTATTCCATTACTGTATGAATCCCTTAAAAGGTAGTTATTACTACCATTTAATCCTGATAAACGTTGCTGATTATGATGCAAAAAAATCACTGGACTGAAACGTTTAATGGGCTGTCAGTGTATCTTATAAGTAATTTAAAAGCTAATTCAGAAGATCCTGCATGAAGAAATGATCTCCTCTGAACACACAAAACACTATTTGATTTGATTGCATGATCACAGTTTTTCTAGTGAGCCTCCACCTTACTCAGTATACAGGTCATCTAACATCACAGTCAGTTTTAAAAGACAAAGTATGAAATGAATTGTTTGGGTTCAAAATATACTCATTGAATTTTCACAACATGGTATTTTGATATGCTTCAGAAACAGGGTCAAAAAAAGAAATGTCCTTAGTTTCTCTTTCAACAGGCTTTTCGTTATGCAAAACCAGTTTCCACCTAATTAAATCGCTTTTTTAAAGTTCCTAATTTATTAAACTGCTGAGTCCTTGAGCCACAGAAATGTTCCCCACCTCTGTTTTCAGATGGTGCCCTCCTATGTTACTTTTAAGTTATTTATAAATACATCTCTCCTGCAGCTTCTACCAGCAGGGCACCTTCACATGTTGGAATTTAATGAGGCTCAGGCACAAGTCATGAGTCCCTGAAGAAAAGTATTACCTGATCTGCTTCATTTATTTCTACCAATAATCATACCATTACCTACAGCTTCTGTTTTTAATTAGTGGTATCTAATGATTAACACTGGCCAATTTGCATCCAATTATGTCCCCTGAAAAATTGGAAGTGGATGAAAATGCTGAATGCAATTAATCATTCTGCAATGTGCATTTGCTTAAATATCAAGGATGAATGTGTTGTACTTTCCTAAATAAGATTTCATTGAAAACATGCACTGTCTGGTTATGAAGCAAAAGCATGACTCTTCCCAGGACAGTAAGAAGTCTGGATGTTAAACACTACAGATTTACCAAATACATTCACACATATCCTTTTAATAACAATGAAAAAAAAATGCGACTGGTATCTAATTACACTCTGGATTCACATGCAAGAGAGACATTTTAAAACAATAAACAAGATAACATTAAGACACATAGAGAGACCTTAACCTTGTCTGAGACAAAGTTTGGGTCTAGTGTGTGGTCTTTAGAATATAATTGCCTCATCTTTTCTTCCATTCATAAGAAGTTTAGCTTTAGAAAACACTCTGTTCCAGCTTTAAAGCAACCATTCAGTGCTACTTAGTTATGGGATATTTTGGACCACCTTTAAGAAAACTTAGAAATCATAGGAAACATTTGCTAAAAACAAACACACACACACACCATAAATCAAAACTTGTTTATGTGGTGTCTTCAGCTTTTCCCCAATTTTCAGAGATCAGACTTGATCAGTCAATATCACAGATGATAGCAACAGGATGCTTTTAATGACAAGTTTCTCCTTTCTCATACCCCCATCTCTCTGATAAACTCTGAAAAGACCTCATATAAACACCACTGGTGAGATTCTTTTTTTTCCCTCCATGATGGTGAAATTATTTTGCCCCTAGGATAACTTAGAGAAAATTAAAAAACCCTGACAATTATTTTAAAGGTTAGTACTTGTATAGCAGCTTGCAGGTATAAAACAGAGCACCAGCCCTCTAAGCTTAACTTACAAAACTCAATTTATTACACTACAATAATTCACGCCATCCCATTATTTTTTAATCAAAGCACCATTCAATATATTGTGAAGGTGCTTAAAATACAGTAAAGTTGATAGAAATCTTTTGGAAGAAGATAACAATGAAAATAGGGTTTAAGGCAAGTGAAGATTCTAAATGACATTTGATATAGCTTTTCTGACTTTTAGCATGCAAAAAGCCAAGTCCCTGACTTCACCCTCTTACTTTTGCCCCCAAAAAAACCCCAAAAGTAGACATCCAAGTAAAGTATCCATTTCAGTGGCACACAAACTAATAGTTTCTACCTGCATTCCTCACCTTTTTCATATCTCCTCTCTTGTTCTTCCTCTGTTTCAAATAATTTTTCCAATTCTTAGCCTTACTGTCAGGAGTTTTATTGTTCTTCATAATACCTGGGGCATTACTTTCTTCCTTTTATTGTTGTACTTTTCCATCCCACTTTTTGTTTAGGACACAGGTCAATTTTTAACCTATCAACATTTTGTACTGCACTTTGGGAAGATGGGCAGAATTTAGAGGGGTGGAAAAATTATGTTGCAGATGTTAACTGGCTGGTTGTTTCCTCATGCTTGGACGTGTTGTTAAATTTTATTTTGCAAGGATTGTTTTTCTTTATAATGTGAAGTTCTTTTTAGCTAGGTTCTTGTATTCGTTATGCCAGACATTCCACAAATAATTTGTGTTCAAGATATATGGTGCTTGTCACCTCTGCTCCCACTCCAGGTGAAATCATCAAAAAAGCTCCAAGATACTATTTTAAAAAGTGTGGCTTGCCTGGACAAGCGCTTCGGTTTTGAACATGAGATTCATTTACAGAGGCTGTACTGAAAAACATTGCAACAATACTTCAGTTTGGATCATCTGCAAGGAGCCCAAAAGGTTAGAAATGAGATCTAAAGAATACAGTACATTCAATTTTTTCTCCTCAAGATCATCAAGTTTCAATTAGGATGGACTCATTATTGTACAGTATCAGGTTACGCTTCATGAAACAACCTGCAGTGACCACCAGCAGACTTACAGTTTCAGGCATAACAGACTATCAGGTTTTTCAGCAGGAAAGTTTTCATGCTATCTCCCCAAAGCTGGATGAATTCCTGGTGTCTTAGATACTAGTATTAAAAAATCTGAAAAAAAATAAAAACCTCCATGCATTTAGCTACAGTTATTCCTTGATGAAGTGTAACATCTGCTTGCTTGTCTAACCCAACTAATTGACTGAGGCTGGTTGAGGCTCTTTTTGAAGTTGAGTGACCTAACTTAAATTGAATATGTGAACTCCTTTAATTTCCCTATTCACCACCATTTAGGAAAATAAACAAATCAGTCTCCCAAAAAATGCATTTTATAAGCAAGGTAGATGGCATTGTGGTATAATGGCAAAATCTGTGACAAACTAACGAAGTTTAAAGATTGAAAGAAAAATATATACTACCAGGAAAATAAAGGCCACCAACCTCAGAAAAAAAAAAAATTAAAAAACAAAGAAAATCACACTCCATACCACAGCAAGGAATTATCATTTTGAATCAAACTTATTTCAGCAAGAATCAAGAGACAAACTCTTGATGAATGATAAGATTTCTTCAAAACACCTCCTCCTTTGAACACCACAGCAATGCTGTGTCCCGTGGTTTTCGGGAACAGTCTAAGCTCTTTGGGGCTTGCAATATAAATGGGGAAAACAGTCCCATTACACATCCTTTATTGTTAGCACTGTGGTTTATACACTGTTGAGGTCTGTCGGCAGTCTTTGTTTCTTCATGCATATTTAGTCCAGTGACTAGCTTTGACCATGACGATATCATAGTGAACACAAATAGTGAGAAGATCTTGACTCTCAGGCAGAGGTGAAAGACCCAAAGACTGAAGACGTGACTTCAAACAGTACCATGGAGTGTTACTTTAAGGTGCCTCATACTTACCTCCCTGCATTCCTTAGAGATGAACACTTGAAGAATTACTTTTCCAATCCTCATGTTCCTCATTTCAGCTGTCTCTCAAACACAATCTTGCTGGGGCCTCACTGTCAATATAATCAGTCTGGTCTTATTTGACATACTTATCTTTCCTCTTACGCTCCCCCTACTGTATATATTCTCGCATTTCTGGTAACATCATTGACCTTTCTGCCACCCGAGTGCATGCATCTTTGGCACCCCTGACCTAGCCTCCTCAGGCATCCAGAACACGAACATCCAAGTATTTGGTATGTATCTAAAACTCACGTTTTTACTGCCAAAACTTCCTGGATAGAAGCCTCTCTTTAACTTATCTCCAGAGAGTTTAAACTAACAGCAGTTTCCACAGTGCTGTTCTCCCCAGTCCCCACTGTTATAAGTACGACTCCATCTGCATTCACACCATTGCTCCCCTTTTCTAGGCGTATAAAGTTCAAAACTTGTTCTCTTGTTTTCAAGGCTCTTCCTACTTCTGCTTATTTGTTCTCTCCTTTTGTGCTGCCCGCTGTGCCAAAATATTTAATGATGTCTTCTCCTTACTTGTCCATTGGCCCACAACTCTTATGCCTTTTCTACGCAGAAACAAGTTTCCTTGCAATGCACCCTCATGTTTTTGCCACAGTGCTGACAACTTCGCTGTATAAGATGATACAGAAAAATCAACTACAGCTCAGCAAAAGCAGTGTTTTAACTGCACCATTACCTTTTGCCTTTTTTATAGCTGACGAAGAGAGTGAGGAAGGAATGCGGTGACAATTCAGTTGAATGGGCAGGAATGTTCTCTGCTAGACACTCACGCTGATTTTTATGCATTTCCTTCCTTGTCTTGCACCAACATCCTGTTATACAACCATCTTAAACTTCTCAGATACTTAGAAAAGTAAGACACTTTTAGTCCTGTGAAATACTCTAAGTATGGGCAGACAAACCAGCTACAAGAAGTTAAATTAGAATAAAATTTTACCATACAGCACTGACAAATCAGAACAACCTATGTGCATATAGTACCAGAAACAAATTACCGCACCCTCAGTTTGGCCTGTGATAGGTTGCATATGTGTCCATCTCCTCAATAATAACTTCTGTAAGATAGTACCTGGAAATTTATAGGTCATTTCAGGAAGGATTGCACTCTCTTCTAACTTTTCAGAACATAAATTTCTGCTTGTAATTAAATCATAGCTGAAAACACACATATTTAATATCTGGATTATTTGAGTTATTTGCAAGAGAAGAGGAATTTAAAATATTTAAGTCTTATTTAATCAGTAGAATGAGGTCTCTGATCAGCCTTCCTCTACGGAAAATGTTCATGAAAGGAGCCAGACGTGTGAGCCATTTGTGCTACAGATGCTTTTAGTAGGCATTCCCTACAACGGATGGGCCAAACAAGTAAGCAAACTGTGGTACAGCAGGCTTGTCCAAGTGGAGTGAGTTTCCATACTAATAAAGACACATATTTATTTTATGTTGCCAGAGGAGATTTGAATATGGCCATGCAGTTGTGAGTATCTGCCACATTTTGTACTGGTCCTTTCACTCTTTAAAACTTTTTATTTGGCCCTGAAACTAAAACGTGGGCCTCAACCACGTCTATATTAACAGTTGATGTGAGGAGTGGTGAACTGGGGGGTGAGTGATGTCCCAATAACTTGGGTTTTGGCAAACAACTTAAAAATACACCAAACTGATTCATCTATACCCCTAAAAATCTCAAGTCATCTACGGTGAGAGTTTGGCTATTGATTTTTCATGAAGAAATTGCCTAGAATAAAAATTAAGCATGAGGAGGTAGAGTACCCAGGATTATAAACCCATTTAAGTCACTTGATCACTGTGACCTTGTCTGCAGTAGGAAAATTAATTCAGTAACAGTGCAAGCATTAGGTTAGACAAAGCCAAGGCAGTGTTACTACTTAAAAGGGCAGGCTTCCTCAAGCTACTTTAAACAAACCCAGCTTTTTCTCTCTTCTCTTGTCTTTGCTCATTTTATGAGGAATTTTACTGAAACTCCTAACTCCAGCACTGCAGCTGTGCACAGCTTTTGCACATAAGCAATAACAAAATAGCCCAGGACCAACATAATATTGCAGGTACCACTTTTTGTAAAGTAAGAAGTGAGGGGCATGGGGCAGATGTCACCTTCACTCAAAGGTGCAGAGTAGCTGAAACTAAAGCAACAGAAAGCAGTAATATATTGCTGATATAAGCCAACGTTGAGATACTGACCTCCAGGGCAGAAAGTAAATGGGAGAAGGATCATGTTGTGGAGGTGTGTTTTGGGGTCAGCGCTTCCTAAGGCTACTTAAGAGAAGCAGGGGTTTCACTTGGTTGGGCCTGTATTTAAAGTCAGTATCTAGCCTTTAGGCAGCAAGGACCAGCTCTCCCTATGTAAATATACCTTCCTAAGAGCATATCAGATTTTATTATTACACTGTTTATACAGAAAAATGGCAGTGTGAACCTGGACTCCTTTGGAGATCAAGTACCCAAAAGTGGGACTCAGCAGCAGAGAACAGACCCTGCGAATCCAGCTTCTCCCCTCAGCACCGCCATATGCCTCTCCTCCTCACCGCCCCAGAAGGGAGCAGACAGGCAGAGGGCAGAAACGTCAATCAGAATGTCTCAGCCTGCAAATCAAAAAGTTTAAGATTACTGCATAGGACCATTCCAGAGATGGCGATCAGCTGAACCGTGAGTATTCCCTTGGCACTGACAAAACAGATGCACGATTGAGCAGAGTCTATATGATGACATTTACAAATGACAAAACACACCCAGTTAGCCAACCATGCTACTCTAGTGTGAATGAGAGGAGGTCTATTCATTGACCTAATTGTCATTATCCCTTTTGTTCTTTTAATATCTTTGGAATTATGAACTCTAACTTGATGACTTAAAGTCACATTTTACTGAATCTCCTGCAGATCTTCAAATTGAGAAATCTTCAAATGATGTATAAGGGCTTTCTCTACAAGATACAGTGTTAGAGAAAGTCTCTGACCTGTGGTTTGGTGGCTCTCTATACCATACACACAATTTTAGTGTTGCTGGCATTTTCAAAGCTGCTGACCAAATATACCTTGGTACAGCTATTCCTTCCTATCAGCATCTTCAAGTTACCCTAAACACTGCTTGCACCATGCTCAGGGATTCTAACCAGAAATTATAATGTTCACGAAAACCACCTTCTCCCCTTGCCCCCAGCAGCCTGTTTGGTCCCTGAGCACCTCAGTGACATTTTACTGTATGACGATGTACCTGACCCACTTACAAGAGCCCGACAGTACAGCTTCCCATATGGCATCCTTAAAGCAGACCCAACTCAGGCATACAGACCAAATGCAGCAAGTTAGTGGGAGTATGTTCCAGACAGTTTAGCTCACTTGTTTCCAATCCACTGACTTAGCCAAAACACCAGTTATCAGGACAAATCTGTGTTTTGTGTAACTCAGTTTAAGATAGTGCTCCCATACCACAGTCTTCCTACAAATGGGTTTAACTGAAGCACTTAAAATTTATCTTCACAGATCCACATATTACCCCACTAATTATTTCAGTTCTTTTCCACTATCTCCTAGAAATCTGAACAGCGTGATGATCTCCAGGCTCAGGGCCTGATTTGCCTTTTGCTCAATTTCATTGCAGCCTCTTTAATTAAACCAGGGATCATTTCAGTCCAGGCTTACTCAGTAATCTTAAAGACACTTAGCTGAGCTATTAAATCTCTTGATTTATCACCATTTGATTGACTTCTGACTCACTCCCTTCTAGCAACCACCTTACAAAGGTTTTCGATCTTCCACTTATTATACATACAGACACTGCAAGGATTTCTTTTATTCTGCTGTGTCTTTGCCATAACTAAACATTATTCAAACGTTAGATTTCCTGAATGTGCAGGAGTGCTGCTCATGTGTCTCCATTCCTTCCCTCAAACTTTCCATTGCATATACAGCAGCCAGGCCTGAAATTTTCAGATGAAAACATACACCACAGTTCCATCTACAAACAGAGAGTGTAAGTGGAAAATGGAAATATTACCCCAGCCTCCCCCAGGGGTCCTCGTCATGAGTTTTTGCTAGAAAGACAGTTTCTCATTTATTTCTTCCTCTGGATTCAGCATGTTAGGAATTGGTTTGGCTTCTCCATTATTCATGTCAGCATTGTTGACCTTACAAACATTCAATGAACACTTTAGCCAACATCTTACAAATAACATCCCCACACTCCCAAACAAATTTCATGCTTTCCGATGAGTCACTCCACCCCAAAAAAATTACTTCATTCAAAACTGAAAATATTTATTTTTGATGAAGCCATGGTGGCAATCAGCATCCTTAACAGATTACTCTAGACTTTATATGACTGCGCAGGGCTTTACCAAAACTTTTTCTCTCTTCTATACTACTGAACTACTTTAATGGTGACCTACACAGTAACACAACTGAGTAGTTGCAGAGGAGTTATATTATCAACACCTGTGGCTTGAACATTTGCTCAGATCTTGTCAGAAGACAGTTTGCCAGTGTTCATAATTACATGTCAGATTATGCACACGTTTTCAGTTCCCTGGTGTGGTAGCCTCGTAGGGAGGTAAGGCCAACCTCTCTCATGCTCCAGCAAAACTGCACCACCCTAGGAGCTTTTACACCCATCCTGCATAGTTTCTAGTACAGAGTTGTACTGTTGAGCTTCTGGAGGGCACATTATCAGTAAATTCAAGGGACACTTGGGGTTTACATATGAACAAGTAAGCCAGATACATTTTGCTTGCAAGACAGAAAGCATGCAGTGTGCTACATAAAAGATTATCTGTACACAGACCGATGTCCCTCCCCTGTAAATGGGAGTTCTTTGCTGTCTTGGTCCTACAGCCATCATGAAGAGTGGCCTACCATGCCATAACTGTACTCGATGGTTAACTCTTCTCCCTATTCTTACACAGCTGTATAGTGGAGAATTCAAGATTTTCAGCAAGACGAGAAGAAAGAAACTGAACCCAGTTCTGTGTTCCTGTTTCTTCTTCCCAACTACACATGTATACAGACATTACAGCCAAGGAGCTGCTAAGATGATCAGGGGACTGGAGCATCTCCCTTATGAGGAAAGGGTGAGAGACTTGGGTTTGTTCAGCCTGGAGAAGAGATGACCGAAGGGGGGATCTTATCAATACTTATAAATATCTAAAGGGTGGTTGTCAAGAGGATGGGGCCAGGCTCTTTTCAGTAGTGCCCAATGGGCACAAGTTGGAACACAGTAAGTTCCACCTAAACACGAGGAAACACTTCTTTCCTGTGAGGGTGCCAGAGCAGTGGCACAGGCTGCCCAGGGAGGTGGTGGAGTCTCCTCCCCTGGAGACATTCAAAACCCGCCTGGACGCGTTCCTGTGCCCCCTGCTCTAGGTGTGCCTGCTCAAGCAGGGGGGTTGGATGAGATGATCTCCAGAGGTCCCTTCCAACCCCTGCCATTCTGTGATTGTATGATTATCACATATTGCAAGGTTAGCTGTAATCAGTTCTTTACACCCCTTTTTTTACACCAGATGGAAGGAAAAGGAGTCTGTGTTATGCCTAATTCTGCAACAGGGTGCTTGCATTAGCTGCCAAGTTAGGAAAAAATGGAGATGCAAAAATTGACCTGAGGACCTTTTTCCCCTTGTATCCACTTTTAGAATAATAAACTTGGAGACCCATAACAACATGGGGTGCTAACAGCATGGAACGGAAATAAAAAGTCCAGTCCTGAAATTGTGAACCATTAAGCAATTGATACTTAGGCAAGATCAGGACAAACACATGCAGTTCTTTTATTTAAACACGTAAAAATAACTTAAAATGGAATTAATTCATTTCTTCCAGATGTCTTGTCATTTATTTCAAGTTTTGTTTTATGCACTGTCCTGAAGTTTGACAAGTCTACAGTAAGCAAAGCTTAGCAGATTGAATTTAGAGGGGGTGGGGGAGGGTGGGTTGGAGGGTAACTGTGGGAAAGCATGTAAAATTTCAATAGAAAACAAAGTTTTTAAGGTGATACCTACTCAACTGCACATACCTCAAGGGGGCTTAGGAATTGAAATTCTTCAGGAACAAGAGGAACTTTGACCATCTGAATATCCTGTTTGCCTTTGATACACGAGAAAAGAATATTTTATATTCTTATGCGCTCCCCCACCCATTTTCCTTTGTGCCAGAATAAGTAAAAAATGGAAAAACAAATAACAGAGTAAAAACATGACTTCAAACCAATTCAGAGAAACCTAGAAAGCTGTCAGAAATGACAGTCTAGGGGCTCAGAGAAGCACTGAAGTCAGGCAGGGGGTTGGGGGGAATCCAAGCAACCAACCTTCTTTTAATGTGTGCGCTCCAATGACCTTGTGAATGTTACAAAATCCTTTATGCCCAGTCCCAAACACACTTTTTGCCTCGTGATTTTTTTCACCTGAGCACTGCTCAGTTTTAGAGGGGAGGAGAGACTTGGGGCTTGATAAATGGAGATCTGAATTTAGCTTGCCATACACTGAAACCAATTAAATCAGGTTGAGTGGCTCAAGAGACATTTTTTTGTTTTCTGCTGAATAATGAGAAAGTATTAATAGTACCTTGAGTGAAAAACTATGGAAAAAGTGTGCTCAAGGGAAAGAGGAAATTTTGAACTGATGGAAGTTTAAACAAAGTGAGTGGTTTCATGGAACTAGGAAAAAAAAAAAAGACACAAAAAACACCCACAATGCAGTATCTCTCTGATACTGCTAGCCTGTGTATAAGGGACTTGTTTCCAAAAAAATTTCTTAAAAAAGAGAAAACAATGCAAAAATTTAACAGAATTAGAAGGAAGGCTACAAATGCACTTCTTGCAAATAGATGTCATTGGGAAAATTAAGGTCTATGAAGCAGAGACTATCTCTGCTTTAGTTCTTTCTATGTACATCAAACAATCAGTCCCTAAATCCAGCTGCTGGATCCATATAAATAATTAATAATTGATAGAGAAATAAATTATTCCATAAAGCAACCTGCTTCTTTCAAGCCAGCTATGCATAGAAAGCTTGGACTACAAGTTTAGCCTTGTAACAGCTTGAAGAAACAATAACTGTTGACTATTCAAAGCACAGCATTACAATATTGAGTGTGCTGGAAAAAAAATGCCAACAAAAACAGCTCTCAAAAGCACACCTTCTTACGGTGGTGAGAGAGCAAAGAATTTTAAAGAAAAAAAGGACTAGTATGCACTATTCCATAAGGTCCCAGAAGTTTAATTACATGCCAAAATGAGAAGATAGACTGATAAGAATAACATTTCAAAAAGGAGACACTAAAAAGAAAAAAATATGATCCTTCTATTTACTAATATTATGCAGGACATGAAATATTTGTACTCCTCCAGCCCAGAACATTTACCCACCACCGTGCATTTTATGATGGCAGGCCTGTTTCAGTTGGTGCAATCTGCTGACTAACAAACAGGTGGAAATCCACCAACATGGCATTGCATTGTACAAAAAGATCCATAAGCCTTCCAACTCGTTCAGCCTAGCAGCAGCGTCAGACACTTCTAGGATCACTTATACTTCAGAGCAAATGTCACAAAAGATTTTCAGCTGAACTTTGACTACTTCATGGCAGATCATACGTCTAAGTAAAGAGCAGGTCTTGGAGGGTTCATTAGGGCTTGGTCATGCTCCAAGTTACAGTGCCAGTTTTCACCACCATAACCAAAACCTAATTGATAGCTGCTGTCATTGTAGCCACGATAACAGAAAGCTAACCTTTTCCCATTTTTCAGGTAGATTTTGCAGCCTGCGTGGGTCTCCACTGTATTTCATTTAAGTAGTATATCACTGCCCAGCAAGAACTTGGTACTCCTGTGTAAGCTTCACTCATAAAGCACGCATGCACTACAGGTAGGCATATCCAGCCACTTCTGGCATTCCTCCAAAGCCTACACACATCATATGATTTTTGTGCATTTGAAGTAGCAAAGGGAGAGACTTATTTTTAAGTAAACTTTGTATAGAAATCTTGGTGTAGCAAGTCCGAAACTTGCAGCAACCTTAAAAAAAGCAGCAATTGCAAAATATACCATTGAAAGGAGCTTTGCAAAAAATACCAATAAGGACTATTTTGTATAAATAGAAATACAGTATTGGAATCTATACACTCCATTTACTGAAAGTTTAATTTTTAATAGGGTCCAAGTCCACTCATACTTGAAGTCAATACCATTTTACAGGTCATGTAGGTTGCAGCAGCATACAGGCAGTGAATGTTTTGCAATAGGCTATTAATTGTAATTTCAAAACAACGAAATATTCTTATACACTTAAAGCATCTTTTTCAAAACATGTTTGAAATATGTGAATAATGTGGGAATTTGTTACTCAATTGTCATTTTTAAACAACAGCAATGATTTATTTGTTCTGCTCCTTGCTTTTTATTATGCCTATCTCACTTCCAGCTCTATGCATACAAAAAGTAGAACCGATTATTTTCTGTCTTTGCTGGATAGCAGAATTGAAATGTGATGATGTAAAGAGGATGCAAATATTTCCAAGTTGTGTCCAAATGAAGACAGAGAGAAAACATTTACTTCTCATCTGAAGAACCTAATAGTTCTTCAACTTTGCCAAGCTGACTACTTTCTGCCTTAAGCGCTATCTCCCTTGCTTACTAAATGCTCCTGTATAAATTCAAGCATTTTCAGTAAAGTGATAAGGAAGTCTATCTGAAATTAATCAGAAAGATTCTATTAATTAATGATGTGTCAAACCCCCCATGTCTTCCAAACAATGCTGATAACAAAAAAACTGTCCCTCTGTTAAATAAAGATTTTTAAGTCTCTTCCTAAGCATTCTAACTTTCCTACCAATAACTTGTCTAACTTTTTCAAACTCATTCTTTTTTTGCATTTTAAATCCATTCAGGGGAATAACTACTGACTGCAATGGCTTGTTTCATGCTACAGTCCTTCAGCAGAATGACAGTAAAAACATACGCTGTCAGAGAGCCCACTGTCAGATTAAGTGCAGCAGGAAAAACTTGCAGCCTTCCTCCACATACTTCGAGCAATAAAAGAAAAGACAGCCTGAACAGTCTCCAGATTGAATATCTATTTATTCCAAATGCTTGCTCAGAGAAATAGCCTGTTTCTGCCTCTCAGGCTGCACAGGTCCACATGCCATCAACTCCAGACCCCTTTGCTCTTACTGTCCCTTCTCTGCCATACCTTGTCCTCCCACCGGGATCTCATTCCTTGCTTTCTCCTTACACACTCCTGGGATGCTACAGTAAAGGAAAGCACACTTATCCTTCCTGGGGGCATTTTGTGGAGAAAACAGGGAGCCCCAGAGCAGGAACAATTTTTTTTTTCCTCTCAGACCTCCATGAAACAAGCCAGTGACTTCTTCGAAAGACAGCAAAAAAAATCCACCAAAAACCCCAAAACCGTCTTGATTTCACAAATACGCTGTCTTTCCCAGATCATTCCAGCCTCCATGTCTGTGTTTATAGGACTCCTAACACACCACCATTTCCACAGCCAAGAAAAGGTGATTAAAAATTCTCATACGTGTCCTCTAAGGGTCCCTTTCATCACCTACAGAAATCAGGTCAGAAAGTAAAAGGAAATTAAAAAATTGTCATGGGTCAAAATAACTCTTGTTGAGCCTTTCTGCTATTTTCGTTGATGAGTGTCTCTTTTCCTGACTGACCCAGCTTCTTTCCTCTTTCAGCCTCTGCATGATGGGAGAGGACTTGTTAACGTTCCCAGGAGCTGTTTAAACTACTATTATGGATAACCGCTATTGCAGACTGACTGTGAGGTTCATTTCCAGAAGACTTGGGAGCATAATTATTCCTATTCCGTTTAGACTGGATTGTCATTTCAACTACTCTCCCAGGCACTTTATGACCATCCAACTTCACAGCAGTGAGAAAAGGGAGCCCTTTTGCAGGTGAACTCTTTCCATCTAGAAACTGCAGATATAATTGCACAAAACTATGGCAGTACTTTTTCAACTGGAAAAATTCAACACCATCAGAAATATTTCAGTTTTTAGTTTGGAACAGCATTCCAGAATTTGCTTGAGTTGAGACTTAAATAGTCCCATTAACAACATCAATGGTTTTTTTCCAAAATGAATAAAGCCTCTCTGTAGACACACTTTTTTTTTCCCTGCTCACCAAAGAAACTGAAAACCAAACATCTTTACAAATTATATTTTATCTATGACAAACATTTTGATATTTGTGGGCTACAGAGATAAACTCATTTTCCTGTGACCTTAATCACATGACCAACCTTTTGCAATACAATTATGTCAAGACTGAATTTCTCCAATTCCCGATATACAACGTCTTACATAAAAATTAATAAAAAAAAGAAAAGAATCACGCAAGCAGAATATCAGCAAAATGCTACACAGAGGTCCAAGGTCCTGTAATTCAGATTCCTATAAAGATGCACAGTGTAATTTGTTATCAAGAACAGAGATAAAGAACACATTCTTCTCACCTGATTACCATTAAAAGAAATAGCACTGTACTAAATTTGCCATTAACACAAATAATTATCTGATCTTAAAGATGTGTCTCCTCATTTACCAGTTTACAGTAATTTTTATTCCTTTAGGTATGTTTACATTACGTAACTCAAATACTCTACCCTTTTCGTGCTTATTAGCTTCTTTGACAGATAACATTTGCAAGAACCATGTATCTACTTGGTAAGTACCAGGTTAAGCATTATAATTTTCTCTTTGCATATAATACAGATTGATTATTCCCAAATACACCTGACTTCTTAGAATAAAGCATTTATTGCAAAGCAGCAAAGAACCAAGAGGTAATACTCCAGATCTAACTTTAAATCCAAGCTCAGGCATTCATTCTATGTGTGACCTCAGGCAACAGACTTGACCTCCTTCTGGTTCTGTCAATTCAGCTGGCTAAGAGCAGGAAATCATTGAAAACCAGATGCTGCATCTAAAAGCAGATCTTCCCCAGGTAAATAAGTTACATGAGAGCCACAAGGATGGAGGAATACAGTGTTTCTTACTGTGAGTCAGGAAGGCATATGGTTGTAAATTGGAAATAAGCAAGAGGTCTTTTAGCCTCAAGCTTTACTTTGATATCTGAAAAACAGCATTTTTAATGCTGAACAGATACTAAGATTTTTGTGCTATAACTAGACTGCAAGATTAGACTATTCAAATTTATTCAAATCGTGTAATCAAGGATGTTTGTTTTATTTTGCCAAAATAACTATTCACAGACATCTGAAGTATTAACACCAACACCTGATTACATCTGAAATAACATAGGACAATGTCCAAAATTCAAATTTCAAAGGACTTTGGGAACGATTGTAAACGGAGGCCATGGTTATTTTGGAATACTAGGAGAGCGTGGGTGTCTCTTACCTGTAAAGAGGAGAATGCTTGCAACTTCCTAGCATCTCTTCCTCTTTCCCTGCATCCCGCTCACATCGAGGCACTTTATACCATGGTTGTGGTTGCCAGAGTTACAAGCACAAAGTCCACATAGGTTTCAGAACAGAAGCTACATATCACACCCGGTTCCACCAACATAAAATGGAAAAGAATGTTTATATTTGGTTAAATTTTGCCACATCTAGTAGAATGGTTGCTATTCCTCATCCAGGTCTCTAAAGCCTGTAGAGCAAATCATTAACACACACAGTCAACTTCTGATCTGACCTTTGGACGAATACAATTGAAAAAACATTCATGGAGAAGACAATCCTGCAACTTGTTTAGATCACTGATAAACAGGCTGGAGGAAAGAAGAATCTCTTTGTTAAGTGCAGCTTTGGAAAGCTATTAAAACATACCGGAGCGTTTCCCACAATGTGAAGTAACTGACAGTAGAGAAGGTTGTGTTTACAGTGATGGTACAGCAGGACATGGGAACTTCTTGACCTCCCTCTAGACAACTATTTACACCACATTCGTCACAAAGATCAAGCTACATTTGCCAAAAACTGAAAGAATTTATATCTACCAGTAGCCTGGTTATTAAGAACTTTAAAACTTGTTTGTAATCTTTAACTTTTACAGGAATGTGAATAGCACATTATTACATTCCATAAGCATTATATACAATCCTATAAACATTTCAATGTATTCTTGGTTGATTTTTCTGACATGAAACTGTCTTGACATAAGCAGTAAGTTAAAAGCACACAGGTAATAAATGTGGCTTTTTTAATATATGATTTTGGTATAAAAAGACTTCATTCATAGATTTGTTTATTTATGCCTACCTAAGAAAATATCAACTACTTAGAGTGGAACATTTAACTAAGACAGGTGGGAAGGACAGACTTTCAGGCTAAATTACCAGCACCTGGAAAATAAATTGTTGCAAATCAACCAAAACATATAATTTTTGAACAGAAATTTATGTACAAATATAAGACAAATATTTTTGTCTTAAAAACAGCCAGTCTCAATAGCTGGAATATTTGAACTGGGAAACTGGGAATCCAAAGGTAGATTCATCTTCTGATTCTCATCCCTTCCACAGTTCAGAAAAGGTTCTGTACTACACAAACCAGTAGCTGTGCCTTCCTATAGCTAAAACAACTATCAGGTTCAGTAGGCATGCAATTTCTCACAGGAGCCATGAAATAGCTACACACAACAAAGAATGAGCCTGAGCAGTCAGGTTTTGTCACACCTGTTTATTCCACATCACTCTCTTGTCCAGAGACCATACCCCAGCAGGAATACTTTTTTTTGCCTTTATGATCAAATGTCTTGGGAACTGTATTGTTTTCAAATGCAGGCATGTCTGTGCATATGTGTGTATGCATGCATGCATACACATGTTTTTAAGAGAAGAAAAAATATTACAGCAAAGGTAATACATTCAGACTGAGGAGACCTGGGTGCAACACTGATTCTCATACAAACTTACGAGGCCAACGCTGAACAAATTCTCTGGCTTAGATTCATACCTACAAATAAAAATTTGCTATGTACTGTTATCACTTTGCCTGGAAATCAAAATCCCCTATCAGGTACCTTCCCTCTGCCACTGTACGTATAAGGAAGAAACATAAAAGGATACTGACCTCATTTGAAACTGCTGATACAAGGGTTACCATAAAATAATTCTGATCAATGTTGAGAGGTAGAAGAAGGACTACAAAAAAGTTTCAGAACCAAAAAAAGAAAATTTATCTACCCTTTAGTGGAAAAAAATGGAGGGGAAAAATGGAGTTTGCTTTCTTATCACAAATAGATACAAAATGTTAGAACTACTCCTCTTTTCCTGTAATCAAGATTGCAGATAATGCAAGCCATTGTCTTTCCATATTAGATAATTTAAATATTTTGTTTTCCCTTTAAATACCAGTCCTTGTAGAGAAGGTCAATACAAGCCTTTAACATAACACTAGAAATTAATGACAAATTTAATTTAGGCTTCCATTGTCCCACTTCCTGGAAGCACTTGATTTCCTAATCTCAAATTAGAAAAGGCAGCATATCAGGGAAATAAGTGGTTTTACTATACAGCCCTTTGCAGCAAGGTCCAGAAAACAATTTAGGCACCATGAAGATAAATTCTTTCAGCATTTCTATGTAAGCATTAAGCACTCTGAAACTCCATGTCAGGCATTCAGGCTCCCTCTACAGTATACAGAAACAGGCATCCTAAAATAGGATCCCAACAGCCAGTACAAAAAGCATGAACTTAAAAGTAACAATACTTTCAATCCCTTACTACTTCTGGTTTGGTGCATTACTTCTTGCCTACTAGCCAGTTCCTTCCTCCACTTAAGGAGTCCCCAGCCTAGTACTTGTTTCCTGAAGTCATCTCCTACTCTCAGTCCTTCAGGGATTAAGCAAAGGGATATCACATATCATTTTATAAATAAGGACAGCTCCTTCCATTTCTGTATGGAGATCAAAATTTTGTTTTGGTCAAGACCCATACAGCCCTTCCCCAGCAAAGCGCCCTACCTGCTAGGTTGGGAGTTATTCTGGAACCATGAAGCTTCACTAAACCTTTGAGATGAAAAAGCCTGCAGAAGCTTTATATAGATGTAACATATGGGAGTGGGATTGCTTTTGTCTGCCAAAATGTAAAATGAGTTATTGAATGACGGGGTGTTAATTCATTTTTCATTAACTTATTTTTCTTTGCCTTAATTTTGCAGCTACATTGTCACAATTTATGCCTGTTCATGGATTTAATAAACCTAAAAGCACAATCACAAGATGAGCAAGTAATAGTTACAAGGGATCAGGAACAAGCAGCCACCACTTACTAAGGATTATAAGTAATACAAGCTTGGACTTGCATTAAAAATTTCCAGTCTTTTTGAGATATTCCAAGAATGGAAAGATGTATGCTAGAACGTTCTCACAAACAAAAGAGAAGTGAAGTTATTACTGAAGCTCCTATTCAGATTTTGTGCTTCCAGGGTTAGTCAGTAACTTAGTTTAGGTTTTCCAGGTTTACACTCTTGGAGTTAGGTACCTACTTTTCTCCATGTCTTCCTAAATAATCCCCTTTTTTCCTTTCCCTGGCACTCAGAAAAAAATTAGACATGATTCCCATTCTTTCCCTTTTCTTTGATGTCTTCAAATCAGTCATGGGGGAACCTTGTTCAAAGGGAAGTCACCAACGGAAGTCTCCCCAGGGTTGTACTGCCAGAGACGTTTGAAAAGATGTCAGCAAGAACCCCAACATGTCACTGAAGTGTAAGGATCGCAGGTACTTTTAAGTCCTGCAAGGTCTTTGAAATAGCTCTGCAATTTAGTGAATGTGGTAAGATGTTCCAGCTTTCAATTCCCACAGAACAACTGGAAGAACTTCCACTGGGAACCCCCAAGTCTAAGAAGAAAGATCTGAAAGTGGTATTTGGAAAAAAGTCTGAATGTGATAGCTAGGTCTTGTAAGCAAATATACAGCAGTGCTGTACATGCAACAGGTTTTGTGGGAAGAACGCAACAGGCCAAAAATCAAAAGTATGATCTTTTGAATGCCAAAGGGATCATGATGAATTTAGGCCATATGCAAATCAAAGGGCTCTATTCAAAACAGATTCTATAAAAGAAGGTTGGACAGAGGGAGAGAAAAATTAAAGCAGAAATGAGAAAAGCAACAGAAGTTTAAATGAAAATGGGGGCATTTAACATACCTAAGGAAAAAAATCAAATGTTAATTGGCCAATAGTGATAACAAGAACAATCACCGTGATTTAAGGATATTGTATTGCTTCAGAAAATTCTGTCAAATTATATTCAAGGAATGAGTTAAGAGACAATAACTGAGCATTGAAAGTGACCTCCAAATTGTTTCAATTATTTCCTAATGTCAACAAACCACTAATTGAACTATATGAAATGACACTGCCTTTAACACCCAGTTAGCAGTTTGCAACCATCATAAATTTTGCACTATCTTTGTATCAGATAATTAGCAGCAACTGTAAGATCTGTAAAAAGCTGCACATTAAGGCTGGCTTAGAATTATTTCTTATTAAGTAATGGGGGTCCGTTTATACAGCAAGTAATTTTGCAAGATCAGAGATGAAGCCACTAAACATTTTTATTTAATATAACTAGCTGGAAGACTAACAAAGGACTAATCTCCAAGAATATTCAACAATATTATCTAGAACATTCTGTGTTTCTGCAACACATGATGTCAGGGTTCTGAAGCGGATCCATATGACATATTTGCATGACTAAGCTAACCTTGAGATCTGTGGGCTTGGAAATCATTCAAACAGTGCGTAGAATACAAAGATTCCAAATTCCCAATATAATGGAAGTGGTACTTGTCCAGCCAGACACAACAACTAAAACTTGCTGAGAATCTGCTCCCCAAAATTATATATCATGGCATTCACAGAAGAGAAAAGCTCTTGCCTATCCAAGTTATTTAAGAAACAATTCTGCAGCAAATACTTGTAAAACAAGGCAAAGCATCAAGTATTGGTAACTGACAGAAAAGAAAGAATAGCCCTGTTACATGCCTTCTCAGTTTAGCTAATGGTTGAATGGAGGCACCATCTCAGTTTTCAGAGAAGGAAACACTTATGCACATGGTTTCGTGCTCTGCGAGTTTATCACCGAAGCCAATGAACACCTCTGAAAGCATGTAAACAGAAGTGGTATATAAACTTTGGGATAATAAGTAAATTTTGATCTTCCTCTGAATTTGTTCTTCCTTCCTCAATGCAGGTACTTTTTAAAATCTGAGCGATGGGAACGATACGTCATCTTCCTCTGCGTGACAGAGGAGTACGTACTTCTCAACAATACCACCTGGGAAGAGACCAAATCATCAATTAACAACATCAATAACTATTTTTAAAAATCAAAGCTGCTTTTCCAATCTACTACCCAATTTTCATATTTTCATTCTTCCATCCAGCTCTACTACTTATACCACCTTAATTGGCTTGCAGGATTTGATCATCTTGTAGATGGCTGTTATGGTTGAAACTGCTCATCTGGCCATTCTGAATCCTCATACTTAAGAATAAAGTTCTAAGGCTAAAACACAATTCAGACCCTGACTGTACTCTTTTTGGACACAGTTTCAATTGTCTTCAAAATGTTAAGGGTATCTACTCCCCAACATTGACCATGTCAACTGTAAGCAACTTAATCTTTTTAAAGACTTTGTACAGACCATTTATGACCACTGAAGCACATGACCCTCAAATACTGTAGTTGGGATTTAGGTTGTTTTTTGAGAAAACTGGTGTTAAGTCTTGCAGAAAGAGGTATATGACAAAAGGAAGCAACTGTTTCCTATTTCCAATATAAACTAGATTATGCAGGCAACAGAAACAATTTACAAAATCATCCTGGTGCACCAGGGCTCTCGTCCATCACAGAATAAACTCAGTTATTGCAGAACAAGGAGCTTGTCTCCCATGCTTGCTAATCTACTTATTCATACTTAGGGTTCATCAGTTATAAAAATCCAACTCAAATGTCTTGTCTACATCCTAGGAACAATTACAGCATCCCAGAATCACTGAGCTTGGAAGGGTCAGCTGGAGATCATAGAATCATAGAATATCTCAAATTGGAAGGAAGCCATAAGGGTCATCAAGTCCAACTCCCTGCTCCTCCCAGGACTACCTAAAATAAACCATATGACTAAGAGTGTTGTCCAGATGCTCCTTGAACTCTGACAGGCTTGGTGCTATGACCACTTCCCTGGGACCCTGTTCCAGTGACTAACCACCCTCTCAGTGAAAAACCTTTTCTTAATGTCCAACCCGAACTTCCCCTGACGCAGCTTTATACCATTATGATCAGCTACTCATCTACACCACCTGCTCAAACCAGAGTCAGCCACAGCAGGCTGCTCAGGACTGTGCACCGTAGTTTTGAGTATATCCAAGGATGAAGGCTACACCAGCTGTCTGGGTAACTTACAGTAAAAAAGAAAAAAGAAAAAAAGTTTTTCTTACAAATTTCCTGTATTTCAGTTTGTGCCCATTGTCTTTTGTCCCACCACCAGGCACCACTGAGAAGAGCCTGGCTGCACCTTCTTTACTCCCTCCCATCAGGTATTTATGCACATTGATAATATTCCCCCTGAGCCATCCTCTTCCCAGGGACTGAGATGGGGCCAACCAGCCTGTGCTTCCTTGTATCCTCTTTCTTTCCCATGCATATATGGTATTTTATAAATCAAGTCCATATTTTAATTAGGAAGCTTATATTTCAGAAATTTTATTATGTATATGTAAATGTTATGTATATTTCAGCAAATTGTTAGCTAAATTCATGCAGCTCAAGTTAATTTTATTTATAATTGACTATAAGCTCAACATTTATGAAACTGGAATTGCACTGGCATATTTATCAACAGGAACAAAGAAATGGCAGTAAAGAAAATACCACTTAAATTCGACGACAGTTCAGGCCATTATTGAGAGTAGAGCCTGTTTCAGTTATCAGACACTAATTCTGTCAGCACCAAAGCATAGAATCATAGAATCACTGAGGTTGGAAAAGACTGCTGAGATTATCAAGTCCAACCATCAACCCAACACCATCAAGATCTTCCTGTAACAAGAAAACAATGAGTAGTGAAAATCCTTACACTTCAAGTCTTTGGTTAGTCCAGCAAATAAAAGGCAATTTCCCAAATAGCGTGTTGTCCTTGTGGATTGAGAAAATAGCAATGGCCACAGGAAAGACACTCGCAAGCACAGATTAAGCCAATTTACTGTTTTCCACTGGCATCCAAAATACACCAGATCAATGAAAGACATGTGACAATGACTGGGTATATATTCAGTCTAGGACAGAAAACAGAAATTACTCTGACATCTTATAATATAGTTCCCAAGAAGGTACAGAACTGACTGAGACCTGCCTGACTAGGAATCACAGTATCACAGGTTGGAAGGGACCTCAGGGATCATCTAGTCCATCCTTTCTAGGAAGAGCACAGTCTAGACAAGATGGCCCAGCACCCTGTCCAGCCAAATCTTAACAGTGTCCAACGTGGCTGAGTCAACCACTTCCCTGGGGAGATTATTCCAGTGGGTGACTGTCCTCACTGGGAAAAATTTCCCTCTCGTGTCCAATCGGAATCTCCCAAGAGCAACTTGTGTCCATTCCCCCTTGTCCTCTCCATGTGACTCTGTGTAAAAAGGGAGTCTCCATCTTCTTTGTAGCTGCCCCTTAAGTACTGGTACATGGGGATGAGATCCCCTCTGAGCCTCCTTTTCTCAAGGCTGAATAAACCCAGTTCTCCCAGCCTATCCTCGTCAGGCAGCTTCCCAGTCCTTTGGTCATCTTGGCGGCCCTTCTCTGGACCCCTTCCAGCCTGTCCGCATCCTTTTTGTAGAGCGGGGACCAGAACTGGACACAGTACTCCAGGTGTGGCCTGACCAGCGCTGAGTAGAGCGGGATAATGACTTCTTTTTCTCTGTTGGCGATGCCCTTTTTGAGGCAACCCAGCATCCTGTTGGCCTTCTTGGCCGCAGCAGCACACTTTGCTGTGGAGAGATCAGGTACTCAGAGAGTTCTTCCTAGGCAACACAGCATAATCCCTCTGAAGGCTTGTCTTACGCCCGCCAGTGGCTAGCCAAAACTGAAGAGGCCCAAAAGACACCGGAAAGCTATTTTTGTACTCTGCTTTCTTCTCAAAACTACAGCTAAAAAGCCAACTCATAATAATATTTCAACAATTACAGTTACCTTTTTCTTCTGTAGGCTGATTTGGCAAAGACTATCACCTTAAAGCATAACCACAAGAGGATTCTCAACAGGCTGCAGGATAACATTGCCTACTACTGGAAATGAGTTTTAAAGAATCCATCTATGAAGAAATAGTTCTAGTTTATATTTTATACTCATTCTAGTTAGGAGTCCAGGTAAAGCCGGTATCCTTGTTTCTACCAAGCATGCTGAAGTCAAAGGCATAAGTGGAATCCCTCTCATTTACTATGTATTAGTGCTAATACATTTTTCAACATTAATCCTTTGAGCAAATGAAACATTGATAGTCTGGGACACTAATGGGATACAATAATTGCAAGTAGTATAAGAAAAGAGGATTACTAAAATGCATGCTGGAAACAGAAAATGAGATTAAAAATGGCATTTTGGCTAAAGTTCTTCAGACTATTAAAAAAAATCAAGATGATTAGTCAAGGAGAAACTAGAAAGCCTATAACTGAAAAATGCTGAGGGTCAAGGAGAATCTGGGAAAAGGGATTTATGACTAAAAGTGGAAGGCAATAAAGCTAGAAACAAAACCAGCATTTAAAGGGGGAAAAGAGTATGGCATTTCAAATACTACAAAGCATATTTTTCAGAAGAGCAGAGCTAATGCTGCAGACATTTAAGCATATGAATGACTGCGCTAACTTTAGTAATCATGTGGTTATAGCTAAATACTTAAGTCCTTAAAAATATATATCTCAAGCAGAGCAGTTGTGAAGGAGACACCAATATCTTCCATCAGACAATGAGAAAAAGACTAGCCAGCGTTTGCACCATAAGTAGATTACTGCAGTCTGTGCATGTGCAAGCAAAGGAATCAACTCAGAGTAGTGAGGTAGCTTTTACAATGTGATCAGTATTGGAATAATATATCTTACAGTGTTAACGTTGATAAAGTAGAAAGGGTTCAGAGATGATTCACAAGGAACAATTCCAGTACCAGAAAACAGACATTACAGAAGATGCCAGGAGAACAATCAAAACGTTAGTTAAGGAAAAACTAAATAAAAAGTGGAAGGAAACTTTGACAGTGAAGTCTACAACACAATAGAAAAAAAAGTATCACTAGACCCAGTGATCAAGGCGTTTAAGAGAAAAGACTTTTAGGACTGTTTCCTAAACCAACAGTTGATTATCTGTCATTGCAATTCTAAAATTAACATGAGACATCTTTTTAAGTAATATTATCTAGGACACACCAGAGGGAATGCAACTCCTGCATGTCCTGTTATAAAGTCAGACTAATGGTCCTTTTTCTATAATCTATCCAGGAAGAATAATCCTGGGTACATCAAAACCCAAGGTGAAAAATGACAGGCACACACGACTCATTTAATTTTCAATAATTACAATCCATGAACTGCCTCAATAATTTCTGCTAGTTGGTAGTCCCTTAGTACTGCAGTAATAGTCGATAACACACACACAAAAAAAATGTCTTGGATATTCCTGTATCACAGCTGATCTAAGAAAACATTCTGTACATTGAATTGCAGCTGGAAGCAAAAGAAAGCACAAAAGAGAGCACAGAAGGCATTTGCTCTCACTGGTCTACCACGCCTAACTGCATACTGCAATAATAAGTGTCACAAGTAAAAAAGACAGAGAGGTAAGGACATGTACACATGACTATAACAACATTTACTCCGGTACCATAGTATCGAAAATTCATGCAAGAATCTGTTGAGAAAAAGTGTGTATAGGTGTGCATATGTATGCATCAGTAAGCTCTGGGTTTAGTTCAGTCATTAATAAACAGGCTATTTATAATATAAATAAAAAGTCATTAAGACACTACCTAGTTCCTTCTGCCTTTTAATAGTCTCAGAACCAGGGAGGACAGCAGTGCTGAGAGGAACCTTTCCATTATATAGACCAAAGGGGTGACTTAGAGAACTCAGCACAATTTTCTCTCAAAAATCATCATCCAAAACACAATTCTACACACCATAGTTGCACAATATTTAGCTTCAAAACGTACTCATATCCTGTGTCAGAAGGACCTATAGAAAATTTCACTTCTAATGAAAATTTCCAACCATCCGCTGTGTGAATTAACTGTGTATTTATATAGGTAGGATTCAGCATTCAGACATCTCAGCTGGAATTTCATATCTATGTTCTCTCTAGTACAGTGAAAGAAAAATAACCAAAAATAACTTCCACAGAAAAGGGCACAAGAACCTGCACTGGCATATATTGCCAATAGCAGATGTAAGAATAGCTACTTTCATTCTCTCAGAAGTACTGAGATTTACACTGCAGCCTGCACAGTGACATCTAGGCTGTCCAGCTAGTTCACAGTAGGACTGATTATCTGCCTGAACAAGAGGAACGTGCTTGCTCATTCCTACCTGTTAATCCTCTCTTCCTGACAGCATGGAAAGTTAGGACAGGGAAAGTTCAGCACACAATGACTAGCAGGATTAACACAGCAAAAGCAAACATATGTAATCAGTGCAGTGTGGATTTACCTATCTGAAAATGTGAATAAATAAGCCATGTTTTCATACCTCTAAGATAACTCACAGAGACTAGTTTAAAAAAAAATTAAAAAACAGAAGGAAGAGTTTCCAGTACAACATGAAGAAAATTGCCTACTGCAGAATTCCTACTGGGCTACTGGCAATATCTACCATCAAACCACAAAGATAATCAAAACAATGGAGCATTTTTTGCACAGTTTTAGTTAACTTCTTTATCTACTCCAGGCAAAATTCTTCTTTCAAATCTCCACAATTATTAGCCTATATTACCTTCTCGGGAGAAGTAGAATGTAGCTAGACTATTTAGGAAGAAGTTTTCCACTAGTTATACTGGAATAAGCCTGGAAAGGGTTTTATTACCTTGTATTGAGGAACTTAAGTGACCCTGCTTAAGAAAGGGGTTTAGATTTATTTCTACTGTATCAAGTATAGAAGCTGGGGAGGAGAAAAACAAAACATGGTGAGGTTTGGGTTGGATTTTTTTTTTAATGCTTTGATTGTAATACCTGAGACAGGAGGTAGGCAATATCGGCCCAGTGAGGAAAGCCCTACGGAACAAAGTGAAGCACTTTTAGCTTTGCCTTGGCTGAGAGTCTGACCTCTCTGCTGGAGTTTGGAGTTGGCCCACAACAAACACAAATATTTCTCAGCAACCAAACTGTATTTTAAACACTGAATTAAATATAAGATTTTACTAACACACACACAAAAAAAAAAAAGGTCTGTAAGGCTTATGGTTTGGTTTGTTGTTCGTTATTAAAAAAAAAAAGAAAGAAAACAAAAACAAACAAAAACAAAACCAAAAAAAAAAAACACAAACCCACACCTTTTCATCAGCAGTTTTGTGGTAAGAGACCAAAGCAAGCGCAACATTTTCCTAATCTGAGTAGACAAGCAAGAAGCAGGTCTACAGGGAGATCCTCTAAGCTACCCAGACATGGCTACAACTGAAATGCAAGCACTGAGTTTCAGAAAACATGCTTACGATTGCTTAAGTGATACAATGCGAAATGCAAAACAACAGGGACTAACAGGCAATTGCTTTGGAGAGTTTTTTTATCCTTTTCATAGATGCCAGTACTGCTGCACATTCCAGGGAAGGAGAAGCCTACAAATCCTGGCTGCTTTAGCCCAGTACAAGAAAACTGTTAATCAGAGTTTACATGTGGAGCTATCGGTGCAACTAAAAGCCATATCTGTATATCCTTTCTGTTATAATGTTTCTTAATGACTAATGTACATTTCTCACACAGCACAACTTTGACATACTCTGGTATATATGTCTATATTTTTTTCCATCACTAATTTACTTTTTTAAAGAAGAAGAAACATGACCCTCGCCCTTTTCCTTGTTCTATCTCATAGATCATCTGGACAAGTCACTGAAGAGCACAGCAAAATGTAATACCAAAAAGTATTTGCCAGGAAATTAAAGCTTGTACAGCATGATAAAAAATAAAAATAAAATTTATCACTCGGCTGCAAAGATCACAGATGAGGAAAGAGTTTTTTAAAGGAAGGAACTATTTTTATTTACAGAGCAAATATACACAACTAGATGGAACCTGAAATCAGTTATTCTTTTTTTTTTTTTTTAAGCAGAACAAAAATCCCAGTTAAGGCACTATATCTGCTGTTTTAACCACAGGACGTAGCTATTTATAGAAAACTGAAGTGTTGTCATATAGATTTATACAATAATAAGGGTACATAAAGCAAGTGTTATGAGTACCACACGCTATTTTAAGTACTAGATACATCTGAAAACCTGGATATATGAGAATGCAGAAGTAGTATGTAGAAAACACAGCATCCTTAGTCCTCAATCCTGTAGACTTCCACACAGCTGGACACCTGCATCCCACAAGCAGCTTATTGCATAATATGCTGTTACAAGCTACGCTATTGAGAAAGCCAAAGGCACTGTAAGCTCACCAGCTGGTCTGACAATTTCTGCTACAATCTTAAAAATAAAATCCTTTCAATGGTATTTAAAATTTCATATTTTCCTATCAAATACAACTGTTAGTCTTCTAAAAAAAAATAATTTAGATTTACTGAGAGTGAATGGAAAAGTAGATGCTAGAAAGAGAAAAGACAGGACAGGGCCTGGCCTTTCTTGCTCTCAGTGCAGGCTTTTATCCCTGAGAGAAGGGGATAAGGCTTTTTAACTGACAGTGGACCTTTTTTCCCAGAAGGACAAAACAATTTTTCTAGTCCGAAAATTGGAAAACTCAGAGAAACTGAAATGCTATCACTTCAGCTGAAACATTCATCACTAAGATGCTCTGTGAAAAGAAGATCAACCCTTAGCTACTTAAATATCAGCCAGAAATTAATCTGCTCCATTCATTTCAGACTTACATTCTGGTGTACTGATATTCTCTGTGGCTCCTCTGAAGGATTTGGAATAACCAAACTCATTGTGAACATCATCTGTTACCCAAGTTTCAAGGATGTCATAGTTACAGAGAAAGCTGTATATTTGTACTCCCATCTGTGACAAGCCTGGGATTCTGAGCTTTAGGGTTTGTTTTTTTTAAGAACTATATAGTGCTTCTCCTGGCAGAGGAGCCATGGGATTACAATTATCTCTTTTATTAAATTCCAGACACAAGGCAATTCCAACCAGTGTTAACATATCATGGGAGCACATTCAGGTAAGAATTACAATGCAAGTGACACAGTAACTCAAACTTTCCAAAAAGATAGTGTTTTTATTTACCCATTAAGCAAAGAGTTATCAGGGCTGCTTGCAGAGTTTTCTCACATTTTCTATCCACCCGAACTCAAGTAACTTCCCTCATTTTAAAGGAGAAGCAGCATAACTTAATATCCATGTAATTATTCTCTCTCCCTCAGGTGGTCTTCACTTGCTTGCCTGCCTGCCTTTGCTCGCTCAGAGACTTTTATGTGAAGATAAGGATCCACTTTGATCTCCAGCTATCCACTTGGGGGAATAAGACATTCTTTTCTCTACAGAACCACCCCAGTAATTTTGTTCCTATTGATGGTGCTACTACTGTCTCCTCAAGAAACTTTATTTTTGTTATTTTTTTCTTACTCAAAACTTGCACTGGGGTATGTTTTATCTTATTATTTCAAGGTTACAGAAAACAAATTCAGATTAAACCTATACGGATGGAAAGTGACATATTTGTGTATGAAAATATGTCAGACACTGGCATCTTTTCAGTGCAACTCTTCATACAGGCAAAAGAGATAGCACACACAGTGTGAGTGAGAGTGTGCAGGTATGTGCTTTGGTTTTCAGATATATGCATGCCCAAAGTGTCTTACTGAGTTTCCTAAAATAAGTGACATTAAACCTTAGTATTTAATTCTCCAGATTAATAAAACTTTTCCCAATGTTTTATGGAAAAAAACCAACACAAAATAAACCATAACATTCAGAAAAACATTTTCACCTTGAGTCCTTTGCCCAGTTCTAGTCCCAAGATAAATCCCCCTTAGCATATACCTAATTGTTTTCAAGTCATTCAGTGCATTTCAAATTATTTCCTTCAGTCTAAGTCTCTATCTGTAATCACTGGTGTTCTATCACAGACTGAAAGCATAACACTAAATAAAGATAAAAGTAGCCTGACAGCTGCACAAAGAACTAATTAGAAACCTCTTTACATTTGCTTTAAACCATGTAATTGATGTAGAAATGTATGAATCAGATAGTATCTTCCTAATATCCTCACAAGGTTTTCAAAGTCAGTGACTGTCACATTTATTTCAGATCATTCAAGAGGTGTCATTTTCCCCACTCTTTTTTTAAAAATCTATTTTCAGGGCCACAGTTCAGTTTAATAATTCATTAGCAGCTCTTTGGAATGGACGCCTGGTGAGACTTGTGACTGCCAATTCGCAACTGTTTTTGTGGGTTTTTTTTCATTTTGTAAATAATTGCTGTTTCTATTCATTGGAAACATCATGCTTTTACCTTCAAACTTCTTCAAATCATTAGCCACATCAAGAACTTGATATATGTATACCTGCTTATTTTAGAATACCATGTTTATTTTAACCCTTTTATAACATCCTTTTTACAGTTCTCTAAAGAGCCACTCACACTGGTGCTACCTTTAGAAACCTGGTCAGCTACACCAGCTTTGCAGTTTTGTTTTGTCTTTAACTCAGGTTTTGTTTTCCTTTGTGTTCTTGAAAAATTCAAAAGGAACTCCCACAAAGCCTAGCAGAAATTACTTGGATTACCTCAGTAAGCAAGAGAAGGAATCCCCTGCGGCCCTAAGACAATATTTTGTAGCACCAGAGAAAAGTTCCCATAAATAAAGGACAACCTCCAAACCGTTGCTTGGTATACTGTAAAAGAGCCTGCTCAGCTATCTGAGAAAAAACCATCAGACTTAGTCTTATTTAAAAGGTTATCTAACCTTGTTAGGCCCAAAGAACTTTCAGTCTTTGCACAAATATTTGCATTTTCTAATCCTAGACAGGTTTCCTTTCCTTGTTACAGCACAAAACCCTGGGAAAAAAATAAAAGTTGACAATATTCAGCCAAAGTGGTGATTACCAAAATGCCGTCACCAAAGTGAGCTACCATGCCATCCTATCCTACCCTGTCCTGCTCAGTATAGCTAGACTCAGTCCTAGCTAGTTTCATACCAGTATCCCTTTATTTTTGTCACCTGAGGAACTGCAGTACAGCCATAACATAATAAGTAACATTGACTACATTATATTTAACATCAATCAAAGTAAAAAGAAAAAAAATGTAGTAGTTCCCTTCTGAATACTCACACCTTCTCCTATGATCCCAGTAATTCTTGGTTGGAAGAGAGAGAAAAGGTTGATCAACAGGGAGACTCTTTTTAAGATGACAGATTCATCTTTTAGATCACCGAATCAGAGATAGTTTTAGAAAGCACTTGTAACCGCTAATGATAAAAGGTTTTGACATGATTGGCCCACTGTTCCCATAGGACAAAAACCATTTTGAATAGCACATCAAGATCATCTAGTACTTAAACTTACTTCAGATAGTAGAAAGTTACGACTTTAAAGGGAGATACTGTCAAGGAATACAGGAATACTGCAAGATTTAATTATGCCCTTACAATGTTTTAAATACATTTAATGGGCTATATAGGCTGGATCCAAAGATTATAGCACTCCCTGAAAAGACTCCTATTGACACGGAAGGTGCTCTGAAGCAATTATTCAGTTACTTGAAACCCTTTTTCTATTTGCAAAGCCATTCAGCTGATCTGTCACCTGCAAACTGTCAGCTTGCTGTGCAAGGAGCAAGAGTTCAGGATTAATATATTTTTATAAAATTACATAGTCACACAGGAAACTGACAGGCATGACTGCTACTATGAAAGGCATCCACTAAAAGAGTTTTGATAACTTTGCAGGCCAGTTAGCATGAATGGAGTATGGAAATATAGCAGCAGAAGAAATAGGGCTCAGATTAATTAAGAAACCACAACATTATAAAACAAAGAGAAAGCAAGTAGGCAGGCATACATTCCATGACCAAGGTCAAAATTGTAAAATAAGAAATCTGCAAGCATAAGCAGACAGAAGTTCTAATCTTTTGCAAAAAAAAGCAAAAATCAAAATACAGCATTTTAAATATATGACTATGCTGCCAGACACTTCAGCTAAATAAATTTACAAGGGCATTTTATTAAGTTTTCAAGATATAATTGTCAAAAGTACCCTTCTCCTCTGTCATGGTTTAGCTCCAGTCAGCAACCAAGCACCATGCAGCCACTTGCTCACTCCCTCCTGGTGGGATGGGGGAAAGAATCAGACGAGTAAAAGTGAAGAAACTCGTGGGTTGAGATAAAGACAGTTTAATAAGGAAAGGAAAAGCCATGTGCACAAGCAAAGCAAAACAAGGCATTCATTCACTCCTTCCCATGGGCAGGCAGGTGTTCAGCCATATCCAGGGAAGCAGGGCTCCATCATACATAATGGTGACTTGGAAAAACAAACACCATCACTCTGAATATGCCCCCTTCCTTCTTCTTCTTGCCCCAGCTTTTATACTGAGCATGACACCATATGGTATGGAACATCCCA
Organism: Phalacrocorax aristotelis; assembly: GCF_949628215.1. NCBI lineage: Eukaryota > Metazoa > Chordata > Aves > Suliformes > Phalacrocoracidae > Phalacrocorax > Phalacrocorax aristotelis. The sequence continues at coordinate 42,097,055 of NC_134279.1, read as the reverse complement.
TTGGTCAGTTTGGGTCAGCTGCCCTGGCTGTGTCACCTCCCAGCTTCTTGTGCACCCGGCAGAGCACAGGGAGCTGAAAAGCCCTTGACTAGTGTAAGCACTGCTTTGCAACAACTAAAACATCTCCACGTTATCACCACTGTTTCCAGCACAAATGCAAAACACAGCCCTATAGCTACTACAAAGAAAATTAACTCTATCCCAGCTGAAAACAGGACACCCTCTCTAATTGCACATTGACTAAATGCCTTACTGATTTTAATGGAATGGCAGCATCATCATTCTACTGTGTTATACTAATGGTTTCATTAAGTTTCAATATGCAACTTTGAGGTAGCCATGTGTGGGGAGGGATGTTTTCTGTAAGTCTGAAACCATTCAGCAACTGAGAGAAACTGAAAATTCTATTTCATGAAGAAAACCTGAGGAGGCCTTTTGGCAAGCTTCAATTTTTCTCCCAATGTCAGGTAATACAATTATAACATTCAGCTGCAAGCTGTTTTGATTGACCTAAAAGCCTGATTTAATCTGCTACAAATAGCAAATTACTCCTTTACCTAATCCTTGTACTTCATACAGTACAAATTACTACATTTCACTTTATCCTTGGAAGTTTAAGTAGAAGCGAACAAAAGTCCAAAGATAATTTTCTCCTGGTATATCAACCAACAGTGCATAGACATCTAAAAGCCAGGTCTGTGAAACTGCCCAGCAGCTGCCATTTCTGCATTCTGTCAAAGGGCAGCCAATAGTGGCAGAAAGATTATTTATGCACTGTTTTCCTGAATTTAATAATCTAGACAGGCAAAAGGACTTTTTTTCCCCCCTCTCTTCTGCTAGCATATCTCTATTTCTTTAAGGCCCTTGTGGCTGCTTTGTTTCTTTGTTAGGCATCCTAGCTTCATTCTACTTCCTCAATAAAAATCAACGAAACCAGAGTAAAAATGTCTAGTCACACAAGCAGATCTCACAATCACAAGTCAGAAACAAAAATTAGGAAATAAATATGACCTCATTCATATACTTCAGCTATTTCTAAGACAATCTCTGAATTTACTTTTGTAAGGGGCAGTTGGGTGGCTGAATCCACTCTTCGACAACTCCAACAGATAGCACAGAAACCGTTGTAAACTAATGGCCATTTAGAGGCACACCACGATGATGAGCACATCAGCACTAGACTCTACTGTACTATTACACTCAGGAAAGTGCTTAGTAATTTCCTGCCAAGGTAAAGAAACAAATTTAAGAACATTACTGGGATTGACTCCTGTACTATATTTAGGATGTTAGATGAAAAAAGTAAAGAAATCAGGAAAAACGCTGAACTATATTCACAGCAGCACAGGTGGCACATTCATACCAGCAAGAATCAAGTCTTAGGAGTTATTAGCAGGCACTGTTGCCAACTACATCTGCAAGTATACCTCTTTATTTAAGATGTTCTCTTGAATATATGGCTTAGTAAGACAACCAAAACACCTTCTACTGTTAAAAGCCTCATATTTTTCCTTTCAAGGAAAGGTCCTAGAATGATATGCACACAACTCACTATCTGAAGCTCCTTCCAACAGTTATGACACATTATCAAAAGCATCTTGATATACTAGGTTATACTGGGTTTGCATAGCAAGGTTTTGGTAGCAGGGGGGACTACAGGGGTGGCTTCTGTGAGAAGCTACTAGAAGCTTCCCCTATGCCCAAATCAGCCAATGACGGCCAGCTCTAAGACAGACCCGCCACTGGCCAAGGCCGAGCCCATCAGTGATGGTGGTAACACATCTGGGATAACATATTGTCATGGTTTTAGCTGGGATAGAGTTAATTTTCTTCACTGCAGCTGGCACAGTGCTGTGCTTTGGACTTAGTATGAAAACAATGTTGATAACACTGATGTTTTAGTTCTTGCTGGGTAGTGCTTGTGCTAGTCAAGGACTTTTCCAGCTTCCCATGCTCTGCCAGGGGCACAAGAATCCAGGAGGGGAGGGGGCACAGCTAAGAGAGCAGATTCAAACTGGCCAAAGGGATATTCCATACCATGGAACATCATGCCCAGTATGTTAACTGGGAGGAGCTGGCTGGGGGAGGGAGGCAGCAATCACAGCTTGGGGACCGGCATCGTCAGTTGGCAGGTAGTGAGCAGGTGTATCACCTGTGTTTTTTTTCCCCCTTTCCCCTCTTTTCCTTTTTATGACATTATCATTATTATTACCATAAAATAGTAATGATAATAACAATGATTATTTTAATTGTTAAACTGCTCTTATCTCAACCCACAAGTTTTCTTGCTTTTGCTCTTCCAGTTCTCTCCCCCATTCCACAGGGTTGGGGGAGTGAGCAAGCGGCCACGTGGTGATTAGTTGCTGACTGGGGCTGAACCACAACACATATTTAAGAAGAGGAAAAAGTTGCTGCACAACAGCGATTGCAGCTGCAGAGAGGAGTGAGAATATGTGAAAGAAACAACCCTGCAAGTCAATGAAGGAGGGGGTGGGGGGACATGCTCCAGGCACTGCAGCAGAATTCCCTTGCAGCCCCTGGAGAAGACCCTGGTGAGGCAGGCTGTCCCCCTGCAGCCCAGGGAGGCTAACAGTGCAGCAGGTATCCATCCACCTGCAGCCCATGGAGGACCCCACACCGGAGAAGGTGGATGACCAAAGGGGGCTGTGACCCCGTGGGAAGCCCGCACTGGAGCAGGGTCCTGGCAGGACCCATGGACCTGTGGAGAGGAGCCCACACTGGAGCAGGTTTGCTGGCAGCACTTGTAACCCCGTGGGGGACCCACGCTGGAGCAGTCTGTTCCTGAAGGACTGCACCCCGCGGAAGGGACCCACGCTGGAGCAGTTCGTGAAGAACTGCAGCCTGTAGGAAGGACCCACATTGGAGAAGTTTGTGGAGGACTGTCTCCCACAGGAGGGACCCCTCGCTGGAGCAGGGGAAGAGTGTGGGGAGTCCTTCCCCTGAGGGGGAAGGAGCAGCAGAGACAATGTGCGATGAACTGACCACAACTCCCATTCCCCGTCCCCCTGTGCTGCTGTGGGGAGGAGGCAGAGAAAATCAGGAGTGAAGTTGAGCCTGGGAAGACAAGAGGGGTGGGGGAAGGTGTTTGTAAGATTTGGTTTTATTTCTCATTATCCTACTCCAATTTGATTGGTAATAAATTAACCTAATTTCCCCAAGTCAAGGCTGTTTTGGCCGTGACAGTAACTGCTGAGTGATCTCTCCCTGTCCTTATCTCAACCCATGAGCCTTCTGTTATATTTTCTCTCCCGTGTCCAGCTGAGGAGGGGAGTGATAGAGCAGCTTTGGTGGGCACTCGGTGTCCAGCCAGGGTCAGCCTGCCACATAAGCATATAAATCTAGACCTGTAAAGCAATTACAGCTTTAATAACTTCAAAGTTTAAGCAAATGAGGTTCCAAAATCTCACTAGGAACATTTGAAATATCTCATAATAAGATGCTGTTATAAAAATGAATTCCAAATTATATTTAGTTTTCCTGTAGTGATTGCTTAGTCACTAAGAAAAATTACTCTGATTTAAGCATAAGAAACATCAAGAAATAGACAATATATTTAATAGGGAAAAAAAGTAAATCACTTAAATCTAAACTCAATTTATTTTCAGCTACCAAGTAGTCCAACTGATTTCAGTGAGAGTGTTCATCTGCTTAGGTTTAACCAGATATCTCTTTCCGTACAGAAGCCAAATATTAGTCACCATCTCTTTTCTCACAAGAATGGAGGAAAGAGAAAATGTGCTTTAGTATATAGTCAAAACAGGATCAGATATCTCTGACATGGCTTGACTTTGTTTTTAAGTTGAGTATATTTTAGGTTGCCTGTATGCTTCTAATGCTGAGTTTGTCTCAATCATTGTATTTGAAAGTACAAATTTCAGGCTGTTAAGAGAAGTGGGAGAACAGGATTTTAATATCTTGTTCTTAGAACATTAACCGTAATTTCCAAATAAAGACTGTAAGTTACAACTGCAGTAATACAGGTTTCTCCTGTTACCAGTTACTCCCAACTAGTAGCTCACACTACAGAGTAAATTGCTAGATTGTTAAAATCTCTTCTGTGTGGTTTCATTTAATAACAAATGTTTTCCAGTGCCTCTTTTAACCAAACCTCTCAAATTTTTCTCACTTCTGTATACACAGAGTACAACTACCACACTGACAAGATAATGAAAAATAACTAAGTAATAAGGACACCGAATTAAAGCCTTGAATTGATTTCAAGATTCTTTTAGAGATTAAGTATTTTAAAAGCATAGCAGATCATTCTCATTAATACGGATAATGATGTGGAAAATTTTCTTTACTCTTTACAAATGTAAAAACTCAAATAATATCATGGTCAAGTAAGGGGAAAATCCTTTGTAGAATTTATATGAAATGCACAAAAGATGACCGATTTCATATCAGTATTTGCCAAGTTGAATAGCTAAATATTAGGCAAATAAAAGTTTGTCCAAGGTAACAGAAAGATGGGCTCAAAATTCATAGTTTTTTGCACACAGCAGAAAGCTTCCCAAAAGGAAGGTTTTTTTAATGCAGGTCCATTTTCCACTGTCCAAGAGAAGGCTGTAAGGTGGTTATCAGTTCATACAGAATTATGTGGAGAAAAAAGATCTGTTACTGGGGGTAGCTGATGTATTTCACATTTGCTGACAAGGATACAAAAACTAGTATTTGCAAGCTGGAGTCAAAGGGAGATAGACTGCAAAAAGTAGAAACTCCAAATGACCAGTAAAAATGAATCAACACTGAAACAGCTTACCTCAGATGGTGGATTTACCTTTTTAAAAGAAGAATTAATGCTTCCTCCACACACACCCACACCCCCCAAGAGTTATGCTTCAATCCAGCTTTCCTGGGGTAGCTTTTGGCTTGCTTGGGCAACAAATCTCTATTCTAGTCTCTGTGCTAGTACCGTCACGTCCCTTTGGATAATGGGTTGTTCATTTTAACCAAAATGGTCATGACCTTCTAGGTTGTTAACACAATAATTATAATAAATATTTTATAAAGTCCCTATAGAAGAATGAGGTGATTTTCTGACCTTTCTCCTCCCCAGTAAATAACTTGCACTAAAGGATTGTTGTGAGGATAACCTTTCCCCCACTAGCATAAGAGATTGACCTCAGCTGGGTCAAGGATACTGAAGCAATTGGCTGTCTCTGAAATAGTTTTCCTTCCTATGACTGGATGGTGTTCCTGCTCATATATTAACATATAAGACAACAGGAAAAAATTTCCCCCTTCTCACTTGCCTCTCTTCTACTATACCAGAATAGTAGTGCTTTGAGAAGAGGTAGCTTTGGCACTCCTTGGGCTCCCTCAGATCCCAAGTCTGAATAACATACTGGCATCACTGACAACATGCCATCATCCCATTATTGATTGCCACTACTAGATCCAAAGCAGTACAGGTTTTTTTAGCTTTCCAGAGCCAGGTTTGGCATGAAATGAACAGTTCTTGTCTGTTAGCTGAAACGTTCTTGGCAAACATGGGATTATTCCACTAACCAAACCAAGGTAAAGACATCCATATTTCTAAAGCTAGCCTGAAAGTCAATTCCAGCACCCAAATGGGCTGGCTGAGTACACTCAGATGGGTACTCAGTAACCCCAGATATAAAGTAAATTGTTCATCTAAGTTTAGATGCTCAACCTTGAAATATTTCTTCCCTTTCCCCCACCGTCCTCCCAGATCTGCTGACAATGGCTTGATTTGTTTTGAAAACATTCCTACAAATACTAAATGTCAGAGAATTTTCTTTTTGACAGCTGTACAACAAGGTAGAACAATGTTTCAAATCCAGTGTCGAAGCCCATATCAACACATGGGCCTTCTGACCCGTTTGGCTGTCATGGGAACACAATTCTTTTGAGGGTGGATTTAAGTCAATCATTTTGTCACATGAGGACACAGATTCTCAGCTAGAAAACACCATCCTGATTTATATCACTAAGGAAGCTGACTCTCAGTGTGAAACTATGAATAACTTCTGATGTATTAAAACTTCTGGCACGATTAGCAGAAATTTGACTTTTTATTGTCAGCCTCATAAGAAATATGACTGCTACAAGAGGAACCCCATTTGCAGCAGATGTAGGGAAGTCAGCTCATGTGCAACAGAACACACATGCAAATCATTTTGTTCCTAGAGACATGCTCTAAGGTTGCAATGAAAATCAAAATGCTAATATCAAGAAAGCAAGAGCATGTTATTGCTTCTAGCAGTGAATGCTGATGAATTATCAATTAAGGAGTCAAATGGAGAGGACAAGGGAGAATGGACACAAGTTGCTCTTGGGAGATTCTGACTGGACACCAGAGGGAAATTTTTCACATTGAGGATAGTCACCCATTGGAATAATCTCCCCAGGGAAGTGGTTGACTCGGCCACGTTGGACACCTTCAAGAGTCGTCTGGACAGGGTGCTGGGCCATCTTGTCTAGACAGCGATCTTCCTAGAAAGGATGGACTAGATGATCCCTGAGGTCCCTTCCAACCTGGGATTCTGTGATTTTCTGTTGCCAGGTCTCACCATTTCATAAGAAAAAGGCCATCGCAGAAAGATTTAAAGACCATTCCTGACATTACTCAGGTTTGTCCTGTTCTTCTTATGTTAGTTGCTTCTAAACTAGCAGTTGTAAGAGGCATTGTACACCCAGTCCTAAAAGAATACTTTCACTATTACTTTGGTCTCCATAGCAAAACAGCAAGTGCTGAATGGACTCAGCAGGCTAACATCGTCCTTCAGAAATGTCTTAGTACTGCTAAGGAGAGATGGAAGACAAGACTATCATACTAGTTTCTAGAATATATGTGTAAAACTAAGCTTCTAAAGCTAGAAGTTTTCCCAACAGTTTAGACCTTTGTTAACCATAAAATTTAGAGGAATGCAGCACATTCCTCCCTTGTTCAGATTTTTAAAATCCTTTAAGAGGGTTTCTATTTTTTCTTGGTTTTTTTTTTTTGCAGCAGATCCCCCCAACAGAGGCAAGAAGCAAAGAAAGATTAGTCATATGCTGCAGCCACAAGAACCAAAATTTATTTAGAGAAATATTTCAAAGGCAGAAATACATCTGATATCTAACATATTTCTAAATAATTTCCCATTGTGGCAGATACCCAATACTTCATCTATTATAAAGACATGTAAACAATGATTAAATGCTTCCTTTTAAAATCTAATTTAAATTTTAAATAGTTGTATACCACAAGTCACTGGGGACACATCACAAGCGTCTGAATATATGAGAATGTCACACAAGTTTAAAATTGCTTTACCTTATCAAAAACTTGAGGATCGGTCAAATAAAATACATCAGATGCTGGATTCAGTCAGTCCACCTCACAAATAAGTTTACTTTTTGTCCTTAGTAGAATAAACAGAATTTTTTTCTTGCAAGTTCAGGATGCAATCACTGAAAGATCTGGAACTGTATTTAAGTGGTTGGCATTGCGTAGTTCTTATAAGATATATTTTTGCCTGCAACTATTTTTTTTCCCCTGTCCTTTTGTACCTTCATCACCAGAAACTCAGTCCCACAAGGTTTAGTCCAAAGGATGAGCCAGATGTGCAGAGCCCATTAGCTGAAATGTTAACACTAAACCTGTTATATCAGTGTATTCACATCAGTCTACAAGAGAAGCATCAAGATGAATGGTACAACTTGTTTAGCCTGGGCTGCCACGCTTACCTGGAGGCAGCCTATCTAGTCAGGCAGTATAACAAAGTCAGCTGAGCTCGCTCCTTCAGCTCCACCTGCTCCATAGAGGACAAGGTTCAGGCTGTACTTTGCGTTTGCAGTTTTATTTTCTGTACTAAGAACCATCCCTAAAGCACTACTGAAATAAAATCCCAGGATTAAAACAAAGCATGCATTTAAAAGCTTTGCTCAGTGCAGGTCATGATGATTAGTATCTTTTAGGTCCCTTCTGGCATTATTGGACTGAAAAAAGGTTGTAGGATCAACCTCCTTCAGGGTTTGAATGTATCGCTGTAATCTTCACTTTATACAGCTGATTTTACTTTATACAGTTCATACACAGGTACCTAAACTCTTCCGTTGTTCTTATCTTAAGCAGGGAGGCAGAGAGGTACAATTAAGTGATGATAATCATTACATATACTTCTCTATTTAAATACTCTATACAGGACAAAATGCAATGAACCTCTCTCTAGACTTCAAAGTTTGGAGGAATTTTCTGGATTTTTTTGTTGTTAAATAATCAAATGTGTTGATTTATAAAACCAAAATTAGGCATAGCCTTTGCCTGGCTGAGACTACATTGTTGTACAGGAAAGAATATGCTTAGGAACAGCTTAGTCACGGGAGGACATCACACTTCCTATGCTATCCTGTTTGTTTTCCTACAATGAAATGCTACATCTATCACTTGAAAAAATGGAATTGTCATTTCCACATCATTTTATGCCTTTTCTTCTTCCTTCTTTCACTCCCCCCTAAACACTAAGTAGTCTAAAACTCTACTTCTGCTTTGGAATCCATAGTGTTGAATTATTCCAAGCTGAGTATCATTGGGGTTGATTCACTTTAAGTCATTTTCCTGAATACTGACACTAAATCTAAAACTGGCACTTCATAATTTAGCTAAGAAGGATTCTGGCAAGGCATCCTAAGTTAGAAACCAGAGTGCTGCCTTCTGGATAAAGGGTGTCATTAAAGACGAATCCCTTCTCTGCCTCTTTAAATCCTTGAGAAAACACTGAAAACGGGAGGAAGAGTGGACTCATAAAGGAAAGCATCATTTTGAATCCTGTCAGCTGTAAAAGAAGAGGTAAGGCAAGAGAACATTCACTACAATCACATTAGTAAGATCAGTTGTTCTAAGCCCATTTCTTGAACAGTGTGTGTCCTAAACCCTCCCCTGCCTCCACCTTATTTTAGGCATTAAAAACCTCCCTTCCTAAGCAAAGCAAATTTCAGAGGACTTAAATGGCTTTGCATTTCCAAAGTGAATATGTAATTCCAGTGTAAATTGAAGATGACAAATACATAAAAAGAGTAACACTAGAGGTAATGAAGATGATGTCATGCAGGGATACTACAGTGAAGGACTTTTAAAAGCATTAAGGGATGTTCTATTCCAGAATTATCCACTTCCTTGCAATTTTGATTCAGCAAGGGAACTCCACTAAGAAATGGCTTTCTCAGAACCACCATGTGATGGCAATAAAGGTTAATTAGATCACAGCTTTAATTATCAGATAATAATGTGAAGGTCATTAGTTCTTTCTCACTCACTGTCCCTTGCTTAAGGGATGCTGTCAGTCACATCCACATCTCAGGCTCCAGCTGAGATCACATGGCCACAGCATAAAAGAGGAGGAGGGGAAAAAAAAGTCAAGAAATGTCACCTGAACCAAGAACATGACATTAGCAACCTTACAAAATCACAAGTACAGAGAACCCAAGCATGGGAAAAAAGTGCATATCAGAAACAGACTTCTGAACATATACACTTCTATATCAAAAGCCATTCCTACCCTTATTTTCCATACCGTATCTAGAATGAATACTTTATAAACCCGACTTAAGACAATACCAGCAAAATTCAACACGGTTATGATGAAGCAGGACATAAAGCCAACCCTATTTCTCTAAAACAGAAACTGTGTTTGACTCCCCAGGTTTCTCTTTATTATTTTCTCTCAAAAACTGACTAATTTGAAAAGAATGACATTAATTATTTGACAGTCTCTGTTCAGTCCCATTACCACCAAGACTCAAAGCTTTCTCTCCACCGTAAGCACTGGCTGGGCCTTAATCAATAAAACTCACAGCCACTGCACAAACACAGCCAATTCTTGCTGCAGCCTGCACTTTTCTTTGATTGCCCTCACCTCAGGCTGAGCATTAGAGAAGCCCCACACATTACCAAAATGAAAAAAATTCTCAAGCTAACTCCTCTGTGGGAAAATTTTCCACCTCAGTGATGGCTGTTAGGTTACTTGTGCGTGGCTCAGCAACTGTTAGGGTTAGGGTTGATCGAAAACCTAAAGCTCCCAGGGCCCCACCAGTGAGAACATCTACCTGCTTTGAGTAAGCTACTGGTGTCAGCTGCTACCCATTGCTCCTTGCTGAGAAGGGTGTCCTCCACGACACTGACTTCTGACTGCCTGTTATTCCCTGTCCCCAAACTGGCTTGTGAAAACCATCACGATAGCCAGCTTTATTTCAATGCAAAGGTAAAGCTGCAGTGGAGGGACAGGAACTTGCTTAAAACGTGCTCAGTCAGTTCTGCTAGCAGGATCTCGACATGCAAGTGCATAGTTTAACCCAAATATTCGCAGTAGCATAATGTTCATTTACCATGTCCTAGCTTCAGTAAGCAGACACTCATATTTGTGTTGCTCCTACCCACATCCAACAGCCAGCACAAAGTTTGAAAGGAAAGTAACTAGCACATAGAATTAACTGTAATCATTTTACAGTGTTAAAGCTAGCTACTCCCCTGATTTCTGGAGTCATATACTACAGTAGTTTTAACAGCTTTATCTTCCATTCACATCAATAGCTCCCAGAAGGCTAAAAAAAAAAAAGGCTACACAAAATTACAATTTTAAAAACTGCAAGAGAAGTTCATTCAGATGTAAAGGCAAACATTTACCACATTTGTTCTCAAACCCCTCACTAAAGACTATCTTTATTGCAATAGACACATTCATTGCAATACAATTTTCCTTATATACAGCCTATACACAGAAGGGATAAAAAGAGCAAGAAAGGAACTTAAAAAATCTGGGATATAGTTGTATATACACAGATACTTCATTTCTAGAATTAAGGTAAGCAAGAAAAAAAGCAGAAGTGCTACTGTCATAATTTGCTGCCTCAAGGCTAATTTTTAAAAAGAAATCTGAAATTTAACGTGTTCTGATCAAGCAATTTTTCCATGTCATTTCCCTGAAATCACACAGTAGACCTCTGCCATGATGATGAATGCCTTTTAGGTATTGAGGTAAGTACCTCAATGGCTATATGCAGGCAAATGTCTGGTTGTGTAACTGGTTTAGCATATGCAACTGTGTGTACTCACGAAAGGGCTCCTATTTCTGGAAACTGGGCCATTAAGTTGCATTTTGTCTTTTTGTGACATGGTCAGTAACCAAATCTGCAAGCACTTGCTTCCTAATGTAGACTGCAATTATCCAGTCTTCACCCACACTGGGTTGTTTTGTATTTTCACTTTTCATTTCTAATTTCTCCAGGCTCTGATTTAGTAGACTGTGTCTCAAGGGTGAATACCCTCAGAACTGTGTTTTCCTTGAAGACACCTGCACACAATGAGAATAGGCAGCTGCAGTAATATTGACTGTAAAACACATGAGCAGAATGGTGAGAAGTCTAAAATAAAATCTCATGTCATTCACATTAGCATTTTAACACCATCTTTAGTAACTGCCTCTTAGCAAAGAGAAGTATATAGGAAATTTAACAGGTAAAAAAGTGTAATCAATTTAGAACCATGATGAAATTCTAGGACTAAGTTTTTGCACAGATAAGTTACATTTAACACTTCAGTGGGATGGAAGCTTATTTAGTTCTGAATGTGATTTCCCTGCTCCTAGAGTATAATTTATCTATGTTTTCTAATAAAAGGGGTTGTGCTATGATTGCAATAGTATGGAAGATTAACTAACATTCATAAGAGTCAACTGTATACATACACTTTGTCCATTTTGCATATATTAACTTAAAAAGCAAATGCAGAAGTACAATTCAGGAGAGGTTAAATCTGGTACAAATTGTCAAAAGCCAGAAAACTGTAATGACAGTTTACATTCATTCTTCAGCTCAGCCCTAAGGCTGTGGATATCATAGCACATCCAGCATACAACATTACATCAGGTTCTCAGCACCTGGTAAAACTCTGGCACAACAGGCTGCTTTCAGAGCTGACTGTTGAAGAAAGGTTGAATTTTCTTATTCTTTCTAACATTTCTCCAGAACACGACTTCCTTTACAGTCCTTTATTGTTCGCATAATTAATCCATTTATTTTGTGGTGGCATAAAGCAATAAATAGATATGACTCTCCTACTTTAAGATCTGATTTTAGTTTTTAAGGAACATCCATGAAGGCCCTGTACATTTTCAGGTAAAAAAACCAGCCTCATTTATAGAGCTGGACTCTATGGCTCTGTGGAGCAGTAGCAAGACTTCAGCATATGGAAAGTCTACAGCAGAGATGGAAATAGAACAATTCCTCCATTAACTCCCAACATTTACTATAATAGCCTGCTTTACCTCCCCTTCCATTTTCTTCTTTGAATGTAACATTATGAATAATTAGGCAGACACCAAGTTTATGGATAACATTGTTACTGTAATTCTTTTATCTAACAACTGGCAAGTGTTTTCCTAGAGGCTTCTTCCTTCAGTTTTTTTGGACTCCTAATCTCTTCACAATGACTCATCCAGCAGATTCTGTTGAAATCATCTACTTTAGTCACACAAAGCTTATTGAAGGAACACTAGCTGCCCCTAGCTGCATGGAGTAGCAGCACAATATTACATCAACTGCATATGATCAATTACATACAACATTTCCAGAACTGTATAATATATAAAACAACACAGAATTACATTTTTACAACAGCAGGCCTTTCTTAGTGGAATTCTATAAAGCATATTTCTTTTTAACCAACAGATTGTAATAGGGCTTTGGAGCCGTTAAGAACTATCAGGCAAGTCACAATCAATTATTTTGGTTTATGGGGAAAACAACCGTGGAATGCCTCATTTATTTTGTTTAGGGCCTATCACTATGGCAGAGTAGGCATGCTGTGTTACATATGCTCATCTGAGCCCAACAGCTTCAAACTTTCACCTGGGTCCCCAAACAGGTGTAAGAACATTCCCACAATGAAAGAAAACAATTAAAGCTTGTTCTAAATATGATTCATAATGGAAAGGGACACCTAGTTAGGAACCTGGGCCGCCTTCACCTTTCCTGTGCACCTGCACGTACACTTGGATATATACAAATGCCAAAGAGTTTGAGTGCACGAAATCCAACACAAATTCTTAAAAACACTGGGGTTTTGGTGGGTTTGGGTTTGTTTTTGGTTTTATTTTGTTTTGGTTTTTTAAATTGCTCTTCCTGCTTGTGCCTTACTCTTATGTGGCAAAGTTAGGTCACAGTCATTTTAAAGACCATAAGCACAGAAATATTGGCTTTTTTTCTTCTAAATCACTCATCCAGTAGGCAAAGTGGTTTGTGACTTTTCATTAACAATTACAAGAGACATCACATAAAACTCAGGCAGAGGGTCAGAAAAGACAATCAAAGAACATGAGATGCAAGCAAACAGATTCTAAAAAGTAACATGTATGAAATCTTTGACACTCTTATCCTTATACTCACGCTAACCATATAGTCTCGCTCAGTCATACACACCATTACCAGGATGAATCTGATCTGCACTGACAACACCTTTAACCTGCCAGAGTCACTGGGTTAATTCCTGCACTTAAGAGGGTAAAAGAAAGGACACATGAAAAGTGACAAGTAAGGAAATAAAAGAGAACACAACATAAGGCTTTAAAGTGCTCCTTAAGACATAGAAATTTTGTAATTTATGGAAAAGAAGTATTTTGTTTTCATCTAGAAGATAACCAGTAAGATGAGAATTCAACATCTGAGGCATAAAGTAGAGGACTGCCCATACGAGGCTCACCAAACAGCTGCCCTCAATGCTGTAGCGACCACCTTAAGGATCAACAGAGTGGAAGAGGAAGGATGAAGACAGCATTTGTTTGATTCTTTGCTTCTCCTGGGTGGTATAAGCTTGGGTGTACTCAACACTACAAGAAATGCAGCTGTACGTTTGTTCAGACTTAGAGCAGCTCCAAGATGAGTCAAATTTCAGAGTCACCATCCTTGTACAAATTTACCCTGACAAACATTAAAGCAACTTTTAATATTACTTTTTTCCCTGCTTAGGACATCATATAAAGGTCTGTCTTCATGTGGTTCTACACAGTAGTACGTTCCATGATAGGCCTATAAATGACCATACTTTACCACTGATTTTCCTTCAAAAATTGAAGACAAGTTTTAGTTAAATCTCTTTATATAAAAAGATGCACTCAGAGCAGTACAATTTTTAATGTAGAAGATATTAATCTCATTTTTATCTTCACCAATAAAAATGAAATAAGAAAATAAAATTTTGAAGGTCTTTAGATAACGATGTTCCTACCCTGACATTCATTTATGAAACTATCATCCTGTAATTTTAAATAGCTGCTTTTTTTTGCTAGCAAATCGTCATTTCTGAACTCTACACTTTGTCTATTTTTTTCTTATATATATACAGAGGTGCAGATTTACATTTACAAAAAAAAACCAAGATACTTAATTAGATACTTTATGAAACCATAAAAATCCAATGAGACCCCAGAACTATTTAATGATGCATTACATGGACTACCATTGAATTAAACATCTGCATGCATATAGCAAGGACCATCAATGGTAAGACTAATTCCCTACTCCACATCTGGTATCTACCCCTACAAGAAATGTTAGCTAGTAACGTTCCAGATTGTTTTTCAGTTTTCTTCTTTGTGGCATGGAAACATTCACTTTTGGGAAGAAACTGGGTAGTTTATTGGAGTGATTTCTATGGACATGGTTCAGATTCTTTGAAAAGAAGAAATTTGTTCTTCACCTCACTCTTAAATCAAGTGAGGCCACAAAATGGTAATGTTAGAGGCAACCAAGGGAAAAAAAAAAAAGAGGAAAAAAATGGGGGTGGGGGTGTGTGGAAGAGATACTCCTAATATAACATTCACACTATTCTTCTCCATTCTTGCAAGGCATTTCCTATAATTTGAGGAAGGTGGAAAGTTTAGATCAGAATAGGAAAATTTTGGTTAAAAAAAAATGAACAGTCATGCTAGAAATTGGTCAAATACAAAAAAGTACATCTCAAAGATGTATCTTTTTACAAACTGAGAAATGGTTCAAAATGTTTTAAAGCTTAAGCGGAACATTCGTTTAGTAAGGGTTAATAAGTTTGATTCAAATTCATGTCTTCTGAAGCCAACAAAAAGTCTCCTAGAATCTAATTTTGAGATTGTCCCTCAGTGAAAAGTTGTTAATGGCTATTACTCTTCTTTCTAGCTAGCAGACTTAAGGGATGCTAACCAGTGAAAAATACAGAGCACAGGTAGGTAGCAGTGTTACCACGTATGCCTTTTTTTCATTTAAATTTGTTTAGTTGCCAAAAATTCTGATAAGAAAGGGTCTCTTTTTTGGCTTTTACTGACTGCCACCTAGGGGATATGAAAAGAGTTTATCAGACTAAGCGCTTTATACCGATTGTAATTGGGAGTAATGGTAAAGGGGGTAGGCATTTCTAGTCCCTGCCCCGAATATAAACTGACCATTAAATCTAGTTTACTGAGCAGATCTACATACCAATAACTGAGTGGGGGAAGGCTGCAAAGAGTTGTAGAAACAATCTAGGACAGAGGCCTGCATTGGTGAAGGAGAAAGATACAAGAAACAATAAAATATGGTCTAGCTTCAGTGCCATTAGGAGAGGAGATGCTGCCCTGGAGAGAGTTTGAAAGTCAGCACAAGGCTCATATGGCTGGGCAGGTCAGAAAATAAACATACCATTTCAATAAAAAGGTTTCAAGGCTGAGAAGTTTATTTTGTTCTATATGAAGACAAAGCAGACATTTTTCAAGAAGTTTCACATAAAGTTAAGGAGAGACCTAGTCAAGAGCAGCAACCAGTGTTTGGTCACTCACCTGGATCCAGATTTCCCATATCTTAAGAGCTTTTGGTCCCTGACTGGGAGCAAGAATACAGCTCAGCTTCACCAACATCCCTGACTCATATTAACACTATTAAGCCCTTTGTGATGACAAAAGTTCCACCAGAAATTCCCTATTTTTAATTCACTTCTTGGTAACTTTCACAATGCCATGGTACCATCATACTTTATCTCTGATATGTTTAGTTTCACTTTATGTTACCAAAAATATGAAATCATTTGAAAAGACCAGCACTCTGTCTTGTACACATCACGAAAAGAGCAAATCAGTTGGTAGCGTAAAAAAATACAACACAGACAAACTCTACATCTTTCTTAAAGATTAAATAACAGGCCTAAATGCAACATACTGCCCCTCACCCTCCATATTTCTGCCCCATTATATTTGAGTACAAAAGGTTTTATGACATAAGTTAAACCTCTTCTGCTATTCCCTACCCAGGACTTATATATGTTACTACCACTAAACATACCGTAAATTAAAGATACAAATTAAAGATATGCATATAGATTTCCTCACAACCCATCTTGGGCTTAACTGAACAATTTGTTACGCTTTGGTATTATTTTTATTATTCAGAAAATCTGTAAGGAGAAGCTTCCTTAAGTGTGAAATAGAGAAAACATGGTTTAAAAATTACATTCTGCACAAATTCCCTTTTTGAAAATAAGATCTGGTTTTCCATCTATGCGCTGTATGCATCAGTGAATGTTATTCACATCCTGAAACCATGAAGAACATAACATTAGTGTTTCTTCATTGATCTCTGTAGAGCCAATCATGTGCAGTAAAACAGTCAAATATGGCCAATGTCAATGGAGTTTCACCAGGATAAATCTGATAAAGCATCTTTATTCTGTAGTGTTTCAATTCAGAAATTGAAATGCAGCTGCAAAGAACCAGGGTTAGTTTACTATCTAAAAAAATATGTCCAGGTAGACAAATATTTTAGTAAATGGGCTAACATTAATTGAGAAATAAATTAGCCATGATACATTTGCAATCAACCTGCGTGCATAAAACATAGGGAATATTTTGAGTAATCAAAACAACCATATCTGTTTAATAGCTCGCTTTTTCCAATTAAAAGAATCCACCATGAAAAGGGAGCAAGAAAATATTGTCCTTGTGTACTGTAATATTTAGTGCTCTTCTAGTTCTTCCACTTTTTAGAGATCTGCATAGCCACACAATCTCTTGAAATATCTGCAGCAGTTTTTTGTTTCAGAAGCACATTCCTGAAGCCAATGCAAAATAAAGCAGGGGTTTTTTTTGGTGTCCTTAAAATCCAACAAAGTACTAGTGTTATAAACTGGTCCAACAACCTCAGCCTATCTACCATAATCAGGTAAAAGGAGATATGCTATCACTTCAGACCCATCTTTTAATAAATAAGTAATTTATGAGAATTTGAGAACATTTCTAACAGCAACCCCACGAACAGTGCAATTAAGCTATATTAGGGGTAATATGTGCACGAGAGCCATCTAGGCAGACAGCCCTCAACTTCAATGTCATTTGCATTATTTTAAAGAATATTAGTTTGCATTTTTAATATACCATTCTTGCAGTTCTAGACTTATTTTCAGTAAAAAGGAAGTCACTAATCTCTCTTGATGCTCCCGCCCTTTCCGAAGTTGATATTACCATGGCCTTAAGGCATCGGTGTTCAGCTGAGTTGGATAAAGACCACTCGGGTATGCCTGTGCATGCTGTAATTACACCTCTCACTGCAATACAGACACAGATAGGAAATAAGCAAAATGAACATGCTCCCTACACAAACTTGCCTCTAGCTTTTCTTTCCCTAGGAAGTGTTTTGATTTATTCTCCTCCTAATTGCAACTCAAAACTACTCTTCTTGCAATTCTCCCACAAAGGTTGAACGTAATGTAATTTCACACCTGCTGCAGGCAATCCTGTGTATCCAACAATTAATTTGTTCAGTCATCCAGAAAGATTTCAGCCTTAGTCAGTCTTATCTAGACCTCTGACCCCTTCACCGTACCAGAAACACACGTGCTTTCATCACGTGAGCTGGCCCAGAGCGCATGGTGGCATTTCTGAACCTGTACAATATTCAGAGTCAGCCAATGAACGTGTGGGGGCACATAATATGCAGCATATGAGTTTTCTCAGATAGCGTTCACCATGAGGACAGACCTTTTTTATATATTAATGCTAAAATTTAGGGGGAAGAAGGGTGTTTGCTCTGTTGCCCTTGTCTCTGCTCATAACAAAGCTGAAAGCTGTTTCCATGAGCACTTTGATGGGATTCTTCGCATACAAACATGGTAACACGAATTATGAATGTAGGCATCTCTGAGGAGAAATGTGTAATTTTCTTGCTGTTCATAATCACAACTCCATCTGTGTTATAACACACTTCTGCAGGCTACTGTATATCTGAACAAGATTTATTTTTCATTATGAAATATATCTATGCCAATATATCCTGGGTTATGCACATTTCCACAAAAACTTTACCCACAAAAGTACAAAATTTTACAGTATATCTCTTCAGCTTGCTTTCATCCCAGAAGAGGATTTTTATAGCCGACAGTTAACCTGCTTGAAAGAAGAAATTTTCTTTAGCCAGTGTTACCTATTTATTCTTACAAGGCTTTGATCACCATTCTTGGTAATAAAAACAAAGATGCAAATCTTCTGATGGCCACACCTCCACTTTCAGACTGAATGAGGAATGGATTGTTCTAGTTAACAAACCAACTAGCAGTTGGCAGCAGGTTTCAAGACTAATTGATCTAGCAGTTCTGCAGGAGCAGCAATGGGACATCTCCTCTCACTCTAATCCTTTGCTCCAGCCACAGAAAAACAAGCCACAAAGAATTACCTCCAATTGCTCTGAGAAATTCATTAACTTTTTGTGCCGCTTTTATGTTTACACCATGGAAACACTGACAACGTAACTAAACGTTATGAACTGAAGAAAAATGATGATGATCTAGTTCCAAAGCGAGTGCCAGAATTTGAAATTGGTCTAAGCTGTACCTGTAACATAGTCTAAATACAATTTAAATGCCCTTTTTTTTTTCTTTATGGAGCAAACTGTCATTTGCTCAATGTATTCCCCATTTTCCAGGATTAATAAAGATGATTTTCCATCTGCTGCAGTGGTCCTCTGAGACAGGGGAAGTAAGTGAGCATGCATAAACACCTGTCTGACCGAAGGAGAAGGAACTCCTCTCTTGCTATGGAAAACCCAAAAATGCACCACCAGAGACAAAGCCCAGAAGCCGATGCTTTTGCATACTCTTGGCAGTAAACTCAGTCACCTTCAACCTCTACAGCACCAGCCTTGTTTCTTGCAATTCTTTACATAATCAATTACTGGCAATAATAAATACTGGGGAAACAGAGGGTGACATCTGAAGAAAATTTTAAGATGCAACACCAAGATTTAATTTCCCAAGAGGATTAACAATAGCAGCATGGTTTTAAGGATAAATTATCCACTGGGGCTAAAGAAGAAAGAAGCATGGTTGATTTTCTTAGTTTTTCTGATTTTCTTTTTTTCTTATGAAAGTTTCCTCTTTGACGAATCCTTGGTTAAAATCAATTTACTGTGTATAGACAGACAAATGGATCAACAGCAGTGATTATGGGGCATGCTGATCTGACTAACGTGTTATTAACCCACAGATTTATTAGTCTGATTTAGGAGCCTATCTATTTCCTCAGAGTGAACAGTTTAATTACCAGTCCAGGACTGCCCGATTCTTGTTTTACTTTTTAAAGCAATGCTGCCCCCATCTGGGAGCACAACCTGGAAGCTACTACCACTTACAGCACTTAGTCTATCCTACCTGAAATGTAATAATTGTCTAAAAAGTTACTAAAAATATCTCTTGCAATATAACATTCTTGAAAAGTGCTTTGTGGTGGCTCAAAGATTTTAATTCAAAAATGTATAGAGAAGTGCTTAAACCCAGTGGCCCGAAAAATTAAGATTTTTCTTACTAGATACATACACACTGATTAAGTATAAGGTAAATGTACTTTGGAGTGTATTACTGATACGTGATGCTAAATATTTTTAATTCCAAATTCTATTGAAAGCAGATTCTTTCCACAGAATTCTCTATAAGATATCAGAAGCAGGTAAAAAAAAGCACAGAAAGTAATTACATTTGATAATATATAGACATCTTTGATGTATAATCAATAAAAAAACCTGATTTTTTTGTGATCAATGTTAGCATAATACACCAAATTTCATCAATGAATCAATCAAGTCATTAACAGTCTACTGAGTCAAGCATTATTCTCCTGTGCAGGCAAAATGAAATTAATTTAATCAAACATGAATTTATAAATTAATAATCTACTTCAATATATGGACCATACTGTTGCATATGAACCTGTTTATGCCTTTTTTTGCCCCCGCCCTTGCCTCACCCTAAGGACCACATATGTTATGAACAGAACCACAATGAGTATCTGTAGAACGTGGTAGAAGAATCCCAGACTGGAGTTTTTAAATAGTCTCTGTGCTGAAATCACATTGAAGGTCTGCTGTGTTACACCTCTAAATTTCACTAGCCAGCAGATAAGATTTCAGAGCAATCCAGAACAGGAGAACAAATCCAATGCAGCCTTCACCAAGTCACATTAACTCAAGCTCTTCAGCACTCACACATGACTGTATGGCAGAAAATACATCTCCATGACTTTTGCACAGGAAAAAAAACGTTTCTTGTATTTAATCTACATTCACCAGAACCACCATTCACTGCTAGAGGAAACTTGGCCATGTGAAGCATTATCTTTTATGTTAATCTTCCTCTTAGTGAATCTGGGGATACAAATTCTTCCCTCCATTGAAATGCTACTAAATGCATTACGGGACAGAGCGCAGCTGTCAGTTTTCTCTCACCTACCCTGTTCCACAGAGGAATGGGTGCTGCCCCACCAATTTGGCAGGCACACCTTGGGTGCTCTCCTACACCACTTGGGCACCAAGCCTGCATGTTGCGCAAGTAATGCAAACATGTCAGATCACATACTGAGCAATCTGTCCCACTGCCTGCCCTGGGACGAACAAACACTTATTTCACATGTATGAAGAGCATACATGGTTTGACCAAGGTCTGCATCTTCCCTGTGGCTATACCTGTTCAAAGAAGTATAATCGCTGTATGCATTAAGTTGCAAGGTGGTAAGAACTCACCAGTGTGCTGTTTGAAAGAGGTCATTTATGCACAGAACAAATATTTAACTGCCTGCAGTGGGCGCATTCAGCAACTGGATTAGTTGCTGCAGGGGTGCATACCACATGAAGGGCAGTACAGAAAACAAGGAACAAGAGGTACAAAACCATAGCTGTCTTGTGAAGCGCACATGATGCTCTTCTCTCACTTGCATGAAACATCTAACTTGTTACTGCCACAGTCCAGACTATCCCAAATAACTGCAGATTAGCAAGATATACCTTTACACTGATACCTCGGGTAAATATACAGGGGTTTGAGGCCATCTTTCAGATACCTTTTCCCAAAATATGAAAAAGAGTGCCTAGCTTTGACAAACATGTGACATCTCCCTTCTGATACAGTAAGCCTTGACAATTAGAGCTTAGCCTGCAAACGGTCTTTCCAAACTTGTAAGGATACCTGTGGATAAAACTACTATGCTTTTTTTTAATAAAACAAGTCACCACAATACTGCCTCCTGAATGGTTTGTATTGTGACTAAACCATTGTTAGAACAGATTTCTTCAGGGTTTCATGAAAACCTAGCTTTTTGTTGCAGTACAAGTTCATTTATTGTTATATTCTAAAATCTACATTAAGTTTATGGCTTTTTTACTAATACTATGATAAATATTTGGTACTGCATTATAAAATAGCAAACAAATGATAATTTTACCTTCTGCTCTGTGCTGCTGTAATTACTTCCCTTAGGAGTACAACCTAGCCTTTTGTCACTTTGATAGCACTGTTATTCTCAAACGGAGGCAGCAGAACAGCTAAAGGAGATGGATGCGTATGTAAAAAGCCCTTAATCACGGCATGAAGATACCTGAAGCAGCGGTGTGACTCTTCTTCCGAATAAGGTGTCTGGGGCTTCAAATCAAACATATTCTTAAATTTTCTAAACTAATGAGTAAGAAAATCCAAATTCTGGCTCTGGTTTAGACCTCAAAAAAAACCCCCAAATAAACTAGAATTGCAAGCATCAAAAGAACCAGCACTGATGCAGTAACAGAACTGTGAAAAGCAGTCATCCATTATATACAGAGTATATTTACCCCTTGCTGTTATCACTGTGAGATCAAAATCACTGTAGAATATGGATAAAATTTAACAGAATCAATGTCTTCTTCAGTTCTTGCCATTCCTCCTTTCTGCAGTCTGATAACATATACTGTAATATGACTATTAGTGCCTATCTCTACTACTTAACTCTGCTTTGACGGGGTTGTGGAGAGGGAGGGACACACTCTTCAGGAATATTAGCTTTAAGATGCTGGAGGTCACAAAATACACTAGGACTGCAGGAATAGAGAGAAGACTATCAAAACAAATCCACTTTACATACATCAAGTGAGCATCTTTATAATTTAATCTCAATCATTTTCTTTAATCACAGGGGCATTTTCTAAACAAGATGTAAAGACTGAAAAGCACAGCACATGTACCATCATTATATAAAGCATTTGGGAAAGAAAAGGATTAATTTGCAGGGAGTTTACAAAAGATATCTCCAGAGATAAGCTGTATTTTTCGCTGTAAGAAAGATTTGTCTTCCCACATTATTTGAATTCTATGTTGTACAGGTTATTTTTGTATGTAACCCTGGATTTCAAAGAACAAAGGCTTGAAAACACAATCAAATGAATAATTAGCCAGTTAAACAGCATATGGCATGATCTAAGAAACAGTACGCATTAATCTGATCAGGAACTGTGATGTTACACATCCACAAGACTGAGATTTGCCATTTCCTAGCTTCTGAATCCTTAACTGAGCAAACTTAACATTACTTTAAAGCCAGCTGTGCTGTTAATGCACTAATGAGCAAAGATCTGATTTAAGAAGTATTTCACCCTTTCACTGAAAATTTGGCTCATTGACTTCTTGTTTTAATACAAAATAGTTACTGCCTACAGGAGGGTCTAACAGATACGAGATCAATTTGTTTAAGTCCATGGCAATACTGCCGCTCATCTCTGTGAACAGAATTCCATCTTGAGTATAACAAATATTTTCAACAATTGTTAATAAATCAAAAGTACTCTGAAGAATAATCTGGGTATTATAATTACATATAATTAAATCAACTAAATTTATTTCAATCAATAAATTAAATATAATTAAATCAACTAACCTCCATGAAAGCCAAAAATACCAGCACTTGGGATCTCAGAATACTGATGTTTTATATCCTTTTGGGAGAGGTCAGAGGGGGACAGCCTTTGGCATTCTGGTTGCTACTCTAGTTCAGTTTCCCAGAAGAGAAGCATTTATAGCTAATTACCAACCTCAACCATATTTGCATATCGCTTTTGTTAAAGCATCCTTTCAAACACTTCTTACAAGATGAAATTCACCTTTTATTTTCAGCTTGAACTGAATACTATCAACTGTAATGTGCACTTGTAAGATACATATTTTTATGACAATGACTTGGATATTTTTGATTTTACAGGTCACTGAATTAGAAGTGTGATTCTGTGATCTGACTGGACCATTGCCAAAGAAAATAAGTTACCGGTTGATGTGCATCAGCAGGTAAGGACATTCTCCATTGTTGCAAAGTGAGTGAACCATCATCTTGCATTTCTTTTTCCTAGAGAGAAGCATTCTGCTACACCCATGGCTGCACAAGATCATGCACGCAGAGGCTCCAATACATTTAAACAGAGTCCTTGAAATTTCTACTCTTTAAATTCATCTTCTAATACTTTTCCTCCCCTGAACGGTGGAACATGCCATTGACATTACTTCAACAGTTCTCACTGAATACAACACTGCCTTTTCGGCACAACAAAACTTGCCTACAATTTTTTCCAACAGCCTAAACTGCAGTAACGTATGCTTGAAGAGCAGCTTTCAACATGTAAAAACATAGTAGGCAATTTAGCAGTAAAAAGATGCTTCCTCTATAAAATAAATTTATCATAGTTAAGAATTTGTGGGAAAATCCGTTTTTCCTGCTGTGCCACCACAATGAGATGAAAAGTACCAGGCTTCCTTTTGACAAGTTAGGATTCTGTTTTCAAACAAATTCAGAAGCGATAATAGCAAAGATATGGAAAGCTTTAGATGCTGAATATCTATGTAGATTTTTAATGTGTCACAGTGTAGACGATTTCAAATAAAAAGCTGATCATGAGATGCTCCTCCTCAGAACCCAAAATTTTGGCACAGAAAAGCCATAAAAGAGAAGGTTAAACTTCTGCTGACTTACATGAAACTGCAGTTGTGGGATTCTGCATTTATGTATACTACCACTGTACTAAAAGCATTTGGTAAGCCAGATTCAGAACTACATATTCGATTATCATGCCAGAGGATCAAGGAAGCAGTAGCGTAAAATTCAAGACCCCTTGGCTTTTCCTCATGCACCAAGGCAAATTTGATTCAAAAGTGGAGACTTTGGGATACTTCAAACATTTCAAACTACACAGCTTCAAACTTCTCTCCTAGAAATTAGCTTGGTATTTGTCCTTAAGTGGAGCAACTCGCAGTCAAATTAATCTGAGGACAAAACAGCCTTCTGGTCCTGTCCATGGAAGTGCCATAATAATTAACAGTAATGAAGAGAGGAGTAGCCACAAAAAGGAAAAATTTCACATCTGTCTCTGATAAGTTGCTTATAACTATCTTGTTTATAGGATCACAAGCAGTTAGCTGATTTAAAACTAACAGATGCAGGAATTAAAAAAAAAAAAAAAAACAGAAAATCAAAGTATGGAAAAAAAGTTGTGACATTTGATATCTTACATTTTAAGAGCTCTTCACTGATATGTAAAAGGAAATACAGATGAGAAAAGAACATATCCAATTAGCGCTGTAATATTAGTTACCAGCCTTACAAATAACATCCTGCAGTATTTTAGGTGAAAGCAATCAAGGAAAACACTCAGTATGATCACGTAACTATGATTTTTATATATTTTTATTGGGTACATAAACCAAAATTACTTTTAAAAAGGCAACAGATGAAGGAAGGAAGGATCTCCATCTGTCAGGCTCTAACTCCAGTCTAACTCTAATCATTCCCTTCTTTGAAAGAAAAATTCTTGATAAAGTAACATGTAAATCAAAGTTGTCAGACAGTCAGTGACAGCACCATCCATATGAAAAGATGTACCTTGGCAGTTTTAGCCTGTGTTCTTTTGCTGAGCACTTCATACTGCTCTTACTTGGTTCCCCCACAGATAACGCTCTCGTGGGTTGCTGAAATTCCAGACACTCCTCTGTAACATCTCCAGTTACAAAACAAAAGTCACTAACACATTATTGTGGTTTAAACCCAGCCAGCAGCCAAGCACCACACAGCCCCTTGCTCAGTCCCCGCCCCGGTGGGATGGGGGAAAGAGTTGGAAGGGTAAAAGTGAGGAAACTCATGGGTTGAGATACAGACAGTTTAATAGTTAAAGCAAAAGCTGCGCATGCAAGAAAAGCAAAACAAGGAATTTTATTCACTAGTTCCAATAGGCAGGCAGGTGTTCAGCTACTTCCAGAAAATCAGGGCTCCATCACAAGTAACAGTTTCTTGGGAAGACAAAGGCCATCACTTCAAAAGGTCCCCCCCTTCCTCCAGCGTTACATGCTGAGCATGACAGCATACAGTATGAAAGATCCCTTTGGTCAGTTGGGGTCAGCTGTCCCAGTTGTGTCCCCTCCTAGCTCCTTGTGCACCCCCAGCCCACTCACTGGTGGGGTGAGGAGCAGAAAAGGCCTTAACCCTGTGTGAGAACTGCTCAGCAATAGCAAAAACATCCCTGTGTTATCAACACTGTTTCCAGCACAAATCCAAAACACAGCCCCATACTAGCTACTATGAAGAAAATTAACTCCATCCCAGCCAAAACCAGGACACATATCCTATCTAATGGCCTTAGGTTCAGCTAATTGGGTCATGTCAACCCTCATTGTAGCATATGACCTGCCTGGCGTTTCTTCTATTGTAACAAGAGTGGCCACACAATCAAGAACCTGACACCATGTCTTCTAAGAAGCAGCGTTTCAGCTGCCAGCACTACACACTAGAAGAGTCCCTGGATGTCCTGTATTTTGGTAGGGCAAGTCATAAGGATCAAATGGATCTGTTATGGGCACATATCACATTTAGCACTCAGTGCAGAATTTATGGATCAATTACATGTCTAGGAGTGGCACTCTGACATGTTATTTCTGGACTGCAGAAATAACAACCCTATAAAGGGCCACAGAGTAATTATGTTATAGGATGCACAAACACTTTACCTTTCCTTAAGCATGTTCACATGTAATAATATTCGCTGCTAGACCCTGAATCACCTTAAATATTAGTTTTACCCTTTGTTTAATGGCATCATTTACCTCCTTTCTGAGAATCTGGCTTGTCCTAGAGTATTTCTATACTTTCACTTAGTTTGGCTTTTTTCTCCACACTTTATCTACAGCAGTTCCTGTTATACTATGATGGCATGTCTTTCTGAATTTTTGGGGGGCATATTTCATTTCCTGACGCAACCCCATCTAGCTCACAGACATATTTAGTAAGCATGTTCCCCAACTGCACAAGCTAAGACACAAACACCAGTCTGTGTTCAATGTGACTGGGTCATATATCCTTTACTGTAACTTTAGTTACAGTGTATTGGTTTCTGCATGACTGGGCAAATTTATAAGCATATGGTTTCATTTGTGTTCAAGGTGATAATTTAGTCACTAGATAGAAAGGTCTATGGAAAACTTCCACAATTACTTTCCTCTGCTGTACAAGATATATTACACTTCTTCTCAGGTATTTTCAATTCTTACTTTCAGGCTTCAGTACACCTCTTCCACTTCTCAGAATTATCCGTCCAAAACCTGGACACTGATCAAGACAGGGTTTTCTTTCATGATTTGTGTGATCTTCTGCAAAATTTCTTACAAGCTTCTCTTGATTAAATTATAAACTCCTACGTAGGTTCAAGGATAACACTGTCCTATTTTTCTTCCAAGTTTACAGCCTGATCTTACTCTGCAGCAGGCAAGTTCTCATTGCTTTTTCCACGTCCCACCAGGATGTTCTGGCAGTCTTTTCTTACCATGGTGCTCCATTATAGCACGGTTTCAATCAGGGGTTCCACCAGCCTCAAAAACCACGTACTTGAGTAAGTCTCAAATCTTTCAAGATATTTCCAAAGTTTATCCAGTTTTTCTCTCTGAAATCTGCCCCCACATACAAAAAAAAAAATTTCCAGAGCACAGCATCATTCCCCTTTCTTTACCAGAGTTTGATAACTGGATTGCAAGTCATTTTACTATTAAATAAATTTCTGTAACTTCACTGACTTAACAGATTTTGTCCTTGACCCCTCTCCAATTGTCTGCAAGATACTCCGGAGTTTGTTACTCCATTCTCTTTCCTACCTACCATTCTATTTCTACTTCCAACTCTGATAATGGTTAAAGAAAAGTCAGTCAGAACCGATACCAGAGAGGAGCCTTTACCTACAGGGAAGCTAACACTCTGAAAGAAAAATCCGAGAAGAAATTAATGTCTCTAGCCCCGCAGGTGCCAGTATTTCAATCCAGGATGTTCCTTGCTAGTCAATACATAAATAAATAGCACTTTCAGATAAGCTTCCTTCAAAGAAAAGTCAGCCAGCCAGGAAAGCTTAAAAACCTGGTACAGCTTTCAGGTCCCGTTCCAATGCTACTCACCAGCACTGCTTATGCAGTATGAAGGAATGAATATGTCTGATTTGCCTCTGAGCAGATCTTAACCAGCTGAGGAGAGGCTTTCTGCTGGCACAAACTCCTCCCCCAACTTTGCTGGGGCCTGTGCTACTGCCACCATCACACCTTCTGCAATTATACAATCCAATTTTACCACTGAAGCTCAACAACCAATCCTTGAACGATACGTGATGCAAATTTCCTGTATTTCTTTTTGAGACTATTGCCTCCAAGCTGGTCATAGGAAAAAGCAGAGATTTTTTTGTTTTTGCTAACTTTTCACTCTAAGAGGGGATGTTGAACAGTAAGTCCATTTTACACAATGCCTTTCAACAGATGGTTGCAGCTTTTCAGCACAGAGCTGCACTTCAAATGTAGGTCAACAGAAGGTAAGACTGCATAGGAGGATCACTGCTAAGAAATGAAAGTAGACTACATATTCATTGGGATATCCGAATTATAGCTAACTATAAATATGATGTGAAATTATAGAAAATAATAAAAGAAGCATTAAAATGTTGTGGACTTTCAGCAATAGAATTGCTTATACAGGAATGTTTCACCATTAAAATATCTATTAAAATGTGTAGCTAGCTAATCTTTTTAATCCTTTTTAATAGTCTACTGTCTTTCAAACACCTTTTTTGCTGATTGCAGAGAGCTTAGTTCATCCTGTTGAACAGCAGCATAGAAAAGAGGCTGTCTGCTCTAGGAAATATGAAAAAAAATTTGTCCCTTCCCATTGGAAAAATGGCAAAATAAGAAGGATTCTCATCAGCTTTCACCTACAAACAAGTGATAGAAGTTAACCTGCATATTCTACTTCTATTTAATTATTTAAGCTAAGAAACCCAGTTACTAAGAACAGAATAATTAAAAACAGTGCTAAAAGCTAGATACTTAAAGGGACAGCTTGTGCTGCATCTCTACAACAGCAAAATTACTCTGACACCTTTCTGGACACCCACATGTCTTACTGCAACACTGGGGATATGTAGCTAAGCAAATGCTGCCTATGGCCAATGACTTGATACTGGTTCATATCCTGGACTTCAGGCTCACTGATTAAATCCAAATAGCACTATGCATCAGATTTCTGTGTGTTATAAGGAGACAAGAGTACCTTTCCCCCAAATTGTTCAGTTTTTCCAGCTGAATGATATAATCTGAACAAGTACAACCTCTCATATATCTATAATAGTAGAAAGTTAAACACACTTGGATTTTCTACATATGAACGACACAAAGAAATACATTGTACTGGTTTAAATACATTCTATTAAGAGCTTGTACTTAATATAACTTCCTTGTTATATTGCACTCACCCATACTGATGTGCTTACTATAAGGTATAAGATAGCTAAGCCAGAACCATCAGAAAACAGCACTGACAGGGCTTTAAAGGGGGCATCTAGTCCACATCCTTGACCTAAACAAGGATCAAGAATACCTGAACCATTGTGAGATGCATGTCTAACCTCTTATATCCCCATAGGATATAAGGGTCCAGAGCTTCCCCAGACAGCCTATCCCTTTGCTTCGCAGCTTACAGCCAGAAAGCTCATTCTGTTAACTCAAAATCTCCTCGCTGCAGTTTAAGTCACGATGAGGAAAAAGAGTGGGATGTTAAATGGTAGATACATTGGAAGAAGCTCTAACCATGAGTGCCTAGCTGAGAATTTCCCACTTAACTCAGTAGGAAAACTTCATTTAGTGTCATTTAAGCAGTCTCAGGGTCCATAGCCACTGCATGCAAGTCGTACATTCAACATGTTTCACCCCCATTGCAGATCTGCAAGGCTTATCCTATACTTGCCAGCCTGCACTTGCCTGACCAAAATAAAATTAAAAATTTTTAAAAATTAAGATAATTCCTGGGAATCTACTAAAGAAAAAACTAGAATTGTTTAATAGTAAAACAGTAATACAAGTTTATGGCCCAGATAGACCTTCGTCCGAGTTCAGCTATGAACTTCAACACGGTTTTCAAACTGAAAATAGGTCATGAAACAGTTCTGTATTTAGAAATTTTACTGGAACAGCTCAGAAGCAGAATGAGTCTACACAGACTCCAAATCCTGTTAGACAGATGCAGGGAGAGACATCCTGCATCAGTGTCTCTGGAAAGTAGACTTGTCATCCGGACAGTTTTTCTATGTGAGGAGTAACAAACACTTAAAGAAAGAAGGTGTTTGTTGCTTCCCTTCAGGAATATCATCATGGACAGCGAAAACTGGCAGTCCAACAACTACTTAATAAGCTACAGAATTTCAGCAAAAAAAAAGAAATTCACAGTCAGAATTTGGATTTGGCCTCAAAAAAAAAAGTAGCTAACAGATTCTGGTGGATGTTATTAATACTTTATACTTTATACTAACGTCAGTGAAATTCTGCAGGTACCAGATATTTGTGTACCTAGTTGTCATACACCGTTGTTGTTTTGTTGTTTTTAAATCAGAATTAGATTTACCATTATTTCCAGCTCAGTTCTTGTATGAACTGTATGGCAACTGGGCTTACAGCGTGGAAACATAAAGCCACCTACAGCTTTGTGTCTAGAAGCTTTAATCCACACAAAGCCGAAAATCAATTTTTAATTAGCGAAATAGTATAAGAACATGATTTTCAAGCTATGTTCGTGATCCTGTGGAAGTTAATAGCAAAGTTACCATTGACTTTGAAGTAAATAAGGTTGAACTTGCCATCCTCAGGCCCTTTCCCAACCAATTTCTCTTAAGGCTGGGTTTCAACAAGCAAGCAACTGAATGTGGTTTTTTTAGTCATGTTTACTCAACTGAATGGTGAAATATTATTGAAAAGCACTGTTTAGGAGCAGGCTAGCAAATCTAAAGCCACATTAGCTGAGCAAACTAAAGATGAGACTATTTAATCATATTAAGTTCATTCAATTGAGCTCACAAGATTGAAGGACAGACTCCTATTTGCTTATCAAGACATACCATAACTGTTTAACAGTGGCATGTCACATTAATTTACTAGAAGCAAAAGTGACAGAAACAGGACAAAGCTATGACTTATATACTGCATCCAGAAAACTATTCTAGTCTGCTATACAGCCGTACATTATTTTTTTTTATCAGCATTTCACAGTGCACAGCAAAATGCAAGATGTGATGAATACGGGAGTCTATGGACTACTTATAATTTTAGTTCAAGACCGAATTTCCTGCACTTTTAAAACTACAAATCTTACTTCACTCACAGAGTTAGTGGGCTGCCTTTGTACCTCCAGTTTGAATCGGGAATTTAGAGAGTAGTAATATAAGATACAAATAAGGAGTAATTTAGAAAAATTAATAGTAGTAACACACCCCAGCAGGTAACTAAGGCTCAATGTTCTATTTACAGATAAATACTGCTCAATTTTAGCAGAAAAGGCTACCTGACTCGGAAGAGAAACTACAAGAAAGCAAAAATAAAGTCTTCTAGGGAATAAATATTTTAGGTAAGTCAGACCAAATAAAAATAATAAATGGTGAAGAAGCAAACAAAGCATACACAAGCTCCTACCCTTTGTCTGGATCTGCACGTGTCTTCTACCAGCTGTACTCGGTTAGAATATGTTTTTGCAGAAAGAGACAGAAATAGCAATCTTCAATTTTCTGTAGTCCACTAAGTACACAAAACAGCAAGCAAAAGCTCTGGAAAACTAAGACATTTTAAGGAAAGGATCAGCACTGGTCCTCGAAGCCTGAGAAATTAGACACTCCATGTCCATACTGATACAGGACGTAGTATGTGGAGAGTGTGTGTCGGGGTCAAAAATGAGATACTGCTGGAACATACCTAAAGCACCTGCATATGGATACTAAATACAGGAGTCTGGTGAGAATTTTGTCTGCTCACCCATCCAGTATGGAGACCTGGATATAATGCAAATAAATCTTTAACAAGGAAAAAAAAAAAAACAACCTTAAAATGCTAACATTCACGGTCAAGACTACCTTTGGTGACAAAAACCAAAGCAGAGCTACTTCATTTAAAAAGACATTAAGGTTGAAGTTCAAGTTACATGGAAAAGACAAAACTCATGGAAAATGAGAGAAAATAGTCTCTCTTTATTTCTGTGACTGAAATCTAAGGACATGCCTTTAGAATGCAGGAATGAGAACAAGACTGTACAAAAATTGCAAACCTACAAAAGAAGTTACGGGGCTATTCCAAAACAGTCATCATGGGGTTTTTGGTTGGTGTGGGGTTTGTTTGGGGTTTTTTTTTGTTTTGGGTTTGGTTTTTTCCTTTTTTTTTTGTTTGTTTGGGTTTGTTTGTTTTTGTTTTTCTACAAAATAAACAAACCTCTGAAGTACCTAGCAATCATTACCATCAGCAATGTAATACTGGGGACACTAAATGGACTATGGATTTAATCCGGTATCAGAAAAAACCTGCGCTCTATTTTTCCCCTCCTTTTCCAATATCTTTTAGGGAAAAGTGGGAACAAGTCCATAGAGGATTAATGTCACCATTAGGGTTATTTTCTCCACTCATAACTATCAGGTTAAAAAAAACGTGAGGGGGGAAACAAAAGTAAGACCTGGCTTCTTCCCATCCCCCTTCCCAACTTCAGACAATAGAAATTGTATCAAGTAACTGAAAATCATTTAGAAAAGACAGTCTGGCTCTTGAAGGGAAGGGACACAACTCTTCCCTAGAGTCAAAAAGGGCCATGGTCAAGGCACACAGAGTTGAGTCACCTAAGGCTTTATCTCCAGCTTTGCTGCAGACATTTGTGTACTGATGCCAAGGCAATTATTTCATCTATCCATTTCTATTTCTAATTCAAGGTATTCAGCGTCATCAGCTACAGGGAAGTTTCAAGTCCTGTGTTACAACAATGAACTTGCAGCAGTTGAAGAGTCAATGTGAGAAGGAGGCAGGCTGGGCTGTAGAGGGTACGTAACAAAAAATCCCAAAGAAAAATTTAACTCTAAGAAAACTTATATCATTCTACTGCAGTCAAAGCAGTGAACAGCAGAACTTTTTACATAACCGTAATTTAAACAAAGGTATTAGTTCATCCTGCCTTGGTTCAAAGTAGCACAAGTCTAAAGCACGGGCTTTTGTATTATGTTGCATTTAATTTTGTTTTGTCAGAATGATAAGGCAATGCTGCAGTTTGTCTGGCTATATCAACGTGTAAAAAGAGTCAGTTTATTACATTACCTGTTCTAATATTGAATATGGATCCAAAAGACATACCACAGGATGACTTCTGTTATTATACATCTAAACAAAAATGTGTCAGCTCATATACAACCAGTACAAAGGTCTCCATGTTTATTTGTGATAAGCATTCACGGTTTGATAGCACAGAAATATTCTTGATCCATCACTATTCACTGCATGGAAGACAGTCTTCCAGATGTTAGCACTCCTTTATAATCCACTGGTCACAACTGATGTTGCGTCAAGGGAAACAGTTACAGAAGCTGGACTTCACAGAGCATCATACAGGGATTGCTATTAAATTATACAGATAGAGCCTCTCATTTTCATATATAAAAGATGAGAATAAAACACAGGTGAGAAATATTCTTGTGCCAGGCGAAGAGGCAATTCAGAAGACAGTGATGTCATACATGGGCACTTCTAGAGACTGGTCTTCCTCAGACCCCTTGCTATACAAACAGGCCCGTGTGTTCCAGAGTATATACATCATCGCACTTCTTGACATTATTTATCGTGACAGATTAAGACAGCAGGGGATATGCATAGCTATGAAAACATGTACCAACATCAGCGAGAACAATTATATTATCTCAAGCTTTTAATGTGACAATTCCTATTGCAGCATTCTTTAAAACAACTGCTAATCACATTCCATAGCTCAGTCTATCCTGCCTTACATTTTTCCTAAAGCTTTATGGTACTCCTATGGTAAAAAGTTACTGTCCCTAAGCTTTAAATCTGGGTTTCTAAGTTACATGCTTTGCAGTTCAGTTCCTCCTTGGGGTCTATGTCTCTTCAATAATAGTAAAAACAAGGAAATAATTCTTTCTTTTATGAACTTTTAAAGTTAAATATATTTGAACTGAGATAGTTAAGACTGCATATGTTACACAGGCTGTGTGCACCATACAATTCACCAGCATGAAAGCTATTTTATTTCCACAGCTTTAAAGATTGCTGACTCCATCACCTCCTTTTCTATTGCTGGTTAAATAACCTCCAGTGCTGTATCTCTAAGAGATACAGTAATACCATACTAGACGAGGAAAACTTAAGATATGTTCCCTTCAAAATTAGCTGAAGATGCATGAAGTAAACAATTAAAAAAATCTATAAATAGACAACAGGCTAATAGTTATTAGATTCAATAATTTAGCATGATATGCATGACAGCTTCGACCTCCAAAATAATTTAGCGCCTTGAGCTGAGATTAAATGCAGAACATTAATTTTTCCCTCTGGTTGTCAAGCCAACCAAGAGGCCCGTCAAATCCATTTAAATAAAGCCTGCATCATGTAATAATATTAAAGGGGATAAAATATTAATATGGGTCTGTGATAGAACATTGGACAAAATAGCTGCAGCAAGACAGCTTTAATTTACTACACCAACAATCTCTCTTTAAGCTGAAAGCAGGATTTAAAGATCCAAAGGAATACATGTTGACTTTATATGATACGCTCGTTTATAAAATGCTACTGATTTTCAATTGCTGAGAATATTTAGCATTATTATGTAAAAAAAAATTATGGCTCCCAGTTTAATCCTACTGATGTAGAAAAGAAAAAATACTGGACCAAAGCTCCCCCTACATAAGCAGATGTTATTTCACTTATAGCAGTATGGCTGTATCCATTTATTGCCAGTAATGAATTTTCTTCCTTCAGCTGGAGCATGATAAATATCATGCAAAACTTCAGTATTTCATAATATAAAAACGGATCGAAAGGGTAGGTAGACTCCCAGACCAAAGACAAACAACTCTAAATATTTAGGCTACAGGTGCTTTATCAGAACAGAAGGTTTTACGTTGTCAGTACAGAACTAGTTAGAGAAAGAAAAGAATACTAAGATGGAACAAATTAAAACAAGTCTGGGCAATTCCCTGACAAAAAACGAACCTTAAAACCTGCAGATTTAGACATGTTTGTTTTGCATGATAAATGGGATTGGTCATATTTACAGACAATATCACATACATACAGAACATACTCAATGTCGCATTCTTTAAATCCATTATTATTACCATTCTTTACTTTTAAACTTCCCAGATCATTTACTTTTCTAAAGTTAGGATCCTAACAAGAATGCAGACTTGAAAATTTATCATGAGTCAGCAAAATTCAGTCACAGTCCTGCACATTGCAAGTTTGCAAAAGCATTGCTGATAACTGTCAAAAACTGGACCAAGGCCCAAGTTAGCAGTTTTATTAGAAGTAAATATCTTTTATTACAGTGTTGTTCATATGATGGTGTGTCTCTGTATAATGCAAAATCTTGTGTCCTAGAACTGTAAGATTAAACAGTAAAGCCCTGATTTCAATGCACTTAATTGCAAGTGTGGGGCTGCGCTGGGGTCAGTGTAATAACGCACATGTGTGTGATTACAACAATCACACACCTGACAAAAACATGAAAACTCACAGCAATGGAAGACCTACAAAAAAAACAGCAAGAGGGCAACTCAAAAAAATTCATTATACAAAACAGGGATAGGCTATGCATTAGCTAAAGAAACCAGGAGTAGGATATGCAAAGCAGGTAAGGGAAAAGGTTGAGATTTACCAATGCAGAATGAGCACAGGAGGATGCCTGGCTGGGCTTGGAACTGTATATTTTAGCATGGCTCTAAAGTATCTCCCAAACACAATGAAGTTTCTTGCACAATCTTGACTAGTATTGATGGACTGGCTTTAACTGAAAATCAGTAACTTTAAGAGACTATAACATTGGGCTGTCTAGTATTCCTTAAACAACACACTCAATGCAAGCTCATTCAGTCTTAACATTACAGATTGTGGACTGATAGGTGAGACAGCTCAGGGTCAGCTGAATAGCTGACAAATTCTTAGTGGACATGCCTTAATGGCTTTTTTTAGAATGTGCCCAGTGAGTATTTAATTTGATATGCCATAGCCTATATCAGTTCTATTACCAGAGGGTTTTTTAGTGCTCATCCACACTGCTCAGAATATGTGGCATTCATATGCTATTATCCATGCCACAAACCCCTCAACAAATCCTCTCTTACACGCGCACAAATAATGTAAGATAAGCAGCTAACTATGAATGAGAGAAAACAGATTATTTATGCCTAAGCTAATAGTTTTGATCCAAATTTTAATTTCTACCAAATGAGGTCTAGACTATACTAACCTGCAAGTTAGTGGTGCTGCAAGACCAAAGTTACAACTTTGATTCCATGTTCCTCTAATGAAGGAAAGGCTTGACACTATTACATTTTGAAAGTATCGATCTGCTAGAAAACCACTCCCCTTTCCCACCGCTTAATTCATGATTTAACAAAAAAAAAAACAACACCTATCTGTTTATAAAGAGTAGAATGAAGCTAAATAGCCTGAATCCATTTTTCAAAGCAACTGTAGTTTCCATTTGAAGGCTGATGAAACTGATAAATATTAGGCAAAGTGTAAAATATACAGTAGTTTTACTGAAGTCAGATGATGTGTGAGGGCTTGCTATTAGTTTGCTAATAACCTCCATTTTTATTTCTTTTAAGCTTACTGTACTTTTTTGTTGCCCATCTATATTTCACATATTTGTCCTTTTGTAGAACTTTTCATCTTTTACAATTACATTAAAATCAAAGGAGGCTGCGGAACATAAAAGGTGCTATAGCCATTTGGTGTCAGATATGCAGAAAGAAAAAACCTAGTAACTAAAGAGAAAGGAATGCAGACGATACCTAGGAAAAACTATCCATTATGCGCCAGAAAAAAGCCCAGAAAGAAAAAGAAAAAAGTCAAGGACCAATGTAGATTTCTAAGCTTTCAGATACGAAGTTTAGGGCAGAAGAAAGTCACATACTCACCACAGAATGACCTCAACCTTCTCCAAATCCTTACTTCACCCTCGTATGCTCTGAGGCAGAATGTGTTCCATAGGTACTTTTATTATTATATGACCCTATATTAGACATTTAACTATTCTGTAAAGACCACAACTTACCTAAAAAATAACGTACAGAACCACTTGCTTGTTAATTTTACTTCAGCGCTGACCAATATGTGGAAAAGATACTTCAATATCCAGTGAAAGTTCTGTTTAGCATTTTTTGCACTGTGAGAATATTTAAGAGTTCCACTTTGAGCCTACATTTGAACATCAGCACTTAATCTCCATGGGTGCTCTCCCAATCCCAATGCTATGCAAGAGGAGCACAAAGCTGCACAGTGTTTCCCAGGATCTCAGTTCGCAGCCAGAGAGAGAGCAGAGTTGTGTGCCCGAAAGCCACCAAAAAAGGACTGTAAGAACAGAATCACAACTTGCAACACATGGCACTTTGGCTGTACAGAGCACGGAATCAGCAAACTTCAGTAAAGCATCTGGTGACAGCTGATGGGTTTAGTCTCAAAGTTTAGCAAACTCTTGAGTTTATATTTTTCATCACAATCTCCTGGACTACTCAGTCTTGCAGCATTTACAGAAGATACAGAATTATTTTTCTGCACCTTCTTTTGGAAGATGTGAAATAGGTCTTGGCTTGCTTTACATCCTGGATGATTTCTGGGCATTTTAGTTGTTCTATGCAGGTATGACACCAGCTTCATCATTAGTGCACCTCCACACAGTAGTAGTACTGTTGACATGTCACTGTCACTGTTCCTTTTTTCTTAGAGTTAAGACAGAATCACATGTTTAGAATTTCTTTTTATTACACACTGACACTGGAAAAATAACTTTAAAGGTAAGTTAGTTTTATACCAGGATGCTGAAGGAAGTGAATCTGGAGGTGTCCAAAGCCATGTCAGCACTAAAACATACCAACCATCGTCTTAAAATATTTGATATTTTTGTCATGATCTATCACAGAATTTTATGTCAGTTAGATACCACAGCAAAGGAGTGCCTCCTTGGACACAGTGCTGCTAGGTGCTTTGAAGAGAAGAATCAGAACATTGAAAATGACCTCCTGTCTGAGGGGTACCTAGGACGATATCTTCAGGCAAAGAGCTCACACCATTACATGGCACCAAAGGCAACAGCTACTGCAATTCAAACAGCTGAAACTTTTCTGAGCATACCTGGAAGTAGCAGCCATCCTAAAGCATGACAGATTATCATTACCCTTTCTTCTATTCTTCTCTTCACTACGAAATTAAATCCCAAGAGACCTGAAACAGACAGAAACCCAAGACTAACTTCAATTGTCGTAGCTCAGGGCCACATCACTTGGATTCATAAGGCCAGCACAGATTATCTGTCCATCCTGTGGAGGGAATGAGCAGGAAATCAGAAAATTCCTCTATTCTGAAGGCAAAAAGTAATAGCTTTGTCTGTAACTTTAATTAGTATCACCAGATGTAAATAATCCTTATCCTTTAGTTTACCCCATACATGCAGCCCTAGGCTAAGGAAACAAAACACGGGTGAACACAGTTAAGACATTCCTGTGTAACAATGTAAATGAACCACTCTAGGTCTTTTTTATAAGTTTTTGCTATTTAATTGTCAATAGAACATCAAGTTTGATTAAATACTGTTCAGGTTACTGGAGCAAAGTCTCTGCTTTAGAGAAGCGGTAGGATCGGAGACAAAAGCACTGAAGAGGGAAGCGGACACAAGCAAACCAGAACAGCACTCCACATATGGAGACATGTCTTGCTTCTAGCTAACCCTCCATTTTTCTGACAACAAATAATGATCTAAACTGAGCTTCCAAACTGAACTACTTGAGGCTGATGCACACCTGCTGATCAGTTTCTAAACATCTCCCTTAGGCCCTGATTCACCAGTTTCAATACGTGCATGGTATTAATCAAGGAATTATTCCAATATCTGAAGTCATACACAATTCCAAAGACATTTAAAGAGACCAAATTATTCTAGCTGTCACAACTTCATAATGCTACCAATACAAAACTGGAGCCAATCGCTTATGATCCTCAAATGAGTGCTTTGCCCAGATGTAGTCTAGAAAGAACTACATGACAGTAAAACTTAGGAAAGGATGACTAACCAGCCCTTGTAACTAATATGGAAGGGAACATCTATTGAGTACCGGGACTTTTAGACCTCTGAACCCTTTGAATGTTTATATTAGTGCAGCAGAAAAGCTCTACCTACTCCACATTTCACAAAAACTTAAAATCTACTGTTACCAACACTAACCTTCGCATACTTAGATACCACTTAAACTATTTCCACAACAACTAATTTACTAAGTTACTATTGTAAATTTTGGGAATACACACTCACTTTGAGGAACATAACTCCAGATATTTTGAATCAGTCCTGCTCTTAAGGTTTTCAGTAAGACGCCTATTAGACCAAATACACTTCCCTAAATATATCCTGAAGTTACATGTTGTTATAGTCCAAGCTGTTATCAGACTTGCAGTCTTGGGCAAGACACAGATACTGCTTCATGTTAATCTATTAATTGATAGACTACTCTGAAGCATGAGGACTTTTAGTTCTCCTTACCAAACAGAAAAAATTGCTCTGCATCTACTTCTGTACAGGCAGCGGTAGAATAGAGAAATGGTGAACCTTCTAACTTCCCCTAGCTACAGCACTTCACTTAGAGATATATCACAAAGGTTTTGTAGAAAACTTACTCCTTTTTTTCCACCTTAGGTATAGATTTCTTAAGTTCAGTGTTACTGAGCCCAGCAATTTTATCCTCAAAATTATATTAAATACAACAGACTGGGTATCATACATGTGGATAATTTCAGTTATATGGTGTTTTCCCATTGCTCACTACTTGCAGCTATCTGGGATCATCTACTAAGAGATTCCACTCCGTAGAATCTGTACATAACATTTTCAGTTTCCTGTCCTCTCTTCCTTTCTGTTTATTTCTTTAATAAGACATCAATACACCTTGGCTAAAGTGTGCAGTAAATTAAACCCACGCTTTCAAGTGTTTTATACACCTCCAGAACACTGCATAATCATCTGGTGTCTGTGGAAAAATGATGTTGCTTTGTTTTGACTCCCTTAAAATAACAGACCCTTCAGAGTAACAACTTACAACCTCTGAACTGCTTTCCAGACAAAAAGGCCTGGGCCTGGCTTCATCTAACATTCTGCTTTCAGTGCAAATGCAGAACTTCCCTTTCATTTTGCACCTTTTTTTTTTAAACCAGTTAGCCCATTCATCTTTGCTTGGAAAACAATCAAAATCAGGAAAGGCTTTTCATCTGTTGCAACTGATGAGTAAAGGGGAACAATTATACTACCTCATTAATATTTTAAGTAACAAACTTGCCCCACAACTAAACAAAGACCAAAAGAAATATATGTTACAAAACTGGCCTTTGATCTATATATGGTGGCCTATGTCACACTAGTTTCATAGCCAGCAACTCCCTAGAGCATAAAAAACAGGCTCAAGACCCTGCCCTAAATATTTTTTAAAACAAAGGAAAGCTAATAGTAGATAATGAGAAAGTATGACCCATAACATGTCTTGCATTGGTGTTTAACGCACTCATCTGGAATGTGGAAATTCCAGTGCAAGTTTCTGCTTCACATCTTAGAGTTGGTTTTGACCCTTGAAA
Organism: Phalacrocorax aristotelis; assembly: GCF_949628215.1. NCBI lineage: Eukaryota > Metazoa > Chordata > Aves > Suliformes > Phalacrocoracidae > Phalacrocorax > Phalacrocorax aristotelis. The sequence continues at coordinate 42,056,596 of NC_134279.1, read as the reverse complement.
CCACAGGGTCACATCAAATGTGAATGTTAGTCTTTAAACTACCCTATGGTAGGGGATTTGGCCAAAATACATTCAGAGTTCAAGAAGCGTACGTCAGGGAAACTCAGGCTTCAGTCTAGGCTATAGTAGTGCAAGGCCTGAAGAGTTGAATCAGCCCTCTAGAAATGACAGCAGACACACAAGAACCTACAGGGTAAGACGGCAGCTCAGCAATAGCACTTAACCGAGGGACTCTGACCAAATACATCTAGGGATCGGGCCATTTCAACCCATTCCAATGAGATATGCAGTCATATAGTAATTGATTATTTCATTGAGATAGTCAAAGACTCTGTTCAAAAGAGGCTATGCTGGAAGGTATCAAGTGGTTGTGCACTTCAAAACTGCTCTTCAAACTAAACCCACAACAGTAATTGGGGAAACAGTCAGGGGATTCACTCAAAAATACTCTCTCTCCAAAAAAAAAAATTATATTCTAGTACAGCCTGCCAGAATTACCTCCTAAATTTTCTAACCTTTCCATTTTACCAATCTATAAAATGGGAGTAGTCATTCTGCCAACCTGGGAGGAAAGATTGATTAATGCTTGTGACACTACTGAAGTGGGAGACAAATAATTCTAAAAAGACATTTCTTTTACAGATAGATATGGGGGCATTTACTGCATTCTCATAACTTTTCCTTTCACTAAGAAAACTATGAAGTTGCAGTACTTTTCAATAAGTATGACTGTTTCAGTCATGTCAGTTAATTTTAATAGCAATCCTACCAGTTACAGCTCTTCTAGAAACATGACTTGCCTTTTTTAAAAAAGTTATTTTTTCCCTAAAGAAGACAATCTTGACCATAAAGCAAACAAGTCTGAGCAGAAACTAATGACACCTATTTCTTCTATAGATTTGTGCCTCATGCCTGATTGGTATTTTTAACTGCATTATAATGAAGCAATGCAAGGTTTATGCAGAGCGGTAATACCTGTTTAGATCAACTGACACCACTGAAAGAGCAGCAGAGTTTTGAGCCCAGAAGGCTTTTTCAGATCTCCACACTCTAAAAAGTGTAAGTTTACCTGTATTAGACAGTAGAGAATCCAATGAGAAAAGCATGCTTCACTGGGGATTACATCCTCTGACTTCTAATACATTACATCATCATTTTAGGTCATTATTTTAGGTCATTTTTAGGTCATTATTAATAATATCCCTTTAAGAATCCTGTGGTAACCAATATGGCTAGGTTGGCACTGCAAACCCTCCAGTTCCCTGGAACATAAAAGGATGTTTTCTCTGCTTAGCTACTTTTATGAAATTTGAAGGCAATCATTACCTGCTAGCTCTTCACCCCGTCAAACAATTCAGTCAAAATTCTGCTTACCTTCGGGGACTGCAGATCAAAGAAAAATTCCATTCAAACCCCACACAGACAGAAAAAAGTACTCAAGATTGGATTTATTACCACTAATATAAGTCAAAAGTGTTACTGCTTGTAACATTTCCAAGTCAATTGTGGAATTACAATCTGTACCTAAGCATATAAAATTTCACATCTCAAATAAACAATCAGATATTATACGTATGTAAAAAACAATCTATGGTATAATGCAGTTTGCTCTTAATATTGGCAGAAAATAGTAACTAAAGTCAGAGTCTTTGGAATATGGTAATTCTACAGACGGTCAAGTCTGATTCTGTAGTGTTAAATCAGCAAACAAGATTTCTTTTGGTTTTTTTCCTGGATGAGTAAGGGCTACAGGATTCAGTTCTTTGCCACTTAAAGTGGCATTTTGAAAAATGATGTTAGTTTGGTTTGCAACCTCAGCTGACACTGGAAAAATGCTAAGATGAATTGCTAACATTTCTGCATGAGCTCTGGACAGGATGATGCAATATGCTGAAACAACCCAAACAATGGGAAGTGGCACAGGAGCAAACAAAGAGCAAAAGCAGCCCCTGTAGTCCATGAGTGATTAACTGCCTGTTCTGATAAAACGGGCAAACCCTTTCAGTGCCAGGTAGTTTATTTGCTTTAGAAACAAAATCCAAAACTTAACACTCTTGAACAGAGTCTGCCTTATCTTCATTACTGCAGTCTATGAGAGCAGGTATGTCCGCAAAGCACAATGCTAGATAAATGGGGAAGCTGCAGCATGATCATTCAAGGAAAGACATGAAAGATTTCAGCGTGATTTCCAGTGCTGCCAGCTGGATCAAGCAAACAGCAGCAAATAGGTAGATTTCGCCTTAGAATATTTAAGTTCAAGGAAGTAAGCTGAAAAAGGAATTTGTTTCCTTTTATCTTTTCATGATGTAGATTTAACTATCATCAGTAGCCACTGGGACAACACTCCTGCCAGATCACAAACAGGAGCAATGGTCCTGAAAGAAGCAAAAGGTGTCAACAGGGGATGAAACAATGAATAAAGGCAAAAAATACCAATGAACATAAGTTGATACTTACGGCTGAAAGAAAAACAGAAGGTCTGGCACAAAACAAGTCTGTATATACAGAAGGCAGACAACAATTTAGATTTACAGACAACTTTGGCAGGAAGCTAAAAAGCGACATCATTGTTTAACCAATATCCACTTTTACTGGTGAGATTAGGTGCGCTTTCACCTAATCGTGGTGAGTGAAAAGAAAACTTCCCTAAGATTTTCAAAGAGGACTGGAAGTCTTAGAACTAAGCCATGATACATTCTTCCTAAAACTTTTCCAAAGATAAGGGGTTTTTTCTTACATGCAGTGGAACCTGTATGGTCCGTGTTTTCCCAGCACTGTAACTAACCTTCAGTGAATGTGGGACTTATCCTTGCCTCACTTGTTTCACACAAATTAAACAAACAATTCAGAGTTCAATTTGCTGTTGGGTGTTAAACAAAATGAAAACAAACAAAAGGGAAACAGAGTGAAGCATTATTAATTACATGAAATATGAGCTGCAGGTCTTGGATTTATACTTCAGCTATAAAAACAAATTGCTCTAGTATTATTATAGCAAGTATTCTTCTGCCACTAGATAGGAATTTATGTATCTTCTGATGTGTTGAAATAGAACCACAATGTACCTCCAGTAGTTTCCAAAAAAGCATCAAAATTCCAAATTATGGAGAAGAATCCAGTTTAGACAGAGGCCCTCGTTGTTCAGGGTGTCTATTCAGGGTCTCACTTAACCCCCTTCCTACAATACGTCTTACACAATCCCAAAGCAAAACCTGGTGAAAATGTAAACAGTTTTTCCTGTCATCCCAGGAAAGAAGGTAATCAAGAAAGCAAGCAAGACGACAAAAAGGAATGAGTGGAAAAGAGCTTTCTGGCCCTTCACACGTGTTTCAGGACTACAGACATTTCATGTAACTTTTTAATGCCATGTTTATAGTTGACAATAGCAACTAATTAGGTCTCCCCTCCACATCAGGTATCAGATGGATTCAAGCAGATCGGTAGACAGGTACCTCATGTCCTCATAAAACGGTTCAATTGAATGAGTGGTAAATGAGTACAGTCTGATGCAGCTTCAACAACTGATGAACTAAAAGCTCAGACAGTTTGAAGCCTGGCAGGTTTTGTATAAGTGCAATACATCGCTATTGCTACCAGCCAACTCTGCCTAAATCAATACAGAATAAGGAGCTGGGCTCCACAGCACACCAAATATCCTACTTCATCATACAGATGGTAGGTCTTGTCAGAAGGGCTTCCCAATTTCCTCGCTCAGAAGGTATTCCCACATCCACAAATTTCAGATGCATTCTCTAATGAAGTACTGCTCCCTTAATCCAGCAAACCAGAAAGCTCCAACTAACGGACCTACATCTGCAACTGCCCTTACATTTTACTTTATTGCCTAGCCACCATGCACCATTGCCACTTCACTACTACCCTCCCTTACGTTATCCTTATTTCCATTGCCTTAATACAGATGCAGCATTATTAGAGATTAGTTCCCCTCTCCTTAATAGTACACTGTCCCATATAGAATCATAAAATGGTTTAGGTTGTGAGGGACCTTTAAAGGTCATCTAGTCCAACCCCCCTGCAGTGACCAGGGACATCTTCAACCAGATCAGGTTGTGCAGAGCCCTGTCCAACCTGACCTTGAATGTTTCCAGGGATGGGGCATCAACCACCCCTCTGGGAAACCTGTTCCAGTGTTTCACCATCCTCATTGTAAAAATTTTTTCCTTATATCCTGTCTAAATCTACACTCCTTCAGTTTAAAACCATTACGTTTCGTCCTGTCACAACAGGCCTTGCTAAAGAGGCTGCCCCCATCTTTCCTATAGTCCCCCTTTAAGTTCTGAAGGGCTACAATAAGGTCTCCCCACAGCCTTCTCTTCTCCAGGCTGAACAACCCCAGCTCTCTCAGCCTGTCCTCACAGGAGAGGTGCTCCAGCCCTTGGACCATTTTTGTGGCCCTCCTCTGGACCCTCTCCAACAGGTCCATGTCCTTCCTGTGTTGAGGGCTCCAGAGCAGGACACAGCAGTCCAGGTGGGGTCTCACCAGAGTGGAGTAGAGGGGCAGGATCACCTCCCTCAAACCTGCTGGCCACACTTGATGCTGCCCAGGATACAGTTGGCCTTCTGGGCTGCAATCACACATTGCTGGCTCATGTCCAGCTTCTCATCTACCAGTACCCCCAAATCCTTCTCTGCAGGGCTGCTCTCAATCTTTTCATCCCCCAGCCTGTATTGATACCAAGGGTTGCCCTGACCCATGTGCAAGACCTTGCGCTTGGCTTTGTTGAACGTCATGAGGTTCTCACAGGCCCACCTCTCTAGCTTGTCTAGGTCTCTTTGGATGACATCCCATCCTTGGGGCATGTCAACTGCACCACTCGACTTGGTGTCGTCTGCAAACTTGCTGACAGTGCACTCGATCCCACTATGTCACTGATGAAGATATTAAATAGTACTGGTCCCAGTACAGACCCTTGAGGGACACCACTCGTCACTGGTAAATACAGTAAAGGGTCTCCCAACTTTCCTAGTGTTACTCCTTTCCTGTCCATTTCACTTCCCTAAAAGTGAACAAAAGCACTGTAGAGCACCTTTGTTAACTGAAAACACAATCCTTTTACAATTGCCATGAGGCTGCCTTGCCCTATCATCTCTCAGGGATTTTTAGGATACAGCTTTACAAAGCAAGCATTACTTGAGTGCTGTGTGTACCCCAGCTGGAAGAACTGGCTGGCTGGTCAAGCTGTTTCAGATTTTGCCCAGTCAGTACTGTACCATGAGCCTTGACAGCCTAAGACTGTTGTTTTGTTGTGGGTTTGTTTTGGGTTTTTTTTTCCCCCCCAATCCCTTGATCTACCTGATCCTATACTAACAACTCAGCTGGGCCTCTGGTATCTGGCGAATGATTTGCAGAGCTTCACTCCTCCAAAGAGCCCAGGGCAGAAGAGGAAGGCATAGAGATGAGAGAACTGCAGTGGTAAATGGAGGGAACTGAGACTTAGAAAGAGAACAGCATCAATTGTCGGTGACACAGTGGATGCACATTATTTGCCTTCATCACCTACAAACTCTCAGAGCCCTTCTGCTGGAAACGTTGCAGTGGGCCCTAGCAGAAAACTGGATCCAGATCCAAACTTCCCGGTACTGTTTGTCCAGAAGACCTCAGTCATTAGACTGTGCTTTAAAAAGATAAGGAGTGTTTCTGAAGTCCTTTCCTTCTACAAAGCACACCCACATCAATCAAAATGAAGCAATCCATCTCATGGTCTGAATGCAACTTGAAACATACCATTCAGAACATCAACCACTAATAGAGCTCCACAGCTCCTCTTCTAACGCTATTATTAAAAAAAATTTGGTTTTCATTGGGAAAGAGCTAGTAATGACTGGATTCCCTGTTCTCATTTACAGGTTTCTACAACTAATTTTAAATCCATACATGACTTGGAAGAATATATTTAAACTCAAATGAAATCCAGAAAGCCTTTCTTGCCAGAAAAGGAGGCTCTGGCCGAGTGAATACATTGTGGTTTTACACTAATGAGATATAGAGCTAGATGAGGTCCACCTCCTTGGGAAGCACATTCCCAAAGTGTCACTTTTGGCTATTTATTACAACACAACTTCACCTGCCAAAGAAACAGGCCAGAACAGAGAGCCTCGTAACCAGGCCAATGATCAGAATCAAAAAGTGTCAGAAGCACAAAGGGTGAAATCCTCTCTGGTAAAGGAGATAAGGGGACCATCTGCATGAAGACTCTTCAGTATTAATTTTGGAAAGACACACCTAAGGATCAATATTGTCCAGGACATGGTAGCTTAGCTTTGGAGAACCACAGAAGACAGCCTGGGAGCAGCTTCATTTGGCAGCCTGCTAGCTGAAATAAATAAAAGGAACACTTTGGAGTTAATCTTGAGTCACAGGTAGCTTTGACAAAATATTTTTAGTGCTCTGAATCTATCCCAACGCATAGCGACTAAGAAGAGGTTTACAAAGCACTGCAGAGTGCCATGCAAGACCCCAACACTCCAGCCCTGAGGAAGGGGAGATCTTGGGCAGGTGCCACATTTGCAGGATCTGGCACTCCAGGGAAGGTTGTCACCCCTCAGTGGTAACCCTGCACTGTAAAGATCAGAAAAAGACATCTTTCAGTGACAGGAACAAATCATTCTCTTTAGCACTGAGCAGCAGAATGGGAAAAGGGATTAAGGAAGACAACTAAATTGCAGCATCAATATTTAAAATACAGCACGCCTTTTCTTCCTCTGGACATTTTAACTCTCAATTAGCAAGCTATGAATGAGACTCCAGTTGAAAGTGAACTATCCTATGACAGCAAAGATACAGGGCCACGAATGCAAATTCACAGAAGTCATAGAAAATTAAGGATAAATCATTTAATCAGTTCTCTGCTACAGCTTCCTTACTTGAAAGGACCGATAAGGTGAAAACCCATTCCTGAAAGGTACTGAGCACCTCTAGGATCAAAAAGGGCTGAGGACAAAATGGATTGCAATTAACTTCAGACGTTACTGTCTCTGTACAAGCAGCTTTAATTTATGCCAATATTGAAAATGGCTACATTGTTCTGGTATAGGACTACAATTCTGAATCTTTTCAAGGTTGGTTTGATACGAACAGTATCTCTGTACCAGAACTTTTGAGCATCAGAATGTCTTTTGCCATTTCTCACAGCTGCATGATAACAAAAGGTCACAGGCTGGCTCCAGTTCCCTTGTATTTAGCAAAAAGGCTCAACTTAAAGGTCACAACAAAATCTATTTTTCTCCACTGTATTATACAGAATATTTCCTTAGAGTCATATTCCATCCTACAGCAGACTAAGTGGGTTTCAAAATGAGCCTAGGTAACACATCGTACATGCCATTTTCTAAACATTATTACTTTTTTCTTTTTTGAAGGAAGGGGCGGGGAGGAGGCAAAACTTAATAACTCAAAAAAATTTTGATGGAAAAGTACCAGAACACTTAAGGATGCTAAATGCTACAGCAAACTGGATTAATACCTGTGAAAGCCAGCTGTCATGACTTCAAAAGCTTTAGGAGGTAATTCTTATATCCCTGCTTGGACTATTCTTAATAAAAAGCAATCAATGGTGATAAGAGGTGTTATTGCATCATCTGTTTCCAGGCCTAAAGAAATTTTCCTGATGCAAACACTATACCAGACAAAACCAGACTTTTTTGGCTTTTTGCTTATCTTCTCATTTAAAAGAGCACTGCAGCTTGACGTTCAGCCTGTTCCTTTCAATCTGTTTTTGTTTCCTTGGGATCAATTCTGAGTAACAAAGTCAAGAGAAGAATTACTATAACAGTGGTATTTTAAAGCTTTTCTACTGAGCAAGAATTAGCATAGACCTTTGTTGTCTGGAGGAAGCTTAAAGAGCAATGATACTATCTGTGGCTACTGAAGAGGGAGACATGGGATAAATCCTTTTCCCATATTTTTTTTACTAGTGCTTTTGAAAAGGCTGCCATGCACAGAATGCTGTAGCAGTGCAACACAGGGAATGTAAGGGGTGCAGCTAGATTTTAGACAAGTAAATGGATGGAGGTGCTCTTTGATTCTGAGTCCTTCCAGTTTACAGATATCCGGTGAAGTTCACCTTTTTGCTCTGTTTACTTCCCCAAGTTTCAAATACATTAAAATACTAAATAAAGCCAAAAAGCTAATATATAGGATGTACGAAAGACCTTTTGTCATCTTCATTTATGTAGAGGCTTCTTCCTCCTCTCATCCTTTGACGTGGATTGTGATTCAGTATCTCCTTTGAGGTGGGGGCCAAGGGAAGTCAATGAGAAAATAGCACATATGTAACACAAGTACATGCACATATGTATCACCAGGAAGATCCATATCACACCAGAGTGATAATGAGAGCAAAAAAGAGGCACACAAAGGAGATTCTGATAAAGCAACACCAAAGTGAGGGAAGGGGGGGTTCATGTCTGGTAAAGATAAAACACCTCTTATTAAGAAGCAATGACCTTTACAAGCAGTGACCTTAGATACAAAATATTTCAGGGCAATTTTAATCACAGGATAACCGAAAGTTTACACAGCAAAAAGCCTGTTACTCAAGGACATAATTTTGCCTCAGAATGTCTGAAATTTCAATTTTCTTGTCCACATTAAAAAAAAAAACCAACTGTAGATCTTGCAATGGACATGTAACATTATAAACTCATGCCAAAGAGTAAGAGCACTGATGTACGGCACTACTGCAGGTAGATGCCTGCAAGATAAGATCAGCCTGTAACTGAACAAGAATGTAGGTCTGATTTTTATTTTGTATCCTTAATATATATAGAAGCCAGAATCTAACCTAGAATTATCTTGGAATAAGTGTAAATGGTATAAAAGAAAATCAAGCTTAGCTCCATATAAGACATTTTAGCTTGCCTGGGTTTTTGTTTCCAATTTGTTTGAAGGAAACTATTATTGATGAAAACAGAAACAGCACCTGGTATTCCCACTTTAAAAGGTGAGAAATAAATAACTTTAAAGCTTTTCTTCCTTGAATCTTTTACAAGTTCATTTTACAGGCATCAACAGTTCTTATTCAAAAACATATTTTCTAGTAGTAACCTGATTATAAATGTGTGACTACAAATTTGGACATATTTGTCCCTTTCTAGTTGAATTAGTAGCCAACCTATTTGAATGTACATAAAAATTTCACTTGAATGAAGATTTTAACAAATCAAGAGCAATTACCATACTTGCAATCAACCAATCTTTCTTCCCCTGTCTTTAGAGGGTTGATCTTTGTTTACCTATGAATTTAAGCTTCCAAACAACAGCCAGTTTTAAAACAGGATGGAAATGGGAAATCTGAGAACTCATGACAGAACTGTCCTGCTAAAAGCAGAGAGAGACTTTTGTCATGCAGGTTTCTGCTCTGCTACAATACATACACAGTTTGGGTCTCTAAGGAAGATGAATTGAAAAGCAAATATTTTTCTTCCTCCTCACACTTATAAAGGATCAGCAAAAAATGATTGGCCTCTTTTTGCATGCACACTTTGTACTCAGCTCTATTTAGCATCATGCCATCTGGGCCCAATTTTTTTTTTCCTTCTGACATCAGCAAGCTTCATAATGCAAAGCAAATTTCTTTTAATGATGAGGCTAGATCAAGAAGAATGAGCAGGCCAGCATGTTTTTCCACTTTTAGACAGCCACATGAACTCCTACTCATCTTCACCACATGCTACTGAAGAGTCAAGATTTTCCTACAGAGGCTTAATGTCTTACAAGAAAAAACGGATGCAATATTTAGGCATTGTTGTACTGTTAACAAGCGGTAACTTTCAAATTCAGCAACTGGCAGCAAGTTGATTGTCCCAGATCCTTGGATACTTACACAGGGTAACCTAATCCCTTTGGAGAATTGTTTTTTTTTAAATATGTGAAGAGGGACAAAGTTTAGATCCCAGCCACACCCATATACCATTACACAACACTTCTTCCATCCTGTCTCCTAATCACCACTGCTTATCAGCATTTGTGTGAGCATCTCACAAGAGAAAGGTGCCAGCAATACACATTCATGTTGCCAAGCAATGAGCTTCTGGTAAAGCTCTGCCAGCTTCCAAGGTAATAGTGTCCTTGATTATTGCCTGAAGGTTTTTTCATATTCAGAACAGACTTAGGAAGACAATATTTAAGATCTTCCTTTCCCTTCACCATAAGATTTTTTTCAGTTGCTTATAACTTTGCACATACCTTAACTGCTCAGGTTGAAGTCTGTAGTCTTGTCTGAATGAAATAAAAAAAAAAATAAATTTACCCAACCAAAACAATGCAATCACATTCTGAAGATGCCCTCTCCATGTCAAAAAATTGACCCATCAATGGTCAAAATCTCAAGCACACGCATGATCTGCAAACAAGATATGCTATAACAAAGCAACAGGCCACTAAGACATATATACAGCTTTTGCCTCCATTGTTTGTGCACTTCAAAGATAAAGATTTGCCAGATATTCAGTGCCAAAACTTTGATAGATGCCACCTGCACCAACCTAGTTCAGCATACAGCTGATCAGGAATTTCTTTACAATTTAAGCTGTGAGCCAGTGAAGCCAAGAACCAGAATTTAGAACTTCAACATCACATTCAAAGGAACTGACTGCACCAGCACTTACAGAAACCCCTTCATGCATACTACTGCTGTGGAATAAATGTGTGAGCTGAGGGTTGGCTATCCGAAAAACAATAACAAAACACCCCCCATGCTTTAGCAGCATGTCTGAAAGGTCAAAGTTTTACACCAGGGGAGGCATCACAGAATCTCCTGCCTGTCATCTCTTCCCTTTTTTATTGAAAGAAATCTATCTTCAACAATTCCGCTCATAAGATGTCAAGAGAAAGGCAATCGCTCTCAAAGGTCAGTCCCAAGCCCTTCTGTTTAAACTACTGAAGACAGAGCTGCAAATGCACCTTTCAGAGTCAGTGTGGAGCACATAAAAAGACTACATACTGTATGAGGCAAAAAGTTCCCAAAGGCACCGTGTCCATTTGATACAGTCTAGATACCAAAACTGGCATATTTCTATACACCATTCTTGCAGTTATGAAGCAGTTTACTCTAAAGAGTACTTTCTCATTAAATTTCTCACTACATGGTACATATAAGGCTTGAGCAGCAACCATGGTCTCCTTGTTCCACTAAATAATTGTCTCAACATACCCTACAAAGTTCTTCCCAACACTAAACAATCATACTGTGATATTGCAACAATTTCTGGAGCACTATTAATAATGTAGCAGCACTCTGCATTCTACAGCACTGTGAGTATTTTATCTTTTCTCAGTGGTCTGCTAGCTTTGCTAACATGCACAAGATTTATGAGATTTCTGAAAGGAATAGTTTTCCTTCCTGAAAGCAAGGTCTGCAGGAAGACATGCACTTTATTCTAACAGTAATTCAGATGATACACCTCCTCCTTGACCAAATAAGCATTCTCTGCTCCCTACTTTTCAGTAGAGATTTTGACCTGTTCAAGCCAGAAACAATTTATCTCAAAGATAATGCTTTACAATTCTACTCCTTGCCCTTGTTAAAACCTGGGGATTAGCAACAAACATAAAACACCCACAGAAAGGTAAAAATTAATACCAACACAAGTTTTTGTGCACTTCAAAGTGTTATCAAAGAAAACTGTTACGTATTTAAAATGATAGGATATTTGTTGAGCATTAAAATGAAAAGCAGTGTGCAAAGAGAAGGATGTACCTTAACTGACTGACTTCATGACTGATGGAGCTGCTGTGAATATGGCCTGGAGTTGTTCTATCCATTGCAACGTCAATGTTAAAAGCACAAACGATCAGCTGCAAAATATGTACTAAGCAAATTGACAATGCATTTCAAATGCAGTCATTCTTTACTTGCCCTGGAATGTTAGAAGCAGTCACTCCTGCCTGAGTAAGACTTATATCTGCAAATACCAGTATTTGTACCAATCCAACAGTGGGAATGATAGAAGACAGTTGTATCAGCATAATGCCATGTGAAGCTATCACAGCCACAACAGTTCTGAACACCTGGAGCCCATTAAAATTGCTAGTGAAGTGGCAGTCATCTTTGGCACACAACTAAGAAATAGCAAAAAGTCACATTGTTTATTTCTCCAAATTTTCAGATATGTATCGATAGAAATAGGGCCATTATGGAATCCAAGTTTATAAACATTTTAATAGTAAGCTTTTACGGACAAAGATGACCCCTTTAAAACAAGGGGAAGAAACAGAGTTAAAGGTAATGCAGCGAAAGCCTAAGAGAGTTTCTTTTAACTATAAATCACACCAATTCACTACTACAAACAGTAATATAGTATTTTTCATTCATAAGCTGCAAAATCTACAGGAGAACTTTCCCAGCTGATAAAAAGAGCATTCTCTCCTGAAACTAGATATAGAATACTTTGATTTGGGGGTGTTAAATGCCATTTTGAACCGAAAAAATCCTAGTTCTTTCTTGCTGTAAATAACACTCAAGGATCTTGCAGTCAATGTGTCACCTCAGAGCTGTAAGCCAGGGATCACTATTAGCAAAATCACTTAGGCACAGATGTAGTTCAAAGACAAAAATTTCACGTCCTGCTAAGATGTAAGTAGTTAAACTTATGCTAAATAGAAACAAAACCAAAGAATCCAACTAGACAAAGAAGGAAGAAATACCTGAGATTAAGGATGCTACTGGTACTTTATAGAGCCCTCCTGGTGATCACAGGAGACAAAACCATACTGCAGAAAAGCAATAATCATTACTTCTATTAGCTGTGGTCCCACTGGAAACACTGCGTGCAGCTCTGGTAATATTCACCACCAGGCTGTGAAAAGTAACAGAAGACTGAGAAATTGATTTATGGGGAAAGATTAAGAGTTAAACACATGGGTCTTTGCTAACTAACAGTGAAGAGAGAGCATGAGTATCCATGAATATTTGATACATGTAACGTCCAAGGAGGAGATCCATCTAGTGTGACACACAAGAATTAGAAGTAAAATTATGAAGAGCAGAAAGAAATTTTGATAAGAACTTCCTTATTGAGATATTCCATCAGTGAAATAATTATACTGTGAAGCCACTTCATGTTTCAGGCTATCACAGATAAAAGTTTTACAAGTGTGCTGCAGAGTAAGCATTTTCAATTTGGCAGCGATACAGACTGGCTAATGTAGCCATTTATCCTGGGCCCCTTGATAACTCTGCCTAAGTCTGAAGGGACAAGCAACAGCTGATGAGTCAAGGGCAAGTGTGCCATGACATATTCCGCTGTCTTCTTACCTTTCCTTCCCTAACCACCCACTCCCCACATATGTATCCATCTACCTCAGCTGCTTTTCTTGCCTACTCCCTTCACCAGCACATACACAGCTGCTGCTTCTATCCCTGTACACAGATCTATAAACAATGGAGAAACATGAATTGGTACAGATATGTGGAACAATAGCACATGTATGTCTCCACCCACAAAACAAATCGATGCATATGTGTAGAATCACTTTGCAGCAGTGACAGAGGTTTGTAAATGGGGAATGAGCAGGAAAAAAAAACCCTACACACACTGACTGCAAGGGGCTCAACAGAACTGACTGAGAAGCAGTGCCAAATTAATACACCTCTGCCATGTTTTTGATGCTTCCGTGTGCATTTTCACCTGAGTTGGATTCCAAATGTAGAGCAGAACATGCATCACTCCTAGTATTTGTATCCCTAATGATGAACACCATCAGTAGCACTGGGTATGTCACAAGCCAAATGTAGGTAAGTAGCAGATACTCTGCATCATGTTCATAGATGCAGCTTTCTAACATCATAGGCTTTTTACACCAATTGTGTCCATAGGAACCCTCATAATTATTAGGCAAGAGAACACTGAAAGCTTTGTTAGGAAAGGGGATTTCCTGAGAAAGATAGAAGTTTACTGTCAAATAACATTATTTGTCCAAATGATACTGCTGGATTTGTCATTCCTGATACGTACAATGTCAGGGTGATGATACACAGCAAAGAATCAAAAAAACAGCCTGGTTGCATAGAGACTTTTACAAGACCTGTCCCTCAATTTGTGTCCTGTATCACTCAAAGGGACTGCTATTAGTGAACAGATAAATAAGGGATAACCTGTAATCAATATTGAAGTATGCCTGTGTTTTGCCCCAAAATAACCACCTTATTCAAGAGCTGAAGCTTCTAAAATTATTTATCCAAAGCGGCCCCTTAAATGTCTAAGTTTACTTTACTGGAATGTAATTTAATCAGTTGGGCCCTTATCTTCCCTAATCTATGTATAAAATGTTTGGGGTTTTTTTTTCACCTGCAACAAACATTATCCTAAATAAGTGGCCAGAGAGGTAAAAATTGAGCGATTTAAAAGGCTAAACAATAAGAAATGTGACACTGCTGTTCAACTCTACTCTGGCTGATGATCCATTCCTCAAAAACAACATTTTAAAGCAAATTATGTTTCGGCACTTATCTACTTTCATGTACACTGATACATAGACCTTGATAAATCTACAGGAATACTGGAATTCAGTCACATTTCAGGTGCTGAGACTTCAGCCTCTGAAAGCAAGACAGTTCCCCAACTCTGTTACAGCCTTTTCTAGTTGAATCTTATCACTCCTCATGCACATATCGATATCATGGTGCTTCCAGCTCTGTAAGCTTGCAAAATAGACACCAGAATTGTGTTAGGACAGAATTTTTACTGTATGATTAATGTGTATTATCTTAGAATATATTCCAGTAACATGCACAGATTACCAATAAAGATTTAAGGAATACAGGTATTTTTATAAGTTAACTAACCAACAAAAAAAAAAATCAAAGCATAACAATGAAAAATTATGGGTTACCAAAGGGACAAAAAACCCAAAACTTTGTTCTGAAAAAGATGTGTCTACTTCAGCGTCATTAAGTTCAATAGCGATGCCAACTAATAACTCTACACCCACAAAATACAGATAGAAAATACTGGAAAACCTATTGACCCTCACTGTGTAAATGGTGGCCAGCTAGTGTACCATACAAACTCAATTAGTGAAACAAAATTGCAATATATATTAGAGATATAAAAAAGGCTGTATTTTTTATGTCCTGTAAAATAAGTTCATGATACTTACTGCCACAGCAGTTCAGTGATTTAGTAAAATTCAAGAAAAATTGATATAAGTATGATTAAATATCTATAGAGACCCCCTATAAAACTTGTGCAAGCATAACACTGTCTCTGCTCATAGTTGATAATAGTTCTTGTAACTTTTTTCTAAGTCAGATGCTTTACGTCTCAGATCAAAAACTTCTTAAGAAATCCATACCTTTTTCCTTATGAGCTGCATTGAAAGTACCACACAACTAAATGAGTTATTACAGGTAGAGACACCTTCCTCAAAAGCTCCTATAATAAGCAATTGTTAAGCATGGTCCATCGGAGAAGGTGTGTTACTTTCTTTTCTGATGCTTGCCTTTCAATGTTCTTTGTAAAACTATGAAGAGTAAAACACAGACATCATTTTCCCCAATGTTAAGGTGATATGGGAAGGGGGAGAACATAGTCCTTTCAACATTTACCTTCTTCAGAAATGAAAATGGGGAGGGGAAAGCAGATGTTGCTGGAAGAGAATTGTTTGGTTTTCAGTGATTTATCATGCTTGACTTGTTATTCTTCTAGCAGGATTTCTTCGTGCATTGTCCCTACAGGTATATAAAAATTATGCTGAGCATCTCACTATCCAATTTGCCCATGGGGAGAGTGAGTGAAGAGCAAAGCAGGTCTACATATTTCTGCACGGCGGGGGTTATTCATATATTGTGCCTATTCGTTCATGTAGGAAAAACAGAAGAAAAGCAGTAGCAAGTATGCCCTTGGGTAAATCTAATGGTTAGGTAACAGCAGATCAGAAGGTTTATTGAAATATAACATACAAGCTTTAAAAATTACTTTGAATGTCAGGTAACTGAAAACTAGGTAACATTCACATACAATTTTACTTTAAGTGTAATCAATTATGCTGTGTCACAACAGCCTGAGTGCAGTTTTCCAAGGTTATACATAGGGAAACCCAGCATCTTTCCCACTCCTTGCCAAACAGACTTTTCCTTCCAAGGCCAAAGTTACCAACATGTGGGATACACGCTGTAAATCAAATAATGGGTATATACAGTCTCACCATGTATGTTACAGTACCTTTCACATCATATTCAAAGATCCAGTCAACATTTGCGTTAACAGCATTACTCAGAAATACCCAGGCAATTGCTAGTGTCACAGTGTCATTACTGAAATCCCTAGTCATAACAGGAATAGCACTATAAATGTCACCAAATTAACTCATTTTTTTAAAAAGCACAGCTCTGTTACCCAAATTCACTGCAAGTAATATGCTTCAGCTGAGTGGGATTTACTTGCATGAATAAGTAATGTTATTGAACAGTAACAGAAGTACATTATATCAGATAGATCTTTCCCTGACTTCTGCTTTCTTGGTTAAAATTTTATCCCAACCAGCTGAGTCATATATACCAGTAATATATAATGAAAATCTTTTTCTTCCTTTTATTTTTTTAAATATCTGTTATTCACCTACAAGTCAGGAAAATACTAATAAGTCCAAGGTGAAGAATCAAATACATCTCCCACTGATATGTCAACCAATTTCAATTCTTGCTTAACCTGTTAAACTATTTCTTTCCACTGTGAGCACAGCTCTGATTTCTTGTAATTGGAAATAAACTGCATATTTGACTAACTGTTAACTTCTGGAACTACTTAATGCCAGGAAGCCTCCAGAGAATGGCACAAAGAATGCCTGAAGCTAGTCTTCTCCCTCCCACCATCCAAGAAAGTGTTTAACAGCTACTTCTTCAGTCAAATTTGTCCTTAATTTCATTGTTTTAATAAGATAGGAACTCCCTGATGAATTTCACTGGCCTTTTCTGCAATGCTGTTATTACATTGATATAAGAAGGCAGGGTGGGAGGATGGTTATCTAGCAAAATGAATAGGCACTGATGTTATACTCCAGCAGAGATGAAGGTTTCTACACATAGTCAATATGTTTCTATTTGTAATTAGGACCTTATTTAAAAGTACTTGGGTGACTACTGATCCTGCAAGCCCGTTGCTATAAACTACAAACGTCCCATTAACTTTAACAGTGCAGTGCAAAGCTCACTGTTTTTAATGATTTAATTCTCTTACAACCAAAATTAACAAGAGATAACATGCAGATGCCTGCATGATTTCAAAAGTATTTAAGGAAAAATCATGTTTAAGGTAAATATCAAGTCACATCAAGTAAATTTTATGCATTACATTCTTACTTTTGGAGAGTTAAAAAATTCAGAAGGAACCCGTAAGACTTGCAAAATCCATGCATGAAGTCCTTTTCTGGTCAAGCAAGTAAACACAATCATAATACAAAGTATGTAAACAGAACAGTATGTATTATACATGCAAATAAAATTATACTAATTCAAAACTTATTACATGCTTTTTTCCACTGTTACAAAGGCAAGGTTGCTCTGTCCTAGTCACATACCATTTTGTAAACTAATAGCCTGGAGAAATTTCAGGATATGGCTCAAGTCTGATGACAACTTTCAGGAGGTGCAATCCCACAACAGAAAGCCACATTTAAAACCCCAAAGATTTCCAAGGAAAAAGAACAGATTTGGGAAACAAACTACCATTTGTAATTCAAGTAGGAGAAGACAGCTTGGAGTATGCTGACATTTTAATTTTAGGGACCAAAGAAACTCATTTGATAGCATGATCAAGGACTATGATCTGAATACAAGTGCTATTATGGTCAAGACAATGGTATAGAAAAGACTTATTTTCAAGAGGAGATTGAAGCTACTCCAGGGGTCAGACAGTCTGTGTTATAATCCATTTTAGACTTAAAAAGCTACAGTTAAACAAATGATCAAAACAGCTCCTTGCTTAACAGAACGGAAGCAAGTGGAAATGTATCCAACACTTGAGTTTTGATCAGGTTAAATACATTTAATCCCTTTTAAGTTCTAGTTAGATATGCATTTTGTCATTTAATATTGAAGCAATTTCTTTCCTCGATGATAGACACCAGAGTATTTTACCTTTGCCTCTGTTAAATTAGCTATCTTAATCTCATTGTGGATGGGACTATGTCTTGGATGATAGAATTCCTATGTGTTAAAGAACAAATTTTCACGTATAGTGGAATCTTCAGGCCCACCATTCATTTCCTTCTGACTACAGTCCCAGGGCAGGACCTTGGAGTGTTTCTCAGCACTCAGACCCTACCTCACACATTGCTCCTGCTCTCACCCTCTCACAGGAAAGAAATGCAAGCATGCAGGTGAGAAGAAAAAGCATTAACCAGCTACACCCCCAAAGCGACAGACTCGGGGAATCAGGACAGAAAAGCTTGTTAGCAAAGAAACCCACTCCTCCAGGTTGGATTTTGTCTTTTGTCTGTAAAGAAATAGATTTTAAACCTCAGAGGAAGCTGCATCTTTAAGAACCCCATGTTGAATTGATAATTCACCTCCTTTTGTGGGGTTTTACTCCAACAGAAGCAGACAAAACAGGAGAAAGCAACAAAACCCTCAGCCTCAAACCATCTGCCCAAGACAGCCTCCATCTGGGCTTCTCTCTGGACCATGCAAACCATAGCCTAGACCCCAGCCCCTCCACTTCAGCTAGTCCCCACAGCTGGCTTCTTTCAAGACAAGAAACTATTCATATGAGTGAATTCAAATAATTCATTTTAACCTTTCCAAGCAGAAACAGTATCTGCAACAGGGCAGGGGGCGGGTCAGGCTGAAAGTCTTAAAGTACACAAGTGCAATATTATAACTTCTATCTTTACAACTTCTGCATAACTGAGAGTGCATCTGAGACAGCAGCCAGCCAAATGGACTTCCTCTTTTTATTATTCTAAGCTCATGGATCCAACTCTTCTTGAAGTAGTCGCTCCTCAGCCAGGTCTTCATGTTAGGTAGAAATGGCTCACTGGATACATTTTATAACCAAGCACGTATACAAATGAAACAAGACCATATCAGATGAATATGCCTTTCTGTCACAGTACAGAAATATATCCACATTATCTTGGCACTATATACACTAAAGACTGTGAGATCAAGACACACAGACCAAATAAAATATTAGACAACGTAAAAAAATAGTTACCCAAGCTTTTAGCAAAGCATGCATCTTCCCTGGAATATAAAATGCTTTGCAAATTTGTCCGTTACATTAACTTTTTCATACTATAAAAACCTTTTAAGAACATTCCAGCATTTTGAAAGTGCCCTAAGCTTTAGTTTTTAAAGTATTCATATATATGGATAGTATTTTAATGTATATTAAATTATATAAAATACACATTGAGCAAGATCTGGCATCAAAACAAAATCCTTAAGCTTCATGTTAATTAAACACTGAAGTCAGCCTCACACAGTAATTTGTTTTTCATTCTGACTTGCTCAAACTTTGGAGGAAAGTTTCCATTTGATACAAATGCCCCAGTCAAATGTCAACACTATCAGAACCCTAAACCCCAATTATTCCCCCAGTCACACTGTTATTCCCTTGATAACACTGATACTCTTGATGTCCAAGTTAGGACTCTCAGCACTAAGCTTCAGGAACGCCTGAAACATAAGTTTTCAAAACTCCTCACCTGTAGAGCATTCACAAATGCTCACATCGCTCTGTTTACAGAGTGCCCTTCCCTAGGAGTCAGTTCAGAACAAAACTTCTCTTTACGCCCTCTAAATCATGACCAAAAGGAACTTGTCTTTTTGTTAGCAATTCAGAATTAATGAAGACTAGTCACTTTAAAATTAATCTGACCAGCCTGAATCCCTCTTTCAGAGGAATTAAAAAAAAAGCCAAAAAATGTGCCAGTATTCAACTGGAAATGTTAACTGTTCTCCAAAACCAAAAACAAGTACTATATCACTAGTTCTCCTGCTCTGGTTTACAAGGAGACTATAGCTCTGAGCAGGCCATGTGTCATTTTTGTGACATTATGTTTATTGACTTGTCCCTGACTCCTATTTAATTCCATTATCTGTGGAAAATATTTTCTTATAATTTAATGGTGAAATGAGTTTTTGAATAATGAAAACCAGTGGACATGTAAGGGAGGAAGACATATGCAGCTGAGGGAATAATTGAAGACTCTCTTAATACCGGCAGTTTTTTTCCCCCGAAATACTACTTGCTTAATATACTGCCACCTTCTGTGCTGATAAAAATAAACAAAGCTCCTCTGCATAGTGTTGTAATATTGTGATTCCTATAAGAAGTAGCAGAGCAGCTGCTACCCTCATTAAATTAAAGATAGTAGCAAAATGTAATGGATCTTAATTTGTACAGTGATGACCTTTGAATAGGTTGCTCATCATCCTGCTAGATGCTGATTTTATGTTTCTCTTGTGATTCTTCATTCCTTCCTTAATCTTGTGACAGACACGAGGCACAGGAGACCAGGAAACTGCCACCCCAGGATGTGGTGAGACAAGCCTGACTAAATTCAGGGTGGTTTATTTTATACTTTATAGAAAGCACTCTCTGCAGGAAGGGAAACATCTCCACTGTTTTCATGACCATACCACATTTACTCCTCTGCAGTACAAATTCCTTTTGCCTCCAGCAAGCTGCATTATGCCTCAAAGTATTGCTCACATGAACAGGGATGGTTTTTGTTGCTAGGTCTTGCTACATGAGATGCATATTCTTCCAAAGGTAACATTAAATATACATGCTGTGTTAACATGAAATGCTAAGCCAATTCCTATCAGTTTCATTGGGGTGGGGGTTTTATCACCATGGTGCCTGCCTCAAGAAAATGGACAAGCTGCATGCACATCATGTATTTATAAACAAGCAGAAGATGCAGGAGAAAGATAAACAGTGACTATTTAGTAGTGTTTGTAGGAATAAACTTCCTTCCATGTGAAACCTGAAAATGGTAGAGTCATTGTGATTCAAAGAGTAGCAAGAGCACTCGACTGTTAGAAGTCCTCATGTAAAACTCACATCAGTGTCATGAACCCTTTTGCCACACCGACTTGCAGCCATCTCTAAGGAATATGATGACAATCACACTGAGCACATCTGTGCATAGAGCAGATAACAGGAAAGGGATGAATGGTTTAGCCCTTTCAAAGTAGAAAAAATCCTCAGGCTTAAGTGGCACAGGTGTGCCAGATCAAGTGTTAATTGAATTTAGGTACTCTGGTCCTTTCAAAGGACCTAGACATAGCAATGCTTAGAACTGTGGTACTCAATTTTTAAGCATCTTGAAACTGCAACAAATCACACAGGCCCTGAGAGCTTTTTCTGTTTCTCCCTTAATAACACAGGTGGTAATTACAAATATATAGGAAGGATTAACAAATCTTCTCACACTGATCAGACCATAGAAAAAGGAAAACAGACATCTTTACCCTAAACCCACCTACCACTGTAATTCAGATGTCTTGCTTTTGCATTGCAAAGAAGGTGGCCTCCCCCACTTGAACCTCATAGCCCTTCATCATGAATTATGCTTTGAAACAGTTCAAAAACAAAAAACCCCATGCAAGTCTTCATTTGAGGTATGGCTGGCAGGTGCTCTAGCTACTCAACTGCTACAACAGTCCAGCTTACAGGATTCTGTCTTACCTACCAAATGCTATGGAATGCAAAACTCTTCAGCTGAAGGTGTTGCAGTTCAGAAGGGAGGAAGAGGTTCTGCAAGCCAAACCTAGAAGTACACATCACACTCCTACCTGTTAGGGCAGCAAGAGGGGTTCCAGTCCCTGCTTCAGCTCCTTTACTGAAAAGGATCCCTGTTCACAAACAATAACAGGCATCCAGTCTGTGAACAACAAATTATACTATCAAGAGAGAAATAGTTTCAAACTGAAAAAACCTCACATCACAAAACATCTGTAACTCTACAGTCAGGAACTTTCACTGAGAAAGGGAATGGGATTCTGTTCTCCAGTATTCCAGCAAGTGGTCTAACTACTGCTTGCCAGGCAGGTTCCTGGAGAGAAGTGTGGGTTTTGAACTGCAGCCAAAATACACTGCCACAATCTGGAGCTAGGCAGCCCTACAACATAAGGATCCTAACAAGTACCAAGGGCAGAAATGCAGCCATTAGGCTTTTAGTCAGAAGTTTGTACACCAGGATCCCAGACTCACAAAAGATGGGAATCCTCCCCACATATTGTACAGGATATGTATGTGTCCAACTTGGGATGGTAAAATCCAGAAGGCAGCAAAAAGTTTAAAATTATGTTGTCAGTTCTTTATTTTGATGTTAAGAGCCATGACAACTCTATCTTTTCATGAGCTTGAATGAACAGAAGTATTATTTTTCATCAATATTTTAGAAATGCGCAACCATTACTAAGTAAGCAAGCACAAGCCTCATGAAGTTGCTTTCCTCAAAGGACTCTAATATCAGAAAGAATGCAACTTTCTTTATCTATAATCAAATAATCAAAGGTTTAGAAAGTCCGGACTGCATATCCCTGAGTAGCTATAATAAGTGAAGTAATGCATCTGATGCAAGAAATACTATGTTTGATAGAAGTGGCAATGTTGAAAGAGATCAATATCAATGTACTTGTAAATATGTTATATAACCCAGGAATCACAAATACAGCATAACTTGACCATCTTTGGCTCCAAATCAGGATTATCTAGTTCTAAGCTAACTGTCAAGATGCAAGAAAATATATTACTTCATCTGAAATCAGATAAAAACAGATTTTTCTAATCAAGTCATTGCATCAATCTTCTGTAAAGCATCAAGAGCCATTCTTTCACGGAACAAGCCATTGTTTCGACAACCTTTTTAGACATGCTGAGAAGCATTTTTTTAAATAGCTAGGACATTTTAATTGTGGGTGACAGGAATCAACTGTCTGAAAGAACAGCTGCATCTTCAGATGTCATGAAGAGAAGTGTGATCTGGATGTAAAGTATAATAAAAGAATGTTTTCTCCTACATTTACTATTTTTGTGCAAGTTCTACCTCTCAAATTTAATTTTAACTGTTCACCAAAAAAGCTAGAAAAGAAAATAAGGTGGTAGGGAGGAGGCTTTTACATGCATCTAAAGCCTATGTTAATCTGTTTCAAAGACTACCTTAAGAAAATTATTTTTCTGTTCACTGAACCGCACTGCTTCACTGAAGTCAGGAATGAGAGAACTCAATGTTAAATAACTCTGATTTCATGAGTCTTAAAACTGAGCCTTCTCATTTTATACTTCATAATTGGAAGCAAACACTGGAGTCCAAACAGCTACGAAATTCAGCCTTTGCAGCTTAGGCATATTTTAATTATTCTTGTAGGATTATTACTCATGTCTTATACGAAAGACCTCAAATACAGGAGGCGGCCTCAAGAATTCAGAGAGAAAATGAATTGCAAAGCATGCTTTGAACACAAGAACTGACATCCAGCCTCTGGCATGCTGTTATCAATAATCATCAGTGCTTGGTACTTCAGATACTGCAACAAATGCAAAACAAGAAGTTACTGAAGGCATTCCAAATAATATTTTTGTACACTGTGTGCTCTCTGTTGTTCTAGGTACTGCAGGCACCATTTTCTCCTAGGCAGAGAAGTGACATAAGGCCATCACTTCAGATCTTTGACAAGTTCTGAAGATGAAGAAGCTTACAGGATCTTTTAAATTTATTCTTGCATGGACTACAGTACAATTTAAAAAAAAAAAAAAAACAGCAAGAGAGCTTCAAACCTGAAAACTCAGCACTTACAGTTCAGTCTAGTCTGGGAGTTGACAAGTATCATGTCTGTGACCACAACACAGCCAACAATTATCTGGTGAATGAAAGCAACGTAAGCCAGTACAGAGGGAAGAAAAGAAATGTTACTCTAGCTGTGTTAAATTACCAGACACAGTAAAGTTCGTATCAGCATAAAAGGAGGAGGGAAGACTGTTCAGACAATTCCAAAACCTTGTCAACAGCTTCTTTGGTGACTTTTCCTAGACCAAAACATTACTAGGAAAGTCAGCCATAAGGCAGTCAAATGCAATAGAGATAAATGGCAAAACTTTGAGAGGGTCTTTGTCAGTAAAGGCTGTTATACCAAAGTTAAAGTTTCACAAAATGAACATCGTTTTTGCTGATGGTGTATTTTTGAGGAGAACAGTCTGAAATACCTCGAGAGCGGATGGGGAAGAGTTTGCAAAATGAGTTATAAACAATATTTCAATCAGCATGAGGGAGAAGGGATCCTCTCTTCTGTAAGTTTTCAAAATACTCTTATACTTCACTCAAATCTCAAAATCCTTCATTCCCCACATAGCAGCAGACATTAAGTCAGCCATCATTTCAACAATTTTATTTACTGAAAGCTTACTGACAGTTTTACAGGAACTTGTAAAACCAAGATTATACGTGGATAGAGGAAAGGCAATTAACAATCACGCAAATAAGAATTTATCAGTGGAAAGCAGAGAGGCCAACAGGGCTGATAAAATATATTGGATTACAGTTGGCCCATCTTCTAGGGACACTGAAAAATAGAGAAATAAGGTAAAAAGCTGACAGGACAATAGTGGGAAATCACTTTCTGTAGTGTTGTGCAAGTCTTGCCTGAAATGCTTAAAATACAGTCAGTTTCTAAATTCATTCACCCTGACACAAGCATCTTCATAGATTCGTAATCAGTTTACAAGTGATTCCCATCAAACCTAGAAAAATATATTATTCCCGCATTCTCTATGCATACTACTTAGCAACCAAAAATCTTCATGTGTTATCAGATCAAATCTTCAAAGCAGCTTCTTCCAATGACAACTGATTTTCAACTTGAAATTTAGTTTCCAATGCTAATCTCGGCACCCTTTTCCATCTACTGCACTCATATGGGAAATACAGATAGTCAAGAGGCCTGAATTTGCATTTTCTGCAATTTCTTCTGGTGGGATGAAATGCTGTGGATACAAATTACAGGGAGAAAATGGGTAGATTAGACCTCAGCTCTCTGAATATTTAGCAACATAATGTTCTCTGCCTTGAAACTGTTATTTGCAGGTTGGGGAAAGAAGCTTATGCATTAAACTACAGAAAGATTCCCTTAAGGAAGGGCAATTGGAACACAAAGAACTGCTTCCACCAAAGCTAGTCATATCAGTTGCATAGAGCAGGGGTGGAAATCCTATTAGTTGGCTTAAGCCTTCCACAGCTTCAAAAAGTATCCTTTGAAGCTGAAGAAAAACTTCTGATGTGTCCAGTTACACAAAAAGATTTTCCAAAAACAGGTTATCATAGAATACGGCATTCTTCCAGGTACTCTGTAAATTGGGAAATAACCAAAGATGCACAGGGATATGAGAAACATGCCAGTACAGAATTCTCCAACTTCTGCTTCAATACAACAGCTTTTGCTGAGTAAGCAGCCACGCTCAGCTGGACAGCTTCCCTCTGAGCCATCCAGCACTCCAGAGCACAGTTTCAGGCTTTAAACTCTTTCATTAAGCCCATACAGACTTTAATACCCCAAGGATTTCAAGGCCTTTCTGCTACTTTCCGCAAGATTTACTTTATATGCCATCCCAGAATTACAGAGTATGCTCATTGCTCCTGCAAGAGACAAAGAATAATTAGAACTAGTCAGGCTTTCAGGTTGTCTCTGTGATATCCAAGCATACATGTAAATGTCTGGAATCATGCTGAAATATTATGTGACAAAACCTTTTCCTTTCATTTATCTACTAAGAGCAAGCAAACCCAAAATATATCAAAATCTGTAGTCATTTAATATTAGAGTATTATCAAACCAAGAAGCAGAATTTGAGGGGTGGGTGGTGTTCAAATTTTCAGTTTCATATGGTATTAAATTAAGTCCAAAATTTTGATGCAGCTTTATCCAAATTAAAGACTTCATTTGACATGATACTGCTAGATTACAGAGGAAGCTTAGTAAAAACAGTGTTTAAAGTGGGCAATTCAAAAAACCTTTAGAAAACTCCAGCAACATCTAAATAAATAAGTTGGAAGACAGGGTATATGACTCTTCTCATAAATAGGTTAATGTATGATAATATTTCTATTTTGAATCTGATGTTAACTTTTATTTTGAGAGAGAAAAATACTTGAAAGCATTTGACAAAGGAACTAATTTAAGAAACTAATCTAGAAACATCCCATACATTATTTTCCACTCCCCCCCAGCACTCACATTTATTTCCACTCACTGCTGGCCACAACCCAGACATCTAAAAGGAGACATATACAGCTCTGCATCCATTACACTTCACTCTGCCATTTGAGTCTCACTCCTTCCATTCTTGCAGGCTCACAGCCTTGTATATGTAGTATTATTCTTCCCCTCTGAAGAGAAGCTCAGCTATAGAATCTTCTCAAGAGTATTTCACCACCTCTAAATGCTTTAGTGTCAAGAGACTCATGTCATAGAACCATCAAGGTGACTGACAGTTGTAGAAGGCTCGAGCAGGCCATCTGATAGAAAATCCTCAAAACACGTCTAACACACCTCAGCCCTGGTAGCCTCAGAAGTTGCAACAGTGTCTATCACGACAGAAAAAAAAAAAAACCCAGTATTTTATGAAGCTTCACAAGTCTAAGGTTCAAAGCAAATATCCAGCACAGTACCTCAACCGTCATTTATAAACAGGCAGCCAGCAATTGGACCCATGCTCCCCTTCTGGGGAACAAAGGAGAGAACACTTCAAAGCTGCTTCAGTCTGACAATTTAGTCTTCTACTGACTTGAAAAAAAACCAAATTATAAATACCTAAGGGTAATACACTACACTGTAGAACATCACAAATGTCAAGAACGCATGGGCAAATTCCAAGAACACTCACAAAGGGGAGTGATTAGTTTTCTAAATAATATTTTGAAATATTTGTATCACCCCTGCATCTGTCTATAGCAGGTGTCATCAGAGCAAGGCTGGCATCTGGTTAAGTTAGGCACAAGGTAAGTGTGCTAAGACAAGTACAGTTTTCTAAAGAATGACTGCAGGTTTCAGCCTGAAGTACCTCCATGGGCAATACACAGCCATTCTAAAAGCAAAAGCATATTCGTTCAGAATATGACCCCAGCTACTTCAGGGAATCCCAAAATATGCACCAATCTTTCCAACCAACTACCAGGCTCACATCCATTCAATAATCCCTCCTAAGAATTCTTGCACACCACAGAAACAAGGAATTTCTCTAAACTCATATGTGGCTTAAAATTTTGATTTGTACTTCCTGGCATCCCAAAGGACACTCTCACACACAGAGCCAATCTTTTATAGGCAATATTGTGGTACAGGATCATCTACCTATAAGCATCTGCAACACACTATTCCCTGTGTCTTCCTACCCACCACCCCCCAGCTCCATGACCCAACAGACAGAGCATTAGCCAGAATTACCACAAAAACATGGCCTTGTTGTATAAACAGTTATACTCAGCACTTCAGGAAGTAAAATAAATTCAGACATATTCTATACATGCAGATAAACTGTTTTATTATGCCATCTATTGAATTTGCCTTTTGACTATTCTTGTTTTCTATGTTTACTTCCATCATTCTACAGTTCATCTTACTTGTACCAATCTCTGCCTTAGTTTTACTAATTAATCAGACTAATTTATATAACTTAATAATTCCTGAGGAATTAACTTTCACAATTTAATTGCTGACAGTGTTAGAAAAGCACTTTCTAAATCCATTTTAAAAGCAGTGATTTATAGCATGAATGCAAACAGGGAGCAAAACAAAAGCAACTGCAGAGCTAAGAGCTTTTGATGAATGCTAAAATGCCATTAAAATGCTGTTCTTATTCTATATGATACAGTCAATTTTATCATTCTTTCTATGAATGCAATTGCTTCCTCTGAATATGCTGACAGAGGGGTACAAGACCATGGATTGTTGGTGCTTGCAGAACCGTTCATCATTTTTTAAATTTAGTGGTGTAGAAAAAAACACAGAAAGCTAACATGCTTTAGAAATCAAGATCATAAAAATGAACTTGGCTGAGGCTGTCTCTCTGAGGATTTTGAAACATGCCACAGATAATCCAGAAGGAAAAAGGATGAGGAACTTGTCTGGGACACAAACACTGAAGTACAAAATACATTGAACAATGGTAGCACCATCAAGAGTCACTTGACACAGAAATAAAGCTGTTTTATAAAGTGAGAGTGAGGAGTTCAACATCAGAAGAAACTAACTGTACTATTTCAAAACAAGATAAAACTATACTGCCTAGAACTTTCTTTTTTTATTTGATGATGAATTAACATAACCTTATTCAATCTGTGTCCAACATCACTAAAGGAGCATTTCCAAGAGCTAGCAAATATTTAGAACTCATGATTTTGCTCCATCTGCCCTGTCACTCTAACAGACTATACATCATTCTGATTGTCCTATGAAAGTTACATTGTGCATTAGCATTACAGCATTAGATGTAGCAGCAGCAAAACAGTTTGTCACTGCCTGTTTTCAACTGTTGAGTTTAGAAAAAATAAAACAAAACACCACATTTGGTACTAAGTAGCAGGTAGACGACAAACCGCAAACAAGCTGGTTACGGATCTCCTCTGAAACAACAGAATAAATTGGATTTGCTTTAATTAGGAAGCTGTTTCATGTACTATTAAAGAACACGATACAAAAGAAAGCAAAATGAGAAGGAAGTTCAAAGAACCAATGACAGAGCTACAAGTACAAGAGGAAACCAGGACAGAAACAAGGGTCTGAAGAAGAGTCTGAAAGGGAAAGGAAGAAAAACAAGACGATGCCCAAAGACCCTGAAGCACTGCAGAATTCAGGCAGACATGAATATACTTCATGAAAAAGGATCACCTTGACCACCTGCAAGGATAGGAGCCCAAGAATCTGAGCAACAATGAATATTTTTCACTCCTGGAATTGCAGGGCTCAATTTGTTTGAATAAGGATTACAGAGTAGAAAAAGATGTCATTATTAAAACCTGAATTAACAGATTAGCATTATCAGAACAACTGTGCATTTAGAAATTTCCTTAGGAAAGGAGCAGCCACAGGTAGCGATTGTCCACAGAAGAGAAACCCAGTTCTTTGAGCATGTTCTGACAGAGGCAATGTTCTCAAACATGACAGAGAAAAGGAGGACGAAATTAAAGATTGTCTGAGGAAAAAAAAAATAAGGTTGGATTACACAGAGTATCCCTGAAGCACACCTATAAAATGGATGGTACTCACCTTCTCGGTTCTCCCCATTCCTGCCTAGTTTTTTTTTTGTCTTTCTTTCTTCAAGTATGTTGAAGAATATTAAACCTTCATTAGAGATTAATTTATTGCCAATATTACAGAAACTTTTTACATCAAAGGACACACTCCACACCTTCTGAAGCTTCTCATCTGTTTTCGGTTTGAATCTCAAAGGCATTGGCCAACAGTGAGGTAAGTTATGCCAGAGTAATACAATATATCAAAACAAGCATACTAGAACAATAGCCACTAGTGAAGTTAAGCAGGGGATGGAGCCATTCCACTTAAATCTCTACAAATATAAAATATGCTTACAAATATAAAAATATACTTTTCCAAAGGTTTACCAAGATTTTTAGAGAGCCCTAGTTGCATGCAATAATTGTGAAATATGTCAAGCTAAGACTGGACATTATGGGGCACATAGCACAGGAGAGAATTTGCATGTTTCAAAGGCAATGGCTACATCAGGCAATCTCCCCAGATTCCCTGCGTATTCAGAGCAACAGAAGCACCTTCAGGCTGCTTTAGGAATTCTGTATCATCTCTGGAGCCATGTAATTACTGCAGGCAGATAACCACCATAAGACTGATTGATACGAGGGTCTTGCTTACACACGCCCTGCTCTGATAACACATGTAGACGTCTGTTCTCAGAAGAGACATAGTTTTCTTTTTACTACAGATGTAATTTGAATATGAAGAAACTTAGCTCTTAAGAGCAGCAAAACCTAATGGAACAGAAGCATAATTCTATGCTTCTGTAAAATTTGGCTTGCAGTAGGGTACAGAGGAATAGTCTGAATCATTCGTGTTCATAGAAGCAAGGCCCGGAAATTAAAATTTAATAGATAGATGCCCGACTCAAGACAAGCTTATTCTCATAACAAAGGCTGAATTCTAATCAAGAATTAACAACAAAAAGCTATCTTCAGCAGTTTGAAGATGACTAGATGCAAAACCAGCAAATTATTCCATGTTGAATAGGATAAACTGCAAAATACACTAAGAAACACATCTCTAGTACCAGTTGCCACCACACCTGAGGAACATCTTTTCTCCAGGCAATGACAAGAATGAAGCAACAATTTCGCTCTTCCATTATCTCATTCTGCATTTAGTATCATTTCTTATTCTGCTTTTAGGATCATTCCTCACTCCATGCCACTCTTGCACCAGACTAAAACACGTGACCTTGCAAGGAACAGAACACAAAAGGCCTGGGGAGAAAACTTTTTTGCCTGCACTAAATGAAAATGGGTAATAAAGGCTGAGCCCAGGGAATAACGTATGTTGCAAATAACAGTGAGTACCCACTTCCTCAGAGATTTACACAATAGAGTTCACATGTCAGCAACTGTTTCCCTATAATATAAATTCAAATTGACAAGACTAAGGTATTATGGAACAGCATTTATCTTGAGATTGTCAGGAGAAGGCATTTCATTTCTTATGATTCATTTCATTTATACGTTAGTGTATTAACTGGATACATTATTGATCTTTGCTCCATCCAATTTCAGCTTCTACAGCATGGAAGAAGTGATCTGAAAAATATCGCTCCTGGCTTTTTTTTTTTTTTTTTGAAAGCACAGCAGTGTCTGACACATGTCTAAGGAAAACATTTCTTTGTGTAAGACGTCCTATCAAAGGAACACATTCTAGAACAAGCAACTGCTTTTGAGGAATATGTCACTGTGAAAGTCAGCTTTCCTAGAGTTTGACCTAGAATATCTAGAAAACTCTGGTTTTCTAGATCCTGTGCTTTCTTCTCTGCTTGACTGGAAAAAGGCAAAGATAGAAGCAATGACGACAGCCCTGGTACACTAAAAAAAGAAGAAAAAAAGGTTGTCTATCAGAAGATATGACTGCTACTTATCTAGGTGAAAACACCTTTCAAGCACAGCAGGCTGCTTCAAACATATACAAGCCACAGCTGTCACTCTGCAGAACCATAAGTCTTTCACTCTAAGACAGTATCATTTGACAGCTGCTATGAATATTATGAATACCATGGATGTCCTGTTACTTTCACTGACAATGTCTGAAGCATAATGAGGAGCCAGGTGTTAAAAAAAATTAAAAAGGTGTGGGGGGAGGAATTTAACAAAATCAGCATGAGCAGAAAGCACACTGACATAGTAAAAATGTACTCCTTACTCCGAGGTGGTCAACAAGCACAAACAGCATACAGGTGAGCCTAGGCTGCTGTTTGATCATATTTGAATAGGCAGTAAGATTTGTAACTGAGAATCTTTCTTCACTGTTCCCTAAGCCCCCTCCTATGTCTGGGATGCATCAACTTCTAAAGCCCTTGATAAAGACACTATAAACAGGCTTTACTATGCAGTTGCCTCAAAAGAATCACAGAATCCCAGGTTGGAAGGGACCTCACAGATCATCTAGTCCAACCTTTCTAGGAAGAGCACAGTCTAGACAAGATGGCCCAGCACCCTGTCCAGACGGCTCTTGAAGGTGTCCAACGTGGCTGAGTCAACCACTTCCCTGGGGAGATTATTCCAGTGGGTGACTGTCCTCACTGGGAAAAATTTCCCTCTCGTGTCCAATCGGAATCTCCCAAGAGCAACTTGTGTCCATTCCCCCTTGTCCTCTCCATGTGACTCTGTGTAAAAAGGGAGTCCCCATCTTCTTTGTAGCTGCCCCTTAAGTACTGGTACATGGGGATGAGATCCCCTCTGAGCCTCCTTTTCTCAAGGCTGAATAAACCCAGCTCTCCCAGCCTATCCTCGTAAGGCAGGCTTCCCAGTCCTTTGGTCATCTTGGTGGCCCTTCTCTGGACCACTTCCAGCCTGTCCACAACCTTTTTGTATAGCAGGGACCAGAACTGCACACAGTGCTCCAGGTGTGGCCTAACAAGAGCTAAGCAGAGCAGGATAATGACTTCATCTCTACTGGTGATGACCTTGTTGATGCAACCCAGCATCCTGTTGGCCTTCTTGGCCGCAGCAGCACACTGTTCGCTCATGTTGAGCTTCCTGTCCACCAGGACCCCCAGGTCCCCTTCCACAAAGCTGCTCTCCAGCCAGGTGGGTCCCAGTCTGTGTGGCACTCCCAGATTATGCTTTCCCACGTGCAAGACCTTACACTTCTCCTTGTTGAACTTCATAATGTTCCTGTTGGCCCACCCTTCCAGCCTATCCAGACCTTCCTGCTGGAGTGTCTACTCAATTTGGTGTCATCCGCAAACTTCATCAGGCTACACTTGATGCCGTTATCCAGATCACTTATAAAGATGTTGAGTAACATTGGGCCCAATATCTATACCTGGGGGACCCCACTTATGACAGGTTGCCGGTTTGAAAAAGAGCTATTTACCACCACCCTTAGGGTGCGGCCTGTCAGCCAATTCCCCACCCACTGCGGAGACCACTTGTCTAGGACATAACGCATTAATTTCTCCAGGAAGAGACTGTGGGGGACCGTATCAAATCCAAAAGAGAGGGAGAAGAGCAAGTGACAGCATTCGACTTGTTTTGCAGTAACTCTGATCGGAGCCAGGAAGATCAGGGTCCCACTGAAAAAGGCACTACATGAAAGAAGAGTAAGAGTTACTTTCCCAAGAGCTTACAGTGAAGAAAGATTCAGGAAATTACTCAAGTAATCTGCAAGCCAAAGGACGAGGAACATCACATCTCTTCCACTAACTCTCTCTAGACAGATCCAGCACTCTCCTAGCAGCTTCGGCTTCCCACAGGAAAAAGAAGTACCTCTGATCTTTACAGTAACTGTGTTTGTGGATGTTCACATCCCAGACTCAAACTGTTCTGCAGTGCTGAGATCTTCCCAGTCTTTGTGGCTGCTACACACCTATCATGGTTTGCTGCATACAGGGTGTTCTGCAAACACAAAGGTACTGCCAAAGTCAGCATTTTTCCTGTGGAAGGCAGCCCTTGGCAGTAACAACTTGCTTCTGATGTTTAAAATGGCTGATCTCACACTTATCCATTTTCTAGTCTTACACAATTTTCTCACGGGCAGCCATTCCAATTCGTCACATTAAAATTTCCACCATCATAACACTATTTTGACAGTGCCACTTTTTAATTCTGTTGTTTCCAACGAGCGATAAGCATTATTGGCCAAAATTTAACCCATTAATTTAAATGCAGATAGGCAAGCTGTTCAGGTGGCACTCCTAATTTCCAGTTTCAGAAACTGCCTGGAATGTAGCAATTACAGTCAAATAAAATATGCCAATATGATTTTATCTGAAATTTGTATTTAGTTTGAGTTCACTACCTGAAAACACAGTGCGTATGCGCCATCTTATGGTCTGCAGGAGCCGGTGCGTGCCCACAAACCAGGCTGGTCAAAGGCACCACTGATCCTTTAACCCTTCCAGTAGTTCTGCTCCCAGCTAGATCCTTTGTACACAGCATCGGATTTGTCATAGACTCACATTTAATAAATGTGAAAATAAATAAATAAATGTGAAAATATCACTTCAAATAGGGCACTCAACAACTCTTACATAATAAACATGCTGTAAAACTATAAAAATTAGGGTATCCCAGGCTACATTGCCTGGGATCTTAAGGTTATTTACACTTTACACTAAAACTGATACAGCTGCAAAAACAGCATCTCAGTTGAATTTTGGTGTTTACCCTCTCATTTCTTTGCTCTCCTCTTGGTCCTCTTAAAAGGAGTACTGGTTTAGTATTTCCGAAGTACTTCGGGGAGAAAGAAATAGTGCAAGACTATCATTTGCCTAATCTCCTTGTTCTCTTAAGTCAAATTGCTTTAGGGTTTTTTGTTCTGTTTGTTGGGTTTTTTTAACACATAACTGAACCTAGCTTAGCCTCAGTGTGTAGAGATTTTAGAGGGAGGTAGAATATGTTTTAAGATGACAGAAGATATTTCTCATTAGAAAAAACCGTATGTGGGCCTTATCAATGCTTCAGAATTACGTGAGACTCGCACCAAACAGCCTTTGTTCTAAGCGTGCATGTAATACACAAAGGCAGCAAGGAAATAACTATTCTTACACAGTAACAAAACAGAGCACTTGACCTGTGGTTGCTAAGGAATATAAACAGCGATGCAGAGATCTGCCATATTGAATCCAGCAGGGATACGCATCCAAACATTTGTGCACTTTCTCATTTTTTTGTTTGTTTCAATAGGATGACAAAAGACCACAGAAATCAACAGACATCTTCCTTTGACTTCTCTGGGCTTTGGTCTGCGCCACAAACTGCCACACTGACAGCCTGAAAATAAAAAAAAAAACAAACCCACAAGGTTTCACAAAAAACAGCTCAGACTCCATTAGTGTTCTCACAGCCAGCTCCCACCAGAAGTTTGGTGGTGTCTCTCCATTTGTGGATGATTGAGGACACAGTCAATATACTCACTGGTTTTCTTACAGGTTGTCATTCTCTAGGTTAATTCATATTTATACACCTATCTTTTTTTTTTGTCTGTACATCAAATTATTAGAAGGTAATTACCTAAATTTTAAATTCTTCAGGCCATGAAAGTTAGTAACAACATTTGGTTTTCAGTATAACAACATTCACATACCAACTAAGCAAACAATCCTTCCTCACCTACATCAAAAACTAGGAAGGAACTCCATTTCTATTTCAGTACACTCCATCTAATTATGGAACCTTTCAGCAGATGCCAACACTACAAAGTCACCCATGTAAAAGAGGTATCTTGCTATGGTGCCTCCTCTTTTTTTTTTTTGTCATTTTGGTCTCATACCTCAGCTTTGCCTTGAGCAGGTTTTGGACAGTGCCAGTTAAAAAGCAGCACTAGGAATCTTAAAATGCCTGATGATCTACTGATTTAAAACCTAGAAATGTTCCAGCACTCATCCCTTCCAGCATTTTTATTCTCCTGCCTCCAAGCTAAGTAGGAAGACCTGCATGTTGCAAAGCATGCCTGATTCACATGTTCTTGCACTGGTTTTTCAGACTACTTTACAGCTAGACCTGTCTCTTCCATTTTGCACTCAGAAGCAAGGACAGCAGCAGCCCTGAGGTGCTAAAGTCCAAAGCCACAACTAGGGAACAACACTGCCTCTAGACCTTTCTAAGGATCAGCAGCTACAGTCACAAGCGTTGCACAAACACCAGGATGTGACACCCAGAGAGGCAGGGACAGGACACGTCGCCCACCACTGACGCCCCTTTTCCTTGCACTGATCCTGCTCAGCTGTGAAAAAAAAAGAATTACTTTCAGATGCCCCACTTCAATTTTTTATCTAAATCCTCCTCCCTTTTATCAGCAGAAGCTGAGAAAACGGAGTGAATCAGAACATAATTCAGTTGAAAAATGAACGTCTTTCCCGTGCTGTAGCCGAAGGCAGTCCCCTCACCCTGTGCGGCTGCTTCACGAAGCCCGGAGCGCACGGAGAACGACATCCCCGGTCAGCCCGTTACCGCCGCCCTGGTGAGATCTGCAAGGCGCCGCCGGTTTCCGCTCTCCCGCTCCACAGCGCCGCTGCTTTTTAGCCATTTATGAAGTAAGTTTTATTAAAAGCCTTGATGTATTGACCAAACACGCCAGGCCCACTCGTCCTACCCTTCCACATGAAAGGAACACGATGAGAGGTTTCACATTCTCCCGTGTTTTCCCCGCCACCAGCCCTGGCCTCGCCCCACGGCCCGCCCCGCCGCGGTGCCCCCTACCCGGCTGCCCCAGCTCCCGGCACCGGCCGAGCTGTGGCCCTTGTTTTTAAGGCCATTACACAGAAGGAACCGATGGGGGAGCCGTGCTTTCGCGAGTTCTGCACGAATCTACGCAGGATCGGCGGCGTCCAAACCCGTCCCGCCAAAGGCAGCCACGCTGCCTGCAGCTACCGGACCCGCTCCCCTCGCAGGCGGCTGCGCCGGCCAGGCCCTGCCGCGGCGATGAAGCAGCCGCCCCTGGCGGACGCCGGCGGCCCTGCCTTCGCCCCGCCCGTCTGCGCGGCCGGGGAGCGGGCGGGTCCGCACATGCCCAGCGCCGCGGGCAGCCGCCGCCTCGGCTCCGTCCTGCCGGTAGGTGCGCCAGGCCTTTGAGGGACGGCGGGGCGGGCATCCGCGGCAAGCGGAGACCGGCGAGCGGGGCGGGAGGGGAGGCAGCGGTGAGGTGCCCCGGGGGTCGCCTCGGGGACGGTGGGCGACGCGCTGCCCCAGATATTCCCTAAAGCACAGCCGTGGCGGTAGGGGGCCAGCAGGAGCCGTGCCTGAAACGCTGGAGCAAGCCTTGGTGTATAGCCAGCACCGCCACGGCAGGGCCTGGGTCTGCTTCTGCTGGCCTAGACGCGCCTCGGGGAGGAAGGTTAAGAATGGTATTTTTAGAAAGCTTGAGGTGTTTGGTTTGGTGGGTTGGGGTCTGGTAGTTTGTTGGTTTGCTTTTGTTTGTGGTGGTGTTTTTTGTTTTGGGTGTTTTGTGCCTTTTTTGGTGTTTTTTTTAAAGCAGCTTTGCTCGATCGCTCATTTTTAGTAACTGCCAGCACATGCATGTTGCTGTGGTTGCTGGAGGATTATTTTCTGTGAATTCAATAGAAGTCCACTTGGAAATTGGTGGTCAAAATGACAGGGTCTCTTTGCCCATCATTTCATTCCTGTGCTTTCCCACCTTATGAAGAGCTTTCCCTGTGAGAGCAGGCCTTGAGGTTTTCTGCAGGACTGCGGTTCACTACCTGCTGAATCCCTGTGGGCACCAGGGAGAAGGAGGGAAAATGGTCATCTGAAGCATTTTGAAAGACATTCTTGATTAGCCTTCCTAAAAAAATACCTGTAACTTGACAAGTGTTGTGACTCTCAATGATGGCTTGCAATCATTAAAGCACTTTAAATGTAATACTTAATACAGTTAACTAAAACTGGATTCTCATTAAAAAAGAGCTGATGGGTGTTTAAGATCTGTCATATCTTCAAATTTGTAATCTGCCTTTAAAACTCCACAGCTGGCAGTGACAGGAGGGGGTAGAAGGCTTTTTCCTGTTCACTGCAGACCAACAAATTACACAGATCGAAGCTGTATTGCTATTTGTTTTTATCATAACAGCAGCATCTGGCCTAATCTTGCTGTGCCAGTGTCATTGGAAGGCTGTGACAGTACCTACAAGTATGGAGTAGAAACCTTTTCCCTGAATTCAAAAGGAAAATAAATTCCAGCACTGATTTTAACATGAATAAATTGACATTTCATTTATGATAGAGCATATCTATAGAGATGACAAAATGCAAGCATTATTTGTGGGAGATGCACATACTAAAAGCATGGGAGTTCCTGTTTACTTTTCCAGCTTCACGTCCAACTAATTGCTCTTTCCCCATAGATATGAATTACTCTCGATTCATCACCACTGTGAGTGCAGCAAGAAAAGCATCTCCAATAAGACTTTTGAGTGAGTATAGACCTGTTGTTTACAGGTTCTCTGGAAGGGTATCATTCTACATTCTGGACTTTGCTGGGGTATCATGGTTAAAGACTTGAAAAGCCTTGAAAGAAAACCGTGCTGTAAGCTGACAAGCAAGGCCAGTTAACTCATTTGACTCTTGTCAAGGTGAGATGTCAGGCATGTATAAAGAAGAAAGTGAATAGCCTTGAACCATTTCAGAAACTCATCCAGACAGAAGAAATAATACTGTCACTTTAACGTGAGCCTGAAAGATCTCTGCTACTGCCCCTGAAGCAGGGCTTTTGGCACAGTTTGCTACTGAATTTACACTGATAGCAGTTGCCTGTTCCTGGGCTAATGACTTGAAATTCAGTCCCAGCATAACATTTCTTTCCACCTAGCTTTCCTATATCCTGTTAATGTTCATAAACTCCTCACCACGCCCACACTCTCAGTGTTACTACACTTTCCTGTTCTACGAATACACTATCATTATGCTACCATGTTACATAGTCTTCTGTGTGACAGATAGAAAAGGTTAACTGCCAACTTGTTTACTCAGTTGAAACCTACAGGGACCTGACAGAATCAGAGCATGAGACACACATCACTAGTTAAGCCTTTGGGGGTCAATTTCCTCTCTTGGTAAGAGGTTGGCATTTGCTGTTCTGCTTAAAAATACTTCATACGGGTACATCTAAGTCAACTAATTCACTCTAGTCCGTCTCTAAGTGATACATTGATATGCATTGTAACACAAATATTAAATAGCATAGCTCGTGCAGAAAGACACATCGAGGCTGCAGTTTTGACAACAAAGTAAATACCTCTTTACCAGACCAAAAGTCAGACACATGACCCATATCGCTGAACTGATAAGAATTAACTCCCCATGCTCAAGTTTGCTAATAAGTAGTGAATAAACTCAGTAACAGGAGGCTTTGAGCCAGATCTGGCGTCATCTGCTCTCTCATATCTGATATAGAACTGTCAAGCCAGCATGAATGCCATATTGTGAGCTCTTAGATTTAATGTAATCAAGTGCCCTTGCTGCATTAAGGTTCAGTCTGAACTGCATAGATTGGATCTGAATGATTGTGAAACTGTGACTTTAAAGCAAGAGTTGTTAACATTTTCTTCACACTGAATTATTTACACAGTGTCTCTGCCACCACAGCTGGGCTGCCAGAAATGTTCCCACTCCCTTACAGAAAAGCTATAATCACAGAAGAAACTATCAGTGTAGCTGCGCTACTGCCACATCAGCTAAAATGAGACTGAACAAAAAACCCAAATAATTCCAAGTCAGTCTAAACAGAGGATCTTTATATTTTTAAATTCTCAAAGCTTAAAAGACATCAGTCACAGAAAGTTTTTATGATAGAACAGTCCAGATAAAATAAAAAAGCTATTTATAATTTTTTAAAAACAAATATAATTTGTTGTTTTGGTCTGTCCCACCCATGCCTCCTTCCGCACCCCTACCACCTATTTAATCCACGTAGAAAGCTAAGTTTGAAAAGAATTATCATCCTTTTGGATTCATACCGGTTAAAAAGAAAGTGAAAAACAGAACAAACTTCTCTGGACCCTTTTATATACTGACTAAAGGATATAATCTGAGTTGCAATAATCAAATTGTAACCCAGGTCTTTTCCTTTTCCTCTAGCTGAATTGATGCAGAAGTCTCCTCCATCTCTCATCTCTCTGGCTGGCGGGGCACCAAACCCTAACGTTTTTCCATTTAAGAGGGCTACTGTTGCCATTGGACATGGCGCTGCTGTTGAGATTGGGGAAGATCTGATGAAGAGAGCTCTCCAGTATTCGGCCTCAGCAGGGTAGCTGTCACAGCTGCTTGCACTCCAAGATAGCAGAATCAAAGGACCATAAAATCCTTTTATTGCATTAATTCACTTGTTTTTGAAACCCATTCTACAAAAGCAGGTTTAATTTCTTTCAATTTGCCTCACTATTTACATTTCAGTTTAAGTGTAAAGTTATGAGCAGATGAGAAATTTAAAACCCTAATACTAGTAATTCTCAAGCCAGAGCATTTCCTGGCTGTTAGTATTTGAGAATCCAGACTCCCAAATCACTAGGAGGAATCATTTTGTGTTTTGCAATAAGATATTCATTAAAAGATACTGCATTACAATACATAGTTTCCACATTCTGGAGTATTTGTTTTGCTCTCATTACATACCATATTGAAATCAATATGTACTCCTTTTGGTAGTTGAATGGAAGTATTTATAGCATTGTCATTTTTAGTATAAAAATTGCATATCAAAGTTACTTCAGCACTTGAACTCCCCAGCAGACAGCACTGAGTCAGGCTTGTGACAGGTTTGTAAAAATATTTAGGTATCTACAGAGGAACAGAGGGCATTAATCAGTGAAGTTAAGACTTTTAATATTTAAATGAACCCAGCCATTTGTGAACATCCTACGAGATCTTAAGACATTTTTTGAAAAATGTTTCAGAAATCCTTATTATCTGTGGTGTATTACTAGCAGTATCGTCACATTGCCACATTTGAGTATGGAAGGATCACTCCTAGGAGTGGATATTGTTCAGTTTCCACCCTTGGCAAATTATTTCCACCCATATTTCAGTATAATAATGCCTATCTCCTCTGCTTTTCCGTAAGAGACATTTATCTCATTTTCAACATTTGATAAAGCAGTCATAAAATCAGCATTTAAGTGTATCTGTGTGACCATTGAAATCAGACTCAGGACCAGGTGCTAGATTTGGCAGTGACTTAGAGGAACAGCCTAGCTTCAGCCTATATAAAATGTTAGATACAACTTATTTTATTCATGTTTCAGGATTCCAGAGCTGTTGTCTTGGCTAAAGGATTTCCAGCAGACTCTCCATAATCCCCCCACAGCCAACTACAGTCCTGAGCAAGGACAAATGGAAGTGTGTGTCACAACCGGCAGCCAGGAAGGCTTGTGTAAAGTAAGACCAAAAGCTTCATATGTTAAAAGCGTTTCTTCCAGGGAGATGTTTATTCTTCAATCAGTTCAGTTATAATTCAGCATTAAGTGGTATTGTATAACTATATGCAGGGTAGTTTGTTAGATATACGTCTGACAGTATTATCAGTAAGAATTATAGAACTGAAATAAAATTGGTACAGCAGTCTAATCTGTCAGGGCTGCATGAATCTTTGGGTAAACCAAGGATCCTGTCAGAAAATATGCTATGAGGTAATATTTCATGTTACTCAGGTAGTGCACTAACAAGTACATAGATGCCTTATTTGTTTTACCACAGCTCAATTCTAATTATGTTAGACTTCCCTAAATAATTACCCTTTCCAGTCCACTCTCACTGCAGCATAGCTGATCCTTACTGTAACTGAAGCACTGTTTCTATTGTATAATAGAGCACTGTCTTTCCATTTCAAGTTGGTATTCTCTAGCTGATTACACAGCTTCATTTGGCTCTAAAGCAGGTTTTTCATCTGTTCATTGCTTTTCTCACAGTGTGATTAAATTCTTAGGGCATTACTAACATCAAGATTTTTTAATCCCACTAAGAAGTCAGAAGTATGAAGCATGTGTACCAGAATGGCACAATCTAAAATAGATTTTCTTTCACAGGTGTTTGAAATGCTTATTAATCCCGGGGACAACATCCTCTTGGATGCACCTACATACTCTGGCACACTAGCAGCTGTAAGTATTCTTTAGCTACAAAACATTGTTACATTTGAAGTAAACAGCAATTTAGTACCTCATCTGTAGGCTTATATACACTGTCTGTATTTACTGTAAAAACATACCTAAGAATCAAGTTTTTACTGTTAGTCCAGTTAAGTTTATAAATATTAACTCATAGAAGCTTTTATGCTAGAAGTTCTATAAAAGCTACTCTCACAAGTTCCTCTTCCAAATCCTAATTCATTCAAGGGGTAAGGTCACATTTGGGACTGGAAAGAAAGCCATCACAACCTAGTCAGGCTGAAGCAAATTTTTAATAAGTGGGTATTTTAACATGCCAGCACATTCACCTGAAGTATTTCGTTGTCTGATTATACCATAGCTATAAATAGTATAAAATTAGAATAGGCCTGAAACATCCATATATAAGTATGAAGATGTGAATTAGTAAGAACTGTACAAAAATAGCAAAGTTTAAGTCTGAGAAGTAATTTAATCAGTAAGTAATTAAATGTCAGCTAAAGATGCATGAGAACTGTAAGAAGGGTTAGAACAGATGATATATCACAATTTCAGTCTAGCCTCCCCTAGCACCAAAAGGAATTTTGGTTTTGTTTGCTATGCTAAGTTTGAATATATCTTGTCTAATCAAATATACTTTGTTAGGAATATGTTTTGACAATACAGCAACCTGCATTTTTACTTAAAAATGCAGAGCACTACATGGTACAAATTGAAATTCTACAGGGGGGAGACAGTATGCTTTTTCGTTGGTATTTTACCTATATTTTTCCACACTGCTGTCAACATGTCATTGCAGTAGCATCATTCTCCCTTGTATTGCTGAATATATGTATTGAGAACAGATTCTTTGCCCTTTGTCAGTGAAGAGTAGCTCATAGGTCTGGCACTTCCATTGAAGTAGAGTGTAAATTGTCAATAGGAACTGAAGGTGCTATGAACTTACTATCTGTGGTGAGAGCGTGAGGAGTCCTGAGAGAACACAGTTCAAATTCACAAAATCCCCTTCTGCTTGCAAAACCACATGTGATTTCATAGAGAAGAGCAGCAATTGGACATAGGAGACATTTCTTCTTAGTTAGTTTAACATGGAAAATGGAATAATGTGGTAAGTTTGACAAGCTCCACAGAAAATTCAGACAAACAAATGGAGTTCGAGGTAGCAATAAAGTCAGAAAGACTTTGTGTCACTGAAATTTTACAATGCCAATGACAAAAGGAAGACCTTTGAATTATGAGATTGACAGTTTTGTTTCTCCTATCAACAGCTGAGACCTTTGGGTTGTAACATAATTAACGTTCCCAGTGACCAACATGGCATTATTCCAAAAGCGCTAAAAGAAATTCTATCCTCTTGGAGCTCAGAAGACGTAAAAAATCAAAGCCACCACCTCCCCAAGTTCCTGTACACTATTCCAAATGGGTGCAACCCAACTGGAAACTCTCTGACCACAGAACGCAAGAAGGAGATCTACCAGGTATGTAGCTGAGGCCTTGTGACCCTTATAGGCGGAAATCGATAAGTGTCAGTCTCATTTCAGTTGAGAAAACCCCATGTGTGGTCTTTGGGCCCGTTAGTGGTCCCAGAACTTGTTTCTAATCAAACGTCTTCCGCGGCAACTCTTCAGAGGTAGACTAAGCATTAGATAAGTTGTTTTTGCAGTAGGAGCCTATTGCTGGCTGGTGTCTTTGCCATTGACTTCAAACCAGATATATTGCAAGTTCACTGCACAGTCTGAACACTACATGGAACAGACCTTCTGTTGTATACATGTGTCCTTGTACTGCAGGTATCATGTTTACTCTTATAATTGCTTGATGTCTAAATTGGATTTTGGAAAGCTTATCTTGATAGGGCAATATCTTGAATGAGCAATCCATAGGATCATAATATGGTCCTGGTAATAGGCCCAGGGTATAGGAAGAACTGAATTTACAGTGTCTTTTCATTGTAATGAATCTGTACTTTTATTCATTTCTTTAGCTTTCAAGAAAGTATGATTTCCTCATTATAGAGGATGATCCTTATTACTTTCTTCAGTTTGAAAAGGTAATTTGTCTTCCATACTCCTTACTAACATCTTTTCTGGTCCAGGCCAGAACTAAGGTTTGAGCCATGGATCTTCATGCATGCTGCTTCTTCATGTCCTACAAAGTTAGTTGTAGGCCTAACAGTCTATGCTACTTTCAGTTGTCCCCTTTGTGGCATTTTATTGCATCTGTCCATTTAGTTGGTAGTTCAAATTCCTCAAGCCTTATACAAAACAGAATTTCCTTCATTAGTCAGAAAATGACAAAGATTTTGCCTCCAGAACAAGTGTGCCACTGAAGCAGCACTTGAAAACAGCAGCCTCTTAATGTTCCTTTCAGCCCACTCTCTTCTTTCATTCAGTGGAAGACTGCTTTCTCCCAGTCTACTATATCCCATTTTTACCCCTTTGCCCTTTGGAGAACCCAAGAGAGTCCTCGCAGATACCACAGGAAGCAGTACTGGATAGGCAGCTTCCCCTCTTCATGTAAATTTCCCCCAAATGTGTAACAATTGAGTGTTGACCTGTCTTCACACATGGACCTACACTAGCAGAGTCTGCAAAGTACCTAACTTCAGGAATAAATCTGATCTTATAAAGCAGTAAAACATTGGTAGAAATTCAGTATTTTCTATTTTGAAATAGTTTTTATGGGAGGAG
This sequence comes from Phalacrocorax aristotelis, assembly GCF_949628215.1. Lineage (NCBI taxonomy): Eukaryota > Metazoa > Chordata > Aves > Suliformes > Phalacrocoracidae > Phalacrocorax > Phalacrocorax aristotelis. Next base: position 42,012,605 of record NC_134279.1, on the reverse strand, counting down.
GCAATCAACTGCTTCACTTACTCATTGAATAGCACTGTGTAGCTTTGTTAGAGTGTGTAAGGGGAGAAGGTGTAAAAGTAGAATTCCTAATAAGGAAAAAGTGCACTGAACTCAGATCATCAAAAAGGAAATCAAGATATGACCAAATTTTGAAGATAAAGCTAAAAGCTACAGGGCCCCATCTTAGAAATTACAGTATTTTTCTTGGAATGTGTAAAGAAGTATTTTGATAGTAAATATTTTACAAAATCAATTATGTCTTCATCGTAAAGAAAATACATCATAAACCTTACTAGCACCCTGAATTTCACTTTTTTTCTTCCAAGCCATGGGCTCCAACTTTCCTCTCAATGGATGTGGATGGCCGAGTTATCAGGACTGACTCTTTCTCTAAAATTCTGTCATCTGGGTAAGGCCAGCTTCAGACTGCTCAGCATTGCCTGTTCAGTTAAGGTACAAGACTAATACTTCATACAAATGACCAGACATGTCAGTGTTTTTTCATCTAATACCTATCCATTTCTGGAATGTACTTTTTGATCCACAGCTTTTCTCAGTCTGCTCACTTTTCATGTCCTCTCTTGCAGTCTAACTCTGGATTCTGTTTCTCTTCTGATACTGATAGTTAAGCCACTCTCCCCAGGCAGCCCATTCTTGCAGACACCATACAGGCAGAAAGAGAGATGCTAGATTCCAGCTCTGTTCCATGCCTTTCTCTCCTTTTTCTACTTCTCCTGTCTCTTTACATTCCTGCACACTCCCTGAATTCGTAATACAGAAGAGAAATGATGGCATCATTCTTCACAAACTATTCATAGGGTTATACCGATCTGTTGTCTTCTAGCCCTACAGTTATTTCAGGTTGTTTCCACCTGCCTGAAAAACTAAGCTGGCTGTTTTCCATTTCACACATGTCACCATAGTTGATTTTTAACTTGCTTTTATATATTATTCTAATAGATATAAGAAAGTAATGTGAATTCTGCACTGGCAGCTAGTGGATTATAACCCCATCCCTGAGAAAGTAAGGAGACAACTTGAGCTAAGTGTGATTGTACTTTCAGAATTGACACTGCAAAAAGGCATGATACAATTTTATATTTGTCAAAGATGCATAAGAACTTACTGGTTCTATTTTTCTTCAAATAAAAACTTCAGCCAGTCTGTAAAGATGGGTCATAAGCATTGAGGCATGAATAAAAGTTTGGTTTATCAGTCTAAATTCCATTTATTCTGCAGTACTGAAAGGGAGTGAAAGAGTAAAGCTGTTTGCCAGTTCCCATCTGTTTTTCATAAAGCCTAAGCATTTATGATTTTTCATTATGTGAAAACCTATCTTTCCTTCCCTTTGATTCATGTAACCTTTATGGTTGCAGAGGAAAGCTTACAAGTGTGGGACAAGTCCCAGAGTCTCAGAACTAAGAGGTAACTATAAGCATTAAAAACCCTTAAATGTTTTTATTTCATGACTTTGATACTTAGCTCATAAGTTGCATAAACCTGGGTCTTAGGGCAGTATTAAGATATATATAAACGTAAATGCATAAAATATCACTACAATATCAATGAAATGGCTACAGGTTTTCCCAGTTATAAGTTCAACCATAACTCGCACAAAGTATTATCACCTTGCATTTCTGTAGTAACTTTTTTCCTTTTTTTCCCCCTCTAGGTTAAGAATAGGTTTTCTCACAGGTCCCAAGCCTCTTATCGACAGAGTTATTCTACACATTCAGGTTTCAACAATGCACACCAGCACTTTCACACAGGCAAGTCCCAAGCTGCCAACTTAATTGTATTAATAGAAGATAACATATTCCAAGTCACAAGAAACCAAAACCAAACAGCTTTGCACTTTTGCAGTTTTGTTTCTAGTAAGCACATACATTGTCAATTCTGCCAAAAGAAGAGAGACCACCATAGAAATTACAGCCAGAGCTAGAGTGTCACAATGCTCAGAAAGTGCAGCTAATATGCCCTTAACCCTCAAATTTCAAGAATCAAGATTTAAAATACTTTGTTTCTCTTGCTAGTAGGTTCATTTGAAAAACCTCAATGTAAAGGATACATTGGAAGTACTTAAGTTTACTTTTTTTGGTTTTCATACTACTTTGTAATTAGAATACTGGCAGCCCACAGAGATATTACAAAGCAGGCTGCCAATTACAGTCCCTTTATAGTTAGGAATAAGGAAAAGAGAGATTGAACACATCTAAATACACCTTCCATCTACCAGCTCCATTAGCTCATCATAGAGACAGTATTAAAGCAGAGGGGCTGATATGGGCAGGAAAGTAAAGCAATATAACATTGCCTTCCTTTTTCTCCCTGATTACCACATTCAGCTCTCCATCCATTCTTCCCCCTTGCCCCGGCTTCCAAACACTGCCATGATCCTTGGAGACAGCAGTAACATGGACTAAAATGGCCTGTTGCTGTTGCCACCTCTCTTTATAAAGGAATCCAAGAGACCCCACATGCAATTTCTTGCCTGTGTGGAATTCTGAATATGGCATCAGGCTCTAGTTCTTTTGATGATTGCAGAACAGTCCTGTTTAAAATATGGTATTGATGATGTGTTTTATTTCTTTAGATTATGATATCACAGCTGCTTCAGCAATGGGGAGAAAAGGGTTTCTTGGAGCATATAGACAGGTAGGGTCTTGTCATATGCTGAATCCCATCATCTGTCATTCTGCTCCTTGTTACCTACACAAAACATTCTTTGCAGAACCAGGTCAGAGGAAGTGTATCAGTGTCAGGCCAAATGGAGAAGCCAGGTCACCAAGACTGACAGTATTCACATGAGTCCCAAAGGAGCTCTGTGTGAAGCTGCAGACGTGCAGGTCGGGGTATGTAAACTACCACTGCAGACCAACAATTTGCTGGTCTACTGGCACAATCATGCAGCTCCCATCTGAAGGGAACTCAAAGAGGATGAGGATGCTGGGAGCTCCAAGTCAGTGAATAAAGTTTTCATCCTTGCTGAAGTGGCAGGGTCTATAGCAAAGGCTAATATCACTAAGCACATAATCTATTGAGAAAGAGTCAGCGTAACTTGTATAATGGGAGTTCTTGCCTCACTAACTCAGCAGGGATTCACCCTCTAACATCCTTAGAGGAATGACTGTGGACACTGATGGAAAGAAGTACAGAGAACAGCGAGGTTCACCTACCCTTGCTAACCATTGCCTCTGTCACCACTCCTGGAGACAGCACTGAGCTAAGGCCTAATTCAGCATGGCATTTCTTACATACTGGCTGACACACATTTGCTTTTCATCTATTATGCTGGAGGAGCACAGTTTCTCCCAAGTATCCACGCTTCATTTCAGATGCCATACTTGGATACCATTAGAACCCCAAGCTTCCTACTTCCATGGGAAGTGTGCTATACTCTGCAGAGGCCTGGAACAGGAATGTGAACAAGGCATAGAAAAAGTTCTTGTATCTGACTGTAACAACCACTTCTGTCCTCTAAGCACCTGCCTGTTTTCTGTATTATAAACACTAGTATTAAAAAAAAAACACCACAAAAAGAAAAACCAGACACAGCAGTCCTAGCTTTGCCTTGTTTTAAGAAATAGGAACATAAAGATAGGTTTTACAGGGAAACTTGGACCACGCTTTAGCTCCATATTCAACAGTTTAAAAGAATATATCCTACATTTAGCTCTTTGCTTACCTTCTTATGGGCCAAGAAGCATCCTTGCTTACACCAAAAGGCTGTTCTTCCTCCTGACTAATGAGAATAGCACTGCAGTCTGGTAGCTGCAACCCTTTTTATAACCTCCTAGACTCTGTTGTCAGGTAACTTATTGATGAGGCCCAACAGCTGACTGCAATCTTTCCCAGGTGATTTCATTTGGCCAAGGTTGCCTTGTTAGATCTTGTTTTTAAGTATGAGCTAGGTGGTTGTTTGAAGCAGCTATGTTTTTGCTGAAGTCTTGTCTTGCTAACACTTACAATTTCATCCCAGCATAAAAGTAAGATGATAACAGAAGGGCAAAAAGCTTACAACAGTATTTGCAATAAGTGAGATTTACCATTTCATGCAGAATGTAGCAATTGGTATAGGCTGAGTCCCAAAACTATATAAGCCTTTAGTATCAGGTGTAATAAAATACATCCAGAAATCAAAGGTATTGGTTCAGAGAGTATAAAAAACCCTGAAAGGTATAATTATGAAATTATTAAGTATGGTTTCTCTACAGAGGAGGGAACACATTTGCATCTGATTTATGAGCTCTCTATCAGGCATTTCTCTCATGTTTCCTGTTGTAGAATTGCAACTGTCTCATATCGACAAAAGCCACTGCACAAGACTTGTCCTAAACTTGGGTTAGGGTCATTTTCCCCACTAAGAGATTGAATTATGTCTAAGTTTTACTTAAAGTGTGAAAGAGAGAGGTAAGCTCAAAAGTTTAGGAAGGGGGAAGCTGTGAAATAGTCATGACAGGTTTATCATATGATTTGCTGTTTACCTCGTGAAATATCATTTCCATGTGTACCTATTACAGAAGTTCAACCCAAAAGCACAAATGTGGAGTCTGTGCTTTTGCATAAGTCCTTCATTTCCTTTAGTATGCCTGTTTTGTGTGGTAAATATTGCAAGCAGGGCTTGTATCCACTGATACAATAGACAGAATGGATAATATATATGAAGAGTTTCCATGACATATGTAAAGCTTAAGAAGCAGTCACACAGGTAGTTCCTCTATCTGGTTGATGTTTGCTTTGTTACAGGCATGCTGAAGCATTCAAGACTTCTCTGGTACATATACAAAGTTTTATACCCACAGGATGCTGTATTGTGCCCAGCTAGGATATGCTCATATTTCCATTAAATGTGCACTTAGGCTGTTCAAGTAGAAAAGCTTCGTTTCTGCCTTTGGAAACAAATGGACTCTGAAGCACTATGGGATCATGACTTTGAATTGATAATTTACTTTCAGAGTGGTGGAGTTCTACAGGGCCCAGCGGGATGCAATGCTCATTGCTGCTGACAAGTGGTTAAAAGGTCAGTGAGTGCAACACAGCTAATTACTTAGATTTTTTTTTCTAGCTATTTATCATCTTCGTGTTCAAGAAAAACCAGTGAAGTTCACCTCTTGACTGAAGTGACAGATAAGCACTATAAGCAAATCAATGACATTAAATATTAAACTTAGGACAAGTTATCAAGTGCTTCTGTTTTCATGCTTTTCTGTGGGACAAGGATATGGTGATGAGAAAAAAGCTCTCCACATTACTGTATAAAGCAATTTTACAAAAGCCATATATTTCACACCACTATGTTCTTATACTTTTTATGTTTAAAATCTCTGCCTGAAATAACCAGATTTAGTGGCCTTAATTTAAAAAAATATATAAACAATCAATATAGCAGCAGTGATAATATTTTTTTTGTCAGAAATCAATTTCAAATGTCCACTTTCGTGGTTAATCACAGAGCATAGAAAGAATTTGATCAACAATAATGCAATTACGGTTAGTGATTCACTCATCTTAGTCAGTCCAAGTGGAATCAGCAGTAACTGCTTAAGTAACTGCCCATCTACCTTAGATGATACTTCCATGGCACATGGGTACTTGGGCACCACACAATCATTAATGTGCTCACTCTTGCTAATTCCAGGTTTTTAGATAGGAAGTATTTTTTTCTTTTCTATATGGTTCTGAACAATCACGGGTTGTTGACTGAGGCAGGCCCTCTTTGTCTCATTTCCCCCAGTATCAAAACAGTGTAATAGCACCAGGCTGCCTTAAAGTGTATGGTAAGAATATACTCATACGTAACACAGTATAGGGTCTTCATGTTTTCTAGTAATAGGAGCCATAATATTACAGAAGACAGACCTTTATTTTGTAGATACGCAATGTTTCAATCCATCAAGGAAGAGCTGAAGAAGATGTCAAGTCAAATAGTTTCCTCAAAAATATGTCCAAAATCAGATAAGGAATTCTAGGTAAACAAAAGGTATACAGTGAGTCTGCATACATAATTTAAGACATAAATCCTCCCTAATCCTTCCCATCCTCCTTATAACTCCTAGGCTCTCCTTTTCTTTGGGGAAAAATCTGTAATCATTGTCATTTAAAGGAAAACAGTTTTGCACATTGCTACACTTAAATTGTATGGCTAGTCAACGTGATATTAGGAGAAACTGCATCAGAAAAATTCTTTTAGATTGTTTACTTGATCTGAAAGTAATAATATAGTTTGTTAATGTTTGGGATTTCTATAATTCAGAGCGATCACTTTCACAAAAATTATTGAGGATACCAGCACAAATGCGATAAGCCCACACAGATTTGATTAGGAGTACTTTAGATTTTGCAGGTAGCATCCTGGCTCTGTGGCCCACATTACCTTTGAGTTCATTGGAGCAACAAATCTATAACATCACTGAATCTATGATGTATCTGTTAAAGGTGGGGCAGAAGTTTTTTGTTTGTTTTTTTTTAATTTTTTTAATTTTTCTTTCTTGATTCCCTTCTTTTCTCTCTCCAGACTTGGCAGAATGGTACCCTCCTGCTGCTGGCATGTTCTTATGGATCAAAATTAAGGGTGTTTCTGACACACAGCAGCTGATCATGGAGAAAGCTCTGCAGAAAGAAGTATATGACCTATGGTTTAATGGCTTATGATGTTAAAATGAAATGAGGAAAGGATAAAATAAATTATCATACCTATCCACAAATATGCACACACATAAAGAAGCAGGGGACCTTGCTGTGCATCATCATTGTGTCCGCAAGTCAGGCATTGTCGCATAGTGACTCATTAATAAAATATCTTCATGTCTGTATTCAGATGTTGATATTTAATCATCTTACTTAAATTTAAACATTATAATATATAGCACAATGCCATGTATGCTATATATTAATATATGTACCTATGTGAATGATGGCTGTCTACTATATCTTTTTAGTAAGAGAAATGAAGTGTGATTTTATTTTTACAATTTATAAGAACCAGCACTGTGTACTGAGTAAACTACATCCCACCTCACTGGTGCTTCTAAACATTGTCATGGTAAGCCAGACCTGGTAACCCACTAGGCTATGTAACCAAAACCTAAGAGCCCCTTGATTTTGTTATGAAAAGCCTGGTTCTAGGTTGCGTATTTTTGGCTTCTTATTTTGAAGAGAAGAAATATATTAAGCTATGTTCTGATACCAGTGTTTTAGCAGTGAGCCTTCCCAAATTTAACTTAACACAGCATTTTAATACTGGTGATAACTGGGTGGCTAATCAATTTTTCTTAGGTGTTGCTGGTTCCTGGAGGAGCATTCAATATCGATAGTTCAGAGCCTAGTTCTTACGTCAGAGCCTCCTTCTCTCTGTCTTCTCCAGCCCAGATGGATCTGGTAAGTGAGGGGGTTTTTTTTAACATTCTTATCAAGACAGTTTCTCACCTAATAATGCTCACTTATTTTTACTTACTTCTCCTTATGTGTATTCTTGAATGTTAGTGTAGGTATTTTAGTACTTAGGTGATTAAGCAGTACTCTTGAAGCAGCATTAGCTATTTCTTAGGCAAGATACTCATATCCAAGTGACCTGAAAGGTACCAGATTTTTAGGACCACATAAAATCTTTCTGTGTATCTCATCCCTGTAGAGTCTCACACTTAATCCTCCCAGACTTTATTCATGAAGGCTTTACTGAAGTCCGAGTAAGTTTTGCCATTTGCTTTAGCATTCGCAGGCATCACACATCTCTTATTTTGCAGACTTTCCATTCCTGAGATTGAATTACCTGCTTTCTTTTTTGTGTGGGTGCGTTGTCAATCCTTTATAAGAAAGAATATTGTTTTTCTTTTATACAATTGACATATCTGTCGTATTTAATGTCTCAGGAACTAATCTTCTATGTATTTTAGGAACATTTTGGATGTTATTTGGCTGTATCTGTAAAAATCAGTGGGAAGAAAGATAGGATACATTCGTTCGTGCAGATGTAATACTCGTTTGATCCAGGTGCTTGAAACAGTTCAGTATTTGTAGTTGTACTTTCATTCAGTTGTGAAGGTTTGTAACAGATAAGCACTTCTATTCCCTTCTTCCTTGTAAAAGTAATTCCTAACCAAACTATTGACAGTCAAATTCTATCTTTTATATGCTTCCCCACTCAACTCTTCTTCCTTTTCTCTCACCTTTGGAGCCTCTAGGCCCTTACATTAAGTTAAAAGAGCTACTCTTCCAGGGATCACTAGTTGTATTAAAAGTACAACTGGTTAGTTGCATCTGAACTCCAAATAACCTTTGAATATCAGTATATATATTTTCCTGTTTCAGAAAACTCTGCCTTTCATTTTCTGTCAGAGAAGCAGAAGCTTTGTCCAGTCAACACCCATACATGTCATTAATAAAAGGAAAACAGAATATCAGCACAATTTTGCAGTATAAAATACTGGTTAGGGTAGTTTCAGTACCTTTACAGGCTTGCTGTGTTGCCTGTTTAAGTAATGCTGGAATATAAACGTGAACCATATTTGTGTCATTGCAGGCCTTCAAGAGACTGGCTGACCTTATAAAAGAAGCTTTGTGAGAAAGCTAAATAGAGCTCTTGCACCAATCAAAATTGTCTCCAGGAAATATTTATTAACATTTGGATTTCATCAGAACACTATAAAAGCAAGCACAATACAGTGGATGTTTCCTGAGATGGTTTCAGCTAAAAAAGCAAAAACTGAAAGATTGAAAAACAATTTGCCTAATTTTTTTTGACAGGACATTGCATTACTGAATTTATTCCAGTTCAGAATCATTTAAAATACTCAAAACCAAAATGTTCTGTTTCCCATCAAATCCGTGGTTTTGTTTGATTTTAGTTTACTTTTGTTCAGGCTTTTGCTTCATTTTGGGTAGGGAAACAGGGAAATCAGTTACTGAGGAAGTTGTACCTGAGGTGATCTTAGCCATTATTACTTAATCCCAGCTGACCCATTCCTCCAACACCTTATGTTGGAATTTTGTTGTGTGTGTCAGTTTCCTTCTTGTCCTGCTGTGTGGCATCTGGTTTTGAAGATTTGAAGATCAGTATTTAATCTTACTAAAGTTTTGTTAAATAAAACTGATGTAAGGATGTTAAAAAATTGAAACAGATCCAGCAAAATTAGGCTATGATTACAAATAAAACTATTTGGCTTAAGGTCCCTTGTTATTTGCATGGGTTTCACAGCTCATTCTCTAATTTGTAAAAGGTTTTCTGATTGCTGGCTTCCACTTCAGTCTGCGAGTACTTACTCTGTAGCTGTGTTAGAAAATCTCTGGTATGCAAAGGCATGTGGATGTGCTAATACAACTGCTCTCTGCTCTTCGTTAATCAGACGTGTTTTGGAACAGAGAGCGTCAGTAACTGAACGGGGGATGTAGTGGAATGGACAATACCCTGACACTGCCAGATGTACAAAGCAAGCAAAATGAGAAAATAAAGAAATGTTTTGATCTCTAATCCCTTAGTCATTATCATCCCAAACATTTGATACTTGGCAACACGTTCAAAGCTTTCAGACAGTTTTAACTGTACAGATTCTCCAAGGCTTCCCATTTTGCTTAGTGACTTAAGTTTTATTTACTGATCGGATGAAAGCACTGTAGTTTTCCACCAATAGCAGATGGTTGATTCCTTATGTCCAAGTGTCCAGAATTTCAAAGTAAAAATACGTGTTCAAGGATCCAGCCAATCCTTCAGCAGCTCAGGTAACGCAGCCAAATATGGGTCAGGCACAACCTTGTTTAATTGAGAGTTTCACAAGAGTCATGGTGGTAGTAGCACCAATGATTCTCATTCCCTCTTTTCCCCCTAGTTATAAACACCATGCGTCATAACAAACTAGCACAGATGTGTGCCTTTCCCAGCATCTCTTCTATCATCAGGATCATTTTAGTACCTTCAGCCCAGCATCACCTTTTATCTCTATCGCAAGCCTTTTTTTAGTCACACATGAAAGCCATCTCCGCACTTTGCAGCTTCTTGAGCAGCACATCCAAGCTCAATCCTTTTCCCTCTTCCTAGATTACTGTAACTTTTAGTTGAGTCCACATGATTTTCAGACTAATTTTTTCCAATTTGATACCAGTACATGACACCTTTCCTCTCAGACCCATCCAAAGTACTTTGTATAGTCCCAACTTGTCTGTCACTCCTGCCCTCCTGCAAACACGGGGCTGGGGCTGTTGTGCCACACCTCATCTGCAACCCAACCCGCATCTCCCGGTGGGGCTGCCGCCAGCGGGCAGGTGGGAGAGCTGGTGCGGTGGATGGGGTCAGCCCCACCACAGAGTCAGGCTGGGCTTGGGCAGCCAGGATCCACGGGGTGACATAGTGTGGGGAGAGCCCACAGTACCTAAGCGGCTCTCAGGGCACCAACACTGTCTTTGAAGACAAACCTGTCCCTTTTCACACTATTTGATGATGCTAAAGTGGGGTCTAAACTAGCAGTGGCCTCTGTGCGGTGCTGCTTAACAGCGAGTTTTCACGTTTCAACTCAGCTTCTTAATCACGTGTAGAAATTTTGAAAGCTCTGGCTTTTCTATCAGTATGGGGTTCAATTTAGAAAATGATTTTATACAACAGAATGAATTGATGTGTCTGTTTAATTAAAATAATATATTTTTACAGAGGAATACATGTAAATGTCATTTAAGACTGATCTTAGTTTTCAGGCAAATACTATTGTCATTGTCAAATTCTATTGCCATATTGTCATTCAGCCAGACCTGAATTCGAAAAACAGAACCAAAATGCCATTATTACACTAGCTTTATATTGATGATCTGTTGAATAATACACCTCTTAACTTTCAGACATCTAAATGTTAATTTAGTTGAATGTAAGCAAAGTGCGATTCCATTTGCTGCACATTAGATGCCTTTGCTCTCAGCTAATTTAATTTAGAGTTTGTTTTTTTCCCTGTGGTGGAGCATCTAAAATTAAATTAATATCCTGAACAATACAAACTGAACAATGGCAGTGAAATCTTGTATGCACATACTGTTTCCCTGCACCTCTTAAAGCCCAGCTTCTGGTCTCCAGGGAGAGAGCATTCACTGTGATTAAATGTTCCTTGGAGGAAGCCACTTAGAGACAACAGGCCGGGCAACAGGTTCACATAGGAAGAAATGATGTGGCAAATGAAAGTTTTGATTTTCCCTTTCTCTTTCATCCATCCAAGAGCAAATAACCTCTCTCATTCATAGCTGGGTTTAAGCCATCTGATCCAAGTGGCACAACATACCGTTGGGGAAGAGAGGATACAGAGGAAGGAGAGGACTCGGTGTCGTAAGCACATGCTCGGATGCTACCTAGCTATGGGCAGTGGTGGAAGCGCTTACAGCAGCGCGGTAGAGAGCTGCCTGACATGTGGGCAGCCCTGGGCAGGCTGGGTCTCTAGACTTATTTCTGAGTGGGCAACTAGCTGCCCACTCTCTTGTACCTACGCTTTGGTTCTACTGGATTTTCAGGCATTCAGCAGATGAAAACCACCTAGAAATTCTGGGCAAATAGCCACTGTACATGACTCAGATAATCCTGCTGTACAAGGGACATAAATCTCAACATATCCCACGCACATCGCGTGCACATGTGGTTCCACACATTCAGACTTGTGTGATGCATCCCACCTCTGCTTTGTGAGTTTTGCAGATGTAGCAAGGGGGAATAGTTCTTCCCTGGGAGGATGGAAATATTAACTATAACCACTTCAACATAATTCCTGAACCCCTGCATAAAATAAATTTACAAATTTTAGGTTCACACAGGTCATTGATCTGAAGGAAAATATCGTCCTTTACTTCAAGATGAGAGCCCTTCAGCACAGCTGTGATTAACGAATAATTGAGACAAATATTTTTATGGGGAATTCATTAGAAGAGAGAACATATGTTTGTACACCATATGACAGTTTTTACGTTAAACTGTGAGCATGTAGAGAATTATTTCATCTAATTGAATGTCAGTCCCTGAGCATCAGTGGTGGTGTCCAAGAATTTATAGTTTTTGTTGAAAACACTTAGCTTAGTTTTGGGGGGTTGTCCCTGAAATTCTGAATGCAAGTTTTGTTTTAAACTTCATCCTCTAAAAATCATTTGCTCTGTGTGGAACCTTGCATTTAAAACCTTGTGGCGTACAGATCTGCAGTACTTTCAGTTCCGCCTTTGCAATCTGGATTGTGATACACTGGGGCAAATATTTAAAAGAACTCCATGAGCTCTCCTGGTGCATGCCCTAATCTGTCTTGTTTTCTTTATTATTTAATAACAGTTTTTGAGCAGCCCACTGTAGGCTGTCTTAGATGGGAGCAGAACGATTGCAGTGTTTGAACTGTAATTATTCTGAATGGAAAGCACTCTGCCAATACAAAGAAACATACATTTTCATTCTGTCGTTGCTACCAGAAATACCAGTACCTCACTTTTCTCATAATGACTGTGGAAGCTGTTGTGGTAACCCTGCAAAGCTCAGGTATCACCATGGGAGAAGGATAAGGGTCTTGCTGATGCTTTCAAGAATGAATATCCCAGAAATGTGTTTACAAATCTGACCGCTGTTAGAAGATTCCCTGCTGCCTGTGCAGAATTTGGAGAATCCCTTCAAAATTATATTTGCTTTTTATTTTCAACTTATATTAAAGCAGATCTGGATTGATAGAGCAAGTGAATATGCTGTGACGTGACCTGGAAAAAATTAGCATGAAGGTATTTCTGTTCCTTAATTTACATAGAACTTTGCACTTTCTCTACGTTTGGCCAATAATTAACTTCGAACCTAAAAAGTTCAAAAGATTAAAGTTTTTTTCCTGCTCTTCCCTGAAAAACCAAAACAGGCATTAACAGAGGTGGAATACCATTGGCCTGGCCCAGGATTTTGGCTCCTGCTTATTGTATGCTGGAATTTCTAATCAGATCCAGCTTGAGACGCCAACCCTAAAACCCTCCTGGTACCAGATGCATTAGCAGATAGGAAACTCGATCTTTCCAGTGCCCATCACCACCAGCCTGTAGCCACTAAGGACATGGTGGAGCATCTGTGTGGCTCCGTAGTACTGGAGTAAGCACCAGAAGATGATGTGAGCACATCCTGAATTAGTGGTGGGCAACAGCACTAAAGAAAGGACAAGGTTGCAGCTTTCGTACACTGCACATTTTGGCATGTAAGTGCATGCCGGATCAGCAGAACCCTGGAGGAGCAACCACTGCAGTGTCTCTTTCAGGAAGGAGAATGTACCTGTGTAAACCCGGAATCCAAGAATATAAAAACAAACTATTATTTTTGCAGAACTGAGAAGTCTCTTCTGTTCTTTTTTCAGCCTGTTACATCATTTGAATCCAGAAATCCACTTATTTGTGTCATCAGCATGAATTACCACAAGTTTATCTGCACATAAAAACACTTCAGGAAAAACCTATCCAGTTTGGCTCCTAAGAGAATACCAGTTTAACTGATATAACATTAGCTTTTCTATTGTTATTTAGCCATGAAAATTTAGCAGAAGGTAGAACACCTCTTGCTATGAAACTGATAGCAAAATTTGACTTTAGCAATCACGAACATGGCTTGTTTGCCTCTATTTTGCAGCCACCAGAATGCAGGAACAATTTGAAACACTGAATATCTTCACTTTTTTTCTTTTTTACATTTTAATTTTTGTTAATGTCCTTAAATTGAAACTTAAATTGCAGCTAGTGAAAGCCAATATTAACGAAAATTTAACTGGGCAAACTAATCCCTATACCACTGCTAGGCATGTTTACGAAGTTGCTCTAGTGCTCCAGAATACCAGAATTTTTTGAAGTTACATCTGTATTGATGACTTCTGTTTCCATTTTTCTGGGATAGAGAAGTTTTTCTGACAAGATCAAATTATTTTATTGCCTTATACGGTATCCTCTTTCAATTAGACAACATATAATTTAATACACTCTCTCACTGTCCGCCTCACCCCAAAAACAATAAAGAGAAGGGACGGAAACACCAGTTCAGTTTTCTTGGTGGACTATGTAAAATACTATTTTCAACACAGTTCCAAGAACCTGGAAGACATTATTTAATAAGCAAATAAGCTAGTTCCTGCATCTCTGAGGAAGACAGAAGAGTTACTCTCTTACTATGGGCATAGCCATTTAAACTGTAAATGTTTTAGGCATCCCACAAACATGAAAGGAAATGGCAAAAAGCCCCTTAGAAATACCTAAGAAATTAAATACTTTATCACAAATCTAAATCAAAAGAGAATAGCCTTGATTCTTACAGATGTTATTCAATATCCAATTTTTTTCATACCTTTTCCACTTAAAGTATTTAACCCACACTTTTGCATTTTTTTTTAATCTGGACTTCTTTGTTCATCTCTTTCATGTATCTCTCTAATAATACCCTCCACGGGGCCCCCAGGTACCATATTTTTTCAATAAGGCCAATTATTTCCTTACTACTGCCACCATTTTATTTATCTTTTATTAATTTGATGACTGAGTACGTTTTTACCTTATTCTCTGCATTTGTTGTAGGTCACATCATACATAATCTCATCCACAACTAATCTCTGGCTGGTGGCAAGTCTGACCCAAACACTTTTTAATTTAAAGCAGCCAGGGTCACTGTAGGAGACCAGCACTGACCCTGGGGAGATGTACCTCAGAAGGGTAACAATCGGGACTACAATATTGCCTATATTTTCAAGTAATGGCCGTTAAGCCAAATGAATAAGAGTGTTATTTGTTTCTGCTTCCTAACTGGCATAATAAAATTTTTCCCATTTATCTTTTTTATTCCTCTTTATTTAGTTATTGTTACTTATTATCAGTCACATAAATTAGGAACTAGTCATATTTATCAGGAAACTGACTACTTTGTGTTCCTCTATTTAAACTTTTCTATTGGGTACCTTTAAGGAACTCCTTATTTTTACTCTCAGGATGGATTAGGTTACTCAGCAATAGTGTTTTTATGAAGCCTATTACAATGGCAATCTTCTATGGCCACTTCTACGGCCATTTAATTCGCTCCCTAGCAATACTGTGATAACCCTTAGATGTTAAATTAGTTCCCACATAATAGGTGCCCAGAGAGGACTTTTAGCAAGCAACATGCACAGATGATTGAATGATTGAACTCTGTGGATATCGGTCATGTTTCCAAGTGGTGTTTGCTGTGAACAAGAACCCCAGTGACTCAAGAGTTTCAAAGCCCAAGGAAATCATCAGCTTTATAGTGAAGGCCATGCATTTTCATTATCTCTGAGAAAGATACCTTATCTTGGTTTTAAGGCTTAAAATGATGGAAAAAGCACCAGAAAAATCTATTGGATTAAAAAGCCGTTCATTAAATGGCATTCTCTCTAGCCATGTCACTTGTATGAATTCAGCTAATTCCCTAAAGCCAAGAGTAAGGGATAAAAAGGACAAAGGATAAAATGAGTTTTCAAAAGAGTCTTCATAGTCTCCTCAAAACCTATCCTAAGCAGGGAAACATGAAATTTCCCTTTTAGACAGGAAGGTTTTTTAAAGTAGGTAAGAGGATGGGTGGGAAACACACCAATGGAAATAGTTTCTGTACTGGCAAATCACCCTTTGCTGTCTGGTGTCAGAAATAAATAAATCAATCACATTCAAGCCTTTTATGATTAGTATATTATCATAAACAACATAGACATCTGATGTCAGCAGCATTATATTTTTAAAAGGCCATTGGATATGCCTGGTGTGCATCCTGGAGGTTTAGGCCTTGGGCTATTTTATGAAAGTGGTGTTCAGAAAAATGACTTGGAATTGCTTAGCTGTGGTACCAAAGCCATGAAGGTAGAATGGGGTAAAAAGTTCTTACAATCTCCTAACTCTTTTTAAAAGTAATACTATTTTTCAGAGTCAGTGAAGTATTTAGGAAGGTGAAGTCCTACCAATTATTTTTGTAAATTAGACTCCTGAATGACCAAGTTAGTTTTTAAAATGGAACAATAATTCCTAAGAAAGTTTCATGGTTTTGATGTCCTCTTTAATAAAATCCCATCTAAAAGTTTCATGACTCAGAATTGTAAGGGCAAGAAGAAATCATAGCCACGTTCTTGTGAGCTTCCTGAGTGAAATATTGCAACACCACGACCACATGTATACACACACACTGCTTCTGAGGTCTAATGACAGTGGAAAAAATCTTTGCAAATGGCTTAGTAGCATGCCCTGACCTTTCTCTTGCTGTTGAAAATAAAGTGTTGGTGATACTCAGGACAAATGAAGTGAGAAGGATAATACTGGAGAAAAATCCAACAGCAGATGAGAATAGGAGAGTAGAGCAAAGCATATAAGGAAAGTCCAGTGATAACAGACAAGAAGAAATCTTCCCCAAAGCCAATCTTCCCCAGATAGTTGAGAAAGACGTCCTCTGTTAGAGGTGTTCCTAATGCTCAGTGCTAACCACGCTTTCTGATTGTCAAGTGGCCTTTCTCAAGGGACAAAAATATTTTATTTCTATAAAATGTATTTATATATTAAGGGTGATAAGCATCAGGCTAAAACAGTCATATATGACTATGTAACGACTGACACTTTGAAGAATCTCATTGAAAATACTGCTTACTCTGTTTTTTTTTCCCCAGGCTGTAAAAGAATTCTTCTAATAGCTTTGCTAACATCTTTACCACCACACTAGAATTTAATAGCTGTCACGGCTTGGTACCAGTAACTGATTCGCAGAGCATAGAAGACACAACATACTGTGACGAATGAACTACACAAACGTTTTGTCCCTGCCAAAAACTGACTCCTGCAACAAAACCTGTTCTCTTGCTCTTCTGCAGCACTCTCCATTCAGAAAATCATAACTGTTTTATATGTGCAGCCAGCATCACAGCATTAAAAAGTATACAGGGTTATGAAACAGCTTTCCTAAAGGGTGTATCCAATGGGCCAGGCACTGCAGTTTGGAAATAAGAGTGAAGGCATGCAAGACAGCTTTACAAAACCAGTAACGGTGTAGGCAATGCGCACAGCGAGTGGGTGTGCGCTGTTCTCATCGCAAAAGAAGTAGGGGGATTTAATGAGCAGATGCGGAAAAAGCCCAGGAACACGTTACATGCACCGTAACATTACACAGGACTTTGTGCAGGTCAAATATACAAATGGGTCTGAGAAAAGGATTAAACACAATGACTGAGAATAGGTCCATAAAAGACTATTAAGCACAAAGATCCACATGGCCCAGATCAGGAGTTCCTAATCCAATGATTGCCTGAATGAGGGAGGAGCTCAGAGGATCACTAAATATTTCCCCATTTCTTATGCCCTTGCTTTGGCCATTATCAGAGACCTTATACTGGACTAAAAACCATCAGTATAAACTAGAATGGCAATACAGGTGTTTTATGTTAGCTTGTCCCTCTGGTTTTAGCAAAGACAATTCAGGCAATACAAATTATTGTCTAGGAAGTTGGTGACGGTGAGAATTAAGACCTAGGGGCAAGGTTTAGAAGTAAAGTTCAATTCACGTGCAGGCACCAAATCAATTTGCTGCTAAGTTCAAGCTTTTCTTTAGGTCACATTTTTTTCCAGTCTTGGCTTGGATTGGCTTCTGTGTGCTCAGCTTAAGCCAGTGGCTGTATTATCATGCAGAGTCTATATACAGTATCTTATTTCCCCTTTCTAACTGCAGTTGAATATGGATGGAATGAACTGCTGCACTGGGGCAACAACATCTTGGTTACGTACCGAAGGGAAAAAATCCCAATGGGGTTGCCAAGGGGGCAGAGTAAAAGTAAAAGGGCTTGATCTGGACTTCCTGCTCCTTTCTGAGTAACTTCAAACAGGTCCCTTCATTCTCTCTGTCCCCATGGGGATAACAATAGCTACCATCCTTTGTACAGAACTTTGGTACCCAATTAGGCTATCAACATTCCCAGGTACGTACATCATCCAATTACTTCATAGAACCTGACAAAGAATGTGAAGTTATTTGAGATTCTTTTTTTTTCATAGCCACAAAATATTATTTTATTATAGAAAATATTAATTAGCGATAGAACGAGAGGAAATGGCCTCAAGTTGCATGAGGGGAGGTTTAGATTGGATATTAGGAAAAATTTCTTCACTGAAAGAGTGGTCAGGCATTGGAACAGGCTGCCCAGAGAGGTGGTGGAGTTGCCATCCCTGGAGGTGTTTAAAAGACATGTAGACGTGGCACTTCAGGGCATGGTTTAGGACGCATGGTGGTGCTGGGTTGACGGTTGGACTTGATGACCTTAGAGGTCTTTTCTAATCTTAATTATTCTTTATTCTATGATCTTTTCTGATTCAAAGAGGAAAACAT
The DNA here is from genome assembly GCF_949628215.1 of Phalacrocorax aristotelis. Classification (NCBI taxonomy): domain Eukaryota; kingdom Metazoa; phylum Chordata; class Aves; order Suliformes; family Phalacrocoracidae; genus Phalacrocorax; species Phalacrocorax aristotelis. Next base: position 41,994,292 of record NC_134279.1, on the reverse strand, counting down.
TCTTTTCTGAATTTACTGTTGTTCAGGGGAAGGGAAGAACAGAGCAGAAAGAGTATACACCCTGTATTTAAGAATCTAAACTAGTAGCCCTTGTATCACTGCCATGCTAGGAGGGCCATCTCTCCAGTCACTCTGAAGGCAACACAGCGAAAAAGAGGCATGTCCGGATCAGGAGGCTTCATTGCTCTGAGTCGCTCTACCTGCACTGAAGGCAATTACCCCATCTCTCTACACCACACACATGGGGGCCCAGGAAAAGCATCTTCTAACTCACCCTCCCATGATGCACAGTTTCTGAATGGAGCAAGTGAGATGCATTTGAGGTAATCCTGTGTTAAATGAGGCAGTTGGACAACAGTCATATACACGCCTTTTAACTTGCCACAGTGGTTCTCACATTCTTAAGTAGGCTGATTTTAAAGCGGCATTTGCTCTAGAAGTCTCACCGTGGCAGAGCATCAGGGGTGTCACCTAATCACAATGCCTCCCATTTGTAGATCCCCTCATAAGCACCTGCTAAAAACATCTCCCTGATTGGAGCTGTTGCAAGAACTGGTCCTACAGTGTTTTCATTTCAATTCTATTTGAAGCATAGGCCAGGAAATGGGGAAAAAATCAACACATTAATAGTAATTATGAGGGGAAATTAAGTTATTAATATTTACAAAGCTTTTTTAAATTGGCTTATTTACTAGATGCTGCTCTGGGAACCCATCTACAGAAATGTCAGTTTGTGAAGGCCACCATGTACATATCTGCATCTGAATTATACACATCAGTCAAATTTAACCTCTGTAGCTGAGGTTTAAGACTGGTCAGATGAATCATATTTCTAAGGTTCCTTTTTTCTACTGTAGACAGTGACTCACTTCATTATAGAGGACTATACTTTATAAAAAGTTCTGTAGGAAGAATCTCATCCTCCACAGTTGTTCTTGTGACATTACATTTTTGTTGTTCCGTGTCACACTGGATATCCTGTTAGAGATGTGTATTAGTGACAGCCTAACGGAATTTTTTAGAAATTATTGCAATATTTTTTGTTTTCTTGGTTAATGAAAGCAGATAAAAATGGTGGATTTGGTGTTAATACAACTAGCTCATTTATAACTTCATTTTTCCCTTCGTGTCTTAGGCACCAATATTTCTGTTAGTGGAAGCTGAGGGCCTGATACATCTGCTATTTTTCCTCCTGGATAAGTGCTGCTCCAGAATAGTGACCAGGAAATAACTCTACAATGTGCAGACAGCTGTGGTTCCCAGCTCTCTGTATTAGTCTTCTCACAGGTATAACTCTATTCCGGTCACATTATTAAGTCCATACACTTAACCAGTCATCTTTGCACTTAAAGGTACCCTTTTATAGCAGACCTAAAGAGTTCACTTTTCTACTTAGTTGAGATTAATTAAAAATATAATTGGGTCTTTTAACTGATCCCAATGGTCTTATTATCAGAACAGTTCTACAAATGAGATCTCAGAGCATATCTTGGCACTTTCACATAGATGAGTACCAATGTGCAAATGGGAAAGAAATGCCTTTCCTTTTTATGCATGCCAGCTCCACTTTCTTGCATGAGGTTAAACAGGAGCAGGTTACAGAGCTGTCAAGGGGGCAGGACATGTGGAAACAATATTGCGCCAGTAAAGGAAAATTTTAAAGGAGCAAAGCTTTTTCTGTTAAGTCTTACAGCATTAAGAATATGGTCCACAACACCTGTGTTAGAAAAGCATAAATATGTAGAGCCTTGGGGTGTTCACATTAAAAAATAAAATGGTCTAGAAAGCAACGAGTAGTTTCAAACTAAAGTGTCATTCACCATGCCAGCAAAGAAGCAGAAAGATAAAACATTTTAGCAAGTCTCCAGGTGATAATATTTAGCTAGAGCTTAGCCCACAGAACTGCCGTCTTATGTAGATAAGATCGCTAACTGACAAAGGAGCACTCAAATTATTAAGTAGTAATAATGATAATTCTTTCTTGGGTACCATTAGCTCAACTTCTTCAGACAGGGAAATGAGGCTTCCTGAGGCAAGTAGGTAAGTGATTGTACTACTGAATAACATTTTCCTTTTCTGTTGCTGAAACTGGCATTGTTTAGGCAAAAGACAAAGATGTAAACTTCCCAATGGGGAGGTCTGCAAACATCTGCTGCCTGGAACATTGCCTGTCATTTAAAAAGGAAAATTACATTGGGAACTGCTTGACACTATTTCTAAGAAACTGTTTTATTTTTTGTCTTGCATGGTTTAATTACAGGCTCAAAATTTCCTTTGTCTTGAACCTGCCCAATCCCACCACAATCACAGATACAGAATTCTGTTCTTGCATAGTTTGGTTCCTCGCCATGTGAAAAGAAAACTCAAGTTCTCAGAAAGCATCTGACCTGAAGAGGTATTGCAAAGAACAGCAGATAAGAAAAAAATAATTCCATGTATTTATGCTGTCAAAGAACAATACATTTTAATTCCTTTAAATTTATTTTCTAAGATCACAAGTTATTTTTATAGCTCATATTATAGAGCAAATTATCTCAAATTAAGGCACATCTTAAGAAAACTACAGCAGTATCTTAAGTCTGAAGTACTGTTGTTCTCTGGTCATGCCTTCAGTGGTAGCACAGATCCTATTTATTCTGTATAATCTTCCTTCAAAGTGCATCTCTAGACCAGATGGACCAAGCAGGCATAGTGCTGCTGAATATGAATAGCCCTGCGTGAGCAGATGCATCTGATAATGTCATTCAGGAGAAGGTGTTTGCATTTATACTGTGTTCTGGGGCCCTATTTTTTCACTCAATCTTATTTGCAAAATAAGATTTTGTCTTCTCCACCAGACAGTATCAAACCAGGTCTGCTTTGCTTTGGTTTGAGGTGGTAAACAGGTCAATTGCTGCAACAGCTATAACTTAAGGAAGGCAGTTTTGCACTTGTATATTAATTGCCTTTATTATTCAATGAAGTTATGTGCTCACTACTTGAGAGACCACCTTATTTTAGAGGCTTTTCAAGAGAATTTACAAGTAGGTGGCATTTTTTTAATTCTTGTCTTTGCTTTTTGATGCCAAGCTCTGGCAAGTACCATCTGTTAATATCTAACAGGACCATTTTTACTTAGAATGCATTTCAGGACCCGGGTTCAACATTTACAAAACAAGTGGTCCCTTAACAACATATAACACTGTTGCCAGCCCAAGTATTATGCCACTTTGCTATCTAGTTTATACAGACAGATGGAACAGACAAAAAAAAAAATGATTGAGATAAGGGTGAAGATAATCAGGGAAAGAGAAAACATAATGAAATGTTTTATGGGAAAGTTTCCAAAAACGTAGAGCAGAACACTACCATCCATTGCAGTATTTCCACAGCAGAAACAGGGATGACATTTTTCATCAACTGATTTATGAGCAATGTATTAGATTTATTGAAAAAAAAAAGTCATCATCCTATTAACTAGAGAGAGGAATCATCCTATTAAGAAGAGAGAGAAAAAGGACAGAATACTGAGAGCACAGAGCATCCAGATGATGAGCCATAGCCAATGTCATGAAGCTCAAAGCGAGGCCATGCAGGGTCTGTTTCATCAGACTTCTCAAGTGAAAAGGTATGCACTCTCTAGACTGTGAGATCGAAGGATTTCTTGAATTTACATTCCAGTTTTAATTCTCCAGAATATTTCTAGAAAATTTAGGAAATGCCTTCACGAATCTAAGGACTGGGCTCATAATGAAGTAATGGAACTTATTCCAGCTAGAAAGCTATACACAGGACGTCCAGAAAAATAAGCCAGACTTCTGCCCCCTTTTTCTTGCTTCTCCCAGCAGAAAGGCAAATTACCCCTTCCCGAAGTTCTTATGGAGGGCTGTTGCCTTGCTCTTCTCAATAAAGCAAGATGGAGAGAGACCAATTCAGTACATAGTATTTTTATAATGTATAATCTAGTTTAAATTGCACCACATCATAAGACCAGAATTTAAAACATCATGAAACTCCATCCTTTTCCTCCCATACAGAGGACAGTCTAGATAGAAACCACTGTGAGGACTCAGCCTCTGAACAACGAGAGACTGTTGCTGGCACTGCTGAATGCACAACTTTCTCCAGCAAGGTCATGGACGTGCTGGAAAATTTTGCTGCTATAAATTTTATTGACTTTCAGTTTCTGATAACACGAAGTGAAAGCACACTGAACTCTGGCATTGCGCCATGAGAGACTATTCTATTCTGACAGCCAAACCCCTCAGTTTGCTGAGTCACAGAAAACTTGGAGCGATAAGTCTGTGTAAATGAAAGGCACCTTTTGTCAATGACAAATTTGTAATGTAACTTTGACCAGACTTAAGTTTCTTTTCTATCTCTCCTGAGGTAGAATATAACCAGAGCAGAACTCAGAGAAATCATTGGTTCTGCATGTGCAGGTGTTAGAAAACCCTCCAGTTCAGCCGGGCTGTAACCATTCCTCAATTTCCCTAGTGACGGTATGGTGAGAGGAATAAAACAGGTCCAAGAGCAACAGAATTTAATTCCACTGGCTCTTGTTGCACTGTCACAGATCACGCTACTGTGATCTGTCAGTATGCTTCAGTGATTTGAAGAAAATGTAGAATATAGCTCCTTTTTAAATACAGTTTCCTTTTTGCTTGCAAGGTTTTGATTTCCTTACAACAGAAGATGACCCATATTGTATTCTTCAGTAGGAATAGGTAAGTACTTTCTTTTGGTTTTTAGTATTCCTGTCACAAATAATTTTTATTTCACTGGAAGCAAAGTATTTTCATCTGCCCCAGTTAAAACATGCCAACAGTCACACATATTTAAAGAATCCTTTGTTTTAAATGTATTTTGGCAGTTAGAGGCCACCCAAGTGGACAAATTTGAGCCCACAAAACCCACTTATACTATTGCAAGAGTGAAACATATGCGATTGTACATATGCAAACTCAAGAGCTGCTTAAACTCACTGGTGCTTATATTTGGAAAGTACAACTGCTGCATGGACCTGTGCAGACAAAAGTAGGTGGTGGGTGTTGATCCTGTCAGTCCACCTTGAGAACTCTGCTGGTTAACACAATATTCAGCTTGAGGGCTCCCTGAAGCCCCAGCAGTGCACTTGACAATGGTGGGGGGGTGGGGTGGTAACACACACTGTAAGGTATGCTGAATGCACCACTCCCTTCTTCAAAGTCCCCAGCAGGTGAACTTGGCCAAGCTAGCTGGAGAAGGAGAATTCCCATAGACTTGTCACTGAACTTGCCCTAAAATTCAGCTTCCCTGGAGCTCTGCTCCCATAGACATTAGCTCAGCACAGTAAGGTTCTTCTAAGCTTCACCTGACCCTCCACAGAGATGCAAAGCCAAAGAGGTTACCTCCTTACACTATCCCAGAAAAGCCATCCAGGCTACTTTTGTGCCATCTAGGCTATTTTTAAATTAATATTAAAAGTCTTTTCTTTCCATGAACATTGATGGTAAAGTGGTCAGGTTTAATTTTTTTCCAAAATCATCTCTACTGGCCAAGTCCAACTTCAAAATGTTTTCTCATATTACCAACTTCCAGAACATGTTCGTGATTTCTGGGCTATTCAAATGAACAAAGAGCCTCAAGTCTTCAATAGTCTTTGCTGAAAAAATCTTTTAAAGCTGGCATGTCATGCGCTGTATAAAGCAAACCTCTAGTTACATAGTTGAGATCAGTGGGGAAGCAGTGCTTCATTACACAGGTCTAAGAACGTCTTCCTTCTCTCTCTGACACCATGCTCCTGAGCAGTATGCTGTCTGTGGTGCTTCAAAGTAGCGTGA